>NC_134106.1:109727500-110352500 GCF_040939455.1 Microcebus murinus
ATCAATAATCTCCACCACTCCCATTGATCCTTCATATCATTGTACCAGTGATCTAAACTTTGAATGTAATTATATTAATCCACGGCTTGGAAGCATCCATTTCAGGTAAGATGAAGCTGAAATTCTTACTGAAATAAGGTCCTCATTTGCCTGGCCATTGCCTACCATTTCAACCTTTTTTCTTGCACTGGTTTTCCTGACTACTCTCTCACCACTCTTGCACTCCTCAAACCCATTCTCCACCCAGTGCCTCAGCAGTTTAAATGTGGCCATTTCCACATCTTGCTTAACACCCTGTGAAATTTCACTATCATCTAACACATACAATGCAAGCTCATTAAAATAGCATTCAAGGTCACCTACAATAGGACCCTAGTCTAGCTCTGCAGCCCCCTTTTCTGACAGGATTGATTGCACACTTTATGCTTTAACAATGTAAAACTATGTAGAGAGTCCCCAGTGACACAATATAATTCCTAACCGCTAAGTCTTTACTCACATATGATCTTATTTTTGAAATGCCATCCTTTTCTTTTTTACAAGCTCTCTTCTAATTTTTATGTTTCAACCTAGATGCCCCTCCCCGCAAACAGTAAGAGAAAAGAGAAGGCACTTACTGCGTGCTGCCACAGTGTCCTGTGTAGATATCTATGATAGCACTTTCACATCATTTATAATTATCTGATTGTATGCATTTCCACCACTAGATTTAAGCTTTTTTAGGACAATAGCTTAATTATATGATTACTTCCGCAATGCTTGAAGAATAGAAGGCATTCAATAATTATATATTGGAATGAATGGTGAATAAAGGAAAATATATTTCAGGGATAGCAATCACAGAAAATTAATGGAAAATATTTAAATGCATCATGGAATTTCAAAGACTGTTGGAATGTAAATTGATGCAGAATTTTTGGATGGCAATATCTTTCATATTTAACATATGACACATTTTCCAGCAATTCTACTTTTACAAAAATATTCTATACATATATCCATAAAAGTAGATCTCTATAATGGCAAGTAAATTTTAAAACACTATAATGGATAATTTTATGTGTCAACTTGGCTTAGGCCATAGTACTCAGTGTTTGGACAAACACCAGTCTAGATGTTACTGTGCAGATATTTTTAAAATATAATTAACATTTAAATCTATAGATTGGAGTAAAGCAGATGCCCCTCAATAATGTGTAAAGGCTTCATCCAATTGAAGGCCTAAAGAAAAGGGACTGAGTTTCCCTGAGAAACAAGAAATTCATTTGCTATTCGGACTCTTTTCTGGTTCCAAATGAAGCACAGAATTATTCTTTTCCTATCTATGAAGTATGAGGTTGGAATTTTGATGGGGATTGCATTGCATCTGTAAGTCACTTTGGGAAGTATGTTGTTCTACTGATCCATGGCATGATATGTTTTCCCATTTCTTTGGGTCCTCTGTGATTATTTTCATCAGTGTTTCATAGGTCTCCTTGTAGAGATCTTTTGCCTCCTTGGTTAAGTATAATCCTAGGTATTTTATTTTCTTTGTAGGTATTATGAGTGTTATTGAGTCTTAGACTCTCAGTTTGACTGTTATTGGTATCTAAAAATGCCACTGATTTATTAATATGTACATTGATTTTGTAACCTGAGACTTTACTGAACTAATTTATCAATTCTAGGAGTTTCTTGGTGGAGTCTTTGGGGTTTTCTAGATAGAAGATCTTACCTTCAGCAAAAGTAATAATTTGATCTCCTATTTCTCCATGTGAGGCATGATATCTTTTATTTCTTTCCCTTGTCTGATTGCTCTGGCCAGGACTTTCAGCACTATGTTGAATAGAAGTGGGGACAGTGGGCACCATTGTCTTGTTCCAGTTCTTAGCAGAAATGTTTTTATTTTTTCCTCATTCATCAGGATGTTGTCTGTGGGTTTGTCATATATGGCTTTTTAAATTTTGAAATATGTTTCTTCTCTGTCTTATTTGTTGAGGGTGTTTATCATGAAAGGGTGCTGGAATTTGTTCAGGGATTTTTCTGCATCTATTGACATGATAATAGGGACTTTTTCTTTTGCTTCTGTTTATGTGGTGAATCACATTTATTGATTTACATATGTTGAACCATCTTGCATCCCTGGGGTGAAGCCCACATGGTCATTGTGGATTATTTTTTTAATGTGCTGTTGAATTCAGTTTACATGCACTTTATTGTTGATTTTAGCATCTAAGCAATCTTAAGCAAAAAGAACAAATATGGAGGCATCACATTACCTGACTTCAAACTATACTACAAGGCTATAGCCTTCAGTATTGATATAAAAATAGAGGCATAAACCAACGGAACAGATTAGAGAACTTGGATATAAAACATCTACTTACAGTTTTATGCTTTACAAAGCATAAAACAATATACACTGGGGAAAAGAAGCCTTGCTCAATAAATGGTGCTGGGAAAATTGGATAGCCACATGCAGGGGAATGAAACAGGCAGGGCCCTTATTAGTAGTCCATTGCTCTTTCTCTTATAGCAAACTCCTCAGAAGAGGTATCTGTACTTATTTTCTCTAATTTTTCTCTCCCTTTCTCCCTTAAGCTCATTTCAACTAGAGATTTGCCAGGTTCACCAAAGCACTTTAAATGTAACCAGTGTTACTCAGCTTGCAAAAGCCAAAGATCAATTTGAGTTATCATATTACTTGTCCTGTCAGAAGCACCTGAACCAGTTGATCATTCTTTATTCACTTGGCTTCTAAGAATTCAAAGTCACTTCATTTTCTTCCTGTGTGTTGGCCACACCTTCTCATTGTCCTCTGCAGTTTCCTCCTTCTTTTCCTATCTCTAAACATAATGTCTAAAGGCACAGTCCTTAGTTTCTCTAAAGGTAATTTCCAGATAACCAGCCTGCCTTAAATATCATCTACCAAATTTACCAAACTTATATTTCCATCACATACCTCTCCCTACACCTTCACAGTTACATGATCAAATGTCTACTTGACACCCCCACATGGGTAGCAAAGAGATGTCTCAATTTAAGATGTCTAAATCTAAATTGCCAGTAGCAAGTAATGACCACCCTCTGCCAACAGATACCTTGAACTGAGAAGGGGAATATATTGCATCTCCAAGTGAAAACTGCAGGTGTGACCAAGGTGTAATAGAAGCTAAAAATTAAAATTAATAAATAGGCCAGGAGTGGTGGCTCACACCTGTAATCCCAGCACTCTGGGAGGCCGAGGCAGGCGGATTTCTTGAGGTCAGGAGTTCAAAACCAGCCTGAGCAAGAGTGAGACCCCATGTCTACTATAAATAGAAAGAAATTAATTGGCCAACTGATATATATATAGAAAAAAATAGCCGGGCATGGTGGTACATGCCTGTAGTCCCAGCTACTCGGGAGGCTGAGGCAGCAGGATTGCTTGAGCCCAGGAGTTTGAGGTTGCTGTGAGCTAGGCTGACGCCACGGCACTCACTCTAGCTTGGGCAACAAAGCAAGACTCTGTCTCAAAAAATAATAAATAAATAATAATAATAAATAAAAGATTTACCATACTCACATTACTAGTTGGCTACTGACTGGAATTAAATCACTAATGTGATAATTCAAATGCAAACACTATACAAATGTTATGCAAACTCCCAGAGGAGTAGCTTTTTGTAAATGCTGTACACTACTTTTAGTAAGTTATAGATCTTGTGCTGTGTTTATGCAAACACAACAGATGGTTATACAAATGAAGTACATGTACTAAATCTTAGTAGAAAATTTAATTAATTATGAATTTATGAGTTGGAATAATTTCAAGATACTTTCTATTTAAGGACAGTTTGAAAGAAAGTCTCAAATATTCCAGTAAAATCCATGTGGTTGTAGGATAATGGGTATTATAAAGACTTAGGATAGTTTCTAAAGGAATTTTATTTATTATAGCTATAATTAAGTTTAAAATGCTGACATAGCTTCCTAAATCTAAACCATATTCAAATCTTAAAAAGATACGCAAATGCATCGATCATTTTTCACAGTTCAGTAGGATCAGTCCATAGTTGTTTATCTCCAAAACTGGCTTATAAACATCACACAGACATTAAAAAAAAAAAAACTGGAATAGAACTGAACTTAGATTAAATTTTCTATATAATTCAACTATTGGGGGATATAAAAATGAGAACTACTGATTAGTGCACTAACTTAGGTTTCCATAGTCACAAAGATGATTGTTAAATCCTTGTCTTTGTTTTATAGATTTGTTTGCAGCTTTTTGTTTGAAGAATACTGAAAAGTTATTTAGTAGTAGTTATTTAGCACATCCTACTGCTAGTCCTATCAATGCCATTGTCAGAATGATACATAGGAGTTCCTTAGTTTCCTTGGATCTCAGTTTTTACATTTCAAAAAATGATAAATACGATTAGGTAAGTATTTAATAGAGTACAATGCTTTAAAAAATGTTTTATGGCTAGTATCTTTCTTAAATGTGAGATTATTTCAAGGATTATATAAACTTATTTTTCTGGTTACTTGTATGTCATTAAATTTAGATACTCAAATAGACTTTATTTCTTTATTTTCAGGAAATAACTAGGCTATAATATTAGATTATTATCTTTATATTAAAAGAGAAAAAAACCTGTGAAATTTCAAAATTGTGTAACAATTAGGTAATATTATAAACTAGAAAAAATAGAATTGTATGCCATTTTAAAACTTAAAAAACAAATTTTCCATATAAGAGCCATGAGGGTCAGAATTCCTATGCATTATAGTCATAAGGTTTTTATTCAATCACTTTTAAAGTAACATTATAAGCAATTATCCATCATTTCAACTTAGAAAAATTACAAAATACATCTTTTATGTGTATTAAACCTGTCACTTTTTAAGTTTAGCGATATTAAGTGTCAGTGTATACATTATTTTGCCTCTCTCTACGGTGTGTGGCTAAAAGGCGAGATGATTGTCCTGTCTCTTTCTGAGGTTGAGAAAGATGTGGTTCTGCCTTACTATCAAGTTCAAGTCTCCTTCTACTTAAAATAATCATTGGAAAAACTAAGAGAAGGGAAATTACAGTAAATTTACAGTAAAGTAAAAGATAAATTAAGTGTTATGAGTGAAAATAATACTTCAAAAAGAAGACAAAAGGAAAATGACTATAGATGGAGACGTAAGCTGTAGACACAAAGGGAAAGAGATCATGAGGCTGAAGAACGGTGGATGGAAGAGAAATTTAAAGAGAAAAAAGTCTAAATAAATATGATAAAAGTGGAAATGTGTTTTACGACTGTAGCAAACATTTTTCTGACATTTTATTTTTAAAGTGTTACAAAACTGACATGTATGGCTGTGAAATCCTAAATATCGTTCATTTTAGGGAATTCTACATCTATAGATCTATAGGTCCCAAAAAAAAAGAAAATGTTCATCTTTGCTAATAGTATGGGGTTTTTGTTTTTAGCTCATTTTCTTCTGGGAAAAATTCTTAAGGCAATTTTCGGTACTGCTCCTTTAATCAACTGAAAGCACTGACAAAAAATGGCAAAACTTTGCACTGTGAATTAAGTTCTGATATTACTATGGAATAATCCAAATTTACAATTAGTATAAGAAAAAATATGAGCCATTTTGTCCATATTTTGTGAACATGAGTCATTGTTGCAGTAAAGCAAAAGTATGTCAGTGTATCAGATAAATATGAGATATTACCTGCTTCCAATCTTTTTTAAAAAAATGGGGGGAAAAAAAAGTGGCATAGCTTCAAAAGTGTACTGCAAATATTTTGTCACTTTAGCGCCAGTGTATGAAATGATCTTTAAAATTTAGGTTTTGTCTTTCCAAGATTGCAAAGTCTTCTATGGCATCTTATATAAATATATATTCAGAGAATGAGGCAGTCAGTTTTATCTATGCCTGACCCTACAGAAACTTATATTACTTAAATAGTATTATTGTTCTTTGCCTAAGGAAAAGACTGTGATTAGAACAGTGACAATTCTTGATGACTGTATGACAAAGCTTGTAACTCTAATTTGGCTATTGATAGCTGTCCAAAAATATCCTTTACAGATATATTATAAAATATATTAATATATAACTTAAATTTTATGTAATACATAATTTTATGTTATTATAATTATTTTTATTTGATATTGAATGAGTAAATGTATGTAAAGTGCTTAGAAATATATGTAGCATACAGTAAGTCCTATAGGTAAATTAGCCACTGAGTATTCTATTTCCATATCATACTCAATATACCTAAAAGAAAATTTGATATTTTCCCTATATATCTAATTTCTTTTTTTCTTAAATGCGTCACTTTCTTCCAATTTTCCAAATCTAAATCTCAAATTTCTTCTTGCACTTTTTCTCTCTCTCTCCTCTCATTCCCATTTATATTTATTCAGACAACAAAACTTTATACCCTTGATTTTCATAGATTCAGATTGTCTTTATACCTTTCCCTAATGTTTATTTATTTAGAGACAGAGTCTCGCTTTGTTGCCCTGGCTAGAGTTAGTGCCATGGCATCAGCCTAGCTCACAGCAACCTCAAACTCTTGGGCTCAAGTGATCCTCCTGCCTCAGCCTCCCAAGTAGCTGAGACTACAGGCACGAGCCACCACGCCCAGTTAATTTTTTATTTCTATTTTTAGTTGACTGGCTAATTGTTTTTTTTTTCCATTTTTAGTAGAGATGGGGTCTCACTCTTGTTCAGGCTGGTCTCAAACTCCTGACCTCAAGTGATCCTCCCACCTCAGCCTTCCAGAGGGCTAGGACTATAGGCATGAGCCACCATCCCGGGCCCCTTTCCCTAATATTGAGAATACTTGGGCTGTATTTAATCTACTTCCCTCCAGTTTTTCCATATTGTACATCACTGCTATATTATTTTTCCTAAAATACTTTATTTCATGTTCCTTGGCTGTCTAAAAGCTTAAAAGTATATTACTAAAATCCAGTGAATCAATTCTAATAATTTCTTCCTGACATCATCAGTTCTCTATGATTAAATGTTGATTACTCTTCTCTTTTTCTTTTGCCACTTTCCATATAGACCATCTAAGATTAATCAGATATTCTGAAAATTTTCACAATGCACAATTATTCATATAATGTCTTATTTTCATTAATCTAGTTATTTTATAGATTTATGCTAAAAATGTGTCACTTTTTAGAGTTAAATTGCTCAAAGACTAGAAGTCATTACCATGATCATATGTCTCCACATGTATGACATTGTATTTTGCAGATAACAGTGAAGAATTTCTTATTTTTCTCAACCCTCATGTGGTCTTTTCAGAATATCATAATCAAAATTTA
Source organism: Microcebus murinus (assembly GCF_040939455.1). Taxonomy (NCBI): domain Eukaryota; kingdom Metazoa; phylum Chordata; class Mammalia; order Primates; family Cheirogaleidae; genus Microcebus; species Microcebus murinus. Next base: position 109,734,808 of record NC_134106.1, read on the forward strand.
AAGTGGAAAGGGCTTTGAGGAAGGATAAAGTAAAAAATCTTATTTTTCAATAGCCAAATATGTGCTATTAGGACACAGAAAAAAAAAGTAGGGCAACATTTTAGGGTGTAAAAAATGAAAACACCATAACACTTTTAACAGTTAAAAGTTAATAATAAAATATAAGTCAAGTTTTAATCTTTTCAGTAGGAAAACTATAATTACATCAAAATTTAAAAAAGTAAAATGTTAAGAGAACCAGAGTGTTCTAGGAAGAGTTGGGGAGGAGCTGCCTCTATGTCAGGCTGGGGCAGCAACCAGGCCACAGAAATACCGTGATTCAGCACCGAGGACAGCGCCCGCAGATTCCTGCCTGTGGGTGTGCAAGGCGCACACCCTTGCTCTCAAAACCCACTTTAATATGACCTCTTCTAATTGAGTAAAGAGATAATGTGATATGTCTTTTTATTTTATTTCCAGTGAACAAATAAATGATTAGAATTAAACCCCTTAACTACAAAATAAAAGAAGTCTTATGGCTTTCACATACATTCCTTTTTTCTTTTATTAATTTTATTTTTTTCAATGGACAAATAATAATTGTACATATTCATGGGGTACATCCTGATGTTTCGATGCATATAATGTACAGTGAGAATAACCTGGACGGCTAATAATAAGAGCTGCAGCATGATTAGCTTGAAAATGCTCATGATAAATATTTTGACTGTCTTAGTAATGTCTGAAATGAATTAGTTTTCTCAATTATCAAGAAATATCTTAATGCTCTTATATACTAATTTTACATATAGAATTGTTTATAGCATCAATTATATAAAACAAAAGATATGTCTGTATTCTGTTAAAAATGCATTGTAAACTTAAAAAAATTATTCTGGCTATGAAAGTATACACTCATGCACACAGGTGCACACACACACACTTTTTTGAAGCAGAGTTGCACATTTAGGGTTTTTACAAGTTAGGGTATATGTAACAAATTTATAAAAATGTAGTCCATTGAATTTTAAATGTCCTCATTTCTGGCAATTATGCATACTTCCTATTACATCCTCTGGCTATATTTATGTACATTAGAGAAGAACTAATTGAAGTCTTTGATGACAAGACTTAATTGACATATTTCTTAGCTTAGCTAAACTCAAGTTAATCTTTCCATTTTCTTGGATATCATTTTCTTCATTTGAGAAATGTCATATTTGCCAAACTTAAGACTTAGGTTTTACCTTAGTAGATTTTCCATAGAATGTCTTCTTTTCTGTCTGTTCACATCTTTCCCAGAATGTTCTCATTTTTAATCCTGTATTAGTCAGCCATGGTTGCCATTACAAAATATCACAGACTGGGTGCCTTAAACAACAGGAATTGATTTTCTCACAGTTCTGGAGGGTGGAAGTTCATGATCGAAGTGAAAGCAGGGTTGAATTCTGGTGAGACCTCTCTTCCTGACTTGTGGACAGCTGGCTTCTCTCCGAGTCCTCACGTGGCCTTTCCCCCTCGTACATGCAGATAGAGTGATGTCCGGTGTCTCTTCCTCTTCACGTACAGACACAAGTACTATCAAATTAGAGACACACTCTTATAACCTCATTTAATCTCAATTTACTTCCTAATGGCCTTATCTCCAAATTGTGTCACATCAGGAGTGAGGGCTTCAAGATATGAATTTGGGGGAGACACATTCAAGTCCATAATAATCACCAATGGCATTTTTTCCTCATTTTCATTGCTCTCTGCCTTAAGGTTTCATAGACCTTCCATATAATATTTTTGGATTGAAAAGTGTCAAAATTTATAAGAATTATGAAATAATCTCTTAAGTTCAATAAATGTCTGGAGTGCCTCCAAGGATAAAGGTAAAACTTATGAAGTCATTTTATGCTTTACAATTGCAATGTTATCAAATCAGTGATATCAACTTTTTCATAAAGGTTTTATATATCATATAAAGGTGATGTTTCTTATTCATCAAATTACATCCTGAAATCATGAAAAGATTCTGACACTACATTTTCTGTTTTCTAAAGAAAAATAACCAAAACAAATACATAGCACACATAAAGTGTACTTCAGGGGTCCTTAAACTTTTTAAATAAGGGACCAGTTCACTGTCCCTCCGACCATTGGAGGGTGACACTATAGTTTAAAACAAACTATGAACAAATTCCTATGCACATGTCTTATTTTGGAGTAAGAAAACAAATGGGCAAAAACATCTGCATGTGACCTGCGGGCCGTAGTTTGAGGACACTTAGTGTACTGACACAATGGAAAGAATATATTTATTCTCAGATTTGTGTTTGACAGTTCTCAATATTCAAAAACTGCAAATCAAATTTTATATTTTATGTTCGCATGCAAAGCACTTCAAATCCTTAGGGCAAAATCTGTTGTATACTCTCACATATTTATGAAATATATTTGCATATGTACATATACACACATAAAAATGTTTGGCAACTAATTTTATGACATTTGAGAAAGTATTAAATATGCTGCAGCCACATTTCCTCATTTACAAAAAGTGATTTGTATCACATTTACATTTATTTTTATAAGGGATTTATTTGACGTTACTTGGATCATCTTGCCTTTTTTAAGACTTGTAAATTATTTCCTTAGATTAAGACTTTTCACCTTTTATGTTCTCCACTGTCTTTAAAGCTACAGAATCTCTTGCTCAATTAATGGTTAATTCACGGTGTTTTCAATGTAGGCATTAAAATTTATGTATCTGTTCTTCAGAATTGGGAAAGAATTAGCATCTTTTGCATACACGTCATTTAATATGAGGAACTTAGCAAGGGCTGTTTTCCTCAAAACAGTTTCACTTCTCTTCCCACACACACCCTAATAATATTCTAAAACTTGCATTCAATAATCTTTATCTATATTTTGTTGCTTAATCTAGAATCCAATTAATTTTATTATGTAATTGTTTTATTATAGCAATATTAACAGCAAAACTTTTGGTATTTAATATACATAGAAGTGTATGTGTGTTTGTATCTTTATCTCTTATAGGACTTCCATGAGTTATGTGTTATTACTAGTCTTATACAGGTCGGGAAGCTGTAGTTCAAAGATTTTAAATAATGCTTTCCATTGCTACCTAACTAAAAATGGTACAGCTGGCCATTAAATCATAGCAATTATTCCGACTCGACTCCTGTGTCGCTTCCTTGCTTTCTGCTTTTTTCCTCGAGTTGTTGCAGCAATTGGCTACATGCAGGAGTGACCTGATAGCACCCAGCCACAGCTGAACAGAGCACTTCTTGCTTTCTGATCCAAGGATTCTCTGCCACTGATATTAGGAATCCCATGGAAGTTAATTTGGACAATTTAATGCGTGTGCATTGTAAGTAACGTAAGTGACAGCAAGGTCGTAAAGAACTGCAGGGAGAAATTTGAAGTACTGTTTAAGATATATGTAGTACCTGTAAAGCAGTTTAATGTTATTTGAAGGTGGATTCATATTAGTTGTAAATGGATATTTGGGGACCTAAAGCAAACATTGGATTTTTTAAAGGAATATAATTGATAAGTAAAAATATGAAATAAAATAAAATCATAAAATGCTTAATTAATAACAGAGAAGGCAAGAGGGGGGCAGAAACAAAAATATAAATGTAACAAATAGAAAACAGTTACAAAGCAGACTTTAGATCAAGGAAAATGATCAGAGATAAAGAGGGGCATTACATAAGGATAAAATGATCATACTCAAAGAAGACAGAAATTCTAACAGTGTATGCACCTAACAAAAGACCATCCAAATACAATACACAAAACAAAACAGAAAGGAGAAGTAAACAAATCCACTTTTATATGCAGACTTCAGTACCTCCTGAAGTGACTGATAAATAAAGCAGACAAAAATGAATATTTAGACGACCTGAACATTATAATCAATCTAACTGACCTTTATTGAACATGTCATCCAACACCACAGGATACATGTTCTTCTCATGCTTGCATGGAACATTCGCCATGATAGAGTACCTTCTAGACCATAAAAAGCATGCTAATAAATTTAAAAGATTAGATATCATACAAAGTATGTTCTCAAACCACAATGGAATCAAAGTAGAAAAAAATACAAAGATAGCAGGAGAATTCCAAATAATTTATGTAGATAGTGTGACCTTAAGAAGGTGGAGCATTTGGGGTATCCTTAATCATTTACTTCCAAAGAGTACAGCACATGAAATGGGTAAAAACAATGTTTAATGGATATATCCGAAAAACACTACCACAGCCAGGTGATTGAGGTCAACATCAGCAGTAGGTCATATCGATAGCATACACCCGTGGTATGATATGATAAGGATGGTGCCTTACCTCTTTGGTCCTGCTCCCCAAAACACATACCCTGAGACTAATGATGAGAAAAACACAGCCAAATCTTAATTGAGGACCAATACAAAATACCTCTCTAGTCCTCAAAATTGTCTAGGACATCAACACAAATACAGCCTAAGAAATTGTCACAGCCAAAAGGAGCCTAAGACATTACAATTAAATTTAATGTGTATCCTAGATCATGTTCTAAGATAGGAAAAGGACATTATGTAGACACTAAGGAAATATGAATAACGTTTTGGTTAAAGATAATAACAGACCAGCATTAATTCATTGGTTATGAGAAATCTGGCATTCTAATATCAAATATTAATAAAAGGAGAAGTAACACTTGGGTATGAGAACTCTCTGTACTCTTTTCATCATTGATTTGTAAATCTACAACTAAAAAAGACTTTTTTTAAAAAAAAATGAGTCAGGCCGGGCGCGGTGGCTCACGCCTGTAATCCTAGCACTCTGGGAGGCCGAGACGGGCGGATTGCTCGAGGTCAGGAGTTCGAAACCAACCTGAGCAAGAGCGAGACCCCGTCTCTACTATAAATAGAAAGAAATTAATTGGCCAACTAATATATATAGAAAAAAATTAGCCGGGCATGGTGGCGCATGCCTGTAGTCCCAGCTACTCGGGAGGCTGAGGCAGGAGGATCGCTTGAGCCCAGGAGTTTGAGGTTGCTGTGAGCCAGGCTGACGCCATGGCACTCACTCTAGCCTGGGCAACAAAGCGAGACTCTGTCTCAAAAAAAAAAAAAAAAAATGAGTCAGATCAATGACATCAAGAACTAGCATGTCACTTGTCAATAGAACCTATTGTACAAAGATATTGCTTAGCACATTCAGACTTTGATGTATCTTCAGTATTTTGAAAATCACCTATGTACTGATGTTTTATTTAATGTTTATTGAACCAGGGTATCAATAATTGCTCAGTGAAGGACACACAGTTCATCGAGGTATTACAAGCAGAAATAGATTTACTACAAGTAGGGTGCTAACAAAATCATTGGAAGGATAAAAGGTAAGCCTCTGAATTTTGAATTTTAAATCACATCACTTCAGCTGTAACCCAGTGGTCAGGAGATCACTGTTACCCTTTTTACCATCACTGCCGCCAACACTGCTGCCTGTCCCATGAAGTTGGAAACTAGGCAGTGGACTGTGGAGTCCACTGTGACTCAGACATTCATGACTATTGGAGCTGCCTTCTCACCCCACCCCAGCAGAAATCCATGTCACACATCACTGCTGCCTTCTACATCAAACCCGAGTACAGTTAGTTTCCTGGTCACAATTTACAGAAAGATTATGAGCTGTAAATGTTGGGTAAAGTGCCAATTTTACCTTTTTTGTTTTTGCTTTAAATATACTTTATTTTTTAGAGAAGTTTCAGGTTCACAGGAAAATTGAGAGAAAGATATGAACATTTCCCTTACTCCCTCCACTCCCCACACAAGCACAGCCTCCTCCACCATCTACCTCCCACACCAAAGTGGTACATTTGGTATCACTGATGAGCCTACACGGATAATCTCTTATCGCCCAAAGTCCATAGTTTACATCAGGGTTCACTCCTGGTATTGTGCGTTCTATGGTTTTTGACAAATGTATAGCGACATATGTCCACCATTACAGTATCATACAGAATAGTTTCATTGCCTTAAAAATCTTCTGTGATCTTTCCATTCATCCCTCCCATCTCCTGACTTTCTAAATTGTTTTTAAAAAGAAGATTATAAACATTCAGGCATCCAAATAAAAAACTTTCCTTTTTTAATGATTACACTAGACATTTATTTAAAGTAATACATCTGCAGATGAAATAATTATTAAATTTTATGTTTAAAGTCTAACCATCTTCACAAAAGTTCTTTGAGGACAGCTTTATCCACAGATTTCAACTATACAATTACTCTTTGCCCATTCTTCTCTCTCGTTTCTTTCACAAATAACCTCTTTCAGATGTGGTTCAAGGTAGAATTTATCCTCTTCATACTTTGTCCACTCTTCTTTGGGCAAGATCTGTTGCCTCATGGTCAGCTCCAGAGCTCCCTTAATGTGAAACATGCTGTCATTACAAAGGTTCTCAGGAAGCCTTCTTAGGGCTTCTTTTACGTCTTCTTCCTCATACATTGTATCATCTCCCATTAACCCCAGTTTATCAAATCCTGCAGCATTGGAATACCGTTTTCAAATAACATCCAGCCACTGGCCCAATGCTGCAACAGGCGGCCTACCAGCCATTTTGACCAAAAAAATCTGTGTTTTTAAGAAATGTCTTAATAATTAATGTAATCTAGTTATAATCATTTTGTATTTACATTATATTGTGGCATAACACATTACCAGAAACTTCTCAGCATAAGAAACAATAAATTTGTTATTCCACAGTTTCTGTGGGTCAGGAATCTGAGCACAGCTTGGGTGAGTTTTCTGCAAGGATGCAATCAGTTTGTCACCTGTCTGCATGCTATTCTGGAGGGCTATACTAGGCATGAGCACCAGGGGGCAGAAATCATATGGACTACGCTAGGTTCTACCTCACTGCAAGGAGACAATAAATGAGTTTTCTGTGGTTGGTATCGTAGGCTTTGGTTAGTCACTGGCTTTGTCAGTTGTTAACTTGTGAAGTTGGTAAATTACTTCACCTCTACAAATGTCAGTTCCCTCATACATAAAATGTGGAATATAGTAAGACCTATCTCTTCGGTATGACTGCATGAGATAATGCAACTGCAGCACATAGTGTCAAACCTGCCACTTAGAAATATATTTTAACTTTTTATTTTTATTATAATTATTCAAATGTGTACATTTATGAGTAACCATTTGTCATTTGTCATTCCTCCCAAGAAATGATAAATATTTTCAAACAACTACAGTTGACCTTTGAACAACTGCTGTTGGAGCTGCATGCAGGATCACTTATATGATGATTTTTTTTAACCAAAGGCATATCAAAATACAATATTCAGGGTATGTGAAACCCTGGCATAAGGAGGGCAAACTATACAGGGTTCCATGGGGTCAATTGTAGGGTTTCAGTATGCATGGATTTGGTTTACATGGGTGATCCTGTAAACAAATCTCCCAATATCAAAGGATGACTGCAATTTATTTCTAGAATAAATAGAGTAAACAGATATGTATTAAGTGTCTAACTCTCTGTATTCTTAATAACATCCTAATGCAGAGCTCAAACTTGTAAAAGGGAATTTGATTATACTAGACCTATAAATAAACTATTTCAGTAGAAACTTGCTAGAATTTTGTTTCTACCCTTTTAATTTTGGGGTTCTTTGGAATTAGCTCCTAAAGGAGATAATTCTTTCAGTCCACTTATTATCTTATTAAGTCCTCCAGGCACTGTTTGAGCCTTTTCTGATGTTTTATCTTTTTCCCCCAATTACATTTTTTTCTTTTCACCTGGCTTTATATTTCAACTCCTTATAGCAGCATTTAAATATTTATAAAGCTTAAGCTACACACTTCCTTTCAAAACTACTGCAGTACAAAATTTAAAAGTGAAACTGAAAATCTAGTAATAACAACAAGAACAAATATCTAATTTGTTGAATTCTGGAGAGCACAAAGAAATTTTGGCAACTGTGCTTTTTAAGACCTGTTCCCAAATAATGGCAGACCTATTTCTTCTCCCAACACTTCTCATATCTACACTGAAAATGAGGCAGAAAAAAAGTCAATGGTGGCAATTTCAGAAGCCGCCAACTCTACTTGATAGCAAAATCCAACTGGAATTTCAGAGTTGGCATCTTTCCCTCCAATGGTCCAGAGTAAGGCAGAGAAGGGGGGAAGTGGAAAACAGGTGTTTACTGAAAGTTAGCTATGTATGAGGCACTTTCTGTAACTTTTATAATAGCTTTCATTGAACCCTTTCACATGAAAGGCATTAGGAAAAGGGGAAAGTTCTGAAATCTGTAATCGATTTCACAATTCTATTTTATAATCTTAAATTTTTTAAATCTGAGATTGATATTTGTTAAAAAACAAAATAAACCCATTATTTTTTCAATGTCTATCAAATCTATCCACAAAGTTTTATTACACACACACACACACACACACACATACAGAAATACACATGCATATGTCAACCCATCAATTACATGCACAGGTAGTATCCATTAAAAAATTTGGAGTGTTTTGTCAAAAAAAGAACATATACATTAGGTTAATTTGAAGAGCAGTTGAATATGATTGTGAAGTTTGTTCAATTGACCTAGGGAGTGTAAAAACAGATATAGAGACTTTGGTCTTTTTGCCAAACCATTAGACTGCAGGACTACTTATATTAAATGGTGCCATTATAAATTGTACTATGGCATTGTCAATTGATCAATCTGTGTGTGCCTTCAAGGTTATGTCCTCCTTGAAGAGTCAATTATTTTTAGTTTACATGAAAATACTCACAGGGTAGCAGTAACTCAAGTTTTTTGTTGTCTGTATGGGGTTTAAGTAAACTTCCCTTATCTCCCAACAAAAGTGTTAGTAGATTTTCCATTAGTAATCTGCAGTGTTGGAGTTAGACTTTAGTTGCTCAAGATAGAACAACGGAAAAAGAAATGAATCTATCCTCAAGATTTCTGCGTGGCTACCGTAGTAATGCATGACATTATCCAATCCGATTTGGATTACCATTGCTGATTTCTTAGGCTGACATTCAAAGTTAGAATATGATCATATTCCAGCTTTATATATTATCAATTCCAGCCTAAAGGGGACCACTGACTGTGTTGCCAAAAATCTACATTTCCCGGTCCCTTTGTTTTTGCCTGTGGTTCATATTATTTACCAGGAATATTCTTTGCCCCTACTAAACATCTTTACCTATCAAAACCTGTGTGTTACTTAAAAACTATCTCAAACTAATATGCTAGCTTGTGGTAGATTTCCTTCCTCTGGGCTCTCAGAGTACACAATGTATTTTTTTTTCTATTCTAATCTTCTCTTTATGGGTTTATTTCCCATAATAGATTTTGAGTAACTTGGAGGTAGAAAGTCATCTTTGCATTTTAAGTATCTAATTGAATAAACATTTATAGAATGATTTTGAACAAAAATATATCATTCCAATTTCTCTGGTCTATAAAAAAAACTTTCCCTAATAATTTCTTACCTGTTGTTCCATTCTTTTCTCTTCTAATAGAATTGTCATTGGTGCCTTAGCCATTGGTCCCTGATACTTTATTAAATGTAGCTAATGTATTAAAACTCTTATTAAATAAAACCTTTTCATGTCTCCTGGAAAACACCTTCTATGGGTATTTCTTTCTAGAATCAATCTTATAACTTTGTCTCATGTTGTGTTTAGAGTTTCATATTTAGAAGGTGGAGCATCAAGCAACCCATTTTTCCCTCATAGTAAATGTTATGATCCAATGAATGAGATAGACTGAGCTGAAAATATTTGCACAAAACTAACTCTGCCCAGCCATCAATAGCTCCTCTACCTGACACTCTATAGAAAATACTTGGAAAGCATTAATATGGGAATTTAATTTTCCTGAATTTTAGAGCTCACAATAATCTTACGTTAGACATTAAATTTGTATTACCTTTTATATTTATTAACAAAATACTATTAAAATGCAGGGAAATTTAATCCTAGAACTTCATTACTGGGATTTTCCTATGTCAATAGATTGAGGAGGTATAAGTTGAATTCCATTACATATAAATATTATACAGTGGTAAAATCTGTGCTTTTAGTGTACTCATCACCCAGATAGTATACATTGTACCCAATATGTAATTTTTTATCCCTCACCCCCTCACTCTTTTGAATTTCCAATGTCCATTATATCATTCTGTGTGTCCTTGTATAGCCATAGCTTATCTCACAATTGTGAGTGAGAACATGTGGCCTTTATTTTTCTGTTCCTGGCTTAGTTAGCTTAGGATAATGGCCTCCAATTTCATCCATGTTGCCACAAAAGACATGATTTCATGCTTTCTTATAGCTGAGTAGTACTCCATGGTATATCTATACCACATTTTCTTTATCCACTCATGGATTGATGGGAATTTATATTGATTTTGTGTCTTTGTGATTGTGCTGTGATAAACATACAAATGCAGGTATCTTTTGATATAATGATTTCTTTTCCTCTGGGTAGATATCCAGTAGTGGGATTGCAAGATCCAAGATAGGTTTCCTTTTAGTTCTTCAAGAAATCTCCATACTAATTTCCATACAAGTTGTACTAATTTACATTTCCACCAACAGTGTATAAGCTTTCCCTTTTCACTGCATTACACACCAGCATCTATTGATTTTGACTTTTTAATAATGAGCATTATAATTGGAGTAAGCTGGTATCTCATAATAATTTTAGTTTGCATTTCCCTTATAATTGGTGAGATTGGACATTTTTTTCATGTATTTGCTGGCCATTTGTATATCTTATTTTGAAAAATGCCTGTTCATGTCATTTGCTCACTTTTTGTGGTTGTTTATTCCTTTCTGAGTTGTTTTGAGTCCTTATAAATTAGTCCTTTGTGGAATATATAGTTTGTGAATATTTTTTCCCATTATGTAGGTTGTCTACATGTCCTTTTGATTATTTCTTTGCTGTACAGAAGCTTTTTAGTTTAATTAAATCACATTTGTCTATTTTTATTTTTGTTGCACTTGCTTTTGGAGTTTAGTCATAAATTCTTCATCTAGGCCAATGTTCTGAACAGTTTTTCCTAGGTTTTCTTCTAGCATTTTTATTTTTTCAGGTTTACATTTAAGTCTTTAATCCATCTTAAATTAGTTTTTGTACATATATCAAGTGTTTATATTCAAAGTGGCGTATCTTACTGTTAAAATTCTATTATTGGAATATATTTTGTATTTCATAAGATCTTATTGCAAAACCTCTTATGGGTTATATTTGACCTAGAAAATAAATGAAAAACTGAATTTTAATATTAGTTGGACTGCCCTTGGAGCTATTTTAAAAATACACATACTATGTTTATATTTCAAAACCTTCAGGAGGTACAATTTACACAATCCACAAGGGGTTCCAAGAAGATAAAAAGGAGTGGTTTTAATAATGGGGAAAAAGTCTGTAAGTGGGGCAGATCTGTCCTGATAGACTGTTGCTCCCTCTGTTTGATATCCTCATTAGCCCTCTAACTGTAGTTCTAAAGATTAAGCCCAGGTGTTTAATAACAAAAGCCAGGGCTCTGTGACCACATCCCTCTCACCTATGTTCAAGTACAGCCAACAGAGAAGCACTCCTGGCCTTTTCAATGCAACAATTTTGTAGGGTCTGATGACTGCAGGGACTCACAAGACTTCTCAGAGTATGAGCACGTAAGACTTTACTAGTGTAAACGTTACGATGGCCTGGAGGGAAAGCACAAGCAAGCATCTAGGGGCCTATGATATCTCCTGGCGTGACTCTCCAAGGTTCATGCTCAGTCCTGCAGATGTTCATCTACCATACTTTTTTTTATTTTCTTAAATTCTGGACTTAAATGGAGAAAACAGAAACATCATCCATTGAGTTTCCTGAAATCCAAAGAGATGAGTTCTTTATATTAATTAATTTTAATCTATCACTTAATATATTGCATTTTGCCTTTTATGCCCATATGCTAGTCTGTGTGATTCTAATTATTATAAAACTTCAATTTCCTTGTGTGCAGTGATTATTGTTCTCTTTTCTCATCATCATTGCACCTTCTTCCTGAAAGGAAATAAATCAGCCTATTAACCTGAAACACTATTTTGCTTCTTAAGCAAGCATCGTGAGTTTTGAATATTTGTATGGCCAGCAAGTCTGCTGGAGTTCACAACATAATTGATAAACAGGCTACTAATAAAAAATTTAAATTACATTATAATAAACTCTTTGTTAAGTTTTATTGTTATTGTTTCAAATGGAAGACTCAATCTTTGGACAAATAATTAAAGCAAGCTTAGACACATTTGTAAAACAGAATATAATTTCACAAGTTTCCTTATACATTTTCAAATACATTTCTAGCCTCCTATCAACCTAAAGACATATGAATATATAATTCAGTGCGATATTTTCTGCCAATCTTCAGAATCTGATAGCTTCAATATTTGACCTAGATAGGTTTCATTTGTTATCTATATTTTATTATGTAATTATTTTATGGGAAAAATCTCAAAAACAGGTTAATAAAATATATTTTTAAAACTTTATATTTGCTGTGTAGCAATTCAATTTCACTATTCAAATGAATCTGTCAAGCTTATCATGAAAATGAGCAGCTCCTTTGAATGTAATACACATGTAGTAGCAGGCCATTTCCAGTTCTCCTGAACTAATGAGGCATCGTCTAGAACTGTGCTAGTCACAGGAGACCTGTGAAGAGGGTCGTGATCGTTGTGATCATTGTTTGACAAGGCTGGAAGCTTACAGATTTGTTCTTTTTTATTGACTATGCTTGAAACTTTAGACTTGCTTTGTTTCTCTACTCTCAGCTGTGTTTTCTCTCTTCTTTTTAAAGCCCCATATGTATTTCCTTGGGAAATAAATAAATGAGAACTAAGGGGTGATTCTCAGCAATTAAAATCTACACGACCCTATTTCTCCCCAGGCATTCTTGATCTCACAGCAGGTTCATACCTCTCTCATTTTTCCCACAGATGTATCTTACACCAACACCTTTGTTTATGAGGCAAACTGCAAATTGCTGTAAGCATAGAGTTGAAGAAATTGAAAGCAACTTTTTAAAGTCTGAAATTAGCTGTTATTTCCAAGTGTAGTTAATTTATCTTATAAGCTAGAGTACTTATGTATAAAATAAATGATAGAATGTACTGAATTATCCTTGTGCATGCTATTCTTTGATATTCATATTCCAACTATATATAACATTCAAATAGGTTAGCAAAACACAACTTTCACAAAGGGAACAGTGAATAGAGCCTTTCCACTTAATTTCTGCTTTCTTTCCTACTGGGAAAACCTAGTAAAATTATAACAAATGTCAAAGATTCTTTCCTTTATTTTCTATTTGTTCTAAAATGAAGCAACAGAGTTGAGCTAAGAAATAGAGTTTCTACTATTTCTTTCCATTGTTCATCTAAAACATCCTCTTGCTCCCCCTCAGAGCCCCAGCATCAAAGATTCTTCTCTATAAGAAGGTAACATAAATGGATACCATACACACACAAAAATTCTCACTATAAGGAGGATAATGTTTTTGAAATTTATTTCATTTTATTCCCTTTTACCATATATATAACCCTCTTCAAAAATTACTCCAATTCCCTGTCCAATTTACAGCAAAACATCCTATAAATATGTTCTACTGCTACGGTTTCTAATTTCTGACATCATTTTCCCTATGCACACTCTCCAGTTAGGCTTCACCCCCCATCAAGAGCTGAGACTGCTCTTGTCGAGGACAGCTACGGTCTCCATGCTCCAATCCAACATAATTTTTATGCACTGCAACAATCAGGGTTGCAACAGGAAACAGATAATATAATCAAACTCATATAATTCAAGAGAAGTTGAATACAGAATTTACTTACAAACTGTAGGACAAATCTAGGAAAACCACAAGGATAATATACCACCCACAGTCAATTAACTTTGGGGCTGTTATTGACCCTAATCCTGGAATAATGAAGGAGGATGCACTTACTAATCAGAAAGGAAAGAGTCGTGGGAAAAAGACCACCTGGAGAGGAGTTATGCCCTCTCGTAGAGGGACATTGCCAGTCAAAAGCAAGCCCTAAAATAGTGATATAGGGGAATAAGCACCCTGAATTTACTGTCCTCTCTCCAACAGGTTTCATGATGGAGATCCTAGGTAGCTGGGTTGACAGAAGCAAGAGATCAAGGAAGCTGCTGATTATTCCACCATCTCAGTCTTCCAGGATAAATAGGGTAGGAGAAGGATGGAAAGTGGAACTGGAAGGGTAAACAGAAGGTATCTTGCATACATCCCTATGTCTTACTTAAGTCCCCGGAGAATTATGCACAGCTGGCTACTCCCTGCTTCCTGAAGTGCTTTCCTCACTGTTCTCCATGCCACCACCTCCCCCTCGGTTTCCTCTAGGAGTCACCAACTTCTCCATTTCCTCCTCTCCTCAAATTTTAAATGTTGTGATATCCCTTGCATAGTCTTATATTACCTCATGTGACAGTAGCTTTAAATACTGAAGATGCTGGAAATGCTCAGTTTTTGTCTTTGACTTAGAACTCTTTATTAAGTTTCAAATTCACATATTAAACTGGCTCCGGACATCTCCGCTGGATAGAGGTCTAAGAGAACTTCAAAATTAACATATGAAACAGAACAAGACACACCTCTGTCTTTCCACCCCTGACAAAATTGCTGTTTTCCTATTCTTTCCCATTTCTGTAACTAGAACTACCACCCACCTACATACTCAATCCAAAAATGTAGGACCATTTTTACTTTTTTCTTGTCCCTCATGAATTGCAACCAATTCATAAATAATTCCTATAGATTCTACCTCAAAATGATATCCCTTAGGAATTCCCTTCTCTCCATATGTCCTTATTTCTCATGTAGATTTCAGAAATATCTATGAAATAGATCTCTCTTTGCCCTGTTACACTCTCTACATAAAGTTCCAAAGAAGCCCAGAGTGACCTTTAAATAATATAAATCAGATCATGACTCATCTCTGCTTGAAATCTTCCAAACCTTTGCCTTTGCACGTGAACTCCAATCCAAATGTTTCACTGTGGTCAAAATCCCTAGGTGACTTGCTGCCTGCTGAGCTCTTTGAACTAATCTATTCTTCTCCCAAGTGTTCCTTTTTTTATTGACACATAATAATTGTACATATTTATAGGGCACAAAATGGTATTTTGATACATATATACAATGTGTAATGATCAAATCAGAGTAATTAACATTTCCATCACCTCAAGCATTTATCATTTCTTTGTGTTGGGAACAGTTAAAATCCTCTCTCTTAGCTATTTGAAAATATACAAAAAGTATTGTTAACTATAGTAACCCTACAGTACTGTAAAACACTAGAACTTATTCCTCCTATCTAGCTGTAACTTTGTATATGTTACCCAGCTTTTCCCTAACACCCAATCCTTTCTACCTCTCGTAATGACAATTCTACTCTGTGAGCTCAACTTTTTTAGCTCCTACATATAAGTGAGAATATGCAATATTTATCTTCTATCTCTGACTTATTTCACTTAACATAATATTCTACAGGTTCATTCATGTTGCCACTAATGACAGGATTTTATTCATTTTTATGGCTGAATAATATTCCATTATGCATACATAACACAATTTTTTTTTTATCCACTCATTTCCTGGCTACTATTAAGTAAGTTCCAGAGCTTTTGCCCCGTTTTTTCACAGAGGTAGCTCTGTCCAGTCATCCCTGCAGATCTCACCTTGTTTTACATTCACATCTCTATTCAAAGGGGAGGTGGGAGGGGGGAGGGGGGCGGGTATATACATACATAATGAGTGAGATGTGCACCATCTGGGGGATGGTCATGATGGAGACTCAGACTTTTGGGGGGAGGGGGGGAAATGGGCATTTATTGAAACCTTAAAATCTGTACCCCCATAATATGCCAAAATAAAAAAAAAAAAAAAAAAAGCACCTCCTCAGTAAGGCCTAATCTAATCACCCAAATCTATGTTCCTCCCCAAGTCGTATTGTTCTATTGTATTCCTAACATTCATCAGTTTCTGTAATTTTCTTATCCATATATTTTTCTGTTTCTCTTCACAAAAACATAAGTTCAATGACATTAGGGCTCTTATGTAACTTATTCACAACTGTCAACATCTAGAATAAAGCTTGGATCATAACAAATATTGATTTTCCTTTATGTGGAATGAATGAATACCCTGATTTCAGTACTCAATTGTGATCTCAAGTAAGGGAGAACATGGGTAATCCCATGAGGAGGAAGAAGATAGGACATGGGAGGATTCTCTAGCAAGCAAAATGGGACTATTAAAGATAGGCTTTTGCTTTATATGAGAGCATCTGAAGGAGAATTCAGAAGACAGGTGTCCTGGATCGCTGCTCAGGCAGGAACTTTTAAGCCAGCAGAAGCTAGAAATAACCGGATGCACTTAGAGATTATTTCTATTTGTGAGAATATAAAATTGGAAAATGTCAAGCATTTTAGAGAAGTTCAAAGTCCTCTGTTGCATCCCAGATGTCATGAGGCAAAGGAAGGCTTCCCGGTAGAACAACTGAGAACTATTGAATGTGCCACACAATGGAGGCTGCAGCACTGGATCCAGTAGTGTCAAAAACAAAACTAGTTGGCGCGCACTACCTAGGGGATGGACATGCTTGAAGCTTTGACTCGAGGGGGGAGGGGAGGCAAGGGCAATATATGTAACCTTAGCAATATTTGTACCCCCATAATATGATGAAATAATATATATATATGAAAAACATAGCGAAAGAGAGGAAACATTATCAATTTTATAAGTGTTGGCTAAAAGTGCAATAAAATATGAAACTGTAGTGTTACATAGGAAAATATAATCGAACTAGAATGCCTGTAAATTACCAAAGTAAATAGTCAAGGACTGTAAGAATTTTCATATTCTGACCAATGAACTTATGTTATGGTTCATGATTCCATGCCCCTGGAATACCGCACATTATTTAGTAGAGCATTCATGCCAGGGGCACAGCTGCCGTACAAAGTGAGGAGCCCATCTCTTTACTCAGCCTGAGTTTAATTTTAGTTCTGCTTCCTACTGGCTTCTTACTTAGGCCAGTTATTTAACTCTCTCTTTCTCAGTTTCCTCGTCTGTTAAAGGGTGAAAATAATAGATCTTATTAATAGAGTCTATGAAAATTAAATAAGGTTCTTGATCATAAAGCACTTAGGACAGTTTCGGGCACACAGTAAGAGATCAATAAATGTTAGCTCTTCTTATCTGGGGTCAATAAAACATAACCTAGATCATACATTTACATTGTTCATGCCTAACACTTTTATACGTCTCAATAATTTGAAAATCTATATTTTCTCCAATTTTTACAATATTCATTCATGAGTAAAATAATATGAAATATTAACTACTTGTCTCCTATAAGCTAATACAGAAATGTAAATTATATATATATATGTGTGTGTCTGGTATTTTATAAAAGTTAAATTTTGTGACATATTCAATTGTATAAATTATACTTAAAGTAGCCATAACAACATAAATTACAGGAGTACAACAAATATATTTTGGACATTGACAGTGTTCCATGTTATTTTACTAAATGTAGTGAATATATTAAGATAAAATTATTTGGCTCATTTTAAATTTGTTTAACTTAAAACTGAAATGTATTGTGTTAAATGAAACAAAAAATTTAAATAAAAGCTTAGTACTGTCTGTAGTAGTAAATAAAAATGTTTCCTTCTAGGAAAAAAAAAAAAAAAACAAGGCTAGTTGAGATTATTAAGAACTGGAGCCAACAGAGAGCAAATCATGAATTTTACCAATTATAGACTTTAGCAGTGGGTGTCATCACCTTCCCAAAAGAAAGCAGGTTTATCCATTGGTCAACCCCAAATACTCAAAGACCAGAAGCCAGTTATTTCTTATCAGAGACTGTGCTAAAGTACTGAAATGTCGCGCCCGCCTCGCCAGCAAGGAAGACGCGGCAACTGGAGTTCTTCTGACAGTGCTTTAACGGGGTTCCCTTTAGACTTACATGATGCGGAAGACCCAGCCCGCCAGCACGCAGGCTGCTATATACCCTAGAAGCACAACCCCTAAGCTGGGATAGGCCGCTCAGCTGTCGAGCCGCCAAAGCATTGGTCCATAGTAGGATCCCTCATTTGCATGCTTGCGCCACAGGGTAACCGACAATTGCGCGTGCGCTGAACTTGTTTACTGCTCTAGGCAAAGCCGGAAACAGGCGCCATCTTGTAATGGCGTTGACACCGCGCCCCACATCTCCCCCTGTTTTATTAATTTAATGAGAGCTGAGCAACCGTTCAGCACCGTCCTTCGACCGTGCGATCAAGGTTGCAGAGCCTCATTATCACCAGCAACCACCTTACCTCGTGCAATGAGCAAAACTCGGAGGTGTGCAAAGGTTGGCTGTGGGATAGGAGACATGCCTTATCTGGTGCAATGGGAGAGATCCCTCAGAGTGCAAAGGCCATGTCTGAAAATGCCTGGGGGTAGGAGCGGGTGCAACCCAAAATTAGGCTAACCTTTTAGCATGGTCAACCCCACCTGTGTAGGCTGTCCCAGTTCAAGCGCAGCAAATGCCTGTGCCACTACCACATGATCCCTCCGTCTCTGGGCCTGCAGCCTACAGATGGCCCACAGCCCGCCGCCAGCCGCAACAAGCAGCAAGACGGCCGTGGCTGCAAGACCGAAACAGAGTCATAGAGCTAGGAGCTTCAACAGGAACAGGAATGTATCTAGGCAAGCGGGTAACAATGGCAGAGGGGTGAGACGTGGCATTCCAACACAATGTATAATTGCACGTATTAGAGGAAAAGTTCACATGTGTACCAGAGGGTTTTTCCGTGGATACCACCCAGATAAACGGGGGCCAAACACAGACAGGTGTAGGGGCAAAGGTCGCGTTTCGCCCTCCCGCAATCACCCTCACAGAACCCTCAAAAGAGTCGCTAAGATTCCATGCGAAACTAGCATTCCCTGCCATACCCCCGGCCACTATGGACAGGGGAGCCAAGTCTGCGCAGCTTCCGTTAACCCCACACAAAACACAAAGTCCCCTTCAAGGAGAAGGATCTATTTCCCTCCAGTTTACTACTCTGCGTGTCCAAGGCAGGTACGCAGTGCCCAGGGAAACATTAGTAGAAGAGAGGCGGGGGGAAATTGGTGAGTTATGTGTCACAGGCATTGGCAGGGGAAGCACTGACAGGATCCCCCAGCGTGGCTCCGCTGCCATCCTCGCGATCATCCATGCTGTCGTCAGGAGGAGTAGCCAGCACGTCTTCATGCTGCTCCAGAGGCTGCTGCACCGTTCTAGTCAGCCGCGTGGGCACCCAGATGGGATTGTCCTGGTCCTGTGGAAAAATACAAATAGCTCCCCTGGATCTCATTATTACTGGATCCGGGCCTTTCCATAGATTAGACAACACATCTTTCCACTTCACTAATTCTTTCTGTGGCGGAGCAGGCGTGACATGCCTGTCTGCTGCCGAACGTCCCTTGACATCTAAATTTAAAAAATTTAAAGTAAAGAGAGCAAAGGAGAGGCGTCCTCTAGGTGATAGCCCTAGCTGTAGGGCATCTCCCCCCTTTTGTTTTTGTAAGTACATTTTGAGCGTGCCGTGAGCACGCTCCACGATGCCTTGCGCTTGAGGGTTGTAGGGAAGACCGGTACGGTGCTCCACACCCAAGCGAGTGCAAAACTGCTGAAAAGATTTTGAGGTATAAGCTGGGCCATTATCTGTCTTAATAACCCGGGGCTTGCCCCAGGCTGCCCAAGCTTCTAGGCAGTGAATGATAACGTAACTTGCCTTTTCTCCAGCCAGAGGCGTGGCATGAAGGACGCCTGAGCACGTGTCAACAGACACGTGAACATACTGAAGCTTCCCAAAGGATGGGATGTGAGTTACATCCATTTGCCACATATGTAGAGGACGCAAACCCCTAGGATTCACGCCCGTATGAACAACAGTGCGATAAGGAGCACAACTTGGACATTGCAGTACAATCTCACGAGCATCTGCACGTGTGATGCTGAACTTAAGTCGTAAGGTTTCAGCTGGCACATGATAAAGTTTATGAAAGTCTATGGCGGCGGCGTGGCCATCAGACACCCAGAGGGCGCGAGTGGCGTGATCTGCCATAGCATTTCCCGCAGCCATAGGTCCAGGTAACAAGGAATGAGCTCTGATATGCTGAATGGAAAATGGGTTTTTCCTATTTTGAATAGTATTCCTAATTTCTGTAAATACAGAAAAGACAGTACTCTTGGCAAGAATGTGAAAGGAGTTCTCTAACTGTTTAACTGCGTTGACCACATAAAAGGAGTCTGAGATGATGTTGATAGGTTCAGTGATGGTACTGAGAACCAGACCGACTACGGCACACTCTACTAGCTGAGGAGAAGAATAGTTAAACTGTTTTGTATACACCTTGTCCTGAATGACATAGCTCCCAATACCCGTCTTAGAACCATCGGCATACACATCTAAGGCATCAACCAGAGGTTGCAGCGAAGTTACTCTTGGGAAAATAAGCTCGTTCCGCATTGCAAACTGCAGTAAGGCATGTCTGGGATAATGGTTATCAATGCTCCCCGGAAAGGTGCATCTCAATATGGCCCATGCATCAAGAGTGGCACATAAGGTGTTCACCTGATTGGCAGTATATGGGCAAATCAGGGTATCAGGGTGACGTCCAAAATGGGACACAGCCAAACTAATACCCTTTAAAGCTATCTCGGCCACACAGGTAGGATAGTGGCCAATCACCTTTCCTGGAGAGGCTTGAGGATGCACCCATAAAAGGGGGCCATTCTGCCAAAGCACTGCCGTAGGGAGCGTGGGAGAAGGGAGTACACAGAGGGAGAAAGGATCATGGTGTTGAATGCGCACTAGTTGCGCCTTCTGAATGGCTTCTTCTACCTTATGAAGAGCCTTTAGGGCCTCAGGAGTCAAAGTTCTAGGAGACGTGATGTGTGAGTCTCCCTCTAGAATCTGAAATAATGGCTTCAGTTCTGCTGCGGTAAGACATAGGAAAGGTCGAAGCCAATTGATATCTCCTAGTAGCTTTTGGAAATCATTTAATGTTTTTAAGGCATCTCTTCGGATGGACATTCTTTGGGGTACAATTTTGTCAGGGAGAATGCTACTACCAAGAAACGCGCCCACTTCTCCCTCTTGCACTTTCTCAGGGGCGACCAGCAAGCCCTTTTCCCTTAAGTGAGCCTGAAGGGACGCATAAGCCTGGCGAAGTACGCCATCATCACAATGACACAAGACAATATCATCCATATAGTGTATAATTCTTACCTTTGAAAACTTCTGCCTAACCGGCTGGATAGCCGAGGCCACATAAAGTTGGCACATAGTGGGACTGTTAGCCATGCCCTGAGGTAAAACCTGCCATTGATATCTTGCATCAGGCTGCTCATGGTTTATGGAAGGAAGCGTGAATGCAAATCTGCTTTTATCTTGTGGGTGCAGGGGAATAGAGAAAAAACTGTCTTTGATGTCCAAGATAATTAGACTCCAATGTTTAGGCAAAGCAGAGAGAAGGGGCAGTCCTCTTTGAACAGGCCCCATAAGCTGCATCTGGGCATTAATTGCTCTAAGGTCATGCAACAGTCTCCATTTACCAGACCTTTTCTTAATCACAAAAA
Source organism: Microcebus murinus (assembly GCF_040939455.1). Taxonomy (NCBI): domain Eukaryota; kingdom Metazoa; phylum Chordata; class Mammalia; order Primates; family Cheirogaleidae; genus Microcebus; species Microcebus murinus. The sequence goes on from NC_134106.1 coordinate 109,756,499, forward strand.
TAGGGGTATTCCAAGGAGATTGAGAGGGTTCAAGATGCCCAAGAGTAAGCTGCTCTTGCGCTAGATTATGGGCCGCGAGTAACTTTTCAGAGGGTAAGGGCCACTGAGGTACCCACACTGGCTCCTCTGTTTTCCAGGGTATGGGCAGAGGATCCCCAGTGGCCCCTAAGAAAAACCCAGCCCTTGCATAGAGGGTCGTGGCACAGGCTCTATAGGTTCAGTTCTTCCCTGCAAGTTCCTCCCAAGCCCTTTACCTGGGACACAGCCCATGCTTTTCATCAGCTTTTGACTTTGAACAGAATAGTCATTGGTCAATTTGAAGTCCAATTGCCGTAGCAAATCTCCACCCCAAAGATTCACAGGCAAAGGCAGAACATAAGGTTGAAAACTACCCTCTCTACCCTCATTATCCTTCCATTTCAGGGTCTGGGCGCTGATCACTGGAGAGGATGCATATCCCAATCCCTGCAGAGTCTGAGCTGAGGGGGCCAATGGCCACGTTTTTGGCCACCAGCGTTCAGAAATTATACTAGTGTCAGCTCCTGTATCTAGGAGGCCTGTAAATGTCTTTCCTTGTATGGTTAAGTCCATAGTAGGACGTTCATCTAAATTCAATGACAAATATGCACAGTTTCCTCCAGAGGAGCCAAAACCTTTTTCTCCTCTGATTTTTTGTTTACTAGGGAATAAAGAATGGAGGCTAGGTAAAATTAGCAACTGTGCTATCCGGTCTCCTGGATATATGGAAACTATGCCTCTAGTGGAAGAGCAAAGAATTTTTACTTGCCCTTCAAAATCTGAATCAATAACTCCTGGGTGAATTATTAATCCCTGCAGAGTTGATGAAGACCTGCCAAGGACGAGTCCTACAGTATTATCAGGTAACGGCCCCTTAAAATCAGATGGGACCGGTTGGCACCCCATGAGGGGGGTTAATACTGTTGTGGTGGTGGCACAGAGGTCCAGTCCTGCGGAACCTTTAGTGGCTCTCCTTGGCTCCCCGGAGGTGCTAGGAGCGACCTCTCCTGGGTATTCCCCTGCATGGCCCCATATATTTGCGGGCCCTGGGGTCGGGGGCCCCGCCATCCGTTTTTTTGCTTAGGTACAGGCTTTCCATTTTGATCCCGAACTATGGGATTTCCATCCTTATCCTTCATCGAGCGACATTCAGAAGCCCAATGTCGCCCCTTGCCACAGGTAGGGCAGATGCCTGGCTGTTTGTTAGAGGAGCTCCCTTGCTTAGGAGGTGCTCTACATTGCCTTTTAAGGTGCCCAGGTTTGCCACAATTGTAGCAATTGCGTTCCTGCTTTGCTTGAGCTGTTAAAACAGCGGCCGCCAGGCCACTATTGGTCAGGGGGCCCCCTATCTCTCTGCATGCTTTTAGCCAGGCATTAAGGCCTTTGTTCTTCCAAGGGGCAATTGCATTACGGCATTCTGTAGTGCACTGCTCAAAGGCAAGCTGCTCAATGAGCAGCATGGCTGTATCTAGATCCCCAAATACCTTTCCTGCTGCCTCTACTAGCCTAGCTACAAAGTCTGAGAATGCTTCAGCAGGGGCCTGTATGATTTTTGTCAAGTTACCCTTGACCTCCCCACGATTGGGCAAGCTCTTCCACGCCTTGATGGCTATGGAGTTGATCTGGGCATATACCTCCTCTGGGTAGGCGACCTGATTGTTGACCCACTGCCCCTGCCCTGTGAGCATGTCAAAATTCCATGCTGGTTGCCCGCGCTGGGCATTTCTCCGGGATTGCTCCATGCACTCTTCCTGGTTAATGGACTTCCAATCTAAATACTGACCTGTAGTCAGTACTGCCTTGACGAGCTGACTCCAATCTCTGGGCGTCATTGCTGTACTGCCCAGTCTCTCTACCAAAGATAAGGTGTAGGAGGCCCCATGTCCCCAGTTTCGGACAGCCTCCGCCAGCTTTTTCAATTGCTTGGCGTTCACTGGCTCCCAGCCCCTTTGATTATTATTCTCAAAGACAGGAAAGGTAAGGAACAGCTCTTTTCGCTCTTCAGGGTGGATGAATGAGTCACCCTGCCGTGTGCCTCTCTGCCTGGGGCGAGCGCCTAGTTCCTCATAAGGCGGGGCATACGGAGGCGGGCGGTACCGCCCATTCCTGTCTACTTCCTGAAAGCCTTGTACCTCTTTCTTTTCTAGTTCCTCATCTGACTCTGGGCCCTCTCTGCACTCTGACTCAGAGTCAGCAGTGTCCGACAAGTGAAGATTGTCAAAATCTGGTAAGGGGTCACAATTAGGCAGATCGGGCTGCGCTTTCCCTCCCTGCATTTCCTTTTCTAGAGCTCTACATTTTCTTATTCCCGCGGTCCCTCCCCTACTGCTTCTCTCCGAACTTGCGTCTTGCAAGTCATCTAAGGCTTTTTGCTAGCCGCTACACGCAGGCCTGAGCTTTCATCATGCAGGCACTCCATAATTAGGTTGTGAACAAGGAGGGTGCCTGGCCTCAGAGTCCCCGCACTACGAAGGTCCCGTCCTAACTTCCCCCAAGAGGGAATAGTCAAAGAACCCGAGTGGAGGAACCAAGGAGCTACACGGTCCACCTCCTTCAAAAATTTTATGAGGGTCTTTTCCTCCCAGTGCACTCCTTGTGATGATAAAAGATCTCTTATAGGCCACATAAAGCGCCACAGCAGAATATTACCCATTATGGAAGCGGGGGGGTTTGGCCGTCCCACACGTCAGTTCTGAACTCACCTCTGTCGAGGTCGTCTCCGCTGGTGCTTCAAAGTTGTTTCGGTTCCCGGGTTTCGGCACCACTTGTCGCGCCCGCCTCGCCAGCAAGGAAGACGCGGCAACTGGAGTTCTTCTGACAGTGCTCTAATGGGGCTCCCTTTAGACTTACATGATGCGGAAGACCCAGCCCGGCAGCGCGCAGGCTGCTATATACCCTAGAAGCACAACCCCTAAGCTGGGATAGGCCGCTCAGCTGTCGAGCCGCCAAAGCATTGGTCCATAGTAGGATCCCTCATTTGCATGCTTGCGCCACAGGGTAACCGACAATTGCGCGTGCGCTGAACTTGTTTACTGCTCTAGGCAAAGCCGGAAACAGGCGCCATCTTGTAATGGCGTTGACACCGCGCCCCACACTGAAATAATCATACAAACTTGGCTTCATCTGGGGTGATGCAAACAAATGACTGTTAACTGCAAAGACCACTCCACCTTCCCAGTCTTGGGTTCAGATTGCCAGTCAAGTTCATGAGACACAACAGCTTCTTTTTCTGCACTAAATTTACTTAGTTGTAAAAAGTATACAAGTCAGGTAACAACATACAATATACAAAAACAGCATAGAAGTACATTTAGCATCTGAAAATCTCAAAATCATTAAGTCCTATGGATAGTCATAAGCAATGAAGATAATTAGGTATGTTCAAAACTAGCCTAGGAAAATCACCAGCTCTAGACTCTTTTAGCTTTTATACCTAACTAGTATACTCAGAAGCACATGACTGACTCCTAGAAGTGATTTAACTACATATCATCAATGCCAGTTAATCATTAATCAGTAGTTAATATTGATATTTTTGTATATGTGGCTGCTCTGATACTTAGTTTTTGGCCAGATTTTCATTTACCTAGGATCCAGAATTTCCCTATAAATTCCTTTAGTTAATTTTACAAAGATTATTTGACCAAAGGTAACTCTTTTGGCATTTTGGAGGATAGGTAAGAGACAAAAGAACCAGAGGTTAATCTTCTCCCTCAGTTCACCTCCTGTTCATTGACAATATCCCTTTGTTATATTTCTCAACATTTTCTTAAAAGTTATATTAGAGCAAAATCCACAATATTTAACACATGATTATAGTCATACAAAAATATTATCAATCACTAACATTTGTATTAGACAATAAGGAGTTAGAATTCCCTCCGTAAAATATGTTTACTGTGACCACAAAGGTTTAATTTTTTCCTAATATTCCATTACCAATTAAACTATTTACCCACATACCTCACTTGTGCATTGTATTGATATTAGTGGAGGCTTACAATCACCCCAAAACTAAATTTATTTTTTTATTTTAGAGACTCAGTCTCCACAGACATTATATCATTTGGGGCTGTTGGAACAATTGACAAAATATTTTTATCCTGGGATTATTGTCTACCTATCCTTTATTTTCATTTACCTCTGTAAGTAAACTTATAAATTCTTTACTATTAATACATCACACAACTTTGAGAATACTATCCAGAGCCATTATTTTGACTGTTGATTGATAAATAACAAACTGCCCCAAAACTTAGTTGCTTAAAACACAACCTTTAACACACTGATTGCCACATGAGTTGTATTTAATTCGTGCTAGTTTTGAGCCCAGGGCCACGTGAAGCAAAAAGTTGTTCCATGAAAATCTTACTTGTTGATGTGCCTATTGTTACAATTAACATTGACCATTTAATTCTAAAAATATGGATTGTGTCACATGTAACTTACATACAGAAAACAATAAAAAAATAACAAATTAGGATTGTTTTGTTTTAATAAAACACTATGGCCCCAGGGAAAATTTTGTTTCTAGTATGGTAGTCAATGTATTAAAAGAAATCTGTCTTAGTTTTATGTGTTCACTAGGTTATGCTGAGTAGCAGTTCTGCTGGTTTCACTCAGTATATCTCATGCTGCGCTGTTGCAGTCAGAAAGCAGCAGCTCCTGGGGAATCTGGAGACTCAACTGTGATGATGGCACCGCTGGATCTGTACCCATCCTCGTGTAATCTGAAGGCTTCTTTTTTCCAAATGGCTTTTCCATATGTTGCTCCATAAAAGCACTTCAGTAGAGGAGCTATACTTATTATACATTATCTCAGAAGTTTTGAAAGTGAGCACTCCAAAAGGCACAGGCACTACCGGTCCTCCTGAAGTATGAACATGTAACAGGAACAATGATGCATAGTCCATCAGGTAACATGAGTCACAGGGCAGCTCAGATTCAAAGTGGAAGACGATTATACAAGGGCTAAATTCTGCAAGTATGGTTCATCAAAAGTCTTCTTTGAAGACCATCTGCCACAGTTACAGATGCCATTCTTTTCTATTGGCATTCTATACATCTTTAACCATATTCAGTTTCAGCCATTGGAAAAATATATGTCATCATCTTATCCAACATTGTACGACACCATTATACAAGGTCTGTGTCTGCTCATTTCTCATACCTAAACAGCTGTCTCTAGAGGCCAAATCAGGTTATCTGCCTTGGCACTAAAATTGCCTTCTGAGCTAGCAACTGCTGCACATCATCAAGACCCACTTTAATTCACCCTCAGAATTCCCACACAGATTTCCATAAGTGTCTTCTCCAATTGTGGGTGCTCTTAAATGCACAATTATCTAGGACCTGTTTTCCTGACGATAAAACAAGGCTTTTTGTGAAAACTCAAACATTAACCTTGGAGTGGGGAGAACCCAGTTCTTCCTCCAATACCAAATATACTGTCCTCATTCTGCTCATTGTGCAAATTTCCCTTTTTCTTCCTTAATAACAGTTGCACCTTCCACATTCTCCATTTGGAAGAGAGCAGACTTCCAAATGCCATTGCATCTCATAACTTGAGACTTCCATCAGTCAACCAGGCTGCTTGCTTTGTTTTAGCATGGAGAATAATTAGGACTACACTATCGATCAATAGTAACTTTCTGGTTTTCTGGGGATTCTATCATCTGTCCCAAAGCAGAGTTGTGACCTTTTCATGGTTACTCCCTACCACTAGCGCATTCCTGTAATCTTTTCCATATTATCAGTAAGCTTTGCTGAATTACTTCATCCTTATTGTAATATTTTTCAAATACACCTGTGATAGAAAAGATATTTCCATCCTCAGGATTATTTGATGTCTCTCAATGGTGATGTTTCAACAAAGCTCATTAGCAAGCTGTCATATGTCTCTCAAAGGAGCTGTATCTACCCACTGCATGAGGTTACCTGTGACTCAAGAATGTCAATAATCACTGCTGTGAGGGAGTATTATATTTCTACAATAAAGTCCAATTTATATTTTTCTGCATAGTAGTTACTCCACAAATCATTTATGCAAATATCATCATATAGTCTTCATGGTGCTGCTTGAGAAACTGGTTAGGGATAGACACAAAATTTAATCACATTTATTTATAGTTGTATACAAATCTTGAAAGAAAGAAAGAAAAGGAAGGAAGGAAGGAAGGAAGGAAGGAAGGAAGGAAGGAAGGAAGGAAGGAAGGAAGGAAGGAGGGAGGGAGGGAAGGAAGGAAGGAAGGAAGGAAGGAAGGAAGGAAGGAAGGAAGGAAGGAAGGAAGGAAGGAAAGAAGGAAGGAAGGAAAGAAGGAAGGAAGGAAGGAAGGAAAACAGAGGAAAAAAGAAGAAAGAGATAGATGAAGAAAGGAAGGAAGAAAATCATTCACAGGATAACTTCCTTTCTCACCCAATTCATAACACCATGGGTCAACTGAAGTAAAGAAGTATCCTCCTCAGATGTGGTCTGAGTTGCAATAATTGCAGGCTATATGGAACCTTAGCAAGTTTTTTTTTCATGTCTTTTAAATTTGAGGCTGTTCCCCTGTGTGAAAGTAGATGGGGTGTAAGATGAGATGAGAATGACAATGTTTTTAGATATAATTATTTGTCACATATAATTATTGGGAAAGTTAAATAGCTTAAAATGTGTTTGGACACTTCTTCAACTTCCACTAAACTTCCTCCTTGAAAGTGCTAAGTCAATGCTTCAATTACTTTTGATTTAATGTTTTTTCCAAAACAAATTATGTCTCTCTTCATCTCCTTGGGATATACAAACCATTACTTAAATACCTAGTTAATAGCTACAATAAATATTCTTCTCTCAGGTCAGAAAAGAAAGTAAGTTTATAGAGACATTTATTTTTATTTTAATTTGATTTTCTTTCTATAAAGATAAAATGAAATCTTTCATTGGTATTCATTAACACATTAGCATTTATCAATCAAATTTGGTAGAGGGGAGGTAGGAAGTTTAAGATCTGCCAAAAAGGTGAGGTGTGAGACAAATTGGGGATCCGAAAATCAGGACAGTGACATGTGTTTCTGTGGTTTGAAATTTCCTTTGGTGTGAATATTTCTGTCCCTAATTGGGACAGAATTGCTTGGATAGTAAAGGATGACTCTGGTGACCACTTCTACGCATCATAAACTCCCAAAATGACATCACAGACAGAAATGCATTTTAAAATTTCTACTATAGAATTTATTCTGAGCTTAATGATGTGCTTGGTGGTTCCCAATGTCTCTTATTTCTTATAGTTTATTATTAGGAATAATTTCATTTTTACTATTCTTTTTTAGTATTATTCTCCCTATCCAAAACTGCAATATTTGGGTATATGTTATTATTTAGAAAGATCGTTATCATCACACAAACAGTAGATTGCATCCTAGCACTAAAATTAACCTTATTCTGTGAATGCATAGTTTCTTTATTTCTCTAAAGGGGACAATATGTCATAAATAATGAAGTGCAAATCCCATTTGAGTCATAGTTTCAGCTGTTAAGACATGTGAAGAGACAAAAAGTGAGACTAACAACAGGAAATTCTTGTGTAGCTTTTTACCTTCTAGCCTGTCAAAAACACGGAAGTTTGTACTGAACACAATGTCTATAATTATAGTGCTAGTTGCCAAAAAGAGTTACTGTGTCTGTTAAAAAAGATAATTACAGCTACTTTACAATTCAAATCTATGTTCATTACCTTGTGAAATCCAAGTGAATGCTAATCTGACCTTATGTTTCTGAAAGGCACTATACTTTTTTAACACTTTTTATAAAATTGAGGGTGACCAATATGTCCATGTCTTCAGAATAGTTACACATAAAACAAGCATTTCAACTGCCACCTTGAACAAACTGAAGAATTTTAACAACTGTGAAATTCATCTCTCGAAGCACTTAACATTTTCCTCTGTTTCAGATATGACTCTCCACAATTCAAGCTTGGGTATACGGATCAGTGAGGATCTAGATACAAACCGATGGCACACTCAAATTGCAATACTTTGGTATATGTTATTAGTTAGAACAAATCAAGATAGTTTAATAAAGGTGGTATTCAAAAGGGTGAATCGGGGAAACTAAAGGTTAGTGCAGTTCCCTATGCTGGTAAGAGCTTTACTTCTTGCATGTCTTACAAAGCAGGTTCGCTGTGCACTGGTTACCAACTTTTCTGAGTCCAGGGAGAAAAAACACCCACACATTCTGCAAGTTCCATGGTAGATTCATTACTTACAGTCACGTAGGAAGGGACAACAGAGCCTAGGATTCGTGGCCCCCCAGGCTCAGGAAAGCCGTGTGGGGCAGATGAAATCTTGTCAGCCTGTGCCCCACTTGGAACAAGATGAGAGACAGCGGAAAGCAGCCCACCCTCAGTTGTACACCGCAGAAAAATGTGGGTTAAGGCATTGAAAAGCATCCTGTTCTAGGAGGGACTAGAACAGAGCCCAGGCAGTTCCCGCCAGCTCCTCCTCTTCTCAGGATGTTGCATTCCCAGCACATTCTACACTTATTTTTGAGAACTATAAGAAAGAAAGAGGAAGACTGGGTTGCTCCACGACTACCTGCAGAACTGTCCTGAAGGACCCAAGGACAAGGAGAGGAAGCAGTTATCAGAACCAATGGCCTTTACAGAGGTACACAGAATCTCCTGTTACTCGTCAGAGAGAGAGTCAATATAATATATACCCTAAATTCCCTCAACTTTGACTTTGAATCTCCCACTGATGTCCCCTTTATGCCAAACCCACTTGGAAGCTACACAGGAAGGGTATGATTGATACGATCCATAGATGTCAGCCTTCTAGGGCACAGTGTAGAATTAGGAAAAGTAAAGGATGAAACTGGAAAAGGAAAAATAAAATACACAGGGCAATGTATAGTCAATTTGGAAACAACTTTCAAGTAAAGCATTGCAATATGTGATTTCCTGTAGTATTAATATTATGCCCTCCAAAATTTAAAAAAAATTTTCACTTCAAAACTGCATTGGCTAATTTATGTAAGAGACATTTACTATACCATTTAAAAATATAATTTACAAATATTGCCTTATATAATACCCAAAACAACCAGAAGGTAGTAGGTAATATTAGCACACAGTAGCTCAGAGAATTTAAATATGTTTCTCTAGGCCACATAATTTTTAAATGAATGAAAAATGAAAGAAAGGGTGAATAGTATGAACTGAATGTTGGTCATATCCTTCTTACCATGTGCCAGACATTGTTCTAAGCACTTTATATGTATAAACTCATTCAATACAAGAATCATCATACGAATTTCACATTATTATTAATATTTTTGTTTCAAAAATTAGTAAGTTCAGTCAGAGAGCTAGTGAGCTCTTTGCCCAAGATCACACTACTGCAGTCAGGATTCATCCTCAGGCCATTTGATGTCAAAGTCTGTGTGTTTGATTAAAACCTTCATCAGGATTTTACATTTGCTGAGTGACTTAAGCAGGAAGTAAACAAAAGCACAAAAATAAATGTTATGTTTGAATTCAAATGTTTCCTGTAAAATAAATAGAAAAATAGATATATGTCAGTATGGCATGAATGGAATTCTTTCTAAACTGAATGTATATTAAATTTTATATATCCTATCAAGTGATCATTTAGAGATAATGTCAATAAAATAGAGTTTTGTCACAAGATAATGATCTCCTGCTGTTACATAACCATGAATGTGAAGCCAAATCATTTATTTTCAAAGCAGGGAAAATCAATCCCAGAATTATGTTCTATAACAGTGATTTTAGTTCTATTATACAAAATGATGCATGTTGACTTAATAATTTTGCCTGATGGATGTTTGAGAGGGAAAATGACAGATGTTCTTTGTACCATTTCAACCCAAAAGCATTTCGATGGGCTTAAAAAATATACCTGTTGTATGTTTTGCCTAATAAGGAACAGTCATCCATAACAGCGATGAGGTTGCACCCCTGTCGTAACCTGCACCTTTATGAATGAGATGATTTATGACCTGTTAAGGGTGCTGTGGTTTTTAACTTTAATCAGGGAATAATGGTCAACCATGAAGCCATAAGGTCTAAGAAAACAGGATATATATAATACTTAAAAATGTGAACTGACAGCAAAACAACTATAGAAAGCTCTGTTGCATTTGGTAATGGTTATGACTCAACTTTCATTTTAACTTCAGATAGAATTGTATAACTGTTTCCTTGGGTCCCAAACAGAAAAACATTGCAAAGTTTCACACAGCCTAGAGTGTATACCTGAAGACAGCTAACTCCCAGAAAGATATGACAATGCATATTTGTGATGCTATATTAAATAATATCTTATATTTTAGTGTTTGTGATTATTTTCAAGGTGTTTTTACGGATATTTATTCATTATTCTTTTCATGTTTGCAACCACCTGGAAAGTTAAGTGGTTCTTTATTAATTAGCTGAGGAAATTGAGGAATCGAAAGAAAAGGAATGGAAAAATAAAATAAATAAAACTGTTAGGTTTTCTGATTCCTACTCCATATACTTTTATGCAATTATGCCACAAAGGCCCTCATCCTTGCAAAATTGTTTTTAAATAATCTGTGCCTTCCCATAGTGTACTTTTTTTAAAAAAACTAGGATGTTCCCTAAAATCAGAAAGTATGACTTGAAAATGCTTTCACAGTAAAGGAAAAATATTGATTTAGTCAGTGCAAATAATTTTCAAATACCTGGACATCAATATTTTATATACCTAAATACCCTCTTGACTATATAGTCAGGAATTAACCACTTCGCGACCAGTGTTGACTGTAGTCGACAACCACAGATGAACGCGCACAGCCAAGCATCGACTTTAGCTGACAGCCGTGATATGACTTTTCTAATTTTTCATTTATCAAAATAAAATTGAGAACATTTAAAAATAATGTAATGAAAACACATATGTACATGTTACCTATTCAGATTTACATGACAAGTAAAGCTGCCTGTAAAGTAAAACAAGCTGTCAGTGCTTTAAAGCTTTCCTCATCACACAAGAGCAAAACGGATTCGTCTTCAATGCACAGCACACACTACCGTGCGGACTGTGAGTACGGCTGTGGGCGAGGTGTGCGGCCAGTGAGCGCTGGACCGAAGTGGTTAATAAGCATGTTATAAAACTTCTGTTCATAAATTGAGTTTTAAGACATTATTCTGAGATCTGGGGCTAATAGCATCAGTCTTTAATAGGTGATACATATCATAGCTCTACCCTCCACTAAGCTCCTAAACAACTGAGTAATTAGACAAGAGAGCTGATGGAGGGGAATCAAATACTCACTGATGGGGTTAATGTAGAATATGGCTTATATGTGCATGAAAATTGTCTTACTAACACCAAACCTCAGATTTCAATAGATATGCACACTCAGTTACAACAGTACAAGAACAGGACAGGCCGTGCCAGGTGGGAATTATCCCCTTTAAGACTTTAAGAGATGAGTCAGAAGAGGAGAAGGTGTACAGGGAATTTTCTCGTGGATTCACTCCCAATAGAAGAGGAAACACTGGACCACAAATGGCTTTGTTTCCTCTTTCAGATTCAAACAAGATATAATTCCCTTCACCTCCCTTTAGGCAAAGTAAATAAAGGAGCCATAGAAAGTCAGGATCACTATGCTATTGTAGTTCCTTTCAAAACAAAAAACATTATTTTCCATTTTGATCTCTACTCTAGCCATCTACACCTCTATTAATATCCTCTCTGTCAGATGGAAGATAATCATACTTCTTCAACCTCAGTACAATAAACAGGACTTGCTGCATAACAAATCATTCCAAATCTCAGTGGCTTAAATCAACAGCAATTTATTATTTCTCACCATTGCCTGTGTTGACAGGACAGATCTTCTCCCCATAGTATTAGGTGAGGTCACTCAAGCTGGATGAACCTGGCTGGATGGGCCAAGGCGGCCTCTCTCACAGCTCTGAGTCCTGAGTGCTGACAGTGACTGCAGTGTCTCTGCTCTTCTCCACGTGGTCTCTCTCAGTTTGCATGATGTCTCAGGCTCCAGGGCCTTTCAACATGGTCTTTCTCTCTAGCAGAAAAGCCTGAACTTCGTTCAGCAACTAGGTTGCAAGAGAGCAGCCGCAGATGCTCCCCAGCCTTTTAAGGGCTAAACCCAGAATAACTTGCACAGTGTCAAGTCCACCGCATTCTATTAAGGCAAGTCACAGACCCAAAGGGAGGGAAAATTGACTTCATCTCTTGCTGGAAAGATACACAAATAGGTGGTGGCAGGAATTGTTGGCGGCCAAACTTTCTGACAAGTTATTGAGAACCGCAAAATAATTTTCTGCATGATTTCATTTTATGCCGAACCCCCTTCTCAACCTAGCAGAAAGATATCTACCCCTACTAACAGTACATTACCTGTGATACTTCTGCATTCAGGCTTATCTTGCCTGTCTTCATTGGTACATCCAATATCCTTAAATAATTCTATTTGAAATGTAGAGCTGGAAAGTTGATGCCAGATGATCATGCACATGAGACGGTTCTTTGGGAACAGTCTTTAGTCCCTTTCTCTCATCTAATGGGTTTGGAACTTCATCTTAGATTTTTAGCACGTGATTCATCTTCAGGTGATTATAACTTACTATTTGCAATAGATTCTTTTACAAAAACAAACAAAAATAATTTATTTAAACTCATTACATAATCTTTCCAGGTAATATTTACCAGTGAAATACATTTTGTGGGTTTTAGGAATAAATTTATTGGGAGATAATTTGAAACTCTACAATTTTAATATTTTCAGTCCTTAAGATAGTACTGTGATCACTGTTACCTCATTAAGATGCACAGTTACTCTGAATTATTTCATTAATAGACTCAAGTTTGCAACCATTAAGGAAATAGAATTCTGGCTCAGAAATCAAGTCAAAACTAAAAAAAACCCCAAAAATAACAAAAAAAGCAGTGACTTGAAAGCCATGTCAGTGCACGCCATGTAGCCATGTAGAAAGGCAGGCTCCATGAAAAGACTGACATTCACATTGACTGCTTATGGCGAGTATCATTTCTTAATCTGTCTACAAAACTCTGAAGTCTACAATTATTAGATTTTTAAGAAAATTAAAAGAGAATTGGCACAAAAAATCACAGAGCCCCTGACAGCTAAATAACAAAAACATTTACAACAAACAAATATCATAGACTTTTATAGTTTCATTTTCCTTGAACTAATAGTACACTCTGTGGCTGAACCTACTAGATCAATTGATGTTAATACTGCTCTTGCTGCTTCCAGTAAAGTCAAGGAACCAGCACATTCTAATGGGAGGAAAATGCTCATGTGAACAGTTTTGGGTTCTACAGCCTGGTCCTCTACCTGTTCCAGAATCTTAGCACTAAATAATTTTTTACTTGTCTTTAAGGATTTCAAATTGCTACATACAATCTCAAACTTGGAACTTAATATCACTGTTCTCACTGTCAACATCATCAGTAACCCGTGCAAAGCAAAACTTCAGGAAACAGTGTCCTTATGACTCACTATTTTAGTTTCCTGGGACTGCCATAACAAAGTACCATGAACCGGGTGGCTTAAAAAATAGAAATTTATTGTCTCACAGTTCTGCAGGCTACAAGTCCAAAATTAAGAGTTGGTTCCTGAGAGCTGTAAGGGAGAATCTGTTCCATGACTATTTCTAAGCTCCTGGCAGCCTCAGGCATCCCTCAGCTTAGAGATGGCTTTCTTTCTCCCTGTCTGGTAGTCACATTGTTTCCCCTCTATGCATGTCTCTCTCTGTGTCTAAATCTTTTCATAAGTACATCTGTCATATTGTATTAAGGCCCACTCTAATGATCTCATTTTATCTTGATCATATGCAAAAGCCCTGTTCCCAAATAAGGTCACATTCACAAATACTGGGACGTGGGTCTGCAATGTCTTTGAGGGTCGGGGAGGACACAATTCGCCCCAGAGCCATCATGAGTTTGGAAAAAGTCCAAACTCCCAGACATAGAGAAGGGCTCTATGTAGAGGGGGCTGTAGAGGGGGCTGCTTTTCTTCCTGCCCTTGTCTTTAGCATAATCCCCATCTCAATCTTTACTCCAGATAATTGAACAAAGAGAGGTATAATTTCTCTGGTTATACATCACACCTTTTGTGCTAATGTCTCTTTTTAGTTTAAGGATACTTATAGGTCAATTAAAGATAAAAATCAGAAAATAAAGATTGTACCTTCTTAACTGTGATCTCTCCAGGTCTCTGTATGAAATAGCCTGTTTAAATTTTTGAACTTGACACAATGTTTCACCTTCTCAGAGTTACCATTCTACTGGAAATTCGCCCCATCTTTTGTACCGGTTTCCACTTGCTGACATGTTGTTCTGTATGTTTGTTTTAGGAAAGATGATTTTGTACACATCCCCGGCCTCTGGCTGATAATCAGGAAGAATTTTAAGTCAGGAATTTAAAAACTATTTTGATCCAAGTTGTAATATATAAGGTTCGTGAGCTGACAGCTGCCCCGTATTCTTACTGCACAGAGCAGCACTTGGCAGCCTGTGGCGCACAGGCCACACCTGGCCCACTGCCTGTTTGGGGACAGCCCATGAACTACAATAGAATAGTTTGTACATGTTTAAATTGTTGAAAAAAATTGAGAGAATAAAAATATTTTGTTTCAAAAATTATATGAAATTAAAATTGCGGTGTCCATAAATAAAGTTTCATTGGGACACGGCCACACTCATTATTCACTTACATATTTTGCACGGTTGATTTCAGGCTATAACAGCATAATTGAGGCATTACAACAGGTACCATATGGACCACAAAGCCTCAAATATTTACCACATACCCCTTTACAAAAATAGTTTGATGCCCCTTATATAAACTGGATGAACTGGAAAGGAGAGACATAAAGAGTGACCGAAAAGGAAGAGGGAGATTGAAACCTAGAGTGAGAGAGAGCACGGGAGACGAAGCAGGCTTGCAGGGAAGAGTCCAGAGAAGATGAACCTAACAATATCTGATTCCTATTGTTCCTGAGGTTCAGCAACAATTGCAATCTTAAACTCATGAGACATGCCATACAAATTGTAAGAACCAAATTTGTTAATTGCCTTTAATGGCATTTTTAATAATGTCCCTGCAATCATGTCTGTCTCCTATACAGTTGACTGTAAGCTCCTTGAGGATAGGAACTATCTATTACTTCAATACATTATCTAAGTTACTAAATACACACTTGTTGAATTAATAAATACAAAAATAAATATATGTTGGTTAAATTAGACCAAAAGTGAGAGGGAGGATGGATGGGCAGAAGTGGATAAGGCTCACTTCTTTCTGAAGTACCACTCTTTGTAAAATACGCTATGAAGTGTTCTGGAAAAATCACTCATATGGCTCTTTAAATCAACTACAGCCCCTCAACAAACAAAGAGCAATAAAGGCAAGTTTTATCATTATCAACAAATTGCCGCAAATTCCTGGCAATCGCCCTGTCACTGTGATGAGTCCTGGTGACAGTCTGGTTCTTTCTGTGCTTCAGTGTAATGTCTAAGTCTGAGTCATGACACATTCTATATGAAATCTAACTCATTCCCCATCCAACTTCTTCCTATATCAGGCTCTGTGTGACCCCATAGATTAAGTCATAACTATCCTAAATGAGAGAGGGGTTATATGCAGTCTTGCCACTATCATTGCAAGCTTGTGGATTTTTTAATTAATTATTTAAAATTAATTTATTTTTCTTTCAAGATATTACAAGGGTACAAACATTTTGGTTATATTTTATGTCTTTGCCTCACCCAAGCAAGGACTATAGGCATGCCCTTCCCCTCTACAATGCTCAACGCATCCATTAATTGTGAGCTTATCCTCCCCAACTCCCTAATCCCTGGAGAACATTACTACCATGTGAGCACCATAGTGTTGATCAGTCAGTGCCAATTCGATGGTGAGTACATGTGGAGCCTGTTCTTCCATTCTTGTGATACCTCACTTCGGATAATGGGTTCAATCTCAATCCAGGAAAATGTAAGAGGTGCTACATCAGTGTCTGCAGGGAGGAGTTGAGGCAGGCCTGTGAGGAGATTAGCTACTTCTCCCCACGAAGCCAGGTCCCTTAGATAGGGGTCGCCACAGAGGATTAAAAACTTGATAGGAAATAGAGAGAATAAAATAATACACAGAGACTAAGGTATAGTTTACAGTTTTATATAAAAAGATCAGAATAACAGTGGGGTACTCAGGAGACTGGACATATCCCCCTGAACGTCTAGCAATATGGTTAGATTCATATAGGTTTTTATAACCGCAGATATCAATTATCAGTTGCCATAGTGCCACATTTACATATCAGGGAATGCAGTTGCTATGGGAGACAGGTAGCGGATTGGGGACAAAGTCTTTTCAAAGGGCTTCTAACAAGTTCTAATCTACCTAGGTGAACAAACAGGTACAAAGTCTTGCAAGGGCTAACTTCTAAGTTATAAGAGGTAATTGTCAATTAACAAAGGCATAACAAAGGAGGTAAGCGACCCTATATTTCTTTGATCTAGTTATTGTGGACTTAAAAGCAGACAGTCAAGAGAGAGCAGGAAACCTATCTCTACAAAACAGGTTGTTTATAACCACAGGAGCGCATCTCTAGGCAAAGAGCACTCATTGTCTCTGGCTCCCAACCTGTGGGCCATATTTGCCCTGCCTTGTCTTTCAAGGAAACAGGGATGTGCACAGATTTTGAGATACTGGGAAGCCTTCCTGGAAAACATCCCTACTGGAGCCATGAGAGCCATCCCTTGATAGCAGCTTCTGATAAGTGAACTATTGAGTTCACACATTCCTTTAGGGCAAAACCCTGCAAACCCCTGTTTCTGTCGTTAATATAGCAATATTGGGTGATATAATAAAATAATGGTCTTATGAGCCACATCTCATTAATTCCTCAATCATATTTCTCAACAACTGTCATTTCTTATAATTGAGTAATATTCCATTATACACATATACCAAATTTTAATAATCCACTCATGAATTGACAGGCACTTGGGTTGTTTCTATATCCTTGCAATAGTGTGTTTCCACATCCTTGGAATGCTTTGCCCATTTATTGATGGGGATGTTTGATTTTTTCTTGTTGATTTTTTTAAGTTCTAGATAGATTCTTGTTATCAGCTGTTTATTAGATGTGTAGAGAGAAAATATTTTCTCCCATTCTGTGGGATGTCTATTCCCTCTAATGATAGTTTCCTTGGCTGTGCAAAAGCTTTTTAATTTGATCAGATTCCATTTATTTATTTTTCTTCCTGCTGTGATTGCTTTGGGAGTCTTTAAAAATTCTTTGCCAAGGCTGATGTCTGAAAAGCTCTTGCCAACATCTTCTTCTAGAATTCTGAAGGTTTCAAGCCTTAGGTTTAAGTCTGTTATTCATCTTGAATTAATTTTTTGTGAGAAGGGAGAGGTGGGGATCCAGTTTCATTCTTCTGCATGTAGCTATCCAGTTTTCCCAGCACCATTTATGCAAAAGAGATTATTTTCCCCAGTGTATGTCTTTGTCTGCTTTGTCAAAGATTAGATTACCATATGTGGATGGTTTCATCTCTGGATTCTCAGGCCTGTTCCAAAGGTCTATGTCTCTGTTCTTGTGACAGTATCATGCTGTTTTAGCCTGTTATAGCCTTGTAGTACAGCTTAAAGTCTGGTAAATTGATACCTCCCAGTTTGTTCTGTTTACTTTAGATTGCTTTGGCTATATGAAGTCTTCTCTGGTTCCATAAAAAGCATAGAATTATTTTTTCTAGATCTGTAAAGAATGATGATAGTACTTTGATAGAGATTACATTAATTTTGTAGATCACTTTAGGTAGTATGAACATTTTAATGATATTGATTTTGCCAATGCATGAACAGGTAGATTTTTCCATCTGTTTACATCTTTTACAATTTCTTTTCTTAGCATTTCATAGTTCTCCCTGTATATATCTTTCACATCTTTCATTAAATATATTCCTAGATATTTAATTTTCTTTGAGGCTATTGTAAAAGGTATTGTGTTTTTGATTTGAATTTTGGCTTGACTGTAATTAGTTTATATGAATGCCTCTGATTTGTGTATATTGATTATGTATCCAGAGACTTTACTGAATTCATTTATCAATTCTAGGAGTCTCTTGGTTGAATCTTTGTGGTTTTCTACATATAATATCATATCATCAGCAAAAAGCAAGAGTTTGATCTCATCTGCCCCTATTGCCCCATTTGGATGCCCTTAATTCCCCCCTCTTGTCTAATTGCTCTAGCAAGGACTTCCAGCACTATGTTGAATAGAAGAGGAGATAGTGGGCAACCTTGTCTGGTTCCAGTTCTAAGTGGAAATGGTTTCAATTTTTCTCCATTCAGTATGATATTGGCCATGAGTTTGTCATAAATGGACTTCATAATTTTAAGGTATACCCATCTATGCCTATTTTGTTTAGAGTTTTTATCATAAAGGTGTGCTGGACTTTGCCAAATGCTTTTTCTGCGTTTATTGAGAGAATCATATGGTCTTTGTTCTTGTTTTTATTTATGAGGTGAATTGCATTTATAGATTTGCATATGTTGAACCAGCTTTGCATCCCTGGAATAAAGCCCACCCAGTCATGATGAATTAGTTTTTTGATATGCTGCTGAGCTCAATTTGCTAAAATTTTGTTGTGGATTTTGGTCTACAGTTTTCTTTTTTTGTTGTGTCATTTCCTGGCTTTGGTATCAAGGTGATATTGACTTCATAGAATGAGTTAGGAAGGATACCATCTTTCTCAATATTGTGGAATAATTTCTGTAGTATAGGTATGAGTTCTTCTTTGTATGTTTGGTAAAACTCTGAAGTGTAGCCATCTGGTCTGGGACTTTTCCGTTTTGGGAGGTTTTTAATTACTGCTCCAATTTCTGAGCTTGAGATTGGTCTATTCAGAAATTCTATTACCTCCTGTGTGAAACTTAGGGAGGTTGTATATTTCCAGGAATTCATCCATTTTCTTCTCATTATGTAGTTTTTGGGCATATAGGTTTTTATAGTAATCGAAAATAATGTTTTGTATTTCTTTGGTGTCTGTTGTGACCTCTTCATTTCTTATTGAGTTTATTAGAGTCCTTTCCCTTCGAATTCTTATCAATCTAGCAAGAGGGCTGCCAATTTTGTTTATCTTTTCAAAAAACCAGCTTTTGGTTTTGTTTGTCTTCCGTATACTTCTCTTGTTCTCAATTTCATTTAGTTCTGCTTTGATCTTAGTTATTTCTTTTCTTCTATTAGATTTGGAATTGATTTACTCTTTCTTTTCCAATTCCTTGAGACTGTTTATTAGATTGTTGATTTTTAAGCTTTCTGTTTTTTGGACATGAGCATTTATTGCTATTAGTTTTTCTCTCAGGCTTGCTTTTGCCATATCCCACAGATTTTGATAACTTGTGTCTCTGTTATCATTTAGTTTGAAGAAACTCTTGATTTCCCTCTGTATTTTCTCCTTGACTCTATAGTTATTCCACAATAGATTGTTTAATTTCCATGACTTTGTAAGGTGGTGAGTATTTCTGTGGGAATGGAACTCTAATTTTACACCACTATGATCAGAGAAGATACACGGTATAATTTCTATTTTTTTGAATTTGTTGAGATCTGATTTGTGGCCTAGTATGTGATAAATTTTGGAGAAAGTCCCATGGGCTGATGAGAAGAATGTATATTTGGCTTTATTTGGGTGAAATGTTCTATAGAGATCTGTTTTAGAGCTTTGTTTAAGTCCATTATTTCTTTGCTTGTTTTCTGCTTATAGATTTTCAATATGAGGTTGCCACTACTAGTAAGACCCTTTCTGAGAAAGAACTATAAGCCAAGAATCAAATTCCCTCCATTGGCAATAAGAGATTTAAGTGCTAGAAAGAGCATTCCAAACTTATTTACCAAGCTATGGAATTCTGTGGAGTTTATAAACACACTCTCTACTCAATTGCAAACAATGATGTTGCCACAATAAAACTCTATATACTAGTGTCAAGCTATTTGAGGCTAACATAAACAAATCAGGCATTGTTTAAAACATATAGATGATTACACCCTTGGCCCTAGCATAAATAAAATCAAGATCAGGACCTTCTGAGATTTGTGACTGCATTTTGCATGATTTGCTCACTCTCCTGCAGCTTTGCATAAACATTAAAGGCATAGACTTTGAAGTAAAAACAAAAATCAACCTTTGAAACTCAGCTTATGCTCTAGCTATGTAAATTTGAGAAAGTTATATAATTCCCCTTAGCCTTCATTTTCCTATCTTTGAAATAGGGATAATAATACTAAAAACATAGAATTGACTACAAATGCAGATAAAGCAGTTAGAACAGTTCTTGGCACATAGTAAGTAAAATTTGACAAATACACAAGAGGATGAAGTATGAGCCCTTCAAACTATTCATCACAAATATTTCTATATCTATTATTACTATATTATGTTATTCGAAAAGTATGTACTTACATGGTGTTTGCGGTGTGTACCACCTTGAGGCTGGACACACTTGAAGCTCCAGCGTAGCGGGGTGGCGGAGGGGACAGGGGCAAGATATGTAACCCTAACAATAATTGTACCCCCATAATATGAGGTAATAAAAAAAATCCATGATAAAATAAGCATAGTTTTACCTGTGCATGGTTTTATTGTCCTGCTAGATCAACCATTCAAAACAATTTTTAAATAGGTAATAGTGTGATGTTGTAAAGTAAGAAATGGAGAAAATTCCCTGTTCCATAGAAATAGTTTGAAGAATTCAAGATATATGACCTATTGAAGAGAAGTGGGTCATGAGAGGTCATTTTAACACATCAGATGATTTAATAACATCAGATGATGTCTCCACATGGCCCTAGACGGAAGAACAAATAGGTAGAGGCTCAAAAGGACAAATCTGGGGCCAATGTATAATATTCAGTCTCATTGAATGAATTTTATCAATAGGTAATGAGATCCCTGACAATGTGGATGTTGGCAAGCACTTGAGAAAGATTCAATCAAAATATCAGAGATATTTCAATCAAAATATCAGAGATTTAATCAAATATCAGAGAGCTGATTGGACCATTTATCTTTTAAGTTCCATTTCAGACCTGAAATTTCATGTTTCTGTAAAAAGCCGTATAATCACAAAGGAGCTTCCAATTGACTGTTGGGAAGGGGGAAGAGAGAGAGACAGAGGGAGGGAGAGAGAGAAAAAATAGGATAAATAGATAAATAGATGATAGAGACATAGACATGTTAGGTAAATAAGTAGGTATGTGGATGGATGGATAGATAGATAGATAGATGATAGATAGATAGATAGATGATAGATAGATAGATAGATAGATAGATAATAGATAAATGGATAGATAGCTCCTATTTATTCCTAAGTATATATAGTTCTCTTTGGTAACCAAATAGTCAGAGACTACATCAAATGACCATACAAAATCAAATATTTAAATTCAAATCTCTTCTTCAGCAAATTTTTGGGAAGTCATGAGGAATCCTAACATGTCTATAATGTAATCCCACTGATCTCATATTAAGTAGGCCAGTTGTATACATAGCCCCAAAAGTTTGGGGAGCACTTTTTCATCTCACACTAGCTTCTTCTCCTCTACTTCTTACATGGTTTTATTACAAATATGAGCTGGACCCCCACAGCCTAAACAGGGTAACGGTAATAATTAGCAGATCATTCCCCAAATCTAGCTTGTGGATGTGAGTTCTGTTTGAATGGATTTTGGCACTACCCACCCTGTTTCTATTTAGATATCTACAACAGCATCAGGGAAAGATCTGTCCTTCAGATCTGCAGCCAGTTTCTGCTCTGTTTCCTGTAGACAACTCCTGCTCAAAACACACACACACATACACACACACACACACAACACAATCACACTTGAGGAAGTAATCGTATACTTGCACAAAGACAGAGGACAGTTCTAGTAATGATGTACCTGGTTTATATTAGTAAGAGAACATTTAGCACCTTCATTTGGAGCCTCTTAATATTTCTCAAAAATCATGTATAAGTTTAGTCCAGCCTAGGGATTTCTCAGAAAAAAGAAATTTTGCTGCAAACATATTTGCCTTTAGGCACAGAAAATGTTTCACAAGTTTTAAATGACTCTTTTCCCACCACCAAAATACACCGAAAACTCATTAGATCCAAATATAAATCTTTCTAATTCTTGTTTTTATTTTGATTGGTGCCAAAATTATTATTCAAATTGTGACATTGTAATGGGTAAATAAAAACATACTTGCTAATCTATAAACACAAATTCAGAAAACATTCTGTCCATAAATTCAAAGCCAATGCAGTGAGGCCAATGGCTATACTTCCCTTCTCACATTAAGACTTAAGGCAGGATATTTCAACCTCCTTTTATAGAAGAGTTAAAACAATATTGCGAAAAAAAAAAAAACAATATTGGTATTATTTATTCTTTAAAGGATTTATGTGTAAAATTCATCTGGGTCCAACAAATATCATGGAGGTTGTCCTTGAAATTAAAAAAAAAGAATTCAGGCAAAATTCACATGCATAAATTTCTCAGGTCTTTTTTTCCCCCAGAGCCATTTACTTTCTCACAGTAGCTCTGTCTCTGATGCTCTTTTCTCCCTGTGTACCATATTTCTCCTTTGCTTCATCTCACCATCTTTCAACATTTTAAGCTACTATGACATGGGTTAAAGATCATGGAAGCCATAAGATCTGCTTGAAACCTTAGCTGATGGATAGTCTTTGAGGTCCTCATAAGTAAAATGTCTTGTAAGCTCTTGGTGAAAAAATCATTCAAAAACTACCTTTCTGGATCTTTTATAACCCAGAAAAGCAAAGAACAAATTGAAATAGCTAAAAATTAAAGTTTAAGTGAAGAAAATGTTCCATCCACTAGAGAGTATTACATTACATGGAGAATGTTTGGAAACTACTTGTCCTAATAAGAGAAAGTAACCTTATTTAAGTATTAGCACATTATTATAAATAATTATTATATTAATAGTACACTGCCATGTCCTTGCATTTTGAAAAACAACAAAGACTAAGCATAAGGAAATCTAGCCTTGTCTAAAATGCTACCTATTTTTATAGCTTCACTCATATATGTCACATTGTAAAAAACAGTCCAATTTAAAGGGAATTCATAGAAAGTATGTCATCACTGGTGCCATGTTTTTGCAACATAAAGAGAAACTAAAATAACCAATTAAGTAAAATAATTTAAAATTATCTGCCTGAAATTAAATGATCAGTTTGCCTAAACTTGTTATTATTTACTCAATTTGAACATAATATAGGTATAGCATATTAAAATATATTATTTCATGTTATTTTATATTTTAATTCATCAAAAATGTATCTGTATCTGAACATTATTAGTTTACCAAAAGTGACATGTTTTACTATCTATAAATACTCTCTGCTTCTTGTATTCCATAACTCAGCTAATGGATTGAACTATATTTTGAAATGTTTAAGCTTAATATCAAAATTATCTATTAATACCCTGTGCCTTATTCCTATGCACTAAATCAATCAACCAATATTTATTGAGTGTTGGGAACTATGTAGGAGAAATTAATAAGATAGTTAAGGACACTCTTATCATGTATTTTTTATGTATAGTGTGGAATACAACATTGTCTAAATAATATATTTGATAAAGTTCAAAAATTGTTCCAATAAAAGCAATGTACATGCTATGTGAAAAGTCAGGCTTCCCTGAGGATATGTCATTTAACCTGAAACATGAAGGATAAGAATTAGTGTGCTATTTGAGGATCTAGCCAACAAGATTCCAATTTAGATGGAAAACTATCATAAATGTATTAAAGACAAAGAGGATGTGATAGCTCAAAAGGAAAACAATTTGTGACTGAAAGTGGAGAACAAGACAAGAAGTGAAAGTATATGAATCTAAAGAGAAGGAGGAACAAGATTTTAAAAGGCCTCAAGACTGTGTGTCATGGTCTATTGTCATTACAAGGCCATTCCACCTTCTACCTTGCAAGAGGAACTCCAATTGTGTTGAAATATACTCCCCCTTATGAGTTCACAAAAGTTAATTTCCTTCCTTGTAAAAGCATTGAATCTTGTTCAGAAAAAGCTAATTGTGGAGTTTTCGGGTTTTTTGCCAATGATTAGGGTTAGGGATGTCACTAAATTCTAGCTAATTAGACATGAAGGAACTTCTACTGGGGACATGTTATGGACTGATTTTACCCCTCCCCTACTACCACTGAATTCATAAGTTGAATTCCTAACTCCCAATGTGACTGTGTTTGAAAATAGAGCCTCCAAAGAAATAGTCAAGGTTAAATGAGGTCCTAAGAGGGGGTTCCTAATCTAATAGGACTGCTGTCCTTAAAAGGAGAGACACCAAGGGTTCTAATGCACAGACAATGCAGCAACCATCTGCAAGCTGAGGAGAGAGGACTCAAGAGAAAAACAATCTGCTGATGCCTTGATCTTGGACTTGCAGCCTCTAGAACTGTGAGAAAACAAATTTCCACCACACAATCTGTAGTATTTTGTTATGGCAGCTTTACCAGAGCAACACAGGAATCCTGGAAAAGGATTACCTCACTAACACACAAAGAGACAGAGAAGCAGACTCTCTGTTGTCGCTGAGCCACATTGTGTCCACTTAGTCATTTCCTTGAGTGCAGATACTGCCTATTGTATGGGTTCCTAGGGCTGCGGTAACAAAATAGAACACACTGGGTGGCTTGAAACAACAGAAATTTATTCTCTCATGGTTCTGGAGCACAGGATTTTGAAATCAAAGTGTGGTTGGCAGCATCATACTATAAATATAGTCTATTTTTTAACAGTTTCTTGAGACAGTTTTGAGACCCTGCTTAAAGACTCATCAGTTTTCCTTCTTGAGAAGCTGATTGAGTCCACATCCCAATTATCTTCTGTATTGGATTCTCACACTCCAGGCCACTATACAATCACCCTAATCACCCCAGGGACTAGGTACCAGAAAACTAGGGAGTACCAATATCCCCCAAGCCTGCAATGTTATTCAAATTAGAAAATCCACAGGGAGCCTGAAAAAGCAAGCTCACCCCATCTGGCATGCCAATAATCTTCCCCTTCTAGCACCACCTAATATTCTATCCCTGGGTACAACCCCCATGTGGCCCAGTTTGACAGTCTTCTCTCATTCAGAGCTGTAACAGAGAGCGCTACCTTTTACCTATTCAAACATCACTGTGTTCCAACATAAAAAGAATTTAAATCTTACAAAACACATGTTCTGTCTGAGGACTCCAGAGGAGCATCCTTCTTTGCATCTTCCTAGCTTCCGGAGGTTGCCAGTAATCTTTGGTGTTCCTTGACTTGCAGCTCCGTAACTCCAGTCCCTGCCCTGTCATCACATGGTGTTCACCCTGTATCTGTGTCTGTGCATTCACATGACATTTTGCTCACTGTATATGTTTGTGTCTCTTCTCTTTTATAAGGACATTAGTTACATCAGATTAGGGTCAACACTAATTCACTATGACCTCATCTTAACTTGATTACATCTACAAAGACCGCATTTCCAAATAAGGTCCCATTCACAAATACCAGAAGTTAGGATTTAAATATATCTTTTGGGGGTTGGAGGGAGACCCAATTCAACCCATAATACCTACACAGGAAAGATGGCAGAGAAGAATGACGGATCACACTGGAAGATATCATGTGGCATTGAAGAACTCAACCCCGGACATGCCTTGTTGTAAGTTGCTTCCTTTTAAAACAATAAACTCCTTATCATTTTTAATATTTAGTAAGGTCTGATATATCTGAAACTAAAAAATTTTAATGATAATAAGGATTAGGGACATAGTTTTCAGAATATTGTGAAGTCATCAAAAAATTTAAGCAAGTAAGTAGCATAATAAAATACATATTTAGAAAAAATTGCAAAATACGTTCAACCCCCAAGTCCTCTAGAAGTTCTTACTAAAGGTGTCCTAATTTAGTACTTAATTCCTCATTTTTTCATCCCTCCATGGAATATCAGCTTTAAAAATGCTCTTTGCCTGCTCACTTCACTCTATCCAGAACATCCAAATAATCTTCCTAAAATAACATCTAGAGATCCACATTTCTAGGCCAGAAATGTGTGGTGGCTCACGTCTATAATCCTAGCACTTTGAGAGGCTGAAGTGGGAGGATTACTTGAGCTCAGAGGTTTGAGACCAGCTTGAACAAAAGCAAGACCCCATCTCTACTAAAAATGAAAAAACTAGCTGGGTGCTGTGGAGACCTATAGTTCAAACTACTCAGGAAACTGAGGCAAGATGATGGTTTGAGCCCAGGGCATTGAGATTGCACTGAGCTATGATGATGCCAGTGCACTCTAGCCCAGAAAACAGAGCAAGATTCTGTCTCAGAAAAAAAAAATCCACATTTCTAATCAAAAGTCTAACATAGCACCCCCTTGCCATCAAAATAAAGTTCATAGAGCTTTCTTAAATCCTGACCTCAAGCTGCATTTCCAAAATTAAGTTTTAAAAAAATGGGGTTTTTGTTAAAATATATAACATATTATAATTGAGTAATGATTTATGTATTTATTTATTTTTATTTCAGTGTAATATGGGGGTACAACTATTAAGGTTATATACATTGCTCTTGCCTTCCCTCCCCCCTCAAGTCAGAGCTTCAAGCGTGTCCATTCCTCTGACAATGCACATCACACTTATAATGTATATATACACCCATCTCCTCCACCCCCCTCCCACCTGCCTGATATCTGATAAATGTTTCTTTTTTTTTAATGTTTTGGTTAAATTTTATAACTTTGCCTTTACCTAGCAAGGGTTAGAGGTATGCCCTTTCCCTCCATACTGTTTGCCACATCCCTCAGATGTGGGTCTATCCGATCCCCATCCCGCGAATCTCTGGTGAACACCACCACCCTTTGAGCACCATATTGATAATTGGTCAGTAGCAATTTGATGGCAAGTAAAGGTGGAGCCCATTTATCAAATCTTATGTCACCTCACTTTGGATAATGGGCTTAAGCTCAATCCAGGACAATATAAGCAATGCTAGCTCACTGTCGTTTCTTAGAATTGAGTAATATTCCATTGTAAGCCTATACCAAATTTTAATAATCCACTCATGAATTGACGTACACTTGGGTTGTTTCCAAGTCTTTGCAATAGTGAATTGTGCTGCCATAAACATTCAGGTGCAGATGTCTTTATAATAGAATGTCTTGTGCTCTTTTGGATAGATGCCTAATAATGCTATTGCTGGGTCAAATGGTATTTCTATTTCTAGCCTGTTTGCGGTATCTCCAAATTCTTTTCCACAAAGTTTGCACTAATTTCCAGTCCCTCCAGCAGTGTAAGAGTGTTCCTGTCTCTCTACATCCTTGCCAGCATTTGTTGTTTTGGGATTTCTTCATACAGGCCAATCTCACTGGGGTTAGGTGATATCTCATTGTGGTTTTGATTTGCATTTCTCTGATGATTAGAGATGTTGAGCATTTTTTAATATGTTTGCAGGCCATTATTCTGCCTTCTTTGGAAAAGTTTCTGTTCACTTCCTTTGCCCATTTCTTGATGAAGTTGTTTGATTTTTCTTGTTAATTCTTTTGAATTCTAGATAGATTCGTGTTATCAGACCTTTATCAGAAGTGTAGAGAGCAAATATTTCTCCCCATTCTGTAGGTTGTCTATTTGCTGTAATGATAGTTTCTTTGGCTGAGCAAAAGGTTTTTAATTTGATCAGATCCCGTTTGTTTATTTTTGTTGCTGTGGTGATTGCTTTGGGGGCCTTCTTCAAGAATTCTTTGCCTAATACAATGTCAGAAAGGGTTTTCCCAACATCTTCTAGGATTCTTAGGTTTTCACACCTTAGGCTTAAGTCTGTTATCCATCTTGAGTGGATTTTTGTGAGAGGTGAGAGGTGAGAGGTAGGGGTCCTGATTCATTCTTCTGCATGTAGATATCCAGTTTTCCCAGCACCATTTATTGAAGATAGAGTCTTTTTCCCAATGTATATTTTTTTCTGCTTTATCAAAGATTAGGTTACCATGTGCAGATGGTTTCATCTCTGGAATCTCAGACCTATTCCAAATATCAATGCTTCTGTTCTTGTGCCAGTACTAGGCTAATATAATTATTATTGCTTTACAGTACAGCTTGAAGTCAGGAAGACTAATGCTTCCCAGTTTGTTCTTTTTACTTAAGATTGCTTTGGCTATATGCAGTTTTTTCTGGTTCCATACGAAGTGAAGAATTATTTTTTTTCTAGATCTGTGAAGAAAGACTTTTTCTAGATCTGTGAAGATACTTTGATGGGGATTCCATTAATTCTGTAGATGACTTTAGGTAATACTGACATTTTAACAATATTGTTTCTATGAATCCATGAACAAGGTAGATTTTTCCATCTGTTTACATCTTCTACTATTTCTTTTTTTGGTGTTTCATAGTTCTCCTTGTATAAGTCTTTCATGTCTTTCATTAGATATATTTCTAGATATTTAATTTTCTTTGGGGCTATAGTAAAAGGAATTACGTTTTTGATTTGAGCTTAGGCTTGATGGTTCTTGGCATATATGAATGCCTCAGATTTGTGTATATTGATTTTGTAACCTGACACTTTCCTGAATTCATTTATCAAATCTAGGAGTCTCTTGGAGAAATCCATGGGGTTTTCTAGGTATAATATATCATCTGTGAAAAGCGAGAGTTTGATCTCATCTGCACCCACTTGGATGCCCTTAATATTCCTCTCTTGCCTGATTGCTATAGCTAGGACTTCAAGCACTATGTTGAATAGAAGAGGAGAGAGTGGGCATCCTTGTCTAGTTCTGGTTCAAAGAGGGAATGGTTTCAATTTTTCTCCATTTAGTATGATATTGGCTGTGGGTTTGTCATAAATGAATTTGATAATTTTAAGGTAAGAGCCACCTATCCCTATTTTGTTTAGAGTTTTTACCATAAAGGTGTTTTGGACTTTGTCAAATGCTTTTTCTGCATCTATTGAGAGAATCATATGGTCTTCGTTCTTGTTTTTATTTATGAGGTGAATTGCATTTATAGACTTGCATATATTGAACCAGCCTTGCATCCCTGGAATAAAGCCCATCTGGTCATGGTGAATTATTTTTTTGATGTGCTGATGAATTCTGTTTGAGTAGTGATTTATAACTATAATTTTGAACAAACTATAAGAGCAGTTAGTAATAATAATTTATTAAAGCAAATTGAGAGTAATAGCCATTTAAAAATTAAACCTAACATACATATTAGCTATTTCCTTCATAAGGTGATAAAGAGCAGCTAGCTAAAAAAAAAGTGCTTCACACTTCTTGAATTCTTGTTTTTCAAGTGCAAATTGTTGCACATTAATAATTGACTAAGGACTAAAATTAATTGCCACCTAATATAGTTATTGTAGCTACTTTTGTAAGCCATATTATACAGGCACCAACCTAAGCATTTTGTACATTATCTTATTTAAGCCTAGAAGTATACATATAAGACAGACTATTATTCCCACATTATGAATTAAGAAATTTTGGTACAATGCACACTAACTGCCTGAAGGACGCACGTATAACTTTGTCTCAAACTGTACAAGAGCAAATTATGAAACCAAAATATATGTACCCCCATAAAATTCTGAAATTAAAGCAATATTTTAAAAAATTTTAAAAAATTTAAAAACATTTTTTTAATTTTTAAAAAATTTAAAAAACTAATAAAAAAAAGAAATTTGGGTTTAGTGTGATTAAGTAATTTGCCCATGATCACATATCTGAAATGCTGGGAATGATATTCAAGTAAGTTTTTAACCATGAATTGAAATCCTATTTTTTTTCTACACAAAAATTGTCTTCACTTAATAAAACTGGTAACTTTTGGTGCCTTCCACTTTCTGTAATGGTCCAATGCCAGGATTTTGGATAGATTAGAATAAATGTAGCTGGTACTGCTGGAGTAGTATAGGAATAGATCCATACTGTGTTTTTGGATAAAGGATTTTGCTATTAATATGTGTTAGCACTTGATATTCAAATAAATTCAGCAAACATATTTTGAGCACATCACAAGTACAAACTCTGTGACTGTGCCCCAGGAGCAGGGATAAAAAGGGAAAGTAGAGGAGATCAAATGTAAGTCTAACAAGGGAAGCAAGGAGAAAGCTGCTTACTGATTTTGATTTATGAAGGGTCAGTACTGATTACAAACCTAGAAGAGATATCACGGTCTAGAGATGGCATGCCCTTCCCTATCTAAAGAGAGCACTTAAAGTGTGGTCTTCTTCAATACACATTCCAAAATATTAGAACTTTAAAATTTAAATTTGAAAGTGCAAATTGAGAGGAGATGTTAGTTCTTCTTTGTTCAAGTCATCTCTCAAATTCATTAATTTATTTAATAAAGTTCTCCCACAAACAACTGAGGAATTTAATTTCCTTAGTTTAATTTTGAAGAAAGTATCTTTCAAAAATAGAAAGAAAAAAAAAGCTACTCTGTTGTGACTATGTTTTGTATTGTCTTTTGGAGAGGAAATTACAGTCCTGTGTTAAATGCTATATTTAGAAGGCCCCGGTCTTTACAGAGAGGCAATAGAGGAAAGAAACCCAAGGCAAATGAGGAAATGTTTTCTTCCCAGCCATACACTTGATTGTGAAGGGCAGCCAACTCTACAGCTTATTGTCACTGTTGTTGTTTTGCTAAGAAGCTAATAAGTCAGTTAAATGCTAGATTGCACCCATAAATATCAAACCATTGAAAATAATCATAGGCAGGGGGTGATGACACTACAGAGCTTTATAATAATTTTGGAGCAAACTAAAAAAAAAATGTTTCTGTCTTCTATATATACCCAAATGACTTAATCATAAAGCTGATCTGGGTTTATAAAATCTATGTGAAAAAAATTCTCATGAACTTTTATTGAATATACTTTTAAGTAGTATATTTTTAAATGATCAGGTTGTGCAAAGACAATCTCTAAGGTGGTATTGTGTGTGTGTGTGTGTGTGTGTGTAAGAATGTGTGTGCTAGCCATGTGAGATATGAATTTAATCAAAGACATGCATTTTGTAGGCAAAGAGTGATAATTTGTATGTTTTTTTTATCTCTTTCTATATTATAAGAAGCTACATAAATGCTCTCTAGCCCATAAGAACTCAAGAACTCATACAAATATCCCATTTAAGTAATAAGCATGTCAGTCTTAGAATATATCTACATTATTGACTATCACTAAAATTCCTCAATAGACTTATAATTCATATATAGATATATCATTTCTCCTCTCCTTTTCAAAGGGTGAACATGTTATTTTGAGCAAGAAAGCAAAGATAAATCACAGGCGACTTTGGGATGGTTGCTAATGCTCTTCCCATGCCTTATGGTGTCTAAAATGTCAGGATCAAAGAATTATAGTAACACATGTAGTGAGATACTTATCGAAATCTTCCTAATTCTATTTTGCTTTTCAAGGGTGAACTTTTATATCTTATTCTCCTGTTGATAAAATTCCTGTTCTTCGTCTGAAGAACAGAAAATTGGGTGCTCTATTGTATATATATTTTCTATATATTAGCCTTGTAAATAAGTAGACCTTACACCTTCCTAGTGGAGTGGAAAAGTCTTAGTCCTGACCTTTGTGAAGTATCATGAGTAAGTGATGTTAATACATGAATCAAGGAAATGCTAGTATACCAAGAAAGCTGACAGCATTTTATGTCTTCTTGGTTGGCTTATGTAATTTAGAAGTAATCTATTTCTTTTCATTTTACCCCACTTGCCTGTCTTATTTTACTTAATGATATCCTTAGTATATCATGTAATTAAACATAAAAGTCCTGTTTATTTTGATAAAAATGGAAACTGAAATAGTACTAATTCCCTGTCCCTCTAAAATCCCACACCTGAGCCCAAGGTAAGAAATTATCATGAAATGAGTGTTCTTTTTCAGAGTGAGTATGTCTTAATGCACTAATGACAGATAAAATTAATGACCAATTTAGACTAGAAGTCAGTTTTCATGGGCATATGTTCCTTCTGCTTTTTTTGTTTTGGCTTAAACTTGTTCTGTGAAAGAAATTCTATTGAATTAAATCACATGGGATCACAGGAACAACCTTTTGAATGGCCTTAGAACTGGAGAGTTTATTTTACCCCTAAGTCATTCACAGAAATAAGATCTCAAATGGGTTCAAATGCTCAATTTTTTATAGGAAGTTAAATTTAGATGTCAAATAGCATTGTGTTAGTAGTGAGTGTGAATACACTTAATGCCATCAAATTGTACACTTAAAATGGTTAAAATGGTGAATTTGTTATGTATATTTTAACACAATAAAAATTTATATTATTGTGAAAAAGTTATGCTGCCTATTTCAAAGTTATCTTTGAACCATTACATATTTTAATCTAAGGTATAAAAATTGTGTAAATATTGATCATGTAAATATAACTTGTGATGCTACTTTTTAGATGAAGAAAAACACAATATTTTTAAAAAATTCAGAATTTAGATACAATTTTTATCTTTCAAAATAACATGAATTCAAACAGACTTTTAGTAAAAATCCTACTTATGTCTGATGTATTAGTTTGCTAAGGCTGCCACAACAAAGTACCACAAACTGAGTGGCTTCAACAACAGAAGTGTATTGTCTCAGAGTTCTGGAGGTTAAAGTCTGAGATTAAGGCATTGGCAGGCTTAGTTCCTTTTGATGACTGTGAGGGAAAATCTATTCCAAGCCTGTCTCATACCTCTGTGGTTTTCTGGCAATCTTTGGTGTTCTTGGGTTTGTAGATGCATTACTCCTGCCTCTACCTTCATGTTGACATGACATGCTTCTTGTGTCTCTTCACATCATCTTCCCTTCATGCATTTCTGTCTCGGTGTTCAAATCTTCCCTTTATATAAGGATATATATATCCACATATATCTCATGTGGATGGATTAGGGCCCATACAAATGACCTTATTTTAACTTAATTATACTTACTAAGGTCTTAGTTCCAAATAAAGTCACATTCTGAGGTACTGGAGGTGAGGACTTCAACATAACTTTTTTGGTGGGGTGGGGCACAATTAAACCTATAACACCTGGGTTTTCATAAACTGAAAGCAGGTGTTGATGTGGAGCCCTTCACAGGCCATCTGTGAGTTCACAGGCTCCCAAAGGAAAGGACGTTGCCAAACATATCAGCCACACATATAACTAACCCTATATGTATCAGTGGACTTTACTTCCCCTTCCTTTCAAACCAGGACATAGTTCTGTTTTTATTATTATTATTATTTCAGAATATTATGGGTGTACAGTGTTTTGGTTACATTAATTGCTTTTGTACTGCTTGAATCAAAGTTATAAGTGTGCCCATCACCCAGATACTGTACATTGACCTGTTAGACATGATTTTACCTATCCCTCCTGCATTATTTCTGTTGAGCTTTACTTCTGTCTGTGCACATGAGTACTGATGCAATTTAGTTGCAATTTAGTAGTGAGTACATGTGGTGTTTGTTTTTCCATTCTTGATACTTCATTTAGGAGGATGGCCTACTTCCATCCAGATTGTTGCAAAAGGTATTAATTCATTTTTTATGGCTGAGTAGCATTCCATGGTTTACATATACCACGTTTTATTAATCCACTCATGAATTGGGTTGATTCCACATCTTTGCAATTGTGAATTGTGCTACAATAAACATTCTGGTGCAAGTGCCTTTTTGTTAAAATGCCTTTTTTCCTTGAGGCAAATAATCAGTAGCAGGATTGCTGGATCAAATGGCAGGTCTACTTTTAGTTCTTTGTGGAATGTCCATACTATTTTCATAGAGGCTACACTAGTGTGTAGTCCCACCAAAAGTGTATAAGTGTTTTTTCTCTCTGCATCCACACCAGCATCTATTGCCTGGGGACTTTTTGATAAAAGCAATTCTCACTGGGGTTAGGTGATGTTTCATTGTGGTTTTAAATTGCACTTCTGTGATGATTAGTGACATTAAGTATTTTTTCATGTTTATTTGCCATTAGTCTTTCTTATTTTGAAAAGCATCTCTTCATGTCTTTTGCCCACTTTTTGATAGGGTTGTTTGAGATTTTCTTGCTGATTTCCTTGAGTTCTTTGTAGATTCTGTGGATTCCCTGTATCAGATGTATAGCATATGAATATTTTCTCTGATTCTATAGGATGACTATTTGCTCTGTTGATTGTTTCCTTGGATATTCAGAAGCTTTTTAATTTAATCAAGTCCCATTTATTTATTTATTTATTTATTTATTTATTTATTTATGTTGTTACTGTGATTGCCCTTGGGGTCTTCATAAATTCTTTGCCTAGGCCAGTATCTAAGAGTTTTTCCAACATTTTCTTATAGAATTCTTATGGTTTTATGTCATAGATTTAAATCTGCTACACATCTTGCATTCATTTTTATGAGTGGTGAGAGATATAGCTCCTGTTTCAATCTTCTACATGTGGCTATCCAATTTTCCCAGCACCATTTATTAAATAGGTATTTTTTACCCCAGTGTATGTTTTTGTCTGCTTTGTCAAAGATCAGATGACAATATGAGAATAGATTCATACCTGTGTTCTCTGTTCTGACCCATATATCTAAGTCTCTCTTTTTGTGCCAGTACCATGCTATTTGGGTTACTATAGCCGTATAGTATAACTTGAAGTCTGGTAAAGTGATGCTTCCAGATTTGTTCTTAATATGTAAGATTGCATTAGCTATTTGGGGTCTTTTCTGGTTCCATATGAATCATAGAACTTTTCACCAAGGTCTGCAGAAAATAATGGTGGCATTTTAATGGAGATTTCATCAAATCTATAAATCACCTTGAGTGGTATTGACATTTTAACAATGTTGATTCTGCCAATCCATGAGCATGGTATATTTTTCCATCTGTTAGGAATATATTTAACTAAGGAGGTGAGATACCTCTATAGGGAGAACTATGAAGCACCAGGAAAAGAAATTGCAGAGGATGTAAACAGATGGAAAAACATATCATGCTCATTGATCAGCTGTCTTATATTTTTTAACAGTTACCATATTAGATTTGAAATCTGCTTCTGTCCTATTGGAAATCTTATGCTCTGTCCATTACATGATGTACATGAGTCAAAAACCTTTGGCAAACCATTTGCAATGAAGGAAATTTTACCTGCCTTTGTCAATTGCATTGCTGATTATTTTTTGCAGAAAAGTACTTTGCAAGGGCACAAGAAGGACAAGTTGAAAATACAAGCTTTAAAAAAGTGACACTGAAGAACTTCTTAGGAAACATAAGGAAAAATATTTATCAAAATTCCATGAATATTAATAAACATGGGAATAACGATATACTATGAAAAAACAAAAGCAAAACACTCGTACCACTCTTTTACTGGACTGAGCTCCATAGGCATTGCCTTCCCAGAAGTATCTCTAGAATTCTCCAGAAACTACTTTGTCTACAAGTCACACAATAAAAGCAAGCATACATTAAAGGAGATTCTTTGTGTTTAGAATAAACAAATAAGGTGTAACACTAACAATATAAACCCTATCAAAAATAACACTTCAACTTGTAATCATTAACATTAATAACAGAAATATTTCCCAATGCCTAGCTATATTGGACAAAGTTGTATTCTTTAAATATTTGAAAAGGGATAGGAATTGAAAGATGCTGGAAAAAGTTACTTTTACCCTGGAAATATGACATGCCAATTGTCAAGAGAAATTATATTTTTTCTGCTTAGTTAAGAACCCCTGAAAACTGAGATTTGAGAGCAATCATGATAGAGCCTGAAGATTTAGTTATGGTAGTTGGGGTGCTGCCATAATAAAGGTTTAAATTAAGATGACTCCACAATTTGGCATGCATCAAGCAGAGCCATGCTAACAAAGCCCAGGATCATTTCCAAGAGAATTGAGAAAAGAGTTCTGGCAGGCCAGCTGAATTTATAAGGTGGTAAATTAAAAAATAATAAAACATTCATCTGTCAGTGTAAGTCTGATGGCAAAGTATCTGGCCATTATTTTGCAATTAATGTCACTTACTGAAAAAATGCCCTAACAGTGATTCAGCCCTTAACTACATTTTTCCAGTGACTTCCTTCCATCAGTTTTAAAAGTTATTGCTAAAATAGTCACTCAATATTAAATCAATCTGTCAATTAGTGATAGCAGGAGCCTATTCTCTATTCTGTTAAATGCTTAAAAGTACTCAGAAGGTAGAAATGTAACTTGTTTTACAAAGTCATGGTGTTTTGTGTTAGCCCAAAATTCATGGAAGAATTGAGAGGGCTGCCTCTCAAATATATGTTTCTATTCTATTTCATTTATTATGAGCACATCTCAGAGCTCTCCATTCTGATATCTAATCTAGCTTTGCCCATCCTCAGCCTTATTAACATGCTCAGTTTTGCTGTCCTACCATCTGTCTTTAAACTTTACTTGCCCTGTTTGTACATATCAACTGTCTATGGAAGTGATAGTTTTATATTTTTATAAAATGTATGTTAACAAGTTAATTATTTTCATTTTGACTCCTTTTAAATGATATTTACATTTCAAAAAATGATTCAGGTTACCATGTTTCCACGGAGATTGAAGACTAGAAGCTGATGTATGAGGTTTACCCAGGATGTGCCAGACCTAAAACTGAGAGGATGAAAATAGTCTGAAATCCACTTCAGTTTCACATGCAAAGCTGAATACTATGGCTCAGAGTAGAGTATTTAGCCAAAAAGAAGATATTCCTTATTCTTATTCACACAAATAACCTTGGGAAAGGGAACTTATACTACATTGTTCAATGATGTGTCCATATGTGAACTGACATTGTGCAGGTAGTTAGTCATATTTTATGTTCCAATAAAAAGGGTTTTCCAACCTAAATAACAAACAGAGAGGAAGATTCTAAAACAAAATGATGTTTATTCAGGAATGGGCATCACAATGGGAGTATGTGTGACATAGTAAACTATATGCATATTCAGGGAAGTAAAGGAATAGGAATGTTTTTAAAGGAAAAATGAAGAGGATTACATAATTGTTTTGAGAAAATTATTCTTAGTTCTAAGGATCAATAACAAGGATGCCACTAGTCCAAGGGTTGGACTGGCAGTTGATATACAGATGTCCTTGTAAACATATTTTTTGTATAATATAGTGGTGGCCTTTGTACAACATTATAGTTTTTGCAGTTTTTTTGTGTGATAATTCTTGTTATGAAGCACCCTGCAGGAGAACCCTTCTTTCATGGACTTTCCTGGCTCTGTCAGGGTTTTTATTAATAATGCAAGTGACTCCATTTTGATATTGAAAACTTTCATAGGTTTAAACCTCACTCCTAGTAAAACAGTAAATGGAAGAACACTTCTTGCTATTGAGGAAAAACAACCATAGAATGCATTGTTTGAAGAGATAGCCTCTGTATGACACCAGCACAGACATATGTTGCAAAATATACAGAAGAAAATAAGACCATTGAATTTGGTCAATAAAAACTGGTGTTTGAAAGCCATACTGGGCTTCAGGGTTTCTGAAGAATAATGGCAGCTATCTAACTCCAACCCTACCCATTCTCCAACATCATACAGATCAAAAAGGAGAACAATAATAGTGCTCTCAAAAATATCTTAGAGAAATAAAATACTATAAGGTTAGTGCAGATTTAAGTTAAGAAGTAAACATCCAAATCTTACAGAACCATTTCCAGGGTAAAAACCTATGCAGAGTCGAGTGGAAACTGCATGGAAAAAGAAGGGAGTTATTGAAAGTCTGGAGGTGACAGAAAGCACATAACATTACCAAAGAGAGAGAGAGAGAGAGAGAGAGAGAGAGAGAGAGAGAGAGAGAGAGAGAGAGAATGAGAGGGAGAAATGCCCACCCAAAGTAGGAACAATACTCAGAATGTGGTTGAAACCTAGTGAG
The DNA here is from genome assembly GCF_040939455.1 of Microcebus murinus. NCBI lineage: Eukaryota > Metazoa > Chordata > Mammalia > Primates > Cheirogaleidae > Microcebus > Microcebus murinus. Next base: position 109,794,470 of record NC_134106.1, read on the forward strand.
TACAAAAAGTACTAATAAGCAATTGAAAAGAAGGAACTTGAAAATGTGAAAGATGAGAGTAGCTGTCTCCTGAAGATGCTACTTTGGTGGTAGAATTGAAGGAGGCACATTGAAAAGAAGGTGTCTGTTCATCCCAGGCTTGTTGAAGGAAAGAAGAAAGCAAACAGTAGAAACCAGTGTATTACCAAAAATGAGGGGTTAGGGGGAGTGATCTCAAAAGTAACATATTATCTTTCAAAATAAATAAAACTCTCAATCTATTAATACTGCATTAGATTGTCTGTTGAAATAGGATACTCATGAACTTTGTGAACCGTGAACATCTCTCACCATAAATCTATAGAAGTATTGTTACTGCTGGATGAAAGAGTAAGAATTTTTAAAATAAAAAAGTAAGCAACATTCATACAAAGCTGTCATAAAGAGAAAAGAGAAAATGTAAATCAAAATACTTAAATATATAAAAATATTCGCAGTAACGAAATATATAGCAGAGAAACATTTTAGTATAATATCCAAACTTGAAAAATATATTCTTAAGCAGTGTTTGCAGATATGAAGGAATAACTTTAATCAGAAATTTACAGACTTAGAAAATGAATAGAACAAAACAGGAATATTTGATATGTCACATGAGTTCAGGAAGAAAATTTTTAAACAGACAAAATATCACTTGACTGAAAACTAAATAATAAGATAACCAATGGAGGAATATTTATCTGAAAATACAATAGGGGACATTTAGAAGAAATCAAAATAGTTTAAAAATTGAAATAAAATTTAAAATTATCAAAACAAAAGGAATATATAGAAAATAGGTAAAAAATGAGCCAATAAATATAAAACTGAAGGGTCTGAAAAAGAAAGATAAAACTATGGAACGGAGATAATAAAATTTAAAAAAGGGGAGTTTCATTCATGATACATTCTCATTGATGATTAGCTAAAACATGGTTCACTTTTATTTAGTCAGTAATCAATTCATTGTTTCTAATAATGAAATGCACAACCTTAAGCCCAGCAGCTAAAATAAAACTGAGACATTGACAAACCTAAATCCAACAATATCTTCTCAATCACCTAATCAACTAAATGTCCTATGCCTCCCTAAATCAATGAACAATCACCCAGAATCCCATGTTTATTATTGCATCTTCAAATCTAATTCGTCTATATGAATTACTAATAAGCACATACATAAATATATATATGTTACGTATATATATGTGTGTGTGTATATATATATATATATATGCAATACATATATATTCCATAACATAGATATGGAGAACTGAAAGAGTCAAATAAATGTATCCTCTTATTTTGGTTTCCAGTTTATGGTTAGTTTCAATTAATTGCCATAGTTGGAGAATTTTTTGACTACTTGTGTGTATATGTGTGTATGTAGTAGTGTGTGTGTAGCTATGTATCTTCACATTTTAAATGTTTTTCATTACATGATCATTTGAATTTACTTTTTCACTTAGTATTATATTGCTAAGATTAATACATATCATTGAACATCATTTTATTCATTTTGAAAGTTATATAATTATATATATTATTATGTGATTATTTCATAGTTCACTCTTCTTTCTAAGGGAATTTATTTCTTTTAAATGTTTGCTATTAATATATTTATTGGTGCTGCTATCAATCTAGTTCATAGTGAAAATTTGTGAATGCTTTGCTTAATTCAAATTCCAAGAGAAAAATGCAAAATATAATTCCTTTAGTATCAAACCATAGGTTGTGAAGAACAGGCAACATATTTCTAAATATATCACACTGTATAAAAATCATATTGAATTCTCAAACTATAACAATTAATTGAAACTAACCTTATACTGAAAACCAAAAAGAAGAGGATATATTTAGTTGACTCTTTCAGTTCTCCATAATTTATGTGTGACCTCTTAAAGCATTTTAGGAACAAGGTGTAATTTTTATTCATCTCTTTGTCTCTGGGTGCTTCCAGCACCTTACCTATAAAACGTAGCAAGTAAATACCAAATAAAGAATAAGTTAATAAGTGAATCAATGAATAAGTCAGTCAATATATGTTTTCAAATGAAAAGATAGTATTTTTACAACATTATTAGAACCTTGCTCATTAGTAGATTTTAAGACACTTAACATTAAGATTAAACCTTAAATTATTCTTTTGAAATTTACATCTATTTTATTGCCAGACAGCACAGTAAAATTGACTACATTGTCTGCTGTTAAGAGAACTCTGACTCATTGATGAACTCTTTGATGAATCTTTATGAATTCATTTACACAAACACACACACACATAAACTCTTTCCATTTTCTAAAAATGTAGAGCACATTCTAAAATTTTTCCATAAAATTAATATGCTATCATATTAACCTCAAATGAAAGTTAGACTACTGTCTACCTTCCAGAACATTCTGAACAAGCACATATCACCTTATATAACTCTTTGAACATAGGGTTTCTTTACTCTTGTAAATACCTTATTCTCTAAATCATATCTACATATATTATAAACTAAGGTGAAAATGCTTACGTAAATTGTCTAAAAGTAATATTCTTCAAAAGAAAATTTGCAAGATGCAATGTTATTCTTGTTCTACTTTACATATAATAGACTAATTAAAAATTTGAAATATAATCACCTAACAAGCAAAAGGAATGATAAATAAAATATCCATTTTTGAGAATAGAGATAAAATACTGTTGTGTCAAGAGAAAACTTTCCTTTTGCCCTCTGAAGGTTTGCAGAAAATCACTGACAAGAGACAGATCAATAGGAGAAAAGACACACAAATTTATTTGATGATAGTTGTACATGACATGGGAGCCTTTAGAATGAAGACCAAATGATACATGGGAAATTGTCCATTTTTTGCGCTTAGGTCCAACAACATATAGAAAGCTCTGTAGAAATATGATTATACAAAAGGGATATGGTCTAATGCTACTAGACTGAGTGGGAAAACCAAGAAAACCTTGGCTGTTCTTGCCTCTCTGATCATGCATTCCTTACTTCTGGGTATGGGGCAGGGCCCTATCTAGAAAGGGGTCTTTTGACCTATAGTCAAATAGGCTGGGTCAGATATTTCCTTATGGCCAGTTTTTACACAGAAATGTGGGGAGAAATTAGAATAATATTTTTTAGGTCTTATTACCAGGTTGCGGAAAAAAGAGTTCTGGTTTGTATGACCAACCTTGGAAAAGAGAGATTCTAGTTTTTATGGCTAGCTTTGGTGGAGAAGGGAACTGAGAGACAGGAGGGCAGGAGAAGGTCAGAGAAAAAGTTTTGCTTCCTAGGCTGCTTCTGTAGTCCTCATTTTGGGATATTGTTTCCTGAGTCCCACCAATACATGCAGATTATACTGGAAGAAAATGCAGAAATCCAGTAGAATTAGGAAGAGCTGTGAAATAATAAATCATAAACTCTAATGAAACACATCTATTAATTACATAGCAATTACTGTTTTGGTTTAGAAATATCAAATGTCTTAAATTTATTTTCAATGCCCTCAAGAATGTCACATGAATAAGTACATTTAATATGAAGATGTAACACTATAAGAATTCCTCAATAAATATTTTTGAATATTCATCACAAACAAAAAACGTGTTTATTGAATTATCTCTACATCTTTTATATTTATAAAAATCCATGACATTAATGATGGTGATGATAAACTAATAAAGCAGGGTGTCTACAAGGAGGCTGAGCTAACTCTACTTATACCAGTGGCAAAATTGATAGGATTGAGTCATTCAATTCTAGCTAATTCTTCATTTTTATTATTTATTTTTGCCCACATGAAATTCTATTTAATATATGCTGTTTCAGCATATTCTGTGTGCCAAAGATTATGTTTGGTTGGAAAGGAAAAAGCATGACATGTTATGATCCTAATCAGAGAACACCAATGTTACAATATCTATAATTATCTTGAAATACCTCCTATGTAGAAGGTGTAATATTATGTAAGTATTGATTAGTTAAAGCTGCACTCAATAGTTCCTAATGAGGAAGTCACAGACTTCTGCTATCGTTTAATCAGAAAGGCCACTCTAAGTCAGCTTCTACAATTTCAACTCTTTTTCTCTTGAACAATGCCAAAAGTATTTCTAATTGACAAAATAAACATTAGCAATACGTTTTTGTGGGTGAAAATAGTACCCTGTTTGTGAGTCCAATGAATATTCAAAAAGACTTTCCTGGGAGAAATACACTTTATTTTAAAGTGAGTGTATTGATCATTAGAGATTCTCCTTAACCAATGTAAAACTTTTATTAGACTCTCCTAAATGTGTTATCACTTACTCTGTTTCACTACTGGTTCTGAGGATTCTTGAAAGATTTTGAATATATAGAGCTTTATAGATGATTAGACAACTGTTGTGTTAGAATATCATTGTATTTACTTAAGAAGAACCATTTATGCAAGGTGGACTTACAGCACCTAAGAGATTTATTAGACGGGATTTCTTTGAGATCACAGAGTAAGCTGTGGACTGCTAAGAACCTGCCTGCTAATAACTGTCTGGGTAGCCAAATTTGATCTGGGACTTTCTTTCATTATGGTTTGATAGGGAGTTTTCAGAAGAGTAGCTAACCCTCACTTACCACTAATTAATTAAAAATGGCCACCGTTACTTACAAAAGAAAAAAAAAAGAAATAAAAAGTCTTTAGTAGTAGTTATGCTTTAACCAACAAGATTAACTTTCAACACTAAGTAATGTAGCAACACAGAACTGCTTCAAGCCTGCTCTAAGATTTTCAATAATAAAAATATCTCTAGATAATATAAAATCATCTTGAAATTGGTATCAGAGAAGCCAATGGCCGTGTAGTCAATGTTTAAAATAGTGTTCATTTAATGCCATGATCTTACAAATTCTCTGTTAAGTATTGTTTGACCCAAAGCTAAAAAGTGAAGTGGATAAAGGGGTAACATTATTGAATTACATTGAATTTTCATTCATTCATTTCACTAGAAATTTTATTTTGCCAAGAAAATAAATTTATATAAAGGATTTTTTCTTAATCTTTATACATATAGCAAGAAATGAAAGAGACTGCATATTTTTCTTTTCATGATGTAATTTTTTTGAATTTCTTTATTATTATTATTTCAATATATTAGAGAGGTACAAATGTCTTTTACTATGTGAATTACTTTTCTAATGCTTAAGTCAGGGTTATAAGTGTGCCCATCACTCAGTGTTCGTTGCACCCATTAGACAGGTTTTCACCCATACCCTTATCCCCCCTCCTATTTGATTTCCACTGAGTTTTGCTTTCTTCTGTGCACATGTGTGCCGATCAATAAGTTCCAGTTTAATAGCAGGTACATGTGGTATTTATTTTCTTATTCGTGAGACACTTTACTTAAGATAATGGTCCTCAGTTCCATCCAAATTATGGCAAAGGCGTTAGTCATCCTTCTTTATGGCTGAGTTGTATTTCATGATATACATATACAAAATTTTGTTAATCCACTCATGGATTGATGGACACTTGGATTGATTCCACATCTTTGCAATTGTCAATTGTGCTGAAGTAAACATTTCAGTACAGGTATATTTTTAATAAAAATGATTTATTTCCATTGTATAAATAGCCAGTAGTTGAGTGGCTGGATCAAATGGCAGGTCAACTTTTAGTTCTTTGAGGAATCTCCATACTGTTTTCCATCGAGGTTGTACTAATTTGCATTCCCACAGACAGTGTATAAGCACTCATTTCTCTTTGCATCTAGGCCAGCATCTATTGTTTTTGGATTTTTTAATAAAAGTCATCTAACTGGGGTAAGGTGATAGCTCATTGTGGTTTTAATTTGCATTTCCCTGATAATTAGTATTATTGAGCATTTTTCATACATTTATTGGCCATTTGTCTATCTTCTTAAGAAAAGCTTCTGTTCATGTCTTTTGCCCACTTTTTAATGAGGTTATTTGGCTTTTTCTTGCTGATTTGCTTGAGTTCTTTGTAGATTATGGTAATTAGTCCTTTATTAGTTGTACAGTTTGTGTATGTTTTCTTCCATTCTGTAAGTTGTCTATTTGCTCTGTTGATTATTTCTTAGCTGTGAAGAAGCTTTTTAATTTAATCAGCACCATTTATTTATTTTTGTTGTTGCTGTGATTGCCTTTGGGGTCTTCTTCATAAATTGTTTGCCTAGGCAAATATCTAGAAGAGGTTTTCCTACATTTTCTTCTAGAATTCATATGATTTCATGCCTTACATTTAAGTCTTATATCCACCTTGAATAAATTTTGTGACTGGTAAGAGATATGCATCCTGTTTCATTCTTCTGTATGTGCCTATCCAATTTTCCCAGGACCATTTCTTGAATAAGGCTTCTTTTCCTCAGTGTATATTGTTGTCTACTTTGTCAAAGAGTAGTTGGCTGTATGTGGATGGTTTTATATTTTTGTTCTCTGTTCTTTTCCATTGGTCTATGTCTCTATTTTTGTACCAATACCATGCTATTTTGTGTACTATATCCTTGTAGTACAGTTTGAAGTTTGGTAATGTGGTGGTGCCTTGAGAGTTGTTCTTTTTTGGTAAAGATTGCTTTGGCTATTTGGGCCCTTCTCTGGTTTCAAACAAATTGTAGAATTACTTTTTCTAGATCTGCAAAAATATTACATTGGTATTTTGATGGGGATTGCACTGAATTGGTACATTACTTTGGGTAGTACGGATATTTTAACAATGGCAATTCTACCAATCCATGAGCATGACATATTTTTCCATTTGTTTGTATCATCTGCAATTTCTTTCCTCAGTGTTTTTTAGCTCTCCTTGTAGAGATACTTCACCTCCTTGGTTTAGTATATGCCTTGGTAATTTTATTTTCTTTGTAGCTACTTTGAATGGTATTTGAGTCCTTGATTTGACTCTCAGCTTGACTATTTTTGGTGTATAGAAATGCTACTGATTTGTGTACATTGATTTTGTAACCCAAAACTTTGCTCAATTTATTTATCAGTTCCAGGAGTCTCTAGGTTGAGTCTTTGAGGTTTTCTAGATATAAGATTGTATCATCAGCAAAGAGCAATAATTTGACCTCCTCTTTCCCCATTTGGATACCCTTAATTTCCTTCTCTTGCCTGATTTCTCCGGCTAGAACTTCCAGTACTGTGTTGAATAGAAGTGGAGATAGTAGGAACCTTCATCTTATGCTCACTGTGGAAATGCTTTGAACTTTTCCCCATTCAGTATGAAGTTGGCTGTGGGTTTTGCATATATAGCTTTTATAATTTTGAGATATGTTTCTTCTATGCCTAGTTTGTTGAAGGTTTTTATCATTACAGGATGCCGAATTTAGTGGAATGCTTTTTCTGCCTCTATGGAGATAATAACATAGTCTTTGTTTTTGCTTCTATTTATTTGGTGAATTGTATTTATTGATTTACCTATGTTGAACCATCTTTGCATAACTGGGATGATGCCCACTTGGTCGTGGTGGGTTATTATTTTATGTGCTGTTGAATTTGATTAGTGAGTATTTTATTAAGGATTTTGCATCTATATTCATAAGGAATATTGGTCTGAAGTTTTCTATTTTTCTTGTGTACTTTCCTGGCTTTAGTATCAAGGTGATATTGGCTTTGTAAAATGAGTTGGAGAGTGTACCCTCCTTATTGATGTTATGGAATAATTTATCCATACTGAAATTTACCAGCTTTCCTTTGTAGGTTTGGTAAATTTCAGCTGTGAATTGATCTGTTCTGAGGCTTTTTTGTTGTTGATTTTTTATTATTACTTCAATTCCTTTGCTGATTATTGGTCTGTTCATGAGTTCTATTTCTTCCTTATTTAGTCTTGAAGATTGTGTGTGTCCATGAATTTGTCCATTCCCTCTATGTTTTTGAATTTATGTGCATAGAGATTTTAGTATTCAGAGATGACATTTTGTATTTCTGTGGTAACAGTTGTAATATCTCCTTTTTATTTCTGATTGAGGTTATTTGGGTCCTTCTCTTCTATTCTTGGTTAATCTATCAAATGGTCTATCAATTTTTTTTTTTACAAAGAGCCAATTTTTTGTTTCATTGATCCTTTGTATTGCTTTTTGTTTTTCATTTTGTTTAGCTCTGCTTTGACCTTAGTAATTTCTTCTGCTGGCTTTAAGTTTAGTTTGATCTTCCTTTTCTAGTTCAGACATGCCATTAGATTGTTAATTTGTGATCTTTCTGTCTTTTTGATGTAGACACTTAAGGCTATGAATTTTCCCATTAGGATTGCTTTTGCTGAATTCCATAGATTTGCTAGTTTGTGCCCACTTTGTCACCCAATTAAAGGAATCTTTTGATTTATATCATAATTTTATTATTGACCCAGTAATCATCCAGCAGCAGATTGTTTAATTTCCATGACTTTATTTATAATTGAGTGTTTCTCTTGGAGTTGATTTCTAGTTTTTTTACACTGTGGTCTGAGAAGATACATAGTATGATGTTTAGTGTTTTGAATTTGTTGAGGTATATTTTGTGTCCTAAGCTATGATCAATAATAGAGAATTTTTGATGTGCTGATTAAAAGAATATATGATCAATAGTTTTTCAGTAAAATCTTTTGTAAATGTCTGTTAGGCCCATTTCTTCAGTCCCATTTAAGTCCAGTGTTTCTTCATTTACTTTCTGCTTGGATGACATCTCCAAATCTGTCAGTGGGTTGTTGAATCCCCAGGCAATTATAATGTTGCTGCTTATATTGTCACTTAGATCTAGTATGGTTTCCTTTTTGATTCTTGGTGCTCCTCTGTTATGTGAATAAATATTTAGGATTATTATGTCTTCTTGTTGAATTGTTCCATTCACTATTATATAATGACCATTTTGTCTTTCCTTACTATATTTTGTTTTAAGTCAATTTTATCTGATATGAAAATGGCTACACCTGCTTTGTTTTGGTTTCCATTTTCATGGAATGTTTTTTCTCATTTTTTTACCTTGAGTCTGTATAAGTCCTTGTGGGTTAAATTGTTTCTTAGAGACAGAACATATTTAGATTGTATTTTTTCATGTATTCGGACAGCCTATCTCTCTTGAGTGGAGCATTAAGACTGTTTATGTTAATTGAAATAATTGATATGTGGGATCTTGCTCTGTTCACCTTTTTGGATAGCACCCTAGTACTTTATTTTACCTCTTGTGCTATTGTTGTATATGAACTTTGAGCTTTAGCTTTTGGGTAGTTATATAATGGTGGGTATCTATTGTTCTGATATATGTATAATGCAGTTCTGGGTATTTCATACAGGGCAGGACTGGTCTTGACAAATTCACTTAGTGTTGGTTTTCTGGAAAAGTCTTTATTTCTCCTTCATATATTAAATGTAGTTTTGCAGGATACAAAATTCCAGACTACCAGTTGTTCTGTTTAAGAAGACTAAAGATGCCCTGATCCCTTCTAGCTTGTAAGCTATCATGTGAGAAGTCTGCAGATAGCCTGATGAGTTTTCCTTTGTGTGTTATTTGATGTTTTCACCTCAAGGCTCACAGGCATTCCTCTTTCATGTTGACTTTGGCCATTCTGATGACTATATTTCTTGGTGATTACCTCTGTGCAATGACTCTCCCAGGTGTTTGTTGAGGCTTTTGTACCTGGATGTCCAAGTCTCTAGCAAGACCAGGGAAGTTCTTCTCAATTATTCACCCATGTAGGTTTTCAGGTGATTGTGCATTTTCTTTTTCACCCTCAGGGATGACTATGATTTTTATCTTTGGCCTTTTTACATAATCCTATATTTCTTGGAGGCTTTTTTCATTCCTCTTAATTCTCTATTCTTTATTTTTGACTGAGTTAATTCAAAAGAATTATCTTCAAGCTCTTAAATTCTTTCTTCTGCCTGGTCTAGTCTACTCTTGAAACTTTCCACTGTGTTTTGTATTTCCTTAAATAAATTTTTCCCAGAAGTTCTATTTTTTTTATTATGTCAATCTTTTTATTGAATTTTGCATTCATTTCCAAAATTGTTTTTCTGGTTTCTTTGAATTGGTTTTCCATTTTCTCTTGAATTTTATTGAGCTTTTCTACAATCCATATCTGGAATCCCTCATCTGTCATTTCACTATTCTCATTATCATTCTCATGTATCCATTACTATAGATCTAGTGTTCCCTTAGGGGAGTGTCCTTTTGCTCTTATTTTTCATACTTCCAGAGTTATTTTGCTGATTCCTTCTCATCTAGAGCAGTTGTCATTTATTATTTTTAGGTCTTCTTTTGTTTCGATGGGGCTTCCCCTCCCCTTACTCATAAGGTTGTGTCTGTAGCATGTGTTGGGTAATAATCTTTGACTTTGGATGTGGGTGCTTGCAATCTAGGTTTTGGATGGATACTTTGGTTATAGATATCCTTAGTGTGGTGGTTTTCTGAGTTGCTATTTGTTTATAGGCTGCAGCAGTGTTGAGGCATGTGTGTGGGCAGATTCCCTTTCTCTCTTTGATGAGGGAGAATTGATGTCTTTGAAATCTTTTTTCTTTCCCCAGCCTTGTGGTCTTCTCAATGGTGTGAATTGTATTGGCATGCCCTGTTTAATCTCTGAGACTGCAGGTGGTGCTTGTGGGTAAGAATCAACCACACCCTGTATGACTGAATCATTAAATGCTGTAAAAGGCAGTGCAAATTGACCTCCCTCTCAGTAGGTGGTGCTTGCCACAGGGAACAAGCTGCAATGTTATCTTTGGGACCTGTGACTGACTCTATCCCCTCAGGAGAAGCATTTGAATATCCCAGGTGATAGATGGGGTCCTGGAACTTCCAGGTGTATCCTTATTCTCCACCACAGCAGAGGCAGGTGGGGAAGTGAGGCTGAGCAAGGCTAGGTTTGGTGAACCTTCTCTCAGGCTCCACAAAAGCTGGTACAGTACCTGTTTCTGAAGAGATCAAAAGTCTGCTCCTGCATTTTTGAGAAAAGCTGCCAGGGATGGTCTGCAGTGGTCCTACCCAGCCAGAAAGTTTGCTTGTGGTAGGAGGGTACATCTGAGATTCACAATCTGGCTGTTAGGAGTGGGTTCCCCTCTTCTCCCCTTCCCTGCTCTGTGGCATCCCTCCAGCATCTGCCAGCCAGCAGGAGCTAAAGCTATCTGAGCTCCCCCATGATGGTGCTGCAGGCCACAAGCTTCCCTGTCCAGGATCCTACCCTGGGCTGAGAGCACAGCCTTCCTCTGGTAGGAGAGGTGCTCCAGGAGTATGCTGCAGATCGGATCCACACTGCACTCTCTTTTCAGTTCTGCCCAGGCAAGCTTCCCCTCTCCTGAGATTAGTTCACAAATCACTCCTGCATGCCTCTGAGGAACATGATCAAGTCCTGGGGGTATGGGATCTGGCTTACTGGCCTGTCCCCAGGCAACAGAAGATCATTTCCTAACTGTGCCAGAGAGAAGTGTGCTTGTTCCCAGTTGCCTATGGGGTGCTCAAGTCCCTCTGCCTTGGAGGATGCCATGCTCTGATGGAGTAGCAGGGTGGATAGTACCAGGGAGGACTGGTGAACAGGGCATTCACAGCCCAAGCACCCTTTAGTGTGCTATAGGTCTTTAAGAGGAAAGGTTTGAGCCCCGCTTTTTGTGGAAGCCCTGGTATTATAGATGCAACAACAGGTGGGAGGCAGCAGCTCCTGAGAGCCCTGGTTCAATTATCTGCCTCAGCAACCATGGGCAGGGAAGAGCAAAGAGAGTGAAGGAGTCTGAATGGAGGAAAGCTAGCACTGTGGTCATATCTGTCCCTCTCTTTGGAAGGCAGCCTGCCAGGAATGTCCAGGCTCTGGGGGAGATGCCAACTATTAAACTATCAGAGGATATTCCTCACTAAGAATCTGTTGATTTATCTTAGGTTGTGGGAGATAAGTATGATTCCCCGGATCTTTGGTGCTCAGTATCATTTTATGATCTGCATTTCTTAGTTTACAAGGAGAAAATAGACTTGAAGACTCATTTAACGTATTCAAACAGTGTAAAAAAGTGGTAAGGCTGTTCAACATAGAAAATTTTCTGGGGTAGGATGCAGACATTTATTTTCCTTTGAATTTGCTTGTCTTCGTCAACTTTATCTTTCCAAAAAGAACATCTGAATTATTGCAAGATGGAGAATAATTCATAAAGTTTAAAAATTAATTAGTTAGGGAATCCATTCAGTATAAAACTGTGAGAGGGGCAATTAAAATTCAGTATTTGGTGAATGAACAGTAATCTGCTAAAGATGTCCAAGTGCATGCTAATATAAGATGGAAAAATTAAGCATATTATATATGTACAAATGAGATAATATTGACCTATGAGAAAAAAATGGAGAAAGATAATCTTATTTAAAAGTTTTTGCACCTCTTCTCCATACAACTAGAATAATCTCAAATGTAAAATAAATAAGTAAAAAGTATTATATTAAAATATTAGAAATAAAAATAATAATGATTAAACATAGACTTAAAATATTTAAGTTGAAACTGTGAATTTAATGCCACTAAAATGTAAAAGAATTCTCCAAAGCAATAAACCTTTTCACAAAGATAAAAGGAATACTCAGAAGAATTACACATAGGCATATCAATTGAGCTTCATAGCAGTTATCATATGGAATTAAGGTAATTGTCTTGCAACTCATTAAATAATTTCTAATTATTTTGGCAAATTCTAGGAGTGTTAGGCTGATATCAAAAAACTGAAGGAGGTTAAAATATCTTTATAAATAGAAATGATTGATTAATTAAAGCTGGTGAAACAAAAATAGAAGTGATATGCATATAATTAAAAATGAAAAAATATCAGATTTACATGGTAAAAGTAGTATTAAAATGCACACATTTCTTTAGTGATATGTATACACTTTGGCATAAAAAACTATGAGAAACAGTAATATTTTCATAACAATAATATCAGTTTTATGCTTGAACATATTTCAATTATCTCATTTAATTCTCACATCAACACTTACACACATCATTTTTACCCTCATTTAAAAAATAAAATCCCAAGTTCTGAGACACCTGAACAGCATATATTCTGATCAGAAATTGGTACCTGTGAAACTAGGTACCGAGTTCAATGCCTTTTAAACTCTGATTGGCTGTTGCTTCAGAATGGTTTTAATACCTTGTCTGTGGATGCAGTATTACAGCTTCTAGCTTTTCTGTAGAAAGACTAGTAAGCACATACATAGAATCAACATATAGGCACTAGAGAGGCTTGCTTCATATGGGAAAAACTAAATACACTCTTCTTAGAGATAGAGGAGTAGTATGTATTTCTTAAAAAAAAAATAAGATTATGTAATAATTCCATGTTAATTTTGTTTGTCTCACCAGACATGTATTCTGCCAAGAGAGAAGGCCATGTCTTTAATTCTATATGTCTCAGAAAGAAGCCATTAGACAGATTTGTTTCAATGATGGAGGCCTAGAAAGTATTTCACAGAAGATTATCCAGTGGTGGCCAAGTAAAGGAACCATATCAGTTTTCACTGAATTCATTATTATTACTTCCAGCATCTTTGTTGCATTTTTAAGTCCCACAGAAAGGTCTTTGAGGGCTAAATTCTAAGGCAAATAAGATGCAAATATATATTAACAGACCAGAAAACTGATGCACATACACAGGGTCTGTTTTTAATTTTCTCTAAAGACTTTGTAACAATCAATCCACTAGCTTAAAGGAAATGAAAGTTGTAAATAAGGATTTTCACTAGGTTCATGATTTGACCCCACAGTAATCATATGTAGAAAGTGAAGATAATTAGCACTTCCTATTAAGGATTAAATGAACTTATTTGACAGAAACATTTGCAAGTCCGACTGTAGGAAAAATTCATGTCTGTGTAAATGTAGAAACACGTTTCTATGTATATTTGTGTGTATCTACAAATCAGATGTACGTCTGTGAGTATGCGTGCGTGGGCATGTCTGTATGAGTCAGGACCTGACTAAAAGCCAATGTGTTTGAGAGCAGACATTTAAGGAAAGAGCATGATGAATGGTTTTTCTGAATATAAAAAACATTAGCTTGAAATCACTTTGGTTGAGATTATGTTATAAAATTTCCATAATATCTGGTTTTAGCTATGCCTTTTCCAAATAATTTAAGAGATTTGGAGAGCATCCAGGGCACAGAAATTTAAATCATTAATGAAACCAGCACAATGTCTTAAGTGAAAAAAATTAGAGGAGCGAAATTTGTATAATTCGTCAAGGATAGAAAAAATTTACAAATATTTGAAAGATATGAAGAAAAAGGAGTAAAAGCAATTATTAGCATAGCTCATAGGATATAATATAAGAAAAATAAAATCAAAAGGAAAAAATTCCCCTAATTTCAATAAAAAAAGAAAGTAAATAAAAGGTAATTTCCACGTTAGTAGCTTTGATCTATTAACTTAATTAGTGAAATGTTAAATTGACCTATTAGGTAATGATCTTTGGGCAAAAAGGCTTAAAGCCTAATAATAATTATTTTAACAACAGTAATAGCTAAAACAATCTAGAAAGCACCATCTCAATTGATTTAATTTTCACAATAACTCTCTGAGATAGATACTATTATTGTCCCTATTTTATATATGAGGAAACTGAAATAAATAGAGAGAAAATGAGAATAATGCCCAAACATATGTATTATTAAATTGTTAAATATATCTAATCTATTTATTAGATATAGCTGATAATCTATAAATTTACATTACATGTACACTGTCAGTCATATAGTAAGTGATTGCTATTTTTGGTTACTGTTAATAATTGCACAAGGTAATCAAAATGCACAATTGCTTCAAAATAAAGAATTTCATTCAATACATTTATTTATAGTTATATTAGTTTATAAATAATTCATTTTACAATTCACACCAAGGAACTACTATTATTTATTCTTTATCCTTATAATGATATCTATGGACCATATCATTAATTAAAACACTTAACAATATATATTACGATATATGTTTTAGGTCAAACATATGTTTTAGATACATGCTAGTCCCTGTGGATGCAATCAAGAACAGGCAATTAAAGCTTGTGCTTTCATGGAACATACCTCTAGTGGGGAAGGAAAAGATAATAAACAGTATGTATTGGTTAGGGTTCTTCAGAGAAGCAGAACCAATAAGATAGATAGAGATTTATTTTAAGGAATTGGCTTATGCAATTATGAAGCCTGGAAAGTTCAAAATCTGGAGCATGGGCAGGTGGGCTAGAAGCTCAGGAAGAGCCACTGCTGTTTCAGTGCAAAGGCTATCAAGCTGGAGCCCAGGAGGAGGTGATGCTGCAGTTCTAGTTCAAAGGTTATCAGGTTAAAATACTACAAAGAGTAGATGTTCCAGTTCAAGTATGAAGAAAGCCATCTGCTGGAAATTTTCTCTAGTTCCATGGAGGGAAGGAGATAGGAAGGGTTTATTCGGCCAGTTCTATTTAGATCCTTCAAATGATTGAACTAGACACACCTGTATTATGATGGCCAATCTGTTCTACTCAAAGTCTACCAGTTGAAATGTTAGTCTCATCCCAAAACACCCTTATAGAAGCACTCAAAATAATGTTTAACCAAATATCTGGCATCCAGTGGCCAAGGTAAGCTGAGACATAAAGTTAACCATCATTTAGTTAAATAATGTGATCCAGAATTTCAGGATTTCAGTGGTCAGGAATTCCCCTCTTAGAAGGTAATGTTTAAGCTAAGATCTGGATGACAAGAAGTCAACACACATGAGACAGTCTGTGGGAAGAGAAATGGTCTGTGAAGAGAATGAGATGGTGAGTCAAAAAACAGAACAAAGGTTTATATATTATAGCTCTGGGGGCAAGGAAAATAAGGCATGACACCAGATTTACCAGATTGGATCAGAAAAAGGTCGTGCAGATTATGGTTTGCAGTTTAAATATAATGTTGACTGGGATTGAAAGCTTCTCCTTGGTTCCAAGCTGTGGTTAGCTGATAAATCCAAAAAATCAGCACTGAGCCTGGCAAGATTTTGTTCAAAAGTTGTTTGTATTGTTTTATGGGCCCAGCATGTTTCTTCTTTGCCACTCCACTCTGCTAAACATATTTGTGTTATTTTAAATAATATTCTTCTATACATGATCAGTAACTAGCAGCCCACAGACATTTACTGAGGACAAAATATATACCACTAACTAATCACTGGAGAATCAGAGAATAATAAGACATCATCCCTATTTCTCAGTATATTTCAATCCCAAGTATAAAAGATAATGTAAAACCATAATTTAACCTTACATTTATTCTCTATACATAAATTCTTTTGTAGTTTGGAAAGCTTCCGGATGATACATGGAATTACTAATTCTAGAGAACTGTTGGTGAATTTACACATGAAGATAAAACCAAAGATAGAATTATTAATAGCCTAAATATATTTTTGTCCTTATTGATGACAATCTGAGTGCATTATACAATGCAATGAGTTTTGTTACCTATGACTATCTGAATAGAACAATAGAACACTTTCTCTCTACCAGTGTAATTTAAATTAAATCATACCCAGAATGAATGAAGCTCAAGAAAACAACCTGAAAACCTAAGTAGCAGGTTTAAATCAAATAGATATTAGATCAAAAAGGTCTTAAATCAAATAAAAGCTTGTTTTCAATTTATAAAAATGTCTCAGTTTAATAAATGTTATATTAATAAGAATATACTCAAGTGTTTTAAAATTCTATTTTATGGATACTGTTCTATTTGAATAAAGGATAAATACATCTATAGATATAAAATTTTTTTTACTGACCATGATACATTGTAAATGCTTTCTTTTTTGTTAATGCTTGCCAGATCAGCACTTCTCTATTTCTATGTATTACACATCTAAATTCAAAATCATTACAGAAACAGGGCTTTAACTTCACATTCATAATGTCTCCTGAATATTCATACAAATTGCCTCTGAAAATACTCTCATTAAAAAAGACCTGAGTAATAGTTCTTGTAAAGCACTTTAAAAATATGAACCTTGTGTAAATGCTAAGTAGCATTTTTATTAGCGTTAAACATTAAACAATAGCAGAGGGAGTAATAAATTTAGATTTATGGCATGCACGGCCAAGAAAGAAAAATATTTTTATAAGAACCATCAAAGGACAGTAAAAGAAGATTCAAGGAAGCAAAGCAATATGATGCCATAGCACAGAAAAATAGGATTGAAAGCATACCAGAATGTATTCTTAGAACCTTAGTATCCAGTCTGGTATAAAACTTTAAGGCTAGTAATAATGATTGAAGTAATAACGGGAGTCATGAGGAGAGACATTTAAGCTATTTCAAAACGAAGGCCCTCTAAAGAGCAAACCCAATCAGATTCCCAGTCACCCCATGTTGATAATGAGAACATTCCAACATTTTAGATTATCTTCCAAGAGACAAGGGGCCATGCAACAATTTGACTCACTTCACCATCTTATAGTACAAAATAACCTTTTGAAAATCCTCTACTTAAAATGGATCAAGGCTCCCAATCTGCCATCCCTAACTCAACTGGCAAAAATAATCTTTTTCTCTAGGTCACTTTTCCTATGTTGATCACAAGCAATTCAAGACTAAAAAATGGGCAATTAACTGAATAGACATTTCTCAAATAAAGACATACAAATGAGCAAAAGGTATATGAAAAATGCTCAAATTAATAATCATCAGGGAAAAGCAAATCAAAACACAATCGGATATTACCTCACACCTGTTAGGATGGCTATTATCAAAATGTCAAGAGGTAACAAGTGTTGATAAGGGTGTGGGGAAAAGGTAACCTGTATACTGTTGGTGGAAATGTAAATTGATGCCACTATGAAAAATAATATAGAGATTCCTGGAAAAATTAAAAATAGAACTGAATTCCATATGATCCATCAGTTTCACTTCTGGGTGTATATCCAAAGGATTGAACTCAAAATCTCAAAGAGATATCTGCATTTCCATGTTCATCACAACATTATTCACAATAGTCAAGATACGGAAGCCACCAAAATGTCCATGAATGGATAAATTTTCAAAATATGGTACATACAATGCTATCTATATTATTCAGCCTTAAAAATGAAGGAAATCCTGTCATTTGCAACAACATGGATAAACCTGGAGGCCAGTATGTTTAACCAGACACAGAAAAACAAATACTATGTAATACCACTTATATGAGAAATCAATCTTAAATAGTCAAACACAGAAGAAGAGAGTAGAATAGTAGTTGCCAGGGGCTGGGGGGAGGGGCAAATTGGGAGGTATTAGTCAAAGGTACAAAGTTTCAGCCTTACAAGATAAATGAATCCTAGAGATCTATTGTACAGCATAGAGCCTATAGTTAAAAATATTGTGTTATATACTTAAAATTTTGCTAAGAGGATAGATCTTATATTAAGCATTCTTATCACAAAAGTAAAAAAAAATAATGAGGAGGTCAGGAAGAAACTTTTGGAAGTGACACGCTTATGGTATACATTGGTATGATTATATTTAGTAAATTGAAAATCTTTAAATTTTTGTTATGATATTTTATATTATTTTGAAAGAGGATATAAAATTAGTCAGCTTTAAATTCTAGCCAAAACTGAATACTAAGATGAAAGGGTTTTTTTTGTTGCTTCTATCTCCTTTCCTGCTAAGAATGTTGATACAAAAATGTGGT
This sequence comes from Microcebus murinus, assembly GCF_040939455.1. NCBI lineage: Eukaryota > Metazoa > Chordata > Mammalia > Primates > Cheirogaleidae > Microcebus > Microcebus murinus. The sequence continues at coordinate 109,813,093 of NC_134106.1, forward strand.
GCCTAGAGCTACAGCAGCTTTAAAGACACCTGCAAGTAACAAGTGTAAGATGAAAATGTAACATGAGGAGAGGTGGGAGAAAGCGTGGAAAGAGCTTTGGTCCTAGATGAAACTGGCAATTGATGAACAATCTTGAATCTACTCACTGCAAGCATCTTTCATTACTGAGGTAATGCATGTTCGTAAGATCTAACTCCTTGTTGTTAATTGGTTCTTCTCTCAACAAAATACATCTAAAATGATACAGCATCTAAGTCAAGAATTTAAATAAAGAACTACTGAGAAAATCCAAAGGAAGAAAAAAATAATAATAAAAGAGCAGAAATTTATATAAAAGAAAATGAAGAAACAAAAGCAATAAAATCTCAAACTAGTGCTGTATATGAAAAGATTAACAAAACAGACAAAAGTCCAGGAAATTCAATCAATAAAATCTATACATATTCTAATTAGAATTAATAAAAATATTCATAAAGTTTCATGAACAAGATTAACCTACAAAAAAAACCTACATTCCTATACATTGGCAAGAAATTAGTAAAATGTTCTTAGATATAATGTCAACAAAAAAAACACTGAGTACTAAGGAATTGAAATAGCAAAATGTATATAAAGATCATTCATGGAGAATGATGCAAAAAATGTAATTGAAAGATGTAAAAGGAAACAGAAAAGTAGAGCTGCATTGCTTTTTATATGGGAAGCTTCAAGATTATAAGAATTTCGCCAATTCTTCATAAATTCAAAATTATCCTCATAAAAATCACAAAATAATGTGTAACATGAAAAACTGATTCAGCTACGCATAGAAAAGTGAAGATCCAAAATTTTTAATGTTATTCACTTAATTTTAATCAGAGATGTGACTTTGAAAATGTATACTTTTTGGTAATTATTGAGGTTTATTTTAAATCAGTATGTAAACTATTTTGATAAGAAACCACCAGGTACTTTAAAAGAATATATATCTTCCTTTTATAGCACCCATCGACTATTTATCATATAAGAGGAACTTTTTGTGTTGTGACAAGCTGTTCTAAAGATGGATTTCATTTCCAGAGTCACAGGGCCCAGAAGAGGATGCCCAGTGGGGCCATTCAGTAACAAAACTATAAGAAACAAATTATTCTTAAATATATTTGTGGAGAACATCTCAGTCAAAACAATTCTGAAGAAGAGTGGGTAAATTTGTGAACAAAATATAAGATTTAGTGTAAAGTTAAAACAATTATGACCACTGGTTTCAGAACAGTTATGTACAGAATGGCTAATGGAATTTTAAAAAAAATTCTAGAAACACACCTATAAATAGGTGAAAATACACACACACACACACACACACACACATTTATCTATAATGGCATTGCAAATCAGGACAAAAAATGGACTCATCAATAAATGACACTGGGAGAACTAGTGCCCCATATTCAATAGAAAAAAATTTAGTTACTTCCTCATACTACATTTGAAATCCATTTCAGATGAGTAATGATCTATACTTTTTAAAGTCTATAAAACTGTTAAAACAAAACATTTAAGAATCTTTCTACCATCAAAATGAGAAAAAATATCTTTTTTAAAATTTTATTTTATTTTTTTATATCACCATAGTATTGGGCTACAAATGTTTAGGTTACATATATTGCCTTTGTCTCACCCAAGTCAGAGCTTCAAGCATGTCCATCCCTCAGATGGTGCACACCACACCCATTAAGTGTGAATAAACCCATCCCTTTCTACCCTGTCTTATTTGCCCAATACCTGATAAATATTAGTTCTTACTGTATGTGCACATAAGTGTTTGTCAGTTAATACCAATTTGATGGTAAGTACATGTGGCACTTGTTTTTCCATTCTTGTGGTACTTCACATATTAGAATGAACTCCAGCTCTATCCAGGATAAAATATACAAAGAGGTGCTAGATCACCATTGTTTTTGTGGCTGAGTAGCACTCCATGGTATACATATACCGCATTTTGTTAATCCACTCATGTATTGATGGGAAGTTGAGTTGTTTCAACATCTTTGCAATTGTGAATTGTGCTGCTATAAAATTTGAGTGCAAATGTCTTTTATTTAGAATGTTTTTTTTTTTTTCCTTTGGGTAGGTGCCCAGTAATGGGATTGCTGGATCAAATGGTAGATCCACTTGTATCTCTTTGAGGTATCTCCATATTGCTTTCCACAGATCTTGAACTAGTTTGCAGTCTCACCAGCAGTGTAGGAGTGTTTCTATTCCTCTTCATCCATGGCAACATTTATTGTTTTGGGACTTTTTGATAAAAGCCATTCTCATTGGAGTTAAGCAATATCTCATTGTGGTTTTGATTTGCATTTCCCTGATGATTAGAGATGTTGAGCACTTTTTCATGTTTCTTGCCCATTAGTCTGTCTTCTTTTGAAAAGTTTCTGTTCATGTCCTTTGCCCACTTTTTAATGGGGTTGTTTGATTTTTTTCTTGTTGATTTTCCTGAGTTCCATATAGATTCTATTTATCAGCCCTTTATCGGTTGTGTAGCATGTGAATATTTTCTCCCATTCTGTAGGTTGAAAAAATATCTTAATTGTAGCACAGAACACAAAAAAGCACAAGATGAAGGACAGATAATTTTTTTCTGCTATTCATTTTCCTCCATGCCCCATAATATCCTTTCAGTTCTTCAAATTCCCACCTGCATTCCAACATCCCAACCTCTTGACATGCTATTCTCATTCAGCAGTATGTCTATCTAAACTACATTCCAAACCTCCACCTAAATTGAATCCCACTCATCCTTCAGATCTTGGCTCTAATGCCCAATTTTTGTCAAGAAAGTCTTTCTTGGCATCCCAACAAAAGAGTAATTTAAATCTCCATTTTATAAGGTTGTGAACACCTAGGACCTTCCTTTCTTAATATCCATCACAATTGTAATTATCAGCTTGTTCGTGTGGGTTTTCAATTAATAGATAGCTTCATGAATTATATGTCCCATGCTCATCAATACATCTCTAATGCTTGCGGCAGTACCTAGGAAAAAGAAAGGATCTCATAAATATTTGCAGAATAAACAAATGAAAGAGACTGGTTTCATTGGACAGATGAGGATAGAAATAGAAAAGTTTTATAAAAGTTGTATGTAAAGGTGAAATATATGCTAGAATTTTGTAAATATATGGGCTTTGGATGAGTGAGAAGTGTGGACGCCATCTCCAAACAAAGAAATACTATGAAAGACAGAAAACATTGGTCTTACTAATAGTACTGGTTGTAATCTTTCCATCCTTTAAGCCAATAACCCTGTCTAATTCACTTTGGGGAAGACTTCATGCTCCAATTATCTGTTTGCTGTTCATTACCTTATTCACTTATTTGAGCCCAGAAGATCATTTGAGCCCAGAGATAAGATCTCATTTTTCATGAAGATTTCATTCTTATTGCAGGGAGTGATGGCAGAAAAATTAAAATATAATGAGAAAATATACAATCACGGATCATGATTAAAAAGTGCCTGAATAATACATAAGAATAAACCATAGAATAATGTCCTTGAGAAAGACTGGATTATATTGAATGGTCACATAAAGCTTCATTGAGGAGGTGACATTTAAGCTGATATGTTAATATGTACCTCTAAGCTCTTAATGTATTGTGGTGGTTTATAATGTTAGTGGCTGCTTGATAATTATGTGTTAGGTTTAATTGAATATTTATGCAATCATTTTAAATCCTGATAGCTCCTTGTAGCTTTCTGTCACTAAACTAGGTCAGGAGATAAAAAGTTATCTCTATAATAGTTAAATAACTTTTTACTAGTCATTAAAACTGTAATCAAGGGGAGAAGTATGCCAACTATGACCTACCTTTTGGTGTCTGTCTGAAATATAAGCAGTGACACTCATTTCTAAACCCAGAACCCTTGATGAATGTTTTTACTGGCATTTTTGCTATCATATAAAGTATACCCTCAAAATTCTAATTAATTCATCCTGTGTAGCTTCTCAATAAAGAACCTACACCCAGTTACATTTTATTGATATTTTCATATATTTCTAGCTAATATACAAATAGATCAATCTTCTAGTGTTAATAGTCATTACGGACAGAACTAAAGCAAAATTAAAACAATTGTTAAAAGATGTTTCCTAGTTCATTGTGCAGATGTGTTTCCTATGTTAGTTTTCTATGCTATAACAAATTACCACAAACTTAATAGCTTAAGACAACACATATTTACATTCTCAGTTTCTGTGGGTAGGAAACCTGAGCTTGGCTTTTCTGGATTTCCTTCATGGCAGCATCAAAGTGATGAATAGGGCTATTGCTTAACTGGAGACTCAACCAGAAATGGAATAAGTTCCAGGGTTGGTCTTGAGATTGACAGGATTCAATTTTTCATGGCTAGAAGTGAGATCTACTCACAACCTGACTAATCCTGTTACTGGGTCTATCAGAAATTGAGTGCTCATATAATATGTTTCTTTACCAAACAGATAGTAATTTGCTTTCTTAAAACCCACAGTGGAGACAGAGACTCTAGAATCTGTTATGCAGATAGTCTTCTTTAGCATAATGCAATCACAAAAGTGACATCTCATTCCTTTTGTCATATTTCATTGGTTAGAACCATGTTACAGACTCCTCCAATGTTTTAGGATTACAGGAACATGTGACTGTCAGACTGTGAGGATCATGAGGGCTACCTTAAAATCTGTCCATCATAGTATCTCTTTCTATGTTTTTTGCTTTGAGATGAATTTTTCATGTATCATTAATTTTATGCTAAAGGTCTCTATCACATACATTACTATCAATAATTATAGCAATAATGAGATAACTAATATTTGGATAGTAACATTTTCATTCTTTTTTTTTTAATTTTTTAATTTTTTTTTTATTTTGGCATATTATGGGGGTACAGATTTTAAGGTTTCAATAAATGCCCATTTCCCCCCCTCCCCCCAAAAGTCTGAGTCTCCATCATGACCATCCCCCAGATGGTACACATCTCACTCATTATGTATGTATATACCCGCCCCCCTCCCCCCTCCCACCTCCCCAGTACCCTATTACTGTAGCACCTATGTGTCCACTTAGGTGCTACTCAGTTAATACCAGTTTGCTGGAGAATATATCTGGTGCTTGTTTTTCCATTCTTGGGATACTTCACTTAGTAGTATGGGTTCCAGCTCTAACCAGGAAAATATAAGATGTGCTATATCACCATTGTTTCTTAGAGCTGAATAGTACTCCATGGTATACATATACCACATTTTATTAATCCATTCTTGGATTGATGGGCACTTGGGCTGTTTCCACAGCCTTGCAATTATGAATTGTGCTGCTATAAACATTCGAGTGCAGGTGTCTTTTTTGTAGAGTGTCACTGGATCATTTGGGTAGATGCCCAGCAATGGGATTGCTGGATCAAATGGTAGATTCACTTGTATCGCTTTAAGGTATCTCCATATTGCTTTCCACAGAGGTTGAACTAGTTTGCAGTCCCACCAGCAGTGTAGGAGTGTTCCTCTCTCTCTGCAACCACGCCAGCATTTATTGTTTGGAGATTTTTTGATAAAGGCCATTCTCACTGGGGTTAAGTGATGTCTCATTGTGGTTTTGATTTGCATTTCCCTGATGATTAGAGATGTTGAGCATTTCTTCATATGTTTGTTGGCCATTCTTCTGTCTTCTTTAGAAAAATTTCTGTTCAAGTCCTTTGCCCACTTTTTAATGGGGTTATTTGTTTTTTTCTTCCTAATTTTCATGAGTTCTAAGTATATTCTAGTTATCAGTCCCTTATCGGATGCATAGGATGCAAAAATTTTCTCCCATTCTGTAGGTTGTCTGTTTACTTTCATGACTATTTCTTTGGCTGTGCAGAAGCTTTGTAGTTTGATCATGTCCCATTTATTTATTTTTGTTGCTGCTGTGATTGCCTTTGGGGACTTCTTCATAAACTCTTTGCCCAGGCCAATGTCTAGGAGAGTGTTTCCAACTTTTTCCTCTAAAGTTCTAATAGTTTCATATCTTAGGTTTAAGTCTGTTATCCAGCGTGAGTTGGTTTTTGTGAGAGGTGAAAGGTATGGGTCCTGTTTTAGCCTTCTACAGGTGGCTATCCAGTTTTCCCAGCACCATTTATTGAAGAGGGATTCTTTTCCCCAGCGTATGTTTTTGTCTGCTTTGTCAAAGATTAGATGGCTATATGAGGATGGTTTTATATCAGGATTCTCACATCTGTTCCACTGGTCAATATTCCTGTTTTTGTGCCAATACCATATTGTTTTAATTACTACAGCTTTGTAGTATAGTTTGATATCTGGCATATTAATGCTTCCCATTTTGTTTTTGTTGCCTAGAATTGCTCTTGATATACGGGGTCTTCTTTGGTTCCATACGAAGCGTAAAATTATTTTTTCTATATCTGTGAAGAATGCTGATGGGATTTTAATAGGTATTGCATTGAATCTGTAGATCAGTTTGAGTAGCATAGACATTTTGATGATATTGAGTCTGCCGATCCACGAGCATGGTATGGATTTCCATCTGTTTACATCCTCTGTTATTTCCTTCCTCAGTGTTTCATAGTTCTCCCTGTAGAGGTCTTTTACGTCCTTGGTTAAGTAAATTCCTAGGTACTTTAATTTCTTTGTTGCTATTGTGAAGGGAATTGAGTCTTTGATTTGGTTCTCAATTAGATTGTTGTTGGCGTATATGAATGCCTCTGATTTCTGTGTATTGATTTTGTATCCTGAGACTTTACTAAATTCATTGATCAGTTCCAGGAGTTTCTTGGTTGAATCCTTGGGGTTTTCTAGATACAATATCATATCATCAGAAAACAATGAAAGTTTGATCTCTTCTGCCCCTATTTGGATACCTTTGATTCCATTTTCCTGTCTGATTGCTGTAGCCAAGACTTCCAGCACTATGTTGAACAGAAGTGGAGATAGTGGGCAGCCTTGTCTGGTTCCAGTTCTAAGTGGGAATGATTTCAATTTTTCCCCATTCAGTATGATGTTGGCTATGGGTCTGTCATATATGGTTTGTATCATTTTTAGGTATGTCCCTTCTATGCCTATTTTCTTAAGTGTTCGTATCATGAAAGGGTGTTGAATTTTGTCAAAAGCTTTTTCTGCATCTATTGAAAGAATCATGTGGTTTTTGTTTTTGCTTCTGTTTATGTGGTGAATTGCATTTATAGATTTACGTATGTTGAACCATCCCTGCATCCCTGGGATGAAGCCCACTTGGTCGTGGTGGATTATTTTTTTGATAAGTGTCTGGATTCGGTTAGCTAAGATTTTGTTGAAAATTTTTGCATCTGTATTCATTAGGGATATTGGTCTGTAGTTTTCTTTTTTTGTTGCATCCTTTCCTGGTTTTGGTATCAGAGTAATATTCGCTTCATAAAAGGTGTCGGGGAGGTTTCCGTTCTTCTCGATGTTGTGGAATAGTTTCTGCAAGATAGGTACTAGTTCTTCTTTGTAAGTATGGTAAAATTCAGGTGTGAAGCCATCTGGACCGGGACTTTTCTTTTTAGGGAGATTTTTAATTGCTGTTTCTATTTCAGCTCTTGAGATTGGTCTGTTCATGGAATCTATTTCTTCCTGGTTGAGCCTAGGGAGGCTGTGTGTTTCTAGAAATTTGTCCATTTCCTCCACATTTTCCAGTTTGTGTGCATAAAGATTTTTGTAGTATTCATAAATTGTATCTTGTATCTCTTTGGGATCAGTTGTGATATCTCCTTTTTTATTCCTGATGGAGCTTATTAGAGATTTCTCTTTTCTGCTTTTCGTTAGCTTAGCCAATGGTGTGTCAGTTTTGTTTATTTTTTCAAAGAACCAACTTTTTGTTTTATTAATCTCCTGAATAGCTTTCCTGTTTTCAATTTCGTTTAGTTCTGATTTGATCTTGTTGATTTCACTTCTTCTGCTGGGTTTGGGTTTGGTCTGTTCTTCTTTTTCCAGCTCTTTGAGTCGTTTCATTAGATTGTCTATTTGTGATCTTCTTGCCTTTTGGTTATAGGCATTTATGGAGATAAACTTTCCTCTCAGAACTGCTTTAGCTGTGTCCCAGAGGAGTTGATAACTTGTCTCTCCATTGTCGTTTTCTTCATAGAAGTTTTTTATTTCCGTCTTGATTTCTTCATTTACGAAGTAATCATTTAGTAGGAGGTTGTTTAATTTCCACGTTTTTGTGTAGAAATGTGAGTTTCTGTTAGGGTTGATTTCTAGTTTTATTCCACTGTGATCTGAGAAGGTACATGGTATGATTTCTATTTTTTTAAATGTCTTGAGATTTTCTTTGTGTCCTAGGATATGGTCAATCTTAGAGAATGTCCCGTGAGCTGATGAGAAGAACGTATATTCAGTGGATTTTGGGTAGAATGTTCTGTAGATGTCTGTCAGACCCAATTGTTCTAGAGTTTTGTTTAAGTCCATTATTTCTTTATTAATTTTCTGTTTGGAGGTTCTGTCTCTTGCCGTCAGTGGGGTGTTGAAATACCCGGCGATTATGGAGTTGCTATTAATCCATTTGCTTAGCTCCAGTAAGGTTTGCTTTATGAATCTGGGTGCACCTAAGTTGGGTGCATATATATTTAAAATTGTTATCTCTTCTTGTTGAAGTGTGCCCTTCACCATTATATAATGACCCTCTTTGTCTTTCACTACTTTTGTTGGTTTAAAAACTAAATCGTCTGAAATTAGAACTGCCCCATCAGCCTTCTTTTGGCTTCTATTTGCTTGCAATATTGATCTCCACCCTTTTATTTTTAGTCTATATGCATCCTTGCAGGTTAGATGTGTTTCCTGAAGACAGCATATACTTGGCCTGTATTTTCTTATCCATTCAGCCAGCCTATGTCTCTTGAGTGGAGAGTTTAAGCCATTCACATTTATTGAGAGAACTGATAGGTAAGGTAGATTACTGATCATTCTGTTGGGTTGGAAGTTGTTGCTATGATTTCTGTCTTGAGCCATTGTAATATCTGGCCTTTAATATCTTTGGGTTTTGGTTGTTTTTATATTCGTGGGTTATTATTATGATGTTCCGTGCATAACGCTGTTTTAAGTACTTCTTGTAGGGCTGGTCTTGTCTTGGTGAATTCTCTGAGCCTTTGCTTGTCTGAGAATGTTTTTATTTCTCCTTCATATACGAAGCTTAGTTTTGCAGGGAATAATATTCTAGGCTGGGCATTGTTTTGTTTCAAAAGAGTGAGAATGGGGCCCCAGTCTCTCCTTGCTTGTAAAGTCTCATTAGAGAAGTCTGATGTTATTCGAATTGGCTTTCCCTTGTATGTTACTTGCTTCTTTTGTCTTACAGCTCTTAGAAGGGCCTCTTTAGTTGATACTTTGGTCAGTCTGATGACTGCATGTCGTGACGTCTTCCTGTTTGCGTTGAATCTCCCAGGGGTCCTCTGAGCTTCTTGAACTTGTATATCAAGATTTTGAGCAAGGCCTGGGAAATTTTCCTCTATTATATCTTCAAACAGCTTGTCCAACCCTTGAGTGTTGTCTTCTTCCCCTTCTTGTAACCCTATGACCCTCACATTAGGTTTCTTCACATAATCCCACAGCTCTTGTAGGCTTTGCTCTTTTCTCTTGTTTCTCTGCTCTTTTTCTGTGACTGATTTATTTAATTGGAGGGTGTTATCTTCAAGCTCTGAGATTCTTTCTTCTGTTTCATCTACCCTGTTCTTGAGACTTTCCACTGTATTTTGTAGTTCCTTGAATTGATTCTTCATTTCCAGGAGTTCGGTTACACTTTTCTTCAATGTGTCTATTTCTTTTCTCATATCCTGGAGACTTTTTGTGGTTTCTTGGTGTTGGTTATTGAGTTGTTGTTGCAGCTGGGTGAGTGTTCTTATGTTCCACATACGAAATTCCTCTTCTGTCATATTGGTTGCCTGATTTTGGTTGGTGTCCGTTTCTAGGGGGCTGGTGCTCCTCTTTGGGGGTGTGTTTTCTGTTTGGTTCTTCATATTTCCTGAGTTCTTTCGCTGATTTATTCCCACGTCGATCAGTTGTTGTTTCTTTCCTTAGGTTATTGTTTGGGTATTCACACACCTTGTTTAGTTTCTGAGGCGTTAGGTGGTGCCTGTGGCTGAAATTGGACCACTCCCTGTATATTGAGTCAGTGGGTGCCGTGGAAAGGCTGTGCAAGGTGCCGTCCCTGTCAGTAGGTAGCGTTTGCTTGGAGGAACAGGCTATGGTGTTGATTTTGAGTCCTGTTATCAGCTCTCGTTCTGGGCAGAGCTGGGTTGGGTAAGCCTGCCCTCAGGCCGTTAGCAGGGGTCAAAGTTCTGTGCTCTGCTTCCAGGGAAAGCTGTCAGGGCGGGGCTGGAATGGTCCCGCTCAGCCAGAAAGTCTGGGTGTGGGGGTGGGGCTGTCTGAGACCCGCAGTCTGCAGCAGGCCTTGCTTCTTTCCACCTTCCCCAACTCCGAAGCTACTCCTGGGCCTCTGCCAGCAGGCCAGACCACAAGTCACCAGGCCTCCCCAGACTGTGATGCTGGCGGGGAGGTTCTCTGCACAGGAACGCCACCTGGGTTGGGCGCACGGCCTCCTCCTGGGAGGAGGGTTGCCCTCTAGGACGCCGATCCACCCCTGGAGGCACACAGACCTCAGTAGGCTGTTCACGTATAACCCTTCTGTGCCCCAGGCAATGCTAGCCCTTGGTGCAGGGGATCTGGTCTGCGGGTCCAACCTCTGGGTCCCAGAGTTCAAACTGTATTCCCACCAGGGAGAGGATTTCTGGTCCTAATTCACCCACAGGGAGCCCAAGCTGGGTCTATGTCTCTCAGCCTCTGAGTCGGCACCATTTTCCTGGGAACACGGTGCCAGCAGCACCTGGGAGGGCGGGCGGGGTCCCAAACGGGAAGGTCCCGTTCCCTGGAGGTGCCTCCGGCTGGTGGCTGTATTGTCTCTCTGGGCAGCCGCGGGTAGGGTCGGCGGGGGGGGGAGGAGGAGGCAATATGGCGCCTGCCGCGCGGCTCGGGTCTGTGCACACGGAGGTGCCCGAAGGAAGTTGGGAACCTGGTGCCATGTCTGCTACAGGCTCACCGTTGGCAGGCGGCGGCAGTCTCTGGGCTGATGTCCACAGGTCTCTCCACCCGCTGGGGAGCCCACCAGCAGTCCCGAATTCAGGGGAGGGGAAACAGCAGATCCACCTACCCTTGCCGCTGGTCTCCGGGCTGCTCCGGTGGTCTCAGCCTCCAGTTCTCCTCCGCAGCCTCCTCCCGTGGAGTCTCCCGGGGTCTCAGGTACCCCTCCTTCTGGCCCTTGTCCGCTGTATGCTCGTCTTCTTGCTTCTTTCCTCTAGTTTCTGCTAGAATCGGTCTTTTCTGCAGAGACCCTCTGTCTGGCGGTGTTATTCGTCCGCCATCTTGCTCCGCCCCCCATTTTCATTCTTCATCTAATGTTTTCTTTTGTATACTAAAGGTAATCAGTATCTGTAGCAGCAGCAGCATGCTCATTTTATGCCTAAAAAATAGAAGCCCAGAGAAGTTATCTTTACTGAAGATTTCATAAACTATAAGTAGCAAAGCTGGAGTTTGAATACTGGGCTCCATTAATAATTCTAGTTCTCAGATTTACCACCTTGCTTTATTGGAAAATGCACTTGCCAAGCCTGGCTTCCTCTAACTCAGCAAAACAGGTGTACCACTAGGAGATTTAAAAAAAAATGACTGCCTCTAAAGTTCAGTGTATCTTTTTATCACTTAATGTTTGCAGGAAATTAATGGCACTTTATTCCAGCCAAGAAGAGAGTATAATTACATTTCAGCATTTCTGTGCTACTAGATGTTATTTTTTCTCCGTTTGTAGCTTAGATAGATGTGTATTATCTCTTATCCACAAGGAACTGAATTAATTCTCTTACTTAAAAATGCCACAAAATAATCATTGTGGCATAGCTGGCTCATAACTAAATGATCAGCCCTCCTCTTTTTATTATGTAATCAATATTTTAAAGTGTAGCAGATGTCTTTTATTTTGACATCTAATTAAGATTTCAATTAAATAAAAAAAAAATCCAGGTAAAAGAAGGTTAAAGATAACCAACTAGATTCAACCCAAATAACTCTACCACAAGACATGTTATTTGATTGCTTTCAAAGGACAAAGACAAAGGAAGGATTCTGAAAGCAGTAAGAAAAAGGAAATTAATAACCCATAAAGGAGTTCCAGTTCTCCTGGCTGTATACTTCTCAGCAGACATCTTACAAGTCAGACGGGAGTGGGAGAATATATTTAAAGTGTTGAGAAAAATGCCAACCAAGAATACTGTACCCATAAAAACTATTCTTCAGAAACAAAACAGAGATTAAAAAACATTCCCAGACAAACAAAATGTAAGATAATTTATCACCACCATACCTGTCTTACAAGATATGCTAAAGGGACCTCTTCAAATTGATATCAAGAGGTATTAATGTATAACAAAAAAAATGTAAAGCTATAAAACTCATTGGGAAGAATAAGTAGACAGACAAACCCAGAATACTCTAACACTGTAAATGTGGTACCTAAACTACTTATATCTTTAACATGAAGAGTAAAAAACAAAATTATTAAAAATAATAACTATATTAATTTGTCAAGTGATATGAAAAGACATAAAGAAAAACAATAAAAATTTCAAATGTGGAGGTAAATGGAGTTAAATTATAGAGTTGTTCTCTGTTTCTTTTTCTATTTTTATTATCAATGTTAAGTGGCTATCAGCCTAAAAGAACTTGCTATCCCTACAAGATATTTTTTGTAAGCCTCATAGTAACCACAAAACAAAAACTTGTAGTAGATACACCAAAAATAAATCAAAATATACTGCTAGAGAAAATCACCTAACCACAGAGAAAGACAAGAGGTGAAAACAAGAAGGAAAGAACCACCAAAAACTCAAAAATAAATAACAAAATGGCAGTAGTAAGATCTTACTTGTTGATAATTACCTTAAACATAAATAAATTAAGTTCTCCAATTAAAAGATATAGAGTGATTATATGGATAAAACAAAAAATACCTAACTATATGCTGCTTATAAGAAATTCATCTTACCTGTAAGGAAATGAATAGACTGAAAGTGAAGAGACAGAAAAAGGTGGGGTTGGGGGGCAAGATAGCTGACTAAACATATTGCTTTTCAGAGTATTCTGGCTGAGGCTGAAAGGCAGAATATTGGATTGAGGAAAGTAGAGGGCAGTTGAAGCTCAGATATGGATCACAGGGAGAGACAACAGAGATGTCTGGAGATGCAACTAAGAAAAATTGTGAAGCTAAAAAAGAAGAAAATAGAGAAGAGAATACAGTGGCATTATGCAAACCCAAAACTAAATAAAATATTTGATTTTTAGAGGCTTGGAGCCCAGTAAAAGAGTAAAGGGGGCTTCCCATCCCCTAAATATGTACCTTCAGTGAACTTTGGGACATAAAGCATTTTGGATGCCTTCCACCCAGGCATGGTGACTAAACAGGAATAGGGAGGTGAACCAATGATCCAAGGGAGCGTAAAAGTACACTTTTCATGAGAGTGCCACAAGAGGTAGGAGTGCTGGCTATCTTACACCTAAACACTTCCTCCTCTGCACCCCCTCCAATCTTGGCAGTAGAGAGAATAATTTTAACTCTCAGGCCAGCTAATAGCTCTGTCCCTTCCCCCCATTGCAACTGTGAGAATACTCTGAACTGAGTAGCATATGAACGGCTATGTCTCCATAGCACGTGCATGTTCCCAGCTGAGTCCACCACTGAGAGTGGGGCTGCCACAATTTGCAAGCTTCCTGCTCACAGGTGTTTAGTGGGATTGTATGCTGGAGGCTTAGACAGGTGGGCTGGAACTAGTGTCCCCCAGACACAAGAGCAGTGCAGGGAGACACAGGGGATAGGTCTCAGTCCCAGACACCAGTGGCAAGGAAGCCCTCAAGAACATATCCAATGAGAGAGTGTGGAGGGGTGCTGAGGAATAGGGATCTGTGAGCATGCCCATGCCCCACCCTCACTGGAGAACCACCATACTGGGTAGGGGTGTGGTAATCATAGTGAATTAGCATAGCCCCTGGATCCCATGACAACTAAATGCCTCAGGTGCTCCAGCTGAACAGAAGCAGTGGCCCCTCCCCCATACTGCAATCTGAGTTACAAAATTCTGAGGTGATGGCTTCTCCCACGTGGGAGCCTGCTCCTGGCAGAAACCCATGCAGACAGATAGGCCTACCTCTCTGCCCATAAGGTCCTGTGGTAGAATAGGTGTGCACACCTAGGGATCCCCCCACCTCCAGCATCCCACAGGGATACATGCTGTCCCGGCCCTCGGGACCTTCTGTTACTCGCGGGGGTGAGGGGGACCATGCCTGAAAGAGATGAGCGAGAGAAAGAAACGAGACCAAGCGAATGATTGTCAAGGTCTACTTTACTTGGTTTTTAGTAGGTTTTATATACAGAAAACAAGGAAGTAGAAACATTAAAATAGAGTGGGGGGATGATGAGGCTTGGGTGTGGGCTAATCAGCCCCAATCAGCATCTCAATGGCACCGAAAGCTGTAATGCATTCTTCTTGGAACTATAGCTGGAGGGCTGGGTGCTATTTTCATCTTAGGCTATTTTCCGTGCGTAGGACAAGTCAGGACAAGTCATTGGAATGTGGAGGGTCTTAGTCTCCAACAACATGCTAGTGCATCAGACACGTGGACTGATAGGTAGTTTGAGAGCCAGTCTCAGGCAGTGAGAGAACTCATGTGGTGAATTGATCTGATGGGAGAGTACTTTGGAGTTACAGGGAGCAAATAGCATGGGCACTCACCCCACCCTGAGAAGAAACTATGCTGGGGACAAAAGTGGAAAGAGCCTGGCTTGAAGCCTTAGCTCTCAAGTGATTATGTACCTCCCTTGGGAACAGCCTACTTGTCTTGGAGAGATTGTTCTGAATTTCACACCAGCAGTTCCACATAGTAGCCAGATTAGCAACCTCTGAGACCCGCTGAGGCCTTTCAAAGCCTCTTGGCTTTCACAATATAGCCACGATTTGTCTTGCACCTCTCCCCAACTCAGGGGGAGTAGAAATCAAGCAAATCACTGGGAGCTACGGGGTCCCTTCTAAAGCTTGGTGCATTTGTATGCCCACCTGGGGGACCAGAGTTTACCACAGATACAAAAGACCATCTTAGCAGCTGGGACTTCCATGCAAACATCAATGAATGATAGAGAGAACAACCCCATACCTAAACATATCTCCTTCCACTCAAGCAAACAGGGAGTAGCTAATTCACACTTACAAGTACCACCCACCATCTCAGAGATTAAGCTGGGGGACTTAACTCACTCCACACTGTTGGGAAGAGATGAAGACAGAAGGTCAGAGGTAACCTGAGAGGTACATCTAAACTGCCAGATCACCCTATAGGCAATTCATGACCAGCACTCCACTCCCTGGCAAGCTCATGGATTGATCTTCAGGGATCTGATGACAGGCCCATAAGACAGGCGTAGCACACTCATGTCTCAATTTAGAGGCCAGATGAGAAGGAATGAGCAAAAGAATTCCAGAAACCTGAAAAATCATAGCAAAAGGATACCCCCAAAAGAAAACAATAACTCTTTACCAATGCATACCAACCAAAATGAAAAGATTGAAATGACAGATGAAGAATTTCAAATATGGATTGTAAAGAAGCTCAATGAAATACAAGAGAAATTAGAAACCCAACACAAACAAACCACAAAAAAATGATGCAGGAAATGAATGAAAAATTTACTAACGAAACTGAATTATTAAAAAAAATATTAAAAAATTAAAAATTATTAAAAAAAAACTTCTGAAAAATGAAAAAATTCATTCAAGGAAATTGCAAAACACAGTGGAAAGCCTTAAGAATAGGTTACATCAGGCAGAAGAAAGAATCTCAGAGCTTAAAGACAATACCTTTGAGTTAAACAAGTCAGTTAAAGAGAAAGAACTGAGAAATAAAAGGAACAAATAAAACCTATAAGAAATATGAGATTATTTAAAGAGGCCTAACATAAGAATCATAGGCATCTTTCAGGGCAAAAAAGAAAATACACAAGGGTTGTAAAATCTATTTATAGTAATTGAGGAAAATTTTCCAGGCCTTGCTAGAAATAAAGATATCCAGGTACAAGAAGTTCAAAGGACCCATGGGATATTCATCATGAAGAGGCAAACACCATGACACATAGTCATCATACTGGCCAAAATGAACATGAAAGAGGCACTCCTATGAGGTCATAAGGCAAAAGCATTGGGTAACTTACAAAGGAAAACCCATGAGCCTAACTGCAGCTATCATTAAGTGATCCTTCACCAAGAACTGCTGGCACCTAGATCTTGGACTTCCCAGCCTTCAGAACTGTGAGAAATATATTAATATCTTGATTTTTTAAGCCACCCAGTCTATGGTATGTGTTATAGCAGCGCCAAGAAGCTAGGACACAAGTATTAGGAAAAGTATGGTGCTTATGTTAAATGTAAATGGACAGTATTTTGATTATCTATAAACAAAGGGTAGAGTTCTGAGTACAGGATTAGGGTTATATATTATATACTGCAATCAAAACAGTATGGTACTGTTAGAGAAAATAAACTAAATCAGTAGAATAAAGTAAAGAATACACTTACAATTAAAAAATATATTTTAATAATATATTATGTTCATTATTAGAATTCATATTATTAAAAAGTTCAGAATCTAATTCAGTGGGGAAAAGGCTTATTTAATAAATAGTGTTAATAAAACCAGCTATTTAAAATAAAATAACATTAGATCTCACCTCCTCACACCATATAAAATTAAAACTAGATGAAGTATGAACTCAAATATTAAATGAATAAAATAAATAAAAGATTTGTAGGCCATTGGGATAATATAAGCCAAGGAAAAGAATATTGGTTATATGTAAGGAAACTAATAAATCATAAAGAAATATGTTTTACTGTGAAGTGAATTATTTGACACGCTATAATATATCTTAAACAAAATCAAATGCATCTGAGAGACTGAGAAAAATATTTAGCAATGTGAATAAGGAAAATTATCTATAATATAAAATTCAGTAATAAACTGATTTTTGAAAGGTAAAAAACTAGTGGAAATGGATACAAAATTAAAAAGATACATCACAAAAAAGCCAAGCCAATATCAAATAAATAAGTAAAAACAGATTCAAACTCAGTATTTATTAGGAAAATGAACATTAAACAAAAATAATATACCATTCATTTATCATAGTGACCAAAATGAAATAGAATAATTATAACTACTAATGTATGAAATTTATTAGAAGATAATTTTCTTGAAATTAATCTTTTTAGAAGGGAAATTAGCAATCTGCATTTCAATTGAAATGCCATATCTCTCTCATGGTATTAGAAGCATATTTACTTCACAAGGTTTGTTACAACATCTTGTGCAGTTACAAAACATTAGAAGCTAAGCATATGGGTATCAATGGTGTAAAGATTGGATAAACCAATATTTAGCAATACCATTAAACAGAATTGGTTAGTTTTACATCAGGTAATTTGAAAACATTTCTTTTTTTTTTTCTGGGGAGGATAAATATTTCTCTAATTTCTTCTTAGTCTAGATATGTCCTCAAATTTATTTTATTAATTTTTTTATCTCAAATTCTGTGGGTACAAATATTGTTAGGGTTACATATCTTGCCCCTGCCCCCCCTCCCCACCCTGCTCTGCCAGAGCTTCAAGCGTGTCCAGCCTCCAAGTGGTGCGCCCTGCACCCACCGTGAGAAACGTGACTGAGGGTGCACAGCAAGGAAGTGTGTAAAATGTGACCCCATATACTAAACAGTGACCAAAATTCTCTACATGTTAATCTTTTCCTATGATAAGAGCCTAGGAAAAGCTATAGAAAGATTCCTGGGAGATTGTTAACTTATATGAGGAAGTTCAAAGAAAAATAATCTTTAAAGTATGCAAAATGAATTATATCCTTAAAATAGATGATAACATGATGTGATATATATGTGTAGTCATAGAAAATGTATGGAAAGCAAATTTCTAAAATATTATTGCTGTTTATATCAGTGGTAGGATATGTTTTGGGTTCTATATTTTCTCTTGTTATTTTGTGTAAATTATGCTAATGTTTCACAATGAGGATGACAAGGAGTAAAGAGAAATGGTAATTGTGGGAAAGCAAGTACAATTTTTATAATCCACAGTCATAGTTCAGAAAAATGTATGGGCTCTATGCTTAAGAGGATATAAAGTCTTATGAGATACTCAACTTTTCAGGCAGCATTGTTCCTACAATTAAAAATGCTTTCAAATACCATGTCTTTATTTTTCATACAAACTGTTTGCCTTTTGGGTTTTCGTCTCCTGTTACTGTGCAGGGAAGAAGCCTGTCTTTTTCAGGGCTGCAGATTACCAGACCAGCACGAAGCCTGTAGCTGTATAAGTTTCCATAAATTTTTTTGTCTTATACCTCTGAGACCAAATGCCCATGGATGAGAGAGTTTCCTATTTTTCATGAATTATTAAAATACCTTTTCAGAAAAGGCTGACAGCTTTCAAACTGATAGGCATTGACATAGACTCATTTTTTTCTTTTTTTTATGTTCAGAAGTAAAGTCCTTAAAATCAAAATTAAAATCTTGTCCTAATCTAGGAATTATAAGAAGTAAAAGAAATGAAATATTTTAAACAACAATATAAAACCTAAGCACCGCCACATGCATTGCCTGCATTATTTTATTTTGTCTCATGAGACTATTAATATTTTATAAGAAATGAGCAACTAGCATACATAATATGTAGTTAGTACACAATAAATTCTTTTCTAAGGTTTTTCTAATTTAATGTTTTTCTAATCAAAATTATCAAATTAAGGCCAAAAATCACATTTTATTGTTTTGTTTTGCTTCAAGAATAGATTATTTTCCGTTTAGAAGTTTGTTCTGTCTCTTTAAACCTAGAAGAGTCTTTTTTTCCCTCTTGACAAATCAAGACTCCAGAAAAAAATAACTGCAACTTTTATTTTATTTTAAAACTGACTATTATTATCCAGATTTACTATCAAAGTAATTAATGGTAACAACTGTGCATAATATTCAGCTAATAAATGCTATGCCTTGTATGCCACAGAGGAATAAAATCTAACATGTTCCAAGGTTAAAGGAGAGGGAGGAATGACTACCAATCTGGGAAAATTTACTACTGCGCTTTGCATGAAGCGTCACACATATCAATCCTGTTTCCCCTCCCTACTTCAAACACAGAGTAATTGCTGGTGCTTTGCATTTTTTTTTTTATTCTTTTAAGCTTTGTTTTATAGAAAATGTAAATATAATCAGGGAGGATAAGCATATGTGTCACAAATAGTTTGGGTTGCTTATGAGACTCTCACTTCTACATTTAAAAGCATGTAAATTATAGAGACTTTTTAACCTTCTTGATTATTTTAAAACATAGGAGTTGTATATTGAAACTACCTCATAGATTCCTGCTATAAAACCTGAATTATAGTTGCCAAAATTATAAATAAAACTTTATAAGTTTTAAGTCCATTTTAAAACATGAGTCCTTTTGCACAAATGTCACAAGAATGAGTCTCTCTCCCCCTAACATACACAGGAACATGCACACAAATGCATACACTCACGCAAACTGTTCTGTTCAATAGCTTGTATTGCAAACTCAATCTCAAAATTTTTGAAACCAGTAAAACTCTACCCAATTGGAATGGTTCAATATGAATTACACCCTAGGGACCCTAAAGTTCCAACAAGCATTCAGAGTTTACAAATGTTACTCAAATTTCTAGAATGCCTTTACTCATATACACTCCAAATCAGAAATAACTGCTGCTTCTTTTTCACTCCGTCCCATTTGACTGCCCCATTTGACTGCACATACACTACTTTATTATTTGTGTTGCAAATATGTGTTTGTATTGAGTTCATCCTATGAGGAAAGGTTTCCCATATTGATTATCTATGTATCCCCAGTAACTAAATCCAGTAGCATCTTCACACAAAAGCTAGTCAATAAACATTTGCTGCATTTAGTAAAAATCTAATATCTGAATTAGCAGGAAGAAAAGAACAATCAAAAAGGCTTTCAGTCCACCTCTCATCTTTCTGCCATTTGTAAAATTCCTGCATACGTAGAATATTCATTCCCCAATTTTTGCTAGGAATGGTATCTGAATGCTCTCTCTTCTTTCTTAATGATCTGTCTATTAACAAGTGGAATAATTTCAATGAACTTAAAGTATTTGCTGTGTTGGGCATCATTTACCATGTGTAGCTTTAAGCAAAATGAACACTTTTCCAAAGACACTGCTTTAAAAATTCTCTAGACTCAATCAAGAAGAGTCCCTTGGTTCTTTATGTGACAATATGACAGATTCACTGAACACGTCACTATTTTTCAGTGAGGAATTATCCACTCGTTTAGGTCCTAAAGCTAAACTTCTGGGCACTGAGATTAATTTACAAAAATCTGCTAGATACTTTCCTTGTGATTTTTGATGCAATGGTTAATACAGCCTTGCTACACAGACAAGGAACAAACACCTAAGGGTCTGAAAGTATAGTGACTGCTCTGGAATCTCCTTTGAGCCAATCTTTCTATAACTACCCCTCCCTGACAAAGAGTTTTAATGAAAAACAATTGCCATTAAAAAGAACCCACTGAACTTAGTATACTGATTTAGGTGGACTACATTCATCCAATGAATGTTTAATGAAAAGCTATTATGTGCCAGACACTATAGTAAATGGCAACGCAGATTAGAAGAGCACGTTATCTGTTCCCTTATGGAACTTAGGCGCCAAAGGAAAGGGGGAGAGACCGTAAATAAGTTCTTAAAAATGTTTAATATAATTTTAAATAGAGAACAGTGTTTTGAAGGACCAAATGTAAAGAATAGAGAATAGCTGATGGAGTCTAACATGTTCAATACGTTTCTCAGGGAATTATCTGAGAATGAAGTATTTTAGCAGAGATTGGAATTTAAAATTTGTGAACAAGGGAAGCCAGAAAAAAAGATTAAGATATAGAAACCTATGATGAAGGAAAGAAAAAAAAAAACAAAAACAGAAGTTACTTGATTAAAGTATTTTGAAATATTTTGTTTAAGGCTTTCAATTATTTTTTAGTATCTTAATCTTAGCTATTAACAAATAGACAAGAATTGCTAGATATTTGATAAAAGTCTTCTATTAAAAAAGAAATACTAAACTCAACAGGAAAAAAGTAACTAGAGGAAACTCAGAAAATAGCAGGAATAAAATAATTTGCTAAAATTATCAGTTGATAGTCTCAGAAAATTAAAAAAAAGAAATTGCATCCAAACATTATATATAAGCATTTCAGCTCTAGTTGTTGCATGAACTATATGTACGTATTATAACAAAAATGATAAACTAAGAAATTCCTTCACATATCACACTACTAAGCAGATGGTCTTGATTTGTTAGAAGGAGAAAGTATATTGGCTTTTTGATGGCACATTGTGGCAGAAAGATGAAAAAACAGTAAGAGAACAAGAGAGTTCTGAATAATTAGATGGACATTAAATTGGTCTTTTTGAAATAGGAATTTTTCTGGGTTATCCATTAAAATAATATGACTCAAAGTAACAGAAAAAATACATACTGACATAAAAATAATACAGTCTCAAGTGGGTTTCCTAAGAGTCAGCTTAATCTAGTGGTCCTGGTTTCTTTGTGCTACTGTTGCTTTGAATGTGTTCTCCTCTTTGGATATATTTCTTCTTTAGACTGTTTCCTCATGCAAAAGATGACTGAAGAATTTTCTGTGTGAATATTTATGTTTTACAGGATCCAGAGAAAAAGGGTTCTGAAAACTCTCTCATAAGAATTTAAAAGTTAGAAATAACTTTGCCAAAATAACTTTGCCAAATCTCTGCGAATGACTCAATTGCTCAATGGGTGTTGAGCCCATTACTGAACCTTCTTGGAGGAAGGATGGAATTTCCTTTAGATCTCCATCACTGGGAGCGAAGGAAAAAGTTAAGTTTCCCTGAGTCACATGAGTTGTACATGGAGAGGGTTCTAGGAATATTGTACGAGGAAGAGGGAAGAGGGAAAAGAGGATGGACGCTGAAAAGTCAACCACGGCTGTCCATTATGACCTGTCCATTATACAGGGACATTCTTGAGAATACAAAGCATTTCAAATATGTGCTACTACTCTGCCTAGTACAAAGTAGCTACTTAAAAAATACCAATTTAATAACCAAATAAATGAAGGGCAGGAAAATAGGAAGGCTTTATATGAGAACTGGTGAAATGATGTTAGAAAAAAACAACATCCTAGAAATTTATACTTCAAAAGAATTGAATCTGAAGCCCTAAATGTTTGTACTTGTATAGATTTTATAGCATTCCATAGACATTTATAGCCTTTAGGGAAAGACTACAGAATGGGAGAATTTGGAGTGGTGTCATTTAACTTGATTTATTTAAATAACTATGTTTAATATTCTGAGATAATTTGAGGTTTCATAAAGCTAGAAAACATCCTCTTAAATGCCTTTCTGATTTTCAGAAATGGTAATTTAAAATCAAAGAAGGTTTTGTCTTACTGTCTTTCTTTCCTTACATCAGAAGGCAAGATTAACAAGAAGTCGACTTTCATTCAGACCGTTAGTTGTGTGAAATCCCTTTGTGCTTTATTTTTATTTCTAGTGTTTATATGACATTTAAAGCACCTTTGCTTTGTTGATAGATATTGAACACCAGTAATTGTGCTACCTGAGCTAATTAGGCAACTAGAGCGTGTTTACCATGCCTATCAATTTTCTGTCCAGCAGAATATCTCAAAACCAGTTAACAAGGAAGAGCAGTGTGAAATGCTTGCTTAATTGTGTATACAGTATTCTCTAAAGCTAACCAATGACCTCAATTAACAAATTGAGGTTAGCATTGTTCATTTCACTGTTGTTTAGCAGCCTTCTGCAATTGCTTTCCAAAAGCAAGCTTTATCTTGCAGAGAAGCTTTATTGAGTTCGCACTAAGCAGAGGGAGAATTGCCAAAACATGGAGGAAATTATGCAGACTTGGGTTTAACTTAGACCTGAGTAGATTCACAAAGAACAAAACAATTTTAGCATGTTATTTTTCTTTTCAGAGTGCTTTAAGAATGTATGAATAGAGAAACAGAACTTTATGTCTTCATATTATGAACTTCTTTGGAGGATATACTAGAGTGCTAATAAAATGCTGGTATTATACATATAATTTTCCAGTGACAGGACTGTGCTCTCTTTGCAAGCATTAAATAAGCTATGTCATTATCTTGCACATTAGCTCCATAACTTAAAATAGACTTTGAACATAGCTTAGATATTTCTATTGGTTGGAACCTATCATTAAAGAGGGAAGGGATGAGATAGAGACCCTGTAATCTGAGTGGACTTTTGTTCGTGGAAAATTGAAGAGATATACTCAGCTTTTGGTTTTTGTTTTTACTTTTTCTATAAAACTTAACTTTTAAGACCAACAAATAACAGAGAACAGCATTAAAGGAAAGTAAAAAAAGGTTAAATCTTCCAAAAACCAGATGACATCAACTAAGTTATAAAAATGTTTTAAATCATTAAATGTAGAATTAATCTTTAATATTCCCAATTAGACATGCTATATTCACCTCACACTATATTTCATAAACCACAGAAGGTATTTAACTTCCATCTACTGTATATGCTCCTTCCAACTCTGGTTATAACAGGAAAAAACAGTGGTACATTGAATGTATTCTAGAGAGAGAGATAAAAATATTATATTATCATTGTTATACTATCTGAACAAACTTAGTTTCACTTTATTACTTATTTAACTATGCCAGAAAGTTTTTAAAAAGTACAATTAAATGATAGGGAAATTATTTCATTTATTTACAGAGAAACAAAATTGTCTATAGAAAAGTTTTAAGTTGGCAAACAGATGGAAAAAAATAAAAGGGAGATATTATATTACTATCTGAATCTTCTGAGAAAAGAAGAGGAGAAAACATTTCTCAATAGTTGCATTCATTGTTTTAAACATTTTTTTTGGCAATGTAAAATAGGAAGTTAAAAATATTGACCTTTGTGTTGATCTAGAATGTTTACATCCTTACAATTCTGCCAGTATTTATTAAAATTCTATTTTACTTGCTTTATTCTATGCCTCAGATTATCTTTGTTTGTTGTACTTAATACTGCTATAAACTAGTTGGTTTAAAAGTAGCAATATAGAGAATAATTTCATTCACAATTTTTAACAACCCCCTACCTGTTCCCTAATAAGGAGAAGTATGAAAATAGTTTAGAATATGAGTTCTGGAATCAAACAGACACTAGCTTAAATTCAATTTCTTCTTATTATTAGCTATACAATTTTATGTGAGTTACTTTTCCAAGCTTCAACATTCTCATATTTAAAATTAGGGTAATAATAAAAAGTTTTACCTTAGAGTTTTACATTTTTAAATACTGGTTCATAGAATATTGTTTATTGTATTTTATGTATGAACTAAATATTAGTTATTATTTTGTTTTTATTGATATGATCATCATTATTATGGATTCAAAATGAAGAATGAGATCACCCACCCTATAACAGCAGGACTTTAAATTGTAAGAAACAAATGCAAAACCAATGGTGATCAAATACCTGAGATAAATAGCAGTATAGATGTGTTTCTTAATCTCATGGACATTAAGAAAAATTTTATAAAATGAACAGATCCCTGTAAAGTAGAATGGTCTCATATTTTCAGTCTTGAGCTCTTGTATGAAAATCACAGAAGTCTCCGCACAACAAAGGAAATAATCAGCAGAGTAAATAGACAATCTACAAAATGAGTGAAAATATTTTCAAACTACACATTTGAAAAAGTACAAACATCCAGATTCTACAAAGAATTCAAACAAATCAGTAAGAAAAAACCCAAACAATCCCATCAAAAAGTGGGCAAAAGATATGAACAGATTTTTCTCAAAACAAGATTTACAAACAGCCAACAAACATGGAAAAATCTCAACATCACTAATCATCAGGGAAATGCAAATTGAAATGACAATGAGATACCACCTTACGCCTGTGAGAATGGCCATTATTAAAAAGTCAAAAACAATAGATGTTGGTGTGAATGTGGTGAAAACGGAGCACTTATAATATACTGTTTGTGGGAATGTATATTAGTACAACCTCTATGGAAAACAGTGTGGAGATTCCTCAATAACTAAAAGTAGACCTGCCATTTGACCCAGCAATCCCACTATTGGGTATCTACCCAGAGGAAAAGAAGACATTTTATCAAAAAGATATTTGTCATATAATATGCCAGATATCAAACTATACTACAAAGCTATAGTAATTAAATCAATATGGCATTGGCACAAAAATAGGAATATTGACCAGTGGAACAGATCTGAGAACCCTGATATAAAACCATCCTCATATAGCCATCTAATCTTTGACAAAGCAGACAGAAACATACACTGGGGAAAAGAATCCCTTTCAATAAATGGTGCTGGGAAAACTGGATAGCCACCTGTAGAAGCCTAAAGCAGTACCCACACCTTTCACCTCTCACAAAAATCAACTCACGTTGGATAACAGACTTAAACCTAAGGTATGAAACTATTAGAATTCTAGAGGAAAATGTTGGAAACACTCTCCTAGACATCGGCCTAGGCAGAGTTTATGAAGAAAACCCCAAAGGCAATCAAAGCAGCAACAAAAATAAATAAATGGAATATGATGAAACCAAAAAGCTTCTGCACAGCCAAAGAAACAGTCATGAAAATAAACAGACAACCTACAGAATGGGAGAAAATTTTTGCATCCTACGCATCTGATAAGGGGGTGATAACTAGAATATACTTAGAACTCATAAAAATCAAACAAGAAAAAATCAAATAACCCTATTAAAAAGTGGGCAAAGGACTTGAACAGAAACTTTTCTAAAGAAGACAGAAGAATGGCCAACAAACATGAAAAAATGCTCAACATCTCTAATCATCAGGGAAATGCAAATCAAAACCACAATGAGATATCACTTAACTCCAGTGAGAATGGCCTTTATCAAAAAGACCCTGAACAACAAATGCTGGTGTGGATGTGGAGAGAGAGGAACACTCCTACACTGCTGGTGGGACTGCAAACTAGTTCAACCTCTGTGGAAAGCAATATGAGGTACCTTCAAGCAATACAAGTGGATCTACCATTTGATCCAGCAATCCCATTACTGGGCATCTACTCAAAAGACCCAATGACACTCTACAAAAAGACACTCGAATGTTTATAGCAGCACAATTCATAATTGCAAGGCTGTGGAAACAGCCCAAGTGCCCATCAATCCAAGAATGGATTAATAAAATGTGGTATATATATACCATGGAGTACTATTCAGCTCTAAGAAACAATGGTGATATAGCACATCTTTATATTTTCCTGGTTAGAGCTGTAACCCATACTACTAAGTGAAGTATCCCAAGAATGGAAAAACAAGCACCACATATACTCACCAGCAAACTGGTATTAACTGAGCAGCACCTAAGTGGACACATAGGTACTACAGTAATAGGGTATTGGGCAGGTGGGAGGGGGGTGGGCGGAGGGGGGTGGGTTTTTACAAACATAATGAGTGAGATGTGCACCATCTGGGGGATGGTCATGCTGTAAACTCAGACTTGTGGGGGGAGGGGGGAAATGGGCATTTATTGAAACCTTAAAATCTGTACCCCCATAATATGCCAAAATAAAAAAAAATGACATTTGTACTTAAATTTTTATCATAGCACAATTCACAATTGCAAAGCTATGGCATCAACCTAAGTTCCTCTCAACTAATGAGTGGATAAAGAAAATATGGTGAGTACTGTGTATATTCATACATACACACACGCACGCACACACACCACACACACGCACAAATCGTGGACTAATACTCAGCCATAAAAATAATGAAATAATGTCTTTTGCAGCAATTTGGATGGAACTGGAGACCATCATCCTAAGTATTTTAGGAATAGAAAAACAAATACCACATGTTCTCACTTATAAGTGAAAGCTAAACAATGGGTATATATGGCCATGAAGTGGTATAATGGACAGTGGAAACTAAGAAAAGGGGAGGGGGCAGGGGTCAGGAATTACTTATTGGGAACGATGTACATGATTCTGGAGATGGGTACACTAAAAGCCCTTACTTTGGCATTATACAATTCATCCATGTAACAATTGTACCCCCTAAATCTATTGAAATTTAAAAAGTACAGTATGTAGAAAGAGTTCAAAATCCATGAGTTTGTTCTACTCATTACCTCAATGATAAAAAATAGACTTCAACTTCCTAGCTCTTTTTTAACATTTTGTTTCAATTACTGGGTGTCTAGAATAGCAGTCCTTTGTTCTATAGATTATCTCCAAGAGATCTATAAGCCCTTTGAATTGAATGCAAATATTGCTAAGTATAGTTTCCAGTATAGTCTCCCAGCACCAGACTTGTTCGTATCCAATTCTTTCTTCAAATTTTCACTGGAGCCAGAGCAAGTTTTAAAATGAAAAATGCATTGATTTGATAATACCACCAGTGTACTTGATTGAATAAACCATATTAGCATTCTCTAAATTTTTAGGATAAATATCAAAATTCTTAATTTGAACTCAAAAGCTCTGCATGGTTTGCATTTTATTTATCAAAATAGTCACAATTTGTCTCTTTTCACTTTTAAAAATGTACCTTCTTCCCCCTGCCACAGGGCCTTCTTATAATACATGTTTGTTTTTTAGCTAAAATGCCGGTTCCTTCCTTCCTCAATACTTCCTTTCTCCAGTTCATAATTCAGATTTAAATTAGTTCATCTTTTCTTAACCTCCTCAAGCAAGGCAGACACATATATCATAAACTTTCATAGTGTCATGTGGCTCCATTACAGTTCTATAATAGTTCGGTTTAAGAATTACTTGTATATTAATCTTATTCTGTCTCCTGTGCCATAGCACAAGTTCTTCTTTGGAAAGTATTTGGTCTGCACCTGTTCACCTTTGAATTATAACTACTTAGCAAACGCCTAGCAAAATAGATATGTCTTAAATGAGTACATGAATAAAGAAGTGCATAAGAAAGTTAAAAACCACATTTCAATCTCCTATGCTTATCATATTATATTGTTATTTCTTTGAAGTCAGATTTTCCTTATTAATTTTTGAGGTATGAATTGTTTTGCCTAATGTCTAATGCAACAAAAATCAATCAACAAATCTTTGTTGAATAAAGGCATAAATAAAGTCTAGCACAGTGCTGACAAGAAAGTCATCTCTTAATAAATGATAACTAGTACTGATATTACTGATGTTATTATTTATATTATTACTTATGACATTGAGACAAACTATTATTCACCAGTAAAAACATGTTATTTAATACATATGAAAAATTTGGAATGCCATAATTTATTCTTTGCTTTAAATAAGAATTTTTAAATGTGTTTTTGAGACTTTTAAAAACAGATTATAAACTTTACATTTAATATTTTTTCTTTTAAGACAAGCTTAATATGTTTATTAATTTAATTGAATCAAAACTATAAATATGTTACTATTTCTTTGCCTAGTTTGAAAAAATAATGCAATAACTATTCAGAAGGGCATAAAAAGAGATCTCCTTGTAAACTAAAAAGATAAATGTCTTCTTCAGTTTTCTATATCAAAAATATATATAACAATTTATCTTAGGTATAAACTTCCAGCTTAATGTTAAGTTTCCCTCAAAGCAGAAATATTACCAGAGAATAAATCACAATACTCCAGAAATCTATAAATCCATAATACTTTTAAGAAACCCACAATAGCTAATAGTATTGTTGAATCAATATTTTTTAAAAATCTAGTACATTATCCTGAAAGCCAGGTAAAATATATATAAACTTAGCAGTTTAGCTGAAAGAATAGAAGCAGAAACCTAAATATGGTCTATAAATAATTTGATGTTATGCAATAGTGCATATGAAAAATTGACTTAGAATATTTGGGGAAAAATAATACTCTAGCAATTTTTGCAATTAAAATCTACTTATTTTACAAAATCTTATTTCTTATTGTTTTGCTTGATCAACTTTTCTGCCTACCTTTTTTCCCTTATGAAACAAAAAGCTCAATTTTGACATGAGGCACAATTGAAAGATTAGACACCAACATTAATGAAGTAAAATAATT
Source organism: Microcebus murinus (assembly GCF_040939455.1). Lineage (NCBI taxonomy): Eukaryota > Metazoa > Chordata > Mammalia > Primates > Cheirogaleidae > Microcebus > Microcebus murinus. The sequence goes on from NC_134106.1 coordinate 109,842,292, forward strand.
TTCTCTAAGTATTATTTCATCCTTGAGTGACTTCTTTGAGTTGAGCAGTTTCTATAGCTTTTGTTGGAATTCCAATAGTTTAGCTCATGGCTATTCTAATTTCATCCTCTGTTCAGATTTTTACAGGAATAATCATGTGACCAGTTTCGTTCACCTTTTCCACTACTAATTTCCCAGTACTAATTGTTGACTGATGTTTGAGTAAATTATGACAGCATGATGGGACTGAAATTAGACCATTTTGGAATTAAAACAAAGCATTCATTTTTAAGTAACATAATAAAGGAAAGAAATATAAAAACAATGTATTGCCTTGATACATATTTTGTATTTTATATTCAGATATACCTAATTAAGCTAAAACTTTCACAATGAACTCCAAGAAACAAAATTAAATAGCAATCTTACATAAAATAGCAAAGGAAGAATAAAAATGACTTCAAGAAAGAACTGTCCACTCAGCTGAGTTTTCTGTGTTTTAAAGCAAGTTGACAATATTCTACAGCTTTTGTCAAACCCATTTTTTTAAAAGTGTAAATGTATTGACTGAGTAATAACAATCCAATTCTACAGAAGCAAGAAGAAATTCTTGATAAAATTCAAATTTTATCTCACAACTTAAATTACATGGAATTAATGAAAAAAATGTGTTCAAATATGTTAACTGCTAGGATATCTGAGTTCTAAGTTTTGCTCTAGTTATTGCTTCTACTCCCAATTTCAAACTCACCCTTTGTGATCTAGGGCTGAGATTTGCTGAGCCCATTTCTGCTCTGTTCCATTGGCTCCTGTAAGTCTCTGCCAATTGAAGGTACTAGAAAAGGGCTGGATGTTTTGGCTTGATCCTGTAATCCCAACTGCTTGGGAGGCTGAGGCAGAGGAACTCTTGAGGCCACAAGTTTGAGACCAGCCTGGGCAAGTGAAAACTTTTCTTGAGGAAAAAAAGAAAAAAAAAAAAAAATATATATATATATATACACATGAAGGTACTAGAAAAGCACTTGATGAATTTAGAAAAGAGAAGGACATACTCCTTCCTGTTTATTTTCTCTTCCTGTTTTTGCTTCCTGCTCCTCTTGGCATTACCACAGCAAGATCCATTTCAAACCTTTATGGTCACATTTCATTTCAGTAGCAGCTGTGGATTTCACTTTGCACTTTTCCCAACACTTTCAGAACCAACTCCATCACACCCCGCAGAGACATCAGCTTCCACAGAATGAGCAATAACTCCTCCTTAGGCACCTGAGTTTCAAACCCCTGAGTTTCAGCTCTGCAAATTCCCTACCCTATCTCCAAAAATTTAGTAATCCCAAGCTTTAATTGCCCCAAACTTAGATAGAAGTCACCTTTCAATAGTTACTATCCCTGGTACTTTAGTATACTCTTTCTGCCTTTGCAGAACTCCAATAACTGGCATCAAATCTTTCTATTAAACACTTCTGGTTAAAAACAAAAACAAACAACAACAATAACAATAGAAAAAACTGTTACAGCTTGTCTCCTGACTATACCCTGAATGATGCATATGTCATTATTACAATTTAATAATTGGATTGTTTAAATCCTTTTGCTTATATGTCTGTATTTATTGACATATACAATCAATGTGCAAATTCTTATGAATTTTTTTAGCTGAACTTCAATACCTCTAATCCACTGATAAAGAAACCAGAGTTGCATATAAATAAACACTTTACGTTTTTAGGGAAAAAATAAAATAGGTTTAAAGATGGCCTATTCTTGGCATTACTAAATCAGTGAAAAATGGTTTCTAATACCTATTCAATTACCAAGAAGGTAGCAGGAAGAATTGTCCTCTTTTATATATTCAAATAGTCTGAAGGGACAACACCCAAGACCTTCATCTCCAACTCTTTACTCAACTACATCCACTTATCTCTCTTCCCATTACATATATTTCCTATGCCTTATAGATACAGTGGTAAGAAACTCCAGGATTTCAAGTTTAGAGTCCTGAACTTCTCCAGAAATCCTCTTTGTTCCAACCCAAGTTTAGGTTAAAACTCTCTTCTGTGCTTCCATACCATCAAGCATATACTCTTGTCTTTACTTTTCTGCCTCCTGAAATACACTGTCAACTTCGTGAAGACAGAAAGTTTTGTTAATTTAATTTCTATTAATAACAGTTTGATTGACACAGTGCCAAGCTTGTTACACACTGTCAACAAAAGTGGGATTAATAAATGAATGAATGGTTTTAATTAAGTTATTTCTTATTTTATATAACCAACACTTGACATATCTATACATTTATCTGATTTGAACTTTAGCATTATTATCTCTGCCCCCCAAATTAGAATCTAGTCAATAACCTGGCTTCTTACTGCAAACCTGTATGTTTGTGTCCTATTCTACAGCTACTGAATCTCATTTACTTATGTAAAATACTTCCAGTGAACTTTGGAGTCATTGAAATGATTACATTGTATTTGATTTAATTTAGTGTTAAGTATATTCTATTATTTTCTAATTCTTTGGAAAACTGGTAATCCCCCTGTATAGCGTATGTGATAATTTCTTATTAATTAAAACATCTGTTTAACAAAGACAGCCAATTCCCTCTCTACAACAGATAACAGGGAGTTTACTCTGTAATTAACTCCCTGTCAAAGTTCTTAACTAATTATATCTTAGGTTCTTTTTAGAGAAGCTTTGGCTGTATCTATGATCTTAGAGACAATCTATTACAAAATTTGTCTTGATTTCTGTATTTATGATGTCCTTGTACTACACAAAACTATACTATATTTTACTTTACTATGAATATACTTTACTATCTTTCTCATCTCACCTCTTGCATGTGTTTTAAATGATGAGTTATCTTTTTTAGTAGTCATCCTCCTAGAATATATATCTTCTCTTTGGAATGGAAAGCTAGGGACCCTTGTCTATGTTGGGGTATTAATGCACTATGTGAAAGTAAAAATTTCTAGAGAGTATAAGTCAAGCCCCATAACTTTGGGGATAGTAATTTCTTGTCTTAGTATGAGAGTATAATACCTTTCATTTATTACCAAGGTTTTTGAGAATATAAAACAAGATAATATGTATACATGCTCTTAGAAAATGACTATATAAATTGAAGGCAGATGAAACTTTCTTAATTTTCAAATGCAAGCTTTCTAGAATTGATGATAATCAGTCTCCATTGTTTCTAAGCCCCACATATGAACTTCTCTGTGGTTACTGTTTCTTTTGTGCTCTCAAGCTGATTCTGATCATGATAAAATTTTGTTATCTAATAACTTTCTAAATGATATTAAGATTCCTAAGGGAATATGTTTTGGAGCTATAAAGAGAATGGAAAAGCCATCCTTCCCATGGACATTTAAATATAATACCATTTATCTCATCTTTAATAAATTCTCTCTTGATCCTACATCTCTGGTCCCTTTTATTAGTAAAACCATACCTCAACCAACACCTCAGGAGTTTCAATTCTTGCCAGGTCCTATGACTCTCTTCTGATTTTCTTTTGCAAAAACTCTATTCAAGCTTTCACCAAACCATTTCATTGAAACTGCTTTTGTCAAGGTCACCAACAATCTCTACCTGACTTCCTCTCTGCAGTCTATTGTGCCAGACTCTGCTCATTGGCTTTAACCTGCAGCAATTGTGAGGGCCACAGGGCTTAGTCTTTGGACCTCTTATCTTTTTCAGCTACACTGCTCCTATGGTGACTCATCCAGCCTCATTGTTCTTGACACTTCTGATATGCTGGCAACCTGTACATGTATGTGTCCAGCCAAGACTTTGTTGGCTCACATTGCTGACTACCTAGTCCATTTTCACTTAGATTAATAACAGAATTTCAAAAGTATCATGTCCAACATAGAACTTCTCATATTGCCTCTTCTTAGAAAATGGCACATTTATTTTTCTAGGTCAAAAGTTTGGATTCATCTTTGACTCTCGATTTTTCAAATGTGTGTTCTATCATCGTTCTTGTTAGCTCTACCCTCAAAATAAACCCAGAATCAAGTCAATTCTTATCACCTCCACTATTATTACCCTCATTCCAGCCACCATTATCTCAATAGCATCTGATCCACTTTTATACTTCCAGAACCACTCTCCTCTAATCCAGACTCAACACAACAGCAAAGGTGACTTTTCTAAAATGTAGGTCATGCATGTCACTAGTGTGCACAACACATTTTAATAGCTTTAAATTCAAAATGAAACACAATATTTTTGCAATAGTATGCAAAGCCCTGTCCACCATTATTAAATATTTCTCCAAGTTCATTTCTTACCATTTATCCTGCCATACTGGCCTCATTGATATTCCTCTGATATACTAAGTTCACTTCCGCCTCATGACACTCATACTTCTATAAGTTGTGCATGGAAATCTCTTCTCTTATATTTCCTTAAATATCTCATGGTTCTTTTCTGAAATGTCACCTTAAGAGTGAAATCCTCCCGGTTTGCCTCATAAAAGTTGTAACCTTCAATAGCCTCCCTGCTTGTCAGTCCTCTTGCTTTGTTTCATAACACTTACCATCCCTCATGCGTTTTATTTATTTATTTGACTACTCTCAGTCTTTCCCTATCAAAATAAAAAGCCCTATGTGGATATGGCCATGCTCTCTTTCATTAACTGATACATTCTCAAATCCTGGGAGACATTCAATAAATTTCTGTAGCAGATATTACAGTAACTCAATAAATATTTGATAAATAACTAAGTTAAGTGGGATCAAAAAATAAAAACTTAAAAATTTATCTCAAAAATTGGAAATTCGTCTATTTGCCATGATATTAGCAATTGTCCCTTGTAAAGGGGAACACTGTCCATAACATAGATGGCCTTGATTCTCTGGACATAGGTTAAAATAGGCTTAGATATGTTAAAAAGGGGACATAAAACAAAATCTTGAGAAAGACTTTCCTTGGAGACTATGCTGTGCTCTGGATTGCTTCCTATCATGCAGTATACTTTTAAAAGGCTCAGAAATAGATATCTTAGGGAATCCACAGGGAGAAATAAATGCTAGGTGCATGGGTTAGAGAGTTTGCCTAATGTGTGAGCTTTCAATTAGGAAAGAAAAAAGCATTCATTTGCCTTTATCAAAAAGTCCCCAAACAACAAATGCTGGCGTGGTTGCGGAGAGAGAGGAACACTCCTACACTGCTGGTGGGACTGCAAACTAGTTCAACCTCTGTGGAAAGTAATATGGAGATACCCTAAAGCAATACAAGTAGAACTACCATTTGATCCAGCAATTCCACTACTGGGCATCTACCCAAAAGATCAAAAGTCACTTTATGAAAAAGACACCTGCACTCGAATGTTTATAGCAGCACAATTCATAATTGCAAAGTTGTGGAAACAACCCATGTGCCCATCAATTATGAGTGGATTAATAAAATGTGGTATATGTATTCAATGGAGTACTATTCAGCTTTAAGAAACAATGGTGATATAGCACCTCTTGTATTTTACTGGATAGAGCTGGAACCCATTCTACTAAGTGAAGTATCTCAAGAATAGAAAAACAAGTACCACATGTACTCACCAGCAAATTGGTATTAACGTATCAACACCTAAGTGGATATATAGGAATAACATTTATCGGGTGTCAGCCAGGTGGGAGGGGGGAGAAGGGGATGGGTATATACAACCATAATGAGTGAGATGTACAATGTTTGGAGGATGGTCACGCTTGAAGCTCTGACTGAAGGGGGGAGGTGGGGCATGGGCAATATACATAACCTTAACATTTGTACCCCTATAATATGTTGAAATAAAAAAATAAAAAATATATATATAAAAAGAAATAATTCTAAAATTAAAAAAAAAGAAAAAAGCATTCATGTTTGGAAAGGGGCTTTCAAACTAAGAGGTGTTCAAGATTTAGGAAATATGTGTATAAAATGATGTAAAATTTGTTTTCTGTAGTGCCTGATATAATGTATGCACTTACTAAATATTTCCTTGACTCATTATTCATTTAATTATAGTGATAAATTTCTATAACAAGATCCAAGTATGCAATAATAGTAAATTGAAGAACATTGATTTTTAAAGGGTAAACTATAGATGACATAAAACTTTCTCTATTTACTTTGTCTAAAGAATATTTTCTGAAATCACAAACTTTTATTGCTGAGTTCATATTCTCATATTTTCCAAGTGGCTAAGATCATGTGTTTGAAGAGCTGTGAGTAGATATCAACAGGCAACAGTTGGAATTAACAAACAATATTTGATAAAATATTATTCTGGATGTGTCTGTGAGAATATTTTGACGAGATTAACACTGGAATCAGTAGAATAGACTAAGTAAAGCCCTCTTAATGTGAGTGGGCCTTATCCAAGCAGCTGAAGACCTGAAAAGAACAACGTCAAAAAACCTTATCCTCCCATGCATAAGAAGAAACCTTGCTGACTGACTGCCTTGAGCTATGACATTGGGTTTCTTCTGCCTTCAGACTCACACTAAATCATCCACTCTTCTTGGATCTTAAGCCTGACAGCTTTCAGGCTAAAGCTTGCACCATCAGCCCTCGTGGGCCTCCAGCTTGCCAAGTGCAGCTTTTGGATCTTCTCAGAATTCATAATCATGGCAGTTAACTTCTTATAATAAATCTCATATGTGTACATTCAATATATATTCATAAATATATTTTATGTATAATATATATTCCAATGGTTTTGTTTCTCTGGAGAACTCCAATACAGCTGCTAAAAGAACTTACTGTCTGTTTCAGCCAAAGTCTAACTATAGGCCCCTGACGTCTCTTTTCTTAGAGCAGTTACTTTAGAAACTTGTATTTATAAATCCTTTTGTGTCCCTTCGAGATATAAATCTTCTATTACCCAGACGTGTGTGCTCAAGGACTGGGAGCCATCTCTTTGAAATGCAATCAACCCAGGGAGATAGCTCTCCTGTCTCCCAGGTGATCTGGGGAAGTAAGAGCCTAACTTTGGTGGGCATCTTGCTCCAATGTGCAAAACTATTTCCTATTCTAAAGATATAAAAAGCTTGTTTCTCCTCTAGATAAATATCAATTAACAAACTCAGATGGCCTATCACATTGACCGGCTTTCCCTAACACTCTTTAATACTTGTCCTTTAGAACAGCCGAGCATTTAAAAGCCTCCCACCATTTGTTTCAGTGGATTGAGCCCAATTTACACAGACGCCTCTCTCTCCTACAGCAGTAGCCGGAATGAAATCTGTTTCTTGCACTTTTAACAACTAGCTAGTGAATAATTTATCTTCAACACTGCTCAGGCATACTACAAAACAGAAACTCACCTTGGAAATGTGGTTGAACACAATAATCAATGCAAACTTATTTAATCATTTTTTCTCCATGTTGAGTGAGCGCCCATCTCCTCCCCCACCATACACACATATTTTCATTTTGCAATAGGCTCACAAATTATGTAGCTGGTCCTAGTAGTAGAAGAAATAGTTGTAGAAGTAGTACTGGTAGTAGCAGTAGTATTAGTAGCAGGAAGATGGGCAGCAGGAGGAGGAGGAGGAAGAGGAAGGGGAAGAGAAGGAAAAGGATGAGGAGTGACAGCCAAAGCTAACATTTAGTAAGCAATTGTTCTAGACCAGGCTCTGGTCTAAGTGTTCTATGGGTATCAGTTTATTTAATTTCATAACAGTGATAAGCTACTATACTATTAATAATACAAATCCTTTTTTGTCCTTGAAAAACTAAGGCAACAGAGAAGTTCGGTACTCTGAGTGGCAGATCTGACATAGGGAAGTGATAGTAGAAATGGAATAGAAAAAAAAAAACAGATGAAAAAGGGTAGAAATATAATCAAATGGAAATGATAAAGGCTTACACTGAAGAAAGGATTTCATGACAAGTGTGTTTTCTTGTTTTTGTTTTATTTTCTTTGCGATCTAGATGATTAAGTGGGTGGTAGAATAGTAATTGAGATAGTCTTGAAGAATACGACAATAAGATTAGCTTTAGTTAAATTGAGTTTTTATGAAGATGTCTAGCAGATAGTTGGAAATATGATCCAGTTTCTCAAGAGACAAATGGATGAGGAAAGAAATTTGAAATAACTCAAGAAGATGATATTTGAGGCCAGAAGAATATATGAGATTGACAAATGGGAAAAAGAGACAAAGAAAGAAACTTAAGGCCTCATTGAGAGACCTAGGAGAAGAAGAGCCAGAAGTGAGAACTGAAAAATGCTCTTTCTTCCTGGGGCTTACAGTCTCATTTAAGTCCAGAGAGAAACAGTTTAAGTAAGCAAGTTTTCAGGAGTTCTAAATGTTGCTGAGAGCTCAAGGAGCAATGAGGAATTACTGAGAACAAAATATTGGAGTGAGAAATAAACACCGGTGACTGTCATGAGAGCAATTCCAGTATAATGAGAGGCAGGAGCCAGGTTTTAAATGTCCACAAACGGAATTATTGGCAAGAAAGTGAAGGTTGTTGTTCCTTTCAGATGTTTGAAATTGAAGAGGAGGAATGAGTCAGAAAAAGGAGAGCCAGGGAAATGAATTTTAGGATCAAACTTTGCCTTATTTAAAAGATAAAGGGACAGAAAGAGTTGAAAAGGCAGGAGAGAAGGAAAGTATCAATCATGGGGAACTGTTTCAGTCCCCCATCTTTTTTTGCAATCTTTCCATCCCCCTTTTAATTCTCAACTCTTCATGTAGCCATGAATCTTATGAAGCTGGTGTTATTAGGTATATTGGGCTTTGACTATTTCAAACATATAATTTTAGCAATTGACTTTCTGTCTGTGTCTCATTTTCCATTTATAAAATTGTAATAATAATAAGTCTTTGTCTGGCCTGCCTTATAGGTTCACTCACTCAGAGCATCCAAAATGGCAATGTTTGTGAAAGAGCTTATAAAATGTACAGGTAAAAATTAAAAACTGAAATATAATACTAATTTGAAATATTATTACTGTTTTTTATCTGCTCCTTAGAAGAATTCCCAAAGATAGCCATGAGAATTCTCTCTGCTACTTTCATACAAAAGTCTGCCTGAAACTCAATCCCAACTGTTTCTGGCCACATATCAAGTTTGCTGTTTTTGTTTGTTTACTTTATCCAATCGTGCCTAAAATAATAAGGGTAGAAGAGAAGCAAAATGACAGCAAAACAGCTTTGGGTCAATTCTAATAAAAGTGATGTGTTCACCTTTGTTCATGTATGTACATGAATGGCATAGTCGTACCTTTATTTCCATCACTCAGGAATCCACTCTGATTCTTAATGTGAGTGTACTATGGTTATCATATGATTATGTGTGGCATAAATTTTTCTCTCTGTAACATTCCCTCTTTGCAATCTATAAGAGTCATAAACTTGGAGGATTTTATTGGAAAGTCAAGGTGGCAGAGTTATGGAAATGAATCAGACATTGTTGCTGCAACAAAGTGATTTACTTGTAATTCTAAACACACTCCACTAAGTCATACACAGCTCTGGGGAGAGGGATGACTAATTAGCTCAGTGACTTATCCGCCCACATGCTCTGCTGATTCTGATACATTAAAACATTTTACTAGCCTGCAAGGTCAGGAAATCTTACTGTGTGGGTAGTATTTCTAAGAATTTAATAGCAATAGCCTGATGTTAGTTCCTTTGCATATGTAGATTGGTAATAAATCCTCAATGATGAATAAACTCACATACTTATTTCTCAGAACTTCTTTGTACACAGAGGTCTCAACAAAGACTGAAATATTTAAAAGGGAAAGATCACTGGCAAAATCAGATAATCAATTATTCATGTACTGGAGAATAAATTCAGCTGTCTACAAATTTAGAATTCCTTAATTTCAGTATGAGATAAAGACTTGAAGCTCATAGTTGTATGTGAAGTGTCCTCATTTAACATTACTTATCAGTAAATCATATTCAGTAAATGTTTCTAAAGAATGACATATCTCAGGGTGTCCTATGTGTAGCTGTCAACTGTAGGGCTGCAAACAGAACCGGAATAGCTTAATATTATAACAGGGATTCGATAATCACAAGTGATGTTTGCTGATATTCAATCTTTAGCAGGTAGAAGACACACGAAGTGAAAATTTGATTTCCAATATCACCATCCTGTAATCATTAGTGAAGCAAAAATATTACATTAAATTAGAGTACTGTGGACAATTTGAACTGGGAGAATCACGTTCATTTTTTGGTTTCCTACCATTGGCGAAATCCTACAGTCAGTGCATTGTCTTCTTTGTATACAAAAAAATGGCAATATTTATTTCTAGGCAGATAATTGCCTTCTCTGCTAACCACTTCAAATATTTTGTACATTTGATTAGCTTTTTTCTTTTTATAGCAAAATGTTCTAAAGCAAAAATGCTGTGGGGGAAAAAAGAAAAAAGATGGAAAGCAAAACAAAGCCACAGGACAAAGAATGAGTGGAATAGGTTATTTTGCATATAGAAATGATAGACCGATTAATTTGAAGCAGGAAATATTTATAGGCTACATGTTTTGCAACCTTTCAAAGAGTATCACATCCCAAACAATAAATGTTATAAAAGCATACAGTGAGTTTCACTTTTTTTCATTTTGGACTCAAAATGAAAAATTTTGAGTCCACTCAATTTCTATACTCTAGGGCAGGAGCGGGAAACCTGCAGCCTTAAGGCCACATGTGGCTTTCTAGGTCCTTAAGTGCAGCCTTTTGACTGAATCTAAATTTTACAGAACAATTTTTTTATTTTCATTATTTTTGTTAATACCATCTTTTGGTCTTCTATATTTTTATTTTATTTTTAAATGAAGGTATTTTAAATACCAAAGAATAAAATCAGCTTCAATGAAATAATTGTCCCAGATTGACCAGTACAATTAGAACATTAGTAAACCGTGGGACTAAACTGACAGCTGCTGTGTTCATGATTTAGTTCTAACTTCCCCACTTGACTGGCGCCACCTAGTGCACAAGGTTAAGTGGTGAGAATTTATGAGGGTTGAGTGAGCGGGTTTGTTACCCACCTTTTGACAATGGTGTACTTGTTTTTGTTTGAAGTGGAATTTGTGAATAGTTGCACAGCTCGACAGTATTTCTTAATTTTGTCTGCTTAACAGCCCATGAGGTCAAAGAAGACCAAGAGAACACAGAAGAAGGAAAAGAGATTTTTTTAAATGAGGGTAGGGAATTGCAATATTATCTTGTTTCTGCCAAAGATAAGATGATTTGCTTGCTTCATGATACTGCAATATCAACATTAAAAAAATTCAATGCTTATTAGCATTATAACACTCATAAGGACCCACAATTTTAAATTAGAAGAAGAGGCACAAAAGGTTGTACTGCAGAAATTAAAAGATAAACAATAAAAGCAAAGACAAGTCTTTCAAGCAGCAATAGGGCCAGGAAATAATGCCACTGAAAGAACTTATAAAGTAGCTTATATACTTGCAACAAAAGGGAAGCCATTCAGTGTTGCAGAAATTGTGAAAGAATGAATGTCAAAGTTGTAGGATGCTTAGACCCTGATAACATTTCAAAGTATAAACGATTGCCTCTTTCAAGGAAAACTATAAATGATCGACAGTATGAATTAGCTTTCAACTTCACAAAACAACTTCAATTCAATTATTCAATCACTTTGGAGAATCAACTGATACTAATGACTTGGCACAGGTTTTATGCTTCATTTGGGTCATAACAGAAGATTTTCTTTGCTATTAACACTAATAGTTACTCTGTGCACTCTTGGGAACAGAACATGGGAAATAGATATCTTCAACAACTTGGATGATAAATATCATGAAGTTAGACTGAATTTGGTAAATTTAGTGAGTGTATGTACAGACGGTGCCCCTTCCATGACAGGAAAACATGAAGAGCTTATTGCACAGATAAAAAAAGGATTAACAGATCCAGTTGCTCTCATTTCTTTTCATTGTATCTTACATTAGCAAAATCTCTGTGTGAAAGCTACTATTTTAAGTAAAACTTTGCAACAAGTTATAAATACATTTAACTATATTTGTGTAAATGCAACATGGCATTGTCAGTTTCAGCACACACTGAAGTTGAACAATGAGGTATTTAGTGTGGATTTGCCATAGTATTCTAAAGTGTGTTGGCTATTGCAGGGACAGGTGTTAAGCAAAATTTTATCTGTGTGAGAACAGATAGTTAAATTTTATGAAGAATTGAATCAATAGTGTGAATTGTTGAAATAATATTTCTATATGAATGCAGCTTTTCTGTATGATATCATGTCAAATCAAAATGATTTGAATATTTCTTTGCAAGGCAAAACTAAGTCTGCATATGATGTGTGGCAAAAAATATCCAAGCATTCTGAAAAGAGCCACCTTTTTTCAAAGCGCTTCTTCTTCAAAAGGAAATTTAAGGTGAACATTTTCTCCAGTTAGCAAAGATTGTTGATGAGAAGGATGATATATGCAAATAGGTTGAAGAATACACAGCCGTTACAGACCTATTAATTAGAGAACACGATGAAAGTTTCACTGACATTAAGAATCATGACATCACACTCAAATTAGCATGTCAGCTTCACCTAGTGGATATCACCAAGGCGCCTCAAGAACTGCAGATGGAACTGATTGAGCTCTCAGTAGATGACATTTGAAAGCCATTGTTTGATGCTAAGAAAGATCCAATTGAAATATGGAAAAATGCAGTAGAATATCCATGCTTTTGGCAACATGCTTGAAAAATGCTTCTTGCTTTTCAACCATTTATTGCTGTGGATCTACATTCTCCTATACAAGCCAAATCATGATGGCCTATGGTCACAAATGACTGATACCCACCTACAGGATCAGCTGGAACTTCAGACCTCCATGCTGCAACCAAATATCAAATACTTTCCAACAAAAACAGACACAACAAAGTCATTAAAAGGTTAGTTAAATTTAAAATTAACAGTTTTCATTTTTTGAAATTATTAAGCACATAGTAGTTAAATTTTTATAAAATAATGTATGTTTTTAAGTGTATCTAACTGAAATTTCTTGAATATGGCCTTATTTGATTACAGCTAAATTAATATGGTCTTCCAACGTAAAAAACTCCCCCACTCCTGCTCTAAAGACTATCTAAACGAAAATATAAAAATATTCGAACATGAGAAAAATGTAGAAACAGAATTAATGAATTAATTTCTTTTAAAATTTGTATGTAAGATTGTGATAATTCTGTAAACAAATAAGTTAATTCCACAAATCCTTGGTCATTAGACTTTTTTTGGCCACAAATCATACTCTTTCCTCTTTTTCTAACATTTCCTCATTCTAATACACTTCACTTGTACAAAAAATGATACAGATAATTTTATGTACATATTTTTTCTCTCAAATTGCACAGCTCTAACAAGTCAGAGATTTCAAGATACAGAGCACAAGGAAGATTATAGGTGATTGGGATGTCAAAGGTCTGAGTTCAAATGTAAGTTCTGCTACAAAACTAGTTGTTTAACCTTGGGGACATATCATACTCTAACTCAGCCTTCAATTTTTGTGCTATAAAATGATGAGGTCAACTTAAATGATCATTGAGAATTCATCTAACTCAAAAGCTCCATGTTCTGTGTCCACTAACATGCACCCAGAATTTCAGCACTTATGCAAATAAAATGTGGATGCATTGAAGCTTTAGAGACACGTGTGGGGAAAGGGTATATCCAAATACATATGACATCAGGCATAAAGTGAGACAATACATGTTTAACTTATGATCAAAACTATAGTCAAGTATTCTTACCCTAAGTAATCTTTTGACTTTAAATTTTATGTTCAAGTTAGAAACAGGTCTTCAGCATTTTCCTTAGAGAAGGAGAGGTGCTTTACCTACCAAATCATGTGATCATTAAAAAGAACTATAATGGTGTGAGAATTTGGTTGGAAAGCAGGAATCTGTTCCACTTAAATGGTGCGGTATCTATATCTCTATTAAGCCCCAGAGTTTTACTTATTTCGGTCCTTTTAATATGCATCTTACTTGTTGAGCTGAAGTTGTGTAGCACATAGATTGTTAATATCCACTTTATCTCCAACTTAGCTGAATTACTTGCAGCCACAGTAAGGAGTTATTTTTAATTCATATAAAAGGGGGGAAAGAATCTTCTATTGTGCTGGATTTATGAAGACTGAGGAAGTCATTTAGCTACACAATCACAATATGAGTAAAAACAACATTCAGGATACTAAAACAGATATTATTCATATCAGAATATTGTTTCCTTAGCATTCCAGTGAATTAGAAACTGAGATTGCAAATTATTATATCATCAAGGAAAAAATTCAGTTTCTACATGAGTAATTTAGAGAATAAATTCATTCCAATGAGATGGAGGCAGCCAAGCCTGGTGTCAGCCACATCCCCACCACGCGAGGCACGTCCGGATGCCCTTGGAGCAGGCTTCCCGGGCCACCATCTGCACAGGGCCCCAAGCTATTCTCACCAAAAAGGAAGAAAGGCTCAGGATCCCTGTGCTTTGTCCAAAGACAAGGATCAGCAGAGAAGTTGTTTTAAAGATTAACCTCTGGTCTCTAGTCCTGTCCAACCCCAAGACCTCTCTTAAAATCCTGATACATAAAAAAAGATTTTTTAAAAAAACATAAAATTGTATCTTTTTCTATATTACTAAAATATGCTGTTTAAAAGCATAATACATGAAGAGGAGAATAATACTAAACTACTCAATTCAGAGCAATTACTTTTAGGTCATTTTGAAAAGCATATACAAATGTGTAACAGAACAGTATGTTGGACAGTAAATGTGACAATCTCCCTGGGATCTTCTGAAATTGCTTAGGAGCAAATTAGAGTTTCTGAATTTCTATTGATTGGCATTTACAAATGGAGACAGAGATGGTCTTTAATTACCAATAATGTGACCTTCTTCATGTCTGGTAAAACAGGTTATAGAAAAAAATAAAGAACGTATAATCTGTATATTCAAGTTTCCCTATTGTCTTCCAGGAGAGATGCCCAAAAATGGGATATGAAATGAATTTGTATTGCTTGTTCAAACAACAGTCATTAAGCCCTGCTATTTTCCAATTTGAAAAATGGTGAAATTACTCTCATGGAATATGGCATGCTTTTGGAGAAGAAAAATACATGTATGTATATTAATATATTTCTTTGAAGGTGTTTTGCTTTCTGGCCTCTATGCAGAATATGTAAGCTTAACTGCTTAGATTTTTGAACTACAAAATGAGACATGCAGTGATCAAAAAGTTAATATTAATTCAGCTTTTATACTATAGCCTGTATAAGTTCAGGCTCATAGAGCTGTGAAGGAGAAATATATCATAAACAAGAAAGTAGTGATGAGTCACATGAATTTGTAACCCATTGGCCTATTCAACTCTATGTTCTGAATTTAAATCACCTTCAAAAATAGGAAACATGAACTTAAGGAAATTTAGACCACAGAAATAAGTGATGCATTAAATACATAGTCAAAATAAATAAATAAAATTTCCATGGGTAGATAAAAATATAAATGTCCAGAAATGAAAATTAAGTATGATTCTATAGTTCGGAGGCCTGTATCTCCTTTCTGGTTCTGACCCACACCTTGCCACAATCCCAACTAAATTAATAGACATAAACTGAAAATTTCACTACATTCTTATTATTCTTCATATTAACTAATTCATACTGCAATATCTATCTAAAAATACTTTTCTACCCCTACCCATATACTCATATATTTAGGAATGAAAAGTAAAAGATTTAGACAAAACTATAAGCAGTTTGAAGAACTGTCAAAACAAAAAAATCTGGTGCATAATATTCATTAATTCATTTATTGACAACTCAATAACAATTTATGAGCTCTGTCATGTATTTGTCACAGCATCATGGATGGAAATATATATAAAGTCTTCACCTGTGCCCTCAAGGAGTTCAGATTCTAGTCTATAGCCATCTACTTACACAGAAAAAGTATAATAATAGAGATGAGAAAGTAGCACAAAAGAAGGAGCTGGTGCTCTGGGGTAGAAAGGGAAGTGTGCAGGATCCCAACACCCAGTGAATTATGCCTTATTCAACCACCTAGTGTAACTATAATCCATTTCACTCAGTACTTGAAGAATAAACATACACTCAGCACAATGCCAGTTTACTACTTAATGAGATTTTGCCCACTCCTAAGCTCCTCTGTGGAACTCCAGCTCCGTAGGGAGCTGCAAGGAGACCTACTGCTATACCAGGTAGGCCTGTGGAAAGTAAACTATATATTCACCTCTCCATGGCCAGCAGAAAACAATCAAAAGAATAGCAGCTCCTGTTCCTGTTTTCCAATCTCACTTGAATGCATGTAATGTAATTGATGAAAACAAATTTGTGTTTAGAATCTTAGCTGCTAATATGGATGTATGTTTTCTAGCATCTGCAGTAACAGGATATTGGAATGAACACCTAGGTAGAAATTTTCCAACTACCACTAGAGAAAAGAAATCCTGAAAGAAATGCCATGGGAAACTCAGAGATTTTAACCTCTTTCTTCTTCACACATGAATACCTCTTGCCCGCTTGCAGCACATGGGCAGACCCTGCCCTTGGCTTTGCTGCCTCCCTGTCAGCAGCCTTCCTCCTCAGCAGTGGTGTGTGCTGGGGCAGGGGTTGAGATGTGGAATCGGGGATGGAACAGACTTGATCTCCCTCCTGTGTTCACTCTTTCTGTTAAAACTTTGTCTCAATTTGAAAGACTTAAAACTCCCATTACTTACTTTATTCTCTTTCCGATCCCATTGTTTTGTATGTTTAGTGTGATCTCTGTGGGTGAGGAATTGTCAGCAATACAGGTATGTAGAGAGATGTCCTTTTGCATTTTTAAATGGCCTCCTTGCCATTTTTCCATTAAAAGGGATTCCGCACAAAGTGTGAGATTGCTACCATGAAGGGGCATCCAGTCAGGATGGCTGGAGAGGCTGGAGAACATGGACTGAGTGGGCTTATGGGAAGGGACAGCACTTCAGGTAAAAGGCTTAATACCGACTAGTTGAATTAGTGAGTAATAAAATCTGGGTTTGTATTACAATGAGGAACTAAAAGTTTCTGTACATTTTTTTCAGTGTTTAATATATGTTATCTTGTCTAGCTACTCCTCAGCTCCCAACATAGTACCTAGTATACAACTAACATTTAATAAAACTGAGCTAAATAAAATAATAACTATATGAATGAACTTTGACAACAAGAACTTATTTGTTCTGTTTGTGGGTGGAGTATAAATGAGATCTTGCCTTTGGGGTTTAAGTATGGAATAATAAACTTCATGAGTATTATGACTAATTCTCTCTCTTTGTGTCTCCAAGTGCCTGCCACCCTGAAGTGAAGGTGTGTGGTAATCACTTGTTCAGGTAGAGTAACTATTGCTAGAAAACAAAAACAAAATAAATAAACAAAAACAAATAACAAATTACTTACTGAGAAGATTACTTACTAACTTTACTTACTGAGAAGAAAAAATGATCAGGAATTGGAAGCTGATGTTTTAAAGTTGATGCTCTTACTAATTATTTACAATAACCTACAATATATAGCAAATAAGCTAGCTTTCAAGAAAAGACTTAGATATATTAATCTATATCCTGTAATCTCTAGCAATGAAGGATACAAATTAAAAAGTAAAAATTAATCAAAAGAATATATTTCTGTTAAAAATCAAAAAATATCAATAAATATCTTCTAAAACCAGACCAAACAAAATACTAGAAGACACAAGTCAGGAAATGCTTTATCAGCCTGATTTAAATAGATCTAATTCTCTGATTCTCTTTTATTTCTTTCCTGGCTTAGTCATTAATAGAGGTTATCTTTGCCTGTGTTGGGTATTGTTGACATTACTTTTTACAGTAAAGTTTTTTTTAGTAAGCATAAACAAACAATCCATTCTAAAATCATTTTACAAATTTCTATTAGAAATAATCAGAAAACCATAAGCTGAAGTCAAATGTTACTAATAGAAATGTAAGAGAAAAAGTCAGTACATTTTATAAAGGATTTTATAAATAAGCCAAGCATGAAATGAAAACAATAATGAATCTGACAATGTCATTCTAAAAGAAATAGAAGGTAACAGGTCTGTCTCTAAAACATCAACGTAAAATAAACTTCTTCCCCATAATATTTCAGGGTTTTGCTACAAAAGAGAAAATCAAAGTAAGTGAAACTAAGAAATTTGAATTCCATTATATTCTTGAATTTTCTGATGAAAAGGTTTTATATCAATGCCATGAGTTAATAGTATTTCCTTTAAAGGTTTCAACTTATCAAAAACATATTCAGGACATTCCTTGCCTTAAGAGAAGCAAGTGAGTGATGTTATTTAAGCTTACTATTTTATAGGATGAGCCCTTTAGGGACACAGTGCTAGAATTCTAAATCTGGAATTCATGTGCAATGTATGGGTTTTCGGGAGTCTATGAAATTCTGGAATTTGTTGGAATGATTCACATGTATGTGCATATTTTAAGATAGGAGATGAGATTTTCATTCATTATTAAATGTCTGTATGGGTGATCGTTCTCCAGAGATACAGAACCTATGGCTGTGTATACTTGTGAAGAAATTTATTATGAGGAATTGGCTCACATGATCATGGAGGTTGAGAAATCCCACAGTCTTCATCTGCAAGCCGGAGACCCAGAAAAGCTAGTGGTATAATTCTAATCCAAGTCCAAGGCCTGAAAACCAGAGGATGGATGGTCCTAGTCCAAAGGCAGAAGACTGATATTCCAGCTCAGTCAGAGAGAAAAAAGTCAACCATCCTCCGAATTTTGTTCTATTTGTGCCCTCATCAGATCAGATGATGCCCACATACATTTGGGAGGATAATTTTCTTTACTCAGTCTACCAAGTTAAATGCTAATCTCTTCTGGAAACATCTTCACAGACATACTCAGAAATGATGCTTAGTTGTCTATCTGGGTATCCCTTGGCTGAGTCAAGCTGACACATAAAATTAACCACCACAATGTTTGTGATCCATAAAACATTAAGAATTGTTGAAAATTCATTCAACTATATTTACTTCTCTAAAGATTGACTTGATCTATTTTACTTTAAGCAGCAAAATCTTATAGTAAAGCAAATGTCTGTCTGATCGTATTTCATTTACATTTGTCACATGGTTTAGTTTGGCCTGAGTCATCTTCTCTTCTAGATATGCATGCACTTCCTTACGATTTCAGCTGTCATCTTGGCTTTAGCTACCATTTTTCTAATGTTGAATCCTCGCTCTTTTTCTCAATTTCTGATTATACTTGTGAGCTAAACAAACAAAAGCGTAGCTACCTTTCATTTATTTTTACTGAGTGTTCCTATATGAACTGATTAGATTCATTCACTCCAGTTCTACTGTGACTTCTTAATTACCTCTAACAGTATATGTCGTAATCCATCCCGTTTCCTAAGGTCAGCACTAAATCATGCCATAGTGTACCTTCTTCTTCTTTCATTATAAATAGCCTTTTTAAAAAATTCTGAATAAATGTCTGTTGGATCTTTTTTCTCTTCACACTGTCAGTATCCTACTTTGAGCTCTTGACAAGTCTTACATAAGCAACTTACTCCTGAGTCTTCTTTCTTCCAAATCTACTGTTTTTCTTCTAATGTTAACATAATTAAATCTCCATAAAGCAAATTTTCTGATGAAACATTGTTTTCTAGCTGCCTTAAGCTCCTCAGACTTACCAGATTCTACTATATTTTTCTTAATCTGAGTACTGTTTACCTCATTCGATAGTAATTCTCCATGTCTGACTCACCTTTCTGGTGACTCACCTGATCTAGCTCCCAGGTTACATGTATAGTATGATAGCAGAAATGACTATCTGTCAATATTTGTGCTTCCCCTTCCTTATTGTTGAGTTGTTACTAGGATAGACCTGCCCAGCTATGGACTGTGTTTCCCAGCTCCTCTATAATTCATGTGACTAATTCCCAACAGTGAAATGAAAACAAAGATGGTAGGTACATCACTTCTAGACCAGGGCTTTTAATAACTTGGCATTTTCTACTCTCACTTTTGCCTTCCACTAGCTGAATACACAGAATTCTAAGGCACTAAAGAAACGAGAAGCCAAAATATGGAAGAAATCTGAGTTCCTAAAGCATAACCTGGAGGTAAGCTATCCTCTTGCCAGAAGGGAACCCACTGGAAAACATGGCTGAGAATAAGTTTCTATTGTATTAAGATATATTTGTTTAAGGTGTTATAGCAGTTAATTACCCCAACTAATATAAGTAGATAGTTAATAAAGTATTTTTAAATCAATGTTTATAATGTACCTACATATTTTACATTTGTACAAGTGTGAATACAGCCAAAAAAAAAAAAAAAAAAACCAGATTCCTCTCTCTTGCATTTCCCAAAATGTGGTACAATATAATGATCTTGGATTCATTATATGCCACTTCCCTCAAATTTAGAAGAAGAAAAACATTGCAGAATATAGACTATTCATTTGAAACATATCACAAAAATTACATCTTTATAAAATTTCTCCATTTTTATGTATTTTTGTTCACATTAGCACAAAATTCAAAGTACTGTTTTGCTCAAGAAAGAAAAAAAAGAACAATACAAATAATTAAAGAGAGTCTAGAATACGTTGACAACTAATTAGGACATTGAAAGCATTTGGATGAAGCATCCAAAAAAGCATTTGGTTAAACCTAGCTAAGAAAAATAGGCTTAGCTATTTGAGTAACCATATTATACACATTGCTTCTTCATATAAATCTGTGTGAGTTTCTTAGGGTTGTTTATTTTGCTCAATTTATATATCCATTATTTTTCCCATTTTTTTCATAGTCAGTCAATTTATTTCAGAAATAAAGAAAAGAAAATTTAATCAAGAAGTTTCCCTCCAGCACTCTGTCCTTCCCATAATGCATTAGAAATTTGTGAGATGAGATATTTTTAATAAGTGAGGTGATGATGAATGTGTAATATAGAAATTTGTTTAGAATTGAATTCTATATAAATACATGCATTGGGTTTTTTTAAAAAGTAGAATGTAATACATGATCAAATTCCAATAATTACTCATATTTGCTAATCTTACTATTTGCAGAAGGTTTAAGTCTGTTGTCTCCTTCATCCTTGAAACTCAAAGTGTATTCCATGGACCAACTACATCAACATTGCCCAGAGCTTGTTGGAAATGGAGAATCTCAAGTCCCATCCCAATTAATTTGTTTGCTTGTTAATATTTGCAAAGCACTGCTCTAAGTGACAAAGAGGAAATAAAGAATGGCTTGAACAGAGTTCCAAAGGAATTTTACTACACTAAAAAAATAATTTTATTTCAATTTAAATAAAATGTTTCTTTAAGTTGTTATTTTTGTGAAAAATATAATCATTTGTCCCATTAACCTTTGAGTATTAGCATTGAGGTTCAGGGGAAATAGAATGGATTTTTCTATATGGGATTTATTTTGGCAAAGAGGATTCCAGCTGAAATAGTAGAAAAAACATACCTCTGCTATTATTAAGTGGTAAGAAAACCTTGAGAGTACAAGTTAGGGCAGGCCTTTGAGATGACTTAATCCAACAACTCTGGCTTCCTTTTGCTAGCAGTTCTCTTGACGTTATCCTCCTCCTGGTATAGCTTTATCTAGAAGCTAGCAAAAAATAACAGTAAAAATCTTGCACACAGTCTTGTGCATGGCAAAATCATGGCCAGAGAAATACAGACCATCTATTCCTGTGGCTACCACTTGAGAAAGAGGAATTTTCCCCAGAATTTCTCAGCAAATTTCTTCTTATATTTTATAGTTTGATTGGGGTAACATGCCTCTTCCAAAGTCAACCACACAGTTTCTAAAACATGATTGTTAAGTAGATGAAAGTATCTTGATCGACCTATTTTCTTAGATCAATCCATCCAACTGCTTCTCAGGTTGCTAATCAATAAGGAAGGGGAAACATGAATGTTGAAAGCCAAGCACAATGTTTAACAAAGGTCACATTTCTTTTATTAGACTTTTCATCACTGCACCTTGCTCCTCTCATTTCCTTCATCAAGTCACATTGCCACATAACCTTTTAACACTTCTTGTAATAAAACATTTGCTTAAACCTCATGGCACTTGTCCTCATTTTCCTCACTGTTCCCCTTGTGTCTGGCTCATTGGAGGGCTGAATGTGTTTTTGCTTTTATTTGATTGTTTTGTTTTTTATTTTCTCAGCATAATTACTACGCAAAAAAATCTGCTGAGGCCACCCAATCCCCAAGAATATCTATCATCTGTATTTCCCACAGCAGAAGCATACTCTGATACAGTAGAGCCAGCTATTGAATAAGCTGAGGTCTCTGTTTAACATACATGGCAAAGCAAGAGAGGGTTCTGTTGCATTTCAGATGAGCAGCTTGAATATGCTGCCTCCAAATTTCAAAATGTATTTCATATTACATGGTGCCAAAACAACCTAATAATCATATTTTCTCTTTTAGGTAGAAATATATGCCACACAGAAGGGAAAGCAGGTAAATTTAAGCACAGTTCCAGGTTTCTTTGAAATCTCCTACACATTCCAGAGTCAAGAAAACTTCAAGTTAATTTGTCACAGGACTGCTACAGTGGCAAATTTTTCTCTTCTTCTCTGTCAGTAAGCTAGAATTTTCTTTGCTTGCTTAAGCATCTGACATATAGTATATTTTCAAAATATATTTGTTCAATAGAAAATTCTACTTTTGAGGAAACTGGCTGAAAGTTCCATGTATTCTTTAAATGGTCTGTGAATTTTGCTTTATAAATAATTATCATTGCTGAATTCTTCCAACTATGATCAGAAGCTAGTAATAGCTCAGTAAAGAATTTTTATGGTGTGTGTCTATCTTCTTGGCACTGGAATTATTTTTTCCCTTTTATTTTATGGCTTAGAATCAATAAGATTGACAAGCAAAGACTAAACAATAAATTAAAATAATAATAAAAGAGTTTGAGCAAGTCAATTTTCACAGAAATTTGCCTGATATGAGTCAGTAGTAACAGCTTTTTAGTGAAGAATATGCTGGCTGATGAATTAATGATACCTACTGTGCTTCAAAATATCTAGAAAGTTTTCCCTTTTGAGATGTGATCATTTCTTCATTTCTCTAGATGTTATCAGATTTTCAATGCCCAGTCTATGTTGTGCCTCTGGGAAGATTTTCTAACTACACTAGTTCATAGTATTTTTTTTATTTCATGTACTTCCATAGCCCTTAGTAACTAGATATTTATCTCTAATAGTTTTGTGAATATCAGCCTCTTTATACAAATATAACTTAAACTCCTCAGGAGCATGGTGAAAATGGCATAATTGTTTATAACTTATACATTTTAGATAGTAGAATAAGTAATTAATGGAAACTGATTGAAAAAAAGCTCACCAGAATGTCCACTTTTTCCCTTTCTCTCTAAACTAAATGTGACATTTAAAAAGAATATGGTAAGACTGGACACGCACGAAGCTCTGGCAGAGCGGGGTGGGGAGCGGGGGCAGGAGCAAGATATGTAACCCTAACAGTATTTGTACCCACAGAATTTGGGGAAAAATAAATAAATAAATAAAAATTTAAAAAAAGAATGTGGCAAAATTTATTATGGTTTAAAATCATCTGTTCCACCTTAAAATCACCTGTGTATTTCCAGACTCCACCCTCTGATGGTAACTAGTTAAATGATGCAGTCATGGTGAAGCTTCTCTAGATCCTTCATGGAGCGTTATTGTTTTGCTTCCTCTACTATTCACCCACCAGTAGTGACAGCAATAACAATTTGATGAATACATATGACTACTATATACTTTTTTCAAAGATATCTTTGAATAAACACCTTCAACATTTGCCTAGCAAAGAATAGAAACATTAAAGATATTTAAATGTAGGTAAATTTTATTTTACAGTATAAAAATATAAATCAAGCCCTGCTATAGCACAGCTCATTACTACAGGCAGAACACAAAGCAAAACTATGTCCTTTGAAACATCAAAATCACACAAAATAAAACTATTAAAGGCAAGAAATTTATGCAGTAATTGTCTATCCTTTAAAAGGCAGTCTAAAGTATTAAGTATGAGAGGGGACTGAGGCTATCAAAGTTTTGTTTTTTGGAGCCCTGATCTAAAGGCATTAGTAGTGATACCTTAAATGTTTGGTATTCACATAGGACTGGGAAATGTAGATGTATTTAGTATGTTACTATATTAAAGTCTATGAGATGTACACAGAAAGAAAACTTCCTTATAAATATGCTTAAAACTGTGGAATAAAACTTTCAAATTTATTCAAGCACAAAGGATATTTCCATGGAAAATCTATTAACTAGTAGAGGTGTTTTGAGAGACATCAACTGGGGAAATGCTGTGGTTGGTAAAAGGGAATTATACTGAAAATCATGAGGGCTAATTTCTAATCTTAGCTAAGGAGTTCTAGTGCTTAGGAATTCATGCAATCACAAAAGAACACATCATTTGCATTTAGTTCCAATTAAAATAGAATCATAAATGCATTTAATCTATGAATAAAAAATATAATGCTGATAGTCTGTTTGGATGCTGTCACTTTCAATAATAGAAAACTCAATTCAAACATTTATCCTGAGGCTTGAGCCAGGATCATTACTAAAACAGGACACATTTTATTTTCTTGTCTCTACTTTGTCTTCTACTTTGTCTTCTGCTATAGAATATTACTGTCATGGTCTCAAAATGCTTTCTCCAGCTACCTGTATGTACAATTTCTTCTTTCATTTTCTGCAAATATGGGAGAGTAGCTGTATCCCAAAATGTACAACAAATTCTGAAATTGACTCCTACTAGATTAAGTCATGTCCTTTCCATAAATTAATCACATTGGTCAGAGAATGAAATTCACTGACAAGGTTTATCCTCAGTCATGTGCTCTACTCCTGAAGTCAGGGATGGAATTATGTTGGCCCAAGTTACATGGATCTCTTATTGACAGATGGAATTTTGATGAATTGGAAAAAGATAGCATAGATACATATGCAGAAACAGAAACTATCTTCTTTGCTAGCGTAGAATGCAAGGAAGGTTAAAATTTATAAACTTACAACCTTAAGTATATAAATTTATAATGTGGTAAGAGCTTCAAAAGAGCAGGGTAGTAAATAAAAATGATCTGAGCTCAACTGAATTATTAAAAACATACATGTGAATACTAGACATTGCTATTAGGGATATCTTTTTATAAGTATAATCTTTTCTCTGTAAGCTGAATCATATTTTTGTAAAAAAATAAGAAGTAATCTGTGTTTTCTGGAAGATATAATAAGGCCTATGGAAATTCAGCAATTACTGATTTCCATCTGAAATTTAATTCAGGGCACAATTTCAGAGATAATCACACAACTAACAGAAATGAGACTACATTTTCACATACTTAAGAAAATGCACTTTTGATTTTGCCAATAAAACTTTAGTGCTTTCCTTATATTTAAGGCATCCGTTTATTAATTGTATGGTAGTTATCAATATTGTATTAAATTAAATGTCAGGCAAGTTTATGAACTGAGAAACGTCAGCATCTGTCAGAGACTGAATTTTAATAATCAGGGAGGTTTAGCTTACTTAAATTCAAATTATACAACAAAGCATTTATATATTTATTGATATTATATAGAAAATAATTGAGATAATTGAGAATTTTGGAAGATATAGATTATGTTTTGTTTAAAACCAAATGGAAATCATAAGCAGTGCTTATTTATATAATATGTTATTCTTGTCTGAAGAAGTCAATAATGTGAGGTCAAGAAATTATGAACTGTCCTGATAATGAACATCTTTAAAATCTAGAAAAAAGAGCCCCTACTCCTTTTCTTACCAGCAAGGCAAAAGCCTAGAGAGAGTTCCAAGTGAGGTTGGGGTAGCCTGGCTTCACCATTAAGTCTTTGACAGGGACAACTGTCACTGTGCCAACCTCAAGCAAAATGCTATGCTCCTTGGGCATTAAACACCCCACTTCTCCCAACCATAATGTAGCTTTATGCCCTTCTTACTCAGAAATTCTCAAAGTAAGTGCTACTTCAAATTTTATGGTAGCACAACACATTTTTAAAATTGTTTCTTGTCAGCCTGGATCCAAAGAATTCCAAGAAATTCTCTGTCTGAATATTCTAGTCCTATTTATTCTTTGATCTCTGTCTGACTCAATTCTAATCTGTACCAGTTTGAGACTCAATCAGATGCTGGGGAAAGCTTCTTCCAGACCAAAGCACCTCAATGACATTTGTTTTATAAAAAAGTATGTTAAAAGACCTCTATATTCTACAAACTGCAATGAAAGTAGAATTATTTTCAACTTACTGTATTTACTTTGATGATGGGTTGGGGTATATGTTTAACCTAACAATCAGCAATTTCTGTTCAGCCCTGTGCTAAGTATAATAGAGTCAGAGGAAAAATGAAAATGCTATTTTCAATGAGTCTGTACCATGGGGTAACAATGCTATAAAGTGGAAATATGACAAATGATATAAGCAGTAGAAATACTAAATTGTACATTTCGGGAGAGCTACAGACATACTAGGCTGTAACCGTTATCAAAACTTCATAAGATAAAAAGGCCAGCTTTACTTATATCAATCATGCATAATTGCAGCATGATTTCCCTCTGATTAGCTTTTTCTGCCTCCTCCCATTCTTATTTTGCATTTTCTATGTAATTTAGCAAAGTGACAAACACATAGTAGATACTCCATGAGTGATTATAGCATGGAGAGTGAATATGAGTACCTGACATATGTGAATATTTGAAGGTTAGAAATATCCCTATTAACAAAATAATTGTCCATTTTCTCATATCTCCAGTAGTGAATGAAATGCAGTGGTAACTATGACAGTTTTCTCATTTTATAATCTAAAAGTGTTTGTGGTATAATCTACCAATCTTGCTCGAAACTCAGTTGCAATTTTATTCACAAACATCATAAACAATGATTACTTAAATGGAAGAAAAAGTATCTATTTAGAAAAACTTCATTTAATTTTTGATAGAATTTCTATTAGTATTGCTACCTTTCTTCATGAAAATATTTCTCTACTTGGAAGATTTTGATCAATATTAACACATTGAGTCTGTGTCACTTTGGCATGATAAAAACGGGGCAAAAAGACAGGTTTTTTTAATAGAAAAAAGATATGCATGCTTTTCTTGTTGTTACTATGATGGAAATGTGTCTGGAATCCCTATTTATATATTAACCTTAACATATTTCAATGTCATCTAGAATTGTGTGATCTTTCAACATATGTGATAAGCCCATCCTGTTTCTGCATATGAGCATGTTAACGAAATGACAAATATAAATCAATGGAAAATGAATTAAACAATAACACAGCAGGTAAGGTAGTCATTTAAATTCACCAGAATAGTTCTCAGTGAATTGTCCATTATTCACTGTTCTTTGCAGTTTAAGTGAAATATTACAGTAAATATCTTCTTTTCAAAGAATATCAATTTTTCTTCACAAACATATTTTATTATAAAAAGAGCAATGGTTCATGATATATGAATAAAAAAACCCAACATCATCTCCACTCTGCTTCTGTTTTACTTCTACATATGGATATGAGGATAGTTTGCATGAAAGTAAGACAAGACTAAAATTATCATGCATCATAATTTTCTAAGAACACTATTTGGTTTTTACATTAGATTTAACAGCAGTAAGTGGAGAGTACAGGTGAAAACAAATATGTAATTTTCTATACCTCTTATCTTAGTCCACTTCTGCTGCTATAATAAAATATGTTATACTGGGTAATTTATAAACAACATAAATTTGTTGCTCACAGTTATTGAGGATGGGAAGTCCAAGATCAAGTCAC
Organism: Microcebus murinus; assembly: GCF_040939455.1. Taxonomy (NCBI): domain Eukaryota; kingdom Metazoa; phylum Chordata; class Mammalia; order Primates; family Cheirogaleidae; genus Microcebus; species Microcebus murinus. Next base: position 109,870,122 of record NC_134106.1, read on the forward strand.
TAGCTAGCTCAGTGTCTGATGAGGGCCTGGTGTCTGCTTTTAGGATGGTGTCATGAATGCTGCTTCCTCCAGAATAAGGAGCACTGCCTCACATGGCAGAGGGGACAGAAAGGCAAAACAAGCCTAGCTAGTTTTCTCTAGCCCTTTTATAAAGTCATTAATCCCATTTGTGAGAGCTCTACTTCATGATTTAATCACCTGATAAAAGCCCCATATCTTTATACTATCACATTGGCAATTAAGTTTCAACATACGATTTTGAGAGACTCATTCAGACCATAGCACCTCTTTAGCACAGAGCTATTTTATTCTTGACCTTGGTTACTTGATGTTATCAGGATTTCAAAACTCTGTTTAGTTGTTTAATCTTCAAGTACGTCTTTTACAGAAGTTTGCTTTATAGAAAAAAATATGAATTTTGGGCTGTTCTTTCTAGACAGATTTTCAAAATTTCACACATATCAAATTTGTTTAATCGGAACAGAAGATGTCTGATCAGGAGCTCTAGCCCAGTTTTGTTCTTATATCACCTTTTCTAAAATTTCTATGAATTGGATTTCACTGCTTGACAGTATTAAACAAAAGTGATGGTAAAAATTGGAAACGGGAAGTTCACAGCTTGTAGTGCACTCTTCCATACAGAGTTAGACTTGGTTCCTTTTGTTATTTGTAAAGTTGTTCCTGCATATAATCTTCAGAGTTCCAACCAGTTGAACTTTCAACTTTTGCTGATATTTTAGAAGCAGCTTAGTGTGGAGAGTTTTCTTATACTAGAAGAACAAGAGATTTATTTTCTTTATAGTATTAAAAAAAACTTCTTGTTACAGACTTGGTGAAGTGATTCTATGAGGTGGTTAAAAGTGTATACAAAAGTTAACCATCAATGACTAAGTTTATCATAATTTTGATTCTATTATATCTATTATTCACCAGAAAGTTGTTCTTTAAGTTTTCACCTCAGCTATTAAGATGGAAATTTATGAACTTACTAGAACAAGCAGAAGTAATAGTTAATATTCATATATATGTGTATATATATATGTGCAGCTTTCAAGTACTTTCATAATCTATATTTTATAATTACTGCCAAAATTTTGGTGCTATAGATATAATAAGTACTATTGCCTTTTATGTATGAGAAGGCAAAACTCAGAGAAAAACATAACCAAGTCCACAAAAGTGCTAATGTCAAGATCTGGGAAATAATCCAAAGTTTTTTATTCTAAGTTTTCAACTCTCTCCACTCCAACCATAGGCCTTTACAGAAGTCAACTTACTCATGCAAAATGCCTTTCTTACAATGTATTATATCCAGGTGGTGTTAATACCTGTGAATATGTGCTAGAAAATATCATGGTTTATAAAGCACACACACACACACACACACACTGATCAATTAATGAAGGACTCTTTTAAATGCAATTATAACTTCAAAAACTCTTGTTTTAAGGGTAGAGGTTGCTTACAGACCACGAGAGCCCTCCATGAAGATACTGAATGTCATGTCATACTATGTAACACTTTTATATACATACACTTCTGGCTGTAACCTAATAAGAACCAGGGCACCTTTCTCTGATTTATTCAGTCTTTACTGATATTTTCTGCTCTGAATTGGAGGTTAAGACATAATTCAGCAGCTAATTAGATGTGGCCTTTGATTTCTCACTTGTGTTTCATAGTGTTTCATCTCTCTTGCTAGATTGTAAGTACTTTGAAAGAAGAGGTCTCCACACACACTCGAATCCCGAAGATTATTTATAATAGGTCATGATACATATTAGGAACTCAGTAAATATGTATAATTTACCATATCACGATAGAAAAAGTTTCTTTAATGATCTTTTGTGATTACCATAAACAGATTATAACGTGTGAATTTTTAAGTCACTCTCTTTGATAGTTAACTTTCTGTCATTCAATCTATAGTCAACTACATGCTGTAAAAATACATGGACCATTCCACCACAAAGCATCACACACACACAAAAAAAATCCTATTAACATGGGGCTATAACTTAATATAAACTATTATCTCTACTTCCATAAGAAAGCATTCTTGTCATGATAATCCATACCTGGTATACTTGCAGAAAAAAAAAATCTTAAACATGTTTTGGGCACTTTGGGACTACAGTGCCATTTGGAAGTTTCAAAATGGCTGTATTCAAAAGGAATGATGCCAGGGAACATGAGTCTGCTTTTCCTTCATTGTTGATTGCTAAAACTGAATTAATTGGAATGTTTTGTTGCAAGTTATAGAACACACCACTCAAAGTGCTTTAAGAAATACATTGGTTTATCTATATTACTGAAACGTGCAGAAGTAGAGCTAGTTTCAAGTATGGTTTGTTAAGGGATCTTGCTCCTTTTCTCTGAAATTCTCTCTGCTCTACTCTAAGCACATAATTCATTCTCAAGCAGACTTTGGTCAGTATATAAAAATCATGTATTTCAAGCATGACATATGCACAACACAATATTCTCCCCACCAAATATGATCAGGTTTGCACAGATTATACTATCATTCAACTGATACCTATGCATAAGGAAACATCATGAGCTGATTGCTTGGGGGTTTGGAGGTGGGAATGTGATTCTTTTAATCAGGTATACAAATTAAAAATCAATCCCTAAACAGTATCAATTCAATCCCAACCACAATTCATAAGAATGAATATTGGAGAAAAAATCACAAAGACTTTTACAAAAACCAAAATAATGATCATTTCATACATAGATCTTATATTTAGATTCATATAGGTTAATTATTATTAACTTCAACACATAATGATATTGTGAATACCAACAAATAGCTCATTGGCATGATCATACTGGCCTTTAGGCTTCAGAATTTAAAAGTATGAGGCATTTTATAATAATAATGATGGTAATATGGGAGATAACCTCCCTAATAAATGACCTCATCAAAGATAAAAGCATTTTTAGAATTCAGTCGCATATACATATGCCTTAAAACACTATTTTTAACTAATTAACAAATTTTACATTAATATAGTGAATCAAGAAATGGTATGCTCATTTTACACTTGAAGATACCGTGATTGATTGTGACTAAGTGACTTGGCAAAGTTCATGCAGCTAAAAGTAAGAGTAGAATAGCACAAACACAGATACTGTAATCTGTGTAAACACAAATAATGTAATTCTTTTTCTGATCTATTACATCAGACATAAGAGCATGCATAAAAAAGCATGATCTAAACTATTCACTCTAAAATATTTAAGGTTATGAAGATAGAACAAGAATATAAAAGTAACAAATACAGAATGATATCACTGCTCTTAGATTATATATTAAACTTCATTATGTAGTTCTCTACTTAGAAACAAGGAAATGAAGACAGATAATATCATCCCTTTGATTTAATAAAAAGCTGAGGAGTGAAGAAGGGAAAAAAAGGGAGAGATGAAAGAAGATACCTATCTCCATTTGTGAGTAGGATTTTTTACAGTGGGATGCTGGCCAGTTGCTCTCTGGCTGCAGATATATGTCCAAAAGAAAACGGGTTTATATCAAAGCCTTATAACCCTGCATATAAGGCCATAGGCCCCAATATTGCACTGTAACTACATATATAAAAGTCACTAGTGGCTCTAGTTGCTAATTCCAATGATCAATTTCCAGTACTCATCCTACTTACCAGCAGCATTTGACAAAGTTTATTTCTTATTCTTGAAACCTTCACTGAGTTTCTGGGGCATTACATTCTTCTGGTTTTCCTTCTTTCTCATGCATGCTCTTCCCTCTCACTCTCCTATCTCGTAATTGCTCCAGTCCCTATATATTAATGTGATGGTGGCCCACTCAGCAATACTTGTATTACTTTGCTATACCTACTCCTTAGGTGATCTCATACAGCCCCTTGACAGCCCCTTTAAATACTATTTATGTGGTAAAGACTTTAGCATTCATATCTAGAGCCAGAGCCTTATCCCTGAACTCTAAGTATGTAAGTCCAATTGCCAACATCAGTTCTTTAATGTCTAAATTCCTGATCTCCTTACCTGCCTCAAAATTTGTTCTTCCCGCAATCTATTCCTATGTCAATGAATAGGAACATCATTCTTTGATAATTCTATCTCTTGGTAAACCATATTGGTTCTATTAATATATGACAAATATAACTGTTAATTCTGCTTTGAGTGCTCATCTAGAGACATGTATATCTGGATCTTTTACCTCCTTATATCTGCACTCAATGTCACCTTTCAGTGAAGATTTCCTTGAACATAGAGCAATTATTAGGTCTGAGAAATAAAAAAAATTTACTTTTCATTTGGATTCTCCCAACTATAATGTAAGTTCTATGAGGAGAAAATTATTTTTATGTTTTTCCCTTCCTTATTCTAGTGCCAGAATGATATCTGGAATATAGTACATTTTCAGTAAAAATTTTTAAATAAATATATAATTATTTATCTGTAATTCCATTTGGTACACACTGACTTAGAAGCTTTTTTATGTTTTTATTTTTAGAGATTGGTTATAGGAAGTTCCAGGTAGATTTCTGATTTTATAATTCTACAGCTCAGAGTATAAGACAACAAATAAAAGAAACTCTCAACTCATATTTAGAGAATATAAGGAAAATATGTCATTGAGGAGGAAAAAAAGTATAGATAGGAAGAAATTATTTTTTTAATTAGAAACAGGGCACTACTTGTTGTTTAAAGCCAATATGACCTTACATTTTGCCACAGAATAACCTAGTTTGTCATGACTGATATGTCACTTTAAAATTTTCATAGCCCTTTTACATCAAGAGTCAATATAATCATTATTAGTACTCCACATGTAGTTTGACTACATTATTTATTGTCTAAACCAGGACATTTTTGAGTCTTAAAACAAACAGTGCTAAAAATAATTAAAATTATATACTTTTGAAATATTTAATTTTGGACTGAAAATGTATCATGTTGGTGGATCTATATAATGCTGCTATTTAAAAATTATTTCCAAAATATCATTACTTCCAAATATTAAAATGTCAGTGAATACAAAAATAAACATTTTTTAAACTTCAGAATATTACAGGTATACAAACATTTTGGTTACACAAATTGCCTTTGTACAGTTTGACTCAAAGTTGTAAGTGTGCCCATCTCCCAGATAGTGTGCATTGTACCTGTTGGGTGTGAATTTACCCATCCTCCCCCCACCTGTCTGGTTTCCATTGAGGTTTACTTCCAATGTGCACATAAGTGCTGATCAATTAGTTCCGATTTAATAGTGAGTACATGTGGTGTTTGTTTCTCCATTCTTGAGATACTTCACTTAGAAGAATGATCTCCAGTTCCATCCAATTGTTACAAAATGTATTACAAAAAAATCAAGCAAATCAGCAAGAAAAAAAATCAGACAACCCATTAAAAAGTGAGCCAAAGGCATGAACAGAAGCTTTTCAAAAGAAGCTAGACTAATGGCTAATGAACATATGAAAAAATGCTCAACATCTCTAATCATCAAGGAAATGCAAATAGAAACCACAATGAGATATCACCTAACTTCAGTAAGAATGGCTTCTATCAAAAAGTCCCAAAACAACAGATGCTGACGTGGATGCAGAGAGAAAGGAACACTTATACACAGTTGGTGGGACTGCAAACCAATACAACCTCTATGGAAAGTAGTATGGAGATATCTCAGAGAACTAAAAGTAGACCTAATGTTTTGATCCAGCAATCCCACTACTGGAAATTTACCCAAAGGAAAAAAGTCATTTTATCAAAAAGACACTGGCACTCACACGTTACTGCAGCATAATTCACAATCACAAAGATGTGAATCAACTCAAGTGCCCATCAATACATGAGTGGATTAATAAAATATTGTATATGATACCATGAAGCTACTTGGCCACAAAAAATGGTGAAAACATAAAAATGTTTAATAACTTTTATATTTATATCTTACTATACATTAAAATAAAAACAAAACAAAATAACAGTTCTTGGTACATAATCACACATTTTAATAAGTTTCTTAGCTTTATCTCTCTAATACTGTATTTTCAGAAGAATATAATTTTCAATATAGTCTTAATAGTCATTTTTGTTTTTATAACAGTGCCTGGAATCTACTTCAAAGTTTACACTTATGATTTGAAATCGTCATCACTTTCAGTTAACTTTTTTTTTTTTTTTGAGACAGAGTCTCGCTTTGTTGCCTAGGCTAGAGTGAGTGCCGTGGCGTTAGCCTAGCTCACAGCAACCTCAAACTCCTGGGCTCAAGCAATCCTTCTGCCTCAGCCTCCCAAGTAGCTGGGACTACAGGCATGCGCCACCATGCCTGGCTCATTTTTCTATATACATTAGTTGGCCAATTAATTTCTTTCTATTTACAGTAGAGACGGGGTCTGGCTCTTGCTCAGGCTGGTTTCGAACTCCTGACCTCAAGCAATCCGCCCGCCTCGGCCTCCCAGAGAGCTGGGATTACAGGCTTGAGCCACCGCGCCCGGCCTTCAGTTAACTTTTGTTCAGGTCCTTCAAGAAGCAGATGCCAAGATGGAGGCATCTTGAGATGCAAGAGATTTATGGAAGGAAATGCCTGTGAAACATAAAGTAGAAGAAGACCACGAGTTGCCAGAGCGATTCTCCAGACCATGATGCTGGTGTGAAAACTGCAAAAGGAGTGAGGAAGGAGAAAGGAAGAAGGACGGTGCAGAAAGAACACAACTATGAGAAAGTTAAGACAGGCTGCTGGGGAGTCACCAAGCAAAGGTTGCCCGTTAGAGGAGTACTGAGTACAAATGACCCAGTACTCCCACCATGCTCAGCTTTTAGCTGATGTCTTTTTCTGCTCAGGCTGTTTGAGTGACAGATTGGGTAGCTAAAGCAACAGACATTTATTTCTCATGATCTAGAGACTAGGAAATCCAAGATCAAGCACCGACAAATTTGGTTCCTGGTAAGGGATTTCTTTCTGGCTTGCAGATGGCTGTGTTCTCTGTGTATTCTCATGTGGCTGTGAAAGAGCGAGCGAGGGAGAGAGGGGGAGAGAGACAGAGACAGAGAGAGAGAGAGAGAGAGAGAGAGAGAGAGAGAGGAGAGAGAGAGAGAGAGAGAGAGCCTCTTCCTACAAGGATGCAAGTCCTATCAGATCAGGACCCTGCCTTTATGATTTCATTCAACACTGTTTACCTCTGTATAAGCCCTACCTCCAAATACAGTCAAATTAGGGGTTAAAGGTTCAACATACGAATTTAGGGGGCCAGGGGAGAGACAATTCCACTCATAGCAGCTAGGTGCATCTCAGATGGCCTCAGCAGGAAACCATATCAGATGCACAGGTGTGGCCTCTGGAGACAGAAAGACAGCTACACTCCTTTCTGCTGTTTCTTTCAGCCTGTGCTCTTCTTACTGTAAGTGCTGAAACATATATAAACAGGCAGTCAATATGCTAAATAGAAAATATTATAAAAATATCATAAAGTCTACTTCTGTCTTAAAATGTATAAATATTTTAAGCCCCAAATTTTTATAGTTAATACTATTTACCTCCATTCAGAGTACCTTTCTTTGACAGATATACTTTACAAGACAAACAAACTCATCAAATAAATCATGTTTAATCAAAGTTAGATCTGCAAAAGCATGGGTTTTTAAAAAATTATTTCCTAGAGATGCAGAATATAAATTCACTCAATTAAAAACAAGAACTCCATCAAAGATACTTTCCACACAGGTCAAGATATTCCAAAGTGCAATTATAGAACTTCGAGAATAAATATTACATATGATTTTAGGTAGCATCAGTTAATTTGCAGTTCCTGCCTTGATATTTTAGGAATAAATTTTAATGACTTTCTGTTTGCCAGCTTTGTTTTTAATAATTACAGAGTGTCTGGTTCACTGAATAATTTGCTTAAAGATCTCCTACTGATTTTGACCAAAATGCAAACCAAATTTAAAAGACTTCTTAAAATATCCAATGTCGTTGCAGAACATTAGATTCTGCTGGGTTCTTCTACGTTGTGTTTAGAAATCCTATTGAGTCAACTATTTCTAAAATCTAATTGACGATAGTCACCAAAGAAAGTGCATGCTTTCATCAGACACACTGTTTTGTATTCAACATCATCTTTATTTCAAAAAATGCATAGTTTAGATACTCTGTGTATATATGTGTTACATTATAATATTTGTCAATTTTGACAACGATAGCTTCTATGTTTATTGCTAGCATATTACTGCCTATTTGGAGACAATTATAAATTATGTGTGTACATCAACCAATTCAAAGTACATTTCTGCTCTATAGAGTCTTAATTTATTAAGGACATTGATTTTTATTATAACTTCTTCAAATAAAAAATGGATTCTTATCACTGTTAAAGCAAATAATTTTAACAGAATTTACAATATTATTTGCAATAATAATAGATGCTTTCAACTTCAACAGGATGAAACTCAAATATATTTTCTTTGAATTGAAATCAAATCATATTTAGAATTAAGTTAGCTGAAGTTGGTTTGAAGAATATAATGACATTGATATACAGCTGGCAGTATTGACTTGTTTACAAAACAACTAAGTTCTTCTAATAATGTAGCAAATACATTAATATGTATACTCACCTTGTTACACATGTATAAGAAACTTGAAATTGTAAATTAACAAATTTCATTTAGAAGAAGTCTTCTGATCAAAATAAAAAGTCATATTTTTAAAAAATGATGTTACAAAGATCTTATGAGGTTAAATCTTCTTTGAGCACATTCTTCTTTAACTTGTGGACTTGGCATTGATTCTTCCTCACATATTCATTTCTTCTGAATTTCCTGTGACTTGCACCATCGCTATAATCCCATGGAGGATGGTACACGTCAAAAATATTTTGTGCAAGTTGCATATTCATTATCAACTTTCTTTAAGAATAGAAAGTCAGTATTTTAATTGATTATTAAAAATGCATTTTCATTTGTATCTAGCTCATTACTGCTGAAAGGGTCATTGGAATTTTTTAAAAGTATCACCTAAAGTTAAATAAATAGATGTTAATTTACACCACACAATATGTGACAAAAGCACTCTAGGCAAGAGTTTTCAGATTTTCTCTATGGCAAGACAGGCTGGTCCCCATTGCTTGCACATATTTCAGGAGCACTGAAATATCATTTCTCATATTTAATGTTGGCACTATCAATTGGCAGTCTTCCTGCAGCTCTCAAGCCAACATGGACCATGGCACAATAGCTGGTATAGAGCAGGCAGGAACATCAGCATCAAATACTTCACCTACTACTATCCCAGACCAGAGGCTAGCTGACTCTAGCTGCTTGTATCTGAATTCATTTCCATTCATCCAGCAGTGCCTGGCATGCTGTCCCAAGCAGGAGGTATTGGCCATGTTATATCTGGGAAACTTTACAAAAAGAGGGGAAGGTTATCTTAGTTTTGTTTTGCTTTTCACATTAACTATATTTAAGGTGAATCTCCTGTTCACAGCACATGCATTTCACACAGTACTAGAAAATACCACAGCAGAAGCTAGAAGTACTAAATGGAAGCTGATCAAATTTATCTTTGTTTATTTTAATGCAAACACTACTTTAAAATATTAAAAATCAGCAACAAATATTGGAACAATAGGCCTAAACCAAGATACATGGTCCCTTTACCTTAGATTACTGTGGTAATAATTGTTTGGGGCTACCTTTCTTTTCTCTCTTTTATTTTTCTTCTGGTAAAAGACTCAATCCATCTCTTCTATCACAAATGTGAGCATGAGGCCCAAGCCTGGCCAGTCACAAGAGACAGGGATGGTGATGGGATCCGGCCTGGACCAGTCTGGGTCTTGTGTGAGACCTGCGCTGCAGCTATCCAGAAAGACTCCCTCCTCGGTGCCACAGGCTGAGAGGATGTTAATTTCGGAACTGCCGACAATCATCTCCACCACATGAAAGGAGCACAGCTGAGCAGTGGAGTGTGACAGAGACAGGGAGAGACCGAGAGATCTTATGGCATTATTTGAGTCCTTAATCTAGTCTTGACTGATTCTAGTTCCAGGGAAGAAAAAGGGTACATCCTTTCATGTTACAGTTACAGTTAGCTTGCATTTGGTTTTTTAACTTAAAAGTGACACCTAAATACAATTAGATATAGCGATAATTCCCATTCTGCAAGTAGAGATACTAAAAGATGGAAATATCAATTGACAATTACTCATCTGGTTAATGGGAAAAAATAGATTTCAATATACATTTCTGTAAAACAAATTTATATAAACAAAATACTTCTTTCTAGTTCATATATTTTATGAAATCAAGTGTATCCACCTAAAAAAATAGCTCAGTTCTTAGAATAAAATAAACTCAGCAAAACTTCAAAATTACTTTAAATAAGATAATTACTTTCTAATAAAAATAAATTTTGAAATCTTAATCCATGAATGTCTTTCAATAATCTTTCAAAATAAATGTACCTCAAATATATTATATATTATATAATACCTCTCCTTGTCTAGTACACCAATGTCATTGCAGAGGTAGTGAGAGCTACATCTTTAACTAACAAAATAATTTGCTTCTAACTAGTGATATTATTTTGAAAGTTCTAACATATCCTAGAGTTATGTTGTACCGGTTGGTGATTTTTTTTTTCATCTAATGAATTCACTGCTATAGCAGAGATCTGAGTCCTGGTAGTTATGAATTACAACTGGATAAGTAAAACTGTCTCCTCAGCAATTGTTCAATCGATCCTATTATTTTATCTAAATGATGTTAGATTATAATTAATGTCAAGGGAATTCTTGAAGTAGACAAAAAGCCACTATGATCATCTGGAAGAAATGGTTCACACATGAATGAGGTCTGTTTCTTTTTGTTTTTTACCATGGGAATGGTGGGAATATTTCTGGGTTCATTAGATGGATAAAACTTTGGCAATTTTATGTAACAAATTGTGAATCCAGGTGCTTCTCTTACTTTCATGCTTCCCTCTAGTTTACTACATTCACTGAGTTACCAGCACTAGCGATGGGAGACCTTCTGGAAAAGTGAAGCATGGCACAGGACAGGATCGCCCATTCCTCACACTCAGGTCCTGCGCTGGCAGATCATTTCATCTCAAGTAGCCACTCAGCTCCCTTGGTGCTGCCATGATAATAAGGATAATAAAGCCATGTGTGATCTTAAAATAATTTAAATCCCAATGCAAGAAGAAGGGAATAGCAGAAAAACTGCTATGTATTCTACCTGAGGGACTCATTCCTTTTGAGATATTTCCACAAATTTAATTCTTAAATAACATGTTTCAGTATCCCTGGGAAGGAGGAGACACCCATAAATTCAAGGATTAAAATATGAATTGGTTCCTCAGTATTGAACTCAGTCTAAACCTGCTGAGAATATGTGTTAATATTCATGAAATGCTAGGTTATTGCCAGACATTATTCCTCGGGGTATTTTCCTAATATAAATGCAGAAAATAACTTCAGACTGACTGAGACCTGGACCTACTAAGGGATGCTCTAAGGAAACTGAACTTCACCTCATTTGATCTTGCAGTAAAGAAAGTGAAGTGTTTTTTGCAATAATTATTATCCCTTGAAGAGTAAGCACACATGAGGATACTGTTGTAGTACAGTCAGGAATTAGAAAATGTTAACCAGAAAAAAAAAATTAAAGAAAAAAGCACTGAAAGAATAAACATCCAAAGGAGATTTCTCCACCCTCTGCACCAGATAGAAGGTATTATTTATAGCTGCTCATATTTGTAGAGGAACTCCAGGAAGTTATTTCTTTCAGAGGGTGCTCTGCATTACCGCCTGCTTTACTAACCATCTCCACAACTTTCTGGACCCTTTGCTATTTGGAAATCTCCCTGACTGTGTCTGCATGTCTCCTTCAATGCAATGAGAAAAAGAAACCAACACTTGGCCTATCTTTCCAAAAATATTTAATTTGCTGTCTAGATAATAAAACAAGATAAAATGTTTAAATGAGAAAATCAAAACAAAAGATATTCAAAAAAATATTATTGATGTATATTTGAGAAAATAGTACAGAATGCATCGTATTCTTCTGGGAAACAGGCATCAACTTTGACTCTGATTTATCAAAGTCATGTCAAAGCAAGAATTGCACCAGACAAAATTAAAGAGGCCGAGAAGACTTTTTTCAAGTTATTGCAATAGCAAAGAGAGGCTGCACTTAACTCCTCTGTGGAAACTAATGCTGGGAGGGTTTTAAGCACTGGGATGAGCAAATGGAAAGTTACCAGAAAACTTTAACAGGGAGGTCAGACAATGGGATGTGTGAAGCACATTGTTATATTTCAAAGAGATGATTCCAGGTCCTTGAAAAAGACATTCCCCAGGTTACAAACTCGCAAGAGGTTGGGAGAAGATTTATATACATTTAAAATAAGCAGAGAAAGAATTTATAATTGCAAGTTTTCTAAGGGAATGTACCAAGGAAAGAGAGATGAGAGTCTTCAAGTCAGAAAGAAATCTGTCTAGCGTTTAGTCAAGCTGAGGGTGACATTAAGGGCCTCTTGATCAGAGGATAGAAGGCTTTAGGATATTGTTCACAAATTTGTACCATTAAAAAAATATTGTCCCACAGAATGACATATTTCTAAAAATGAAATAGAATTAGAAATAAAATCCTCCAGTGGTTCCTTATATGTAAAAGAATATGTATATAAAGAAATTAACCTCACAAACCTATTTATAGTAATTATTGCCATACTTGCATAAAGATTTTTCTTCAATATAGATATTGAAATTGAAATTAAGAAATAAGGCCAAAATACAAATTATTAATTAAATATGAGAAGGATGAGGCATAGTCATAGATATATTTTCAAATGATCTATTTTAATCAGAGGGCAGATTTAAAAACAAATGGATTGCCTGGTATAGAGGCAACACTGTGTTTCCTAAGGAATTTAGCAGTAGCAATATTTTTGTAGCTGTGCTCCTTAATGAGTCCCTGTTAATGACTGCTTTTTCCATCTAAGTTATGAGGAGGATGGGGTAGAACTGATACTTTTTTATGATACTAAGAAGTCAAAACTCACACATGCCTGCAAAGAAATCTGCCCCATTAATGAATGGAGGTAGCAAATATGTATGCAATGCCTATTCTGCACCAAGGATACCGTACATTGTCTCATTTATTCTTCACGAAACCCAACAGGTTCAATTTCTTTAAGTACTTTTAAATTTTTTTAAAAGAATAGAAATATTTTTCGATACCTCAAACAGCGTATATTTTTCGATACCTCAAACAGCGTATATTTTTCGATACCTCAAACAGCGTATATTTTTCGACATCTCAAACAGCGAAAAATATTTTTCGATACCTCAAACAGCGAAAAATATTTTTCGATACCTCAAACAGCGAAAAATATTTCTATTCTTTTGAAAAAAATTAAAAGTACTTAAAGAAATTGAACCTGTTGGGTTTCGTGAAGAATAAATGAGACAATGTACGATATCCTTGGTGCAGAATAGGCATTGCATACATATTTGCTACCTTCGTGCATTGATGGGACAGATTTCTTTGCAGGCATGTGTGAGTTTTGACTTCTTAGTATCATAAAAAAAGTATCAGTTCTACCCCATCCTCCTCATACCTTAAAGAGCATAAGACATTCTATTACAAAGACATCTGCACCTGAATGTTCATGGCAGCACAATTCACTATAGCAAGGACATGGAAACAACCCAAGTGCCCATCAATTCATGAGTGGATAATTAATGTGGTATATGCTCACAATGCAATATTACTCAATTCTAAGAAATGACTGTGAGCTAGCACCGTTTATGCTATCCTGGATTAAGCTTAAGCCTGTTATCCAAAGTGAGGAGACACAGACATGGAAAATGGGCCCCACATCTACTCGCCACCAAATTGGTACTGACTGATTAAAACTATGGTGCTCAAATGGTGGTAATGTTCACCAGGGATTCGGGGTGGGGGAAGAACCCAATCTTAGGGAGGTGGCGAGCATTTTGGAGGGGAAGGGCACAACTCTAACCCTTCTTAGGGAGAGGCAAAGATATACAATGTAACCAAACTGTAAAAAAAAAAACAACTTTTTATCAGGTGGTGGGCAGGCGGGAGGGGGGAGGAGGAGAAGGGTTTTTTTACTTACATGATGTGTGCAGTACGCATCACTGGGGGTTGGACACACTTAAATCTCTGGCATGTCGGGGGGAGGGATGTGGGGCAGGGGCAATATATGTAGCCCTAACAATATTTGTACCCCCATAATATGATGAAATAAAAGGAAAAAAATCATATTTCAAATCCATAAATAAAGGTGTTCTTTGACGAATGGAAAAAAATAAAACAAAAAATATGTTATGCTTCTAAAAAAAGAATAGAAATATTTTTAACATTTTCTTTTAGGCAATGCCAAATCACTTGACAATTTATATACTATTATGTAATCAGTAAATGGCACTTGGATTTGAACTCAGGTCTGTCGGACTCTAAATTTGCTTGATTCTTTCCACTACACTGAGCTAACTATCCGATAGGAGTCTTAAAATCATACAATTTTAAAGGAAGGCTGATAATATAAATATGGAATGTAGCCTTCTACGAGATAGAAACAGGATTGTTAGAAATATTTCATCTCCCTCCCTCTCAGCAGTAAGAAGAACGACAGCACAAGTGCTCTGCTGAATCGCAGTTGACAGCTGGCCTCAGCACTGGGTGTGCAATAGGGACTGGTGTGGACCGTGATCAACAATGGGGAAGGGGACCTCAAATGAGCCAATAATCACTGTGTTCAGAAAAAGATCCACTGGTCCCAAAACTTCTGCTATTTTTTTCAAGAGAAGTCAGTTATGCACATATGAAGTAAAAAATTCTACTTCTAATTAAAAATAAAATATAAGTACTGTGTAGGGCAACACTGTATGAGCTGAAAACAATTAATCTCTAGCCCTCTAGCTGCCAGTTTGCAGTCTCTGCTGGGAGCACACACGCAGCACAACACTTCAGCCTGCTGAGGGCAGACGCACAAGGAGCCCAGACACAGGAATTGGATTAAATAGTAAAATGTTTCCAAATGAATGTGGAATTCTTCTCCTATTGTTCAAAATACAGGGTATAAATCAGTGAGTTAATATCTTTTTTAAAAAAAGATAAACCCTATTCAACAGAATGCTTAATAAATTAGGAATATTTGTTATCCCATTTAGACACATTTTAAAAGTATATATTCCGTTCTAGAAAGTAAGGCTAAACAAAATATGATGTTGTAGTAGGACTATTATGTGTTATTAAATGTTGTCAGCAATTTCATCTAAGATATATACAAAATTGTAGAAATGGTCTATGTGACTTGATGATTCCAAGTGTACTTTAAAAGACATGGGAGTCTTCATCAGACTATTTGTACTACAGACAGATTGATGTATGTAGATACAGAATAACAAAATGTAATCATACATACACACAAACACAAATACACACAAACACTATAAGATCTCCCTCCAGAAAATTCTAAGCATTTATTCCTATCATATTCATTTGGCACTTAAAATGTGCCTCTTTTGACATAGAATATGTATAAGATAGAATACAATCCTATAAAGAGTCTAAGATTAATACATAACAATAGATAGGCTCATGGAATAACAAAAAGAAAATAATAAAACAGTGATTTTTTCCCCCTACTGTCTACACTAAATTTCATAGTAGGTTTTATATTGTTATTGAGTTTATATGCTACCAATAATATTCATTGAAATTCTAGTTTACAAAGAATAGTTAAATGTATGTTCCAGAGTTTCAATTTTTTGAGAAAACATTTGCTTTTATGGTTAAAAAATCCCCCTTACTCTTAGGTTTAGGGAGAAATGAAGCAAACCCATATCTTGGCTCTGAATTATTTGCAAAAAAACCCAAAACATGCTTATGGCCTCAAAATGGCAGGCAGAACTATGTTACAATGTAAAAATAAATCAAAGAGGGCATTTTTTTTCTGTGAAGACAGCAAATCTGTAACCGTCACTGGTTTCTAGTTTTCCTTTTATGAAAACAATAGCTCAGTGCTGCTTCAAGGTTATATTATTTAAAGCGTATACTGTGTGTGCAAACAGGGAGTCTGTGAAGCTTTTCAAAACATGTGTCTAAAACAGAGCTGTTTAGTTTGACAGAGTTTCAAATGCCAAGAGATTGTGTTGAATGCAAAATCAAGTACTGAAAGCGAAGAGCTGAAAGATAGTTGGGTGGGCTTGAATCTTGACAAGGTTCAGCACTTCTTTGTTTCAAGATGACAATCAACAAATCCCAAACCCTTCTCAAGGATTTGTAAGTCGTGTCTTGGGACTGTCCCATTAAAAGCTATTTGGACCAATGCCTCTATCTGAATGGCAGACCCTAGTGTATTTTTTTAATTGCAAGCACTATCTCATTGTGTAATTTATTACATAGATGAAATAATTCAGTACTCAAATTGTAAGAGATGCAAAATATATCAAAATGTTTCTTTTCATTAAATATGTTGATACCCAAACACTGATAATACTTATAGCTGCACTTAGTAGTGAAAGCTGGGTAGAGAATTTGGAAATACAGCAAGCACAATCCAGAGTCACATGCTTTCACTGAGCTACCCTTTGACTGGAGTTCAGAAGAACAGCATTCTGGCTTGTGTTTTTCTCTCCTGTAACTCCAGAGGCTATCATTGGGCTGAGAAAATAGTTAAAACTTAACATATGTTGGTATGTAGATAAAGGAATGAATGAACCAAAATAAAGAACCTTAATTTAAAATATATTATAAACATATAATAAATCTAGGAGAACTTATTTCTGATTAACATCCTCAGGCATGGGAAGTAATATGCCAAAAACGTGTTGAATCTGTCTCCGGAGATGTGGGGCAAAGAACTGCCCGGCAACTCCAAATTCAGTATCTGTCATTCCCAGCCTAATTTCCAAATGCTGATCAAGAAGCATGGAATGAGAATGTCAATGTTACTTTATATTTAGGGCTTAAGTTTGTTCTATTAGCTAAAATTAGAGTAATAAAATTTCAATATTCAAGTGGAAGATTCCACAAAAATAAAGAGAGAGAGAGAGAGAGAGAGAGAGAGAGAGAGAGAGAGAGAGAACTGGCTACATTGCTGGTTGCTTTATTTAGAGACGCCTAGACTGCACCATTCTCTGAACTTTCCTTCTCTCCCACCAGGGCCACATTCTCTTGCCCAGTCTATGAGGATTTTTTCTTTTTTGAGACAAAGTCTCACTCTGTCACCCGGGCTAGAGTGCCATGGCATCTTCTGAGCTCACAGCAACTTCCAACTCCTGGGCTCAAGCGATCCTCCTCCCTCAGCCTCCTGAGTAGCTGGGACTACAGGCATGAGCCACAACACCCAGTTAATTTTTCTATTTTTAGTAGTCTCACATTTGCTCAGGCTGGTCTCAAACTCCTGAGGCTCAGGCTGGTCTCAAACTCAAGCCATCCTCCCGCCTCAGCCTTTCAGAGTGCTAGTATTACAGGCATGAATTGCTGACCTGGCCACTATAAGGATGCGATTTTCTAGCTCAGCTACTATATACTCCCAGAACTTTAATCTGTGAAGTACTGGAAACCCTGAGTCAATAGCCATCCCTGGAGAATTATAGATTTATGGACCTGTGGCTCAAGAAATTAGAATATAATCTGGTTCATTGTAGCACACTATAAATGTGTGATGAAAGGAAAGAAAGAAGGAAGAGAGCAAGGGAGGGAGGAAAAAAGGGAAGGAAGGCAATATATTTATAAGAATTGGTTGGACCAACCACTATAAACACACTTTTTGTAAATATTTTGCTACAATGTATCTGGAAAGAAACTAATTTCATATATAAAGTAGTGTGCTATCCTATAAAGAGTTTAAGATTAAGATATATGTGTGGGTATATATATTTTCTCAGCTTTTTTACTTATTACCTATGAGAATTTGGACAGCTAAATGTTTCTCAATGCCAGCATTCTCATAAACTTGATAAATTTAAGCATATCCATCTTAAAACATTGTTGAGGGAATTAAAGAAATACATCTAGGTGAAAAAAATAGACTGGCACATCATGGACACTCATCTCCCATTTCTCCAAAATACTGAGAATCCAAAACTTTTCATTCCATTTGACTTCCATAAACTTTCCACTTATGACTTTATATCTAGCCCAATCTGTATCTCAAGTCTCTAAAGCCCAATTATGGGAGGATGGAAGCAAAGAATATGGGCTTGAAATTCAATCAAATATTTTAAAACTACATTACCAATGGTAAAACAGCAGCAAAAACACACCCACTCTGACCACAGGCATCTAATCATCCTTGAAGATAATGAGATTTACCTGGGAAGTTTATCAGGCCCAATAAAGCAATTTTTTCTCTGGCTAAGTGTAAGGAATTACATCCATTAGTAAGTAATCTGTGAAAAGAAAAACAATTTAGGTTGAAATGTCTGATTGCTGGAGCAATGCTAATCTTTCAGTCCCCCAACTCCACCTGCTGTACAAAGGGATCCCTCTTTGCTGCCTATCTATGTCCCAGTGCATGAAGGGGAGGCAGTTCTTTTCAATTATTTTTTCCCCCTTTGGCAGTGCCAAAGATCAAATATCCTAATTCCTACTATAATTTTATGGTTTCTTTTCTGTTTCTCACACCTATTTGGTCTACTTCTATAAAAAGTTATAATTTCTTACATAGTTGGGTAAGAGTGGTTTTAAAAAGTAGTCTCTATATATTCATAAAATATTTTTTCTAAAAAAGGCAGCATAGGAATTATATTTTTGATGGATAAGGGTATTTCTATAGATAAATCTCTTTCAGAGTAACTCTGCTGTCTATTAACTTTTGTGAAAGTTTAAAGAAAATGAACAGTGACTGGAGCCACAAATGAACTTCAGACTTAAGTGTTGGAAATCAGAGTTGATAGTGCAAAATATCAATCAATCCCAGAAAAGCCTAACATTTAATAAACTATTGACACTGATGTATACATGGGATTTCTAATTTCATAATTTAAATAAAAAACAAGCCAAAAGAAACCTTGCCAAGATGACATGACACTAGAATCCTTACCCTCTTCTCTTTCTTCGGTCAAACAAGCATACTAGTTTAGAATGACTATCGTGGAGTTAGAATTCTTGTATTTTAATTCTGCCTTCACTGTGTACTAGCTGCATGAATTGGCTTGGTCAATTGACTTGATCCAAAAGCTCGTGTATGATCCTTTTGTAGTTCATAAGCATGATGGTTGGTTTTCACATGCATGCGTGAGATGTGCCTCCCTCAATCCTTGTTACAATGTGGGCACCTTCCTCTCTGATGCATAAAAAAGGGCCAAAAACTCATGTGAAAAAATAATGATGCTAACAGTAACTCCTCATAATAATGTTGTAAAAATTGAATTAAATAAAACATGTAAATTATTTAAACAGTGTGTAAGTGCTCAATAAATATTTAAATTTCAAAATGGGCAGGTCAATTATAGTCAGACTGTTTCTTGGTGAATTAGGTTAAAGTTATGAGAGATAACCATTCCCAGAATGGAGACACAGCTACCACTCAGACTAGAATTTATGTGGACCCCTGGTCTAGAGTATCATCATCCATAGCAGGTGTTAGACAAACTTTTGTAAATCCTTTTTCTGTTGCAAGGCAGAAAAACCAGTCCATACTGGTTTCTTTAGACAGTTCTTTATTTTATAAATAAAATTGTATCATTCCAAATTCAAATGTTGAAGCTCTAATTCTTAGTACCTCAAAATGTGACCTTATTTAGAAATTAGAGTAGAGTTGGCTCCTATTTCCATATGCATGGCTGCTTACAAAAAGGGGAGATTTGGACACAGACACGCACACAGGAAGATGAAGCAGAGAGCTGATGCGGCAGGAGTCCAGTGTCGCCCAGGGCGGCCAGCCAATCTGCAGAAGCTGAGAGAGGCCTGGAAGGACCTTCCTTCACCACCCTCAGAAAGAACCAACCCTGCCAACTCCCTGATCTCATTTCTAGCCTGGCCTGTGAGACAGCAAATTCTCTTACGTCACCCAGTTCCTGTGTTTTCTTACTCTGGAGAGCCCTGACCAGGGCAAGACTTTTTTCTTTTCTTTTTTTCCATTTTTTTTTTATTTTTTTATTTTTTCCAGCATATTGTGGGGGTACAAATGTTAAGGTTACGTATATTGCCCTTGTCCCCGCTCCCCCCTCGAGTCAGAGCTTCAAGCGTGTCCATCCCCCGGTTGGTGCACATCTCATTCATTATGTATGTATATACCCATCCTCTCCCCCCCACCTGCCCAACACCCAATAGATGTTACTCCTATATGTCCACTTAGCTGTTGATCAGTTAATACCAGTTTGCTGGTGAGTACATGTGGTGCTTGTTTTTCCATTCTTGAGACACTTCACTTAGTAGAATGGGTTCCAGCTGTAGCCAGGAAAACACAGAGGTGCTATATCACCATTGTTTCTTAAAGCTGAGTAGTACTCCATGGTACACATATACCACATTTTATTAATCCACTCATGTATTGATGGGCTCTTGGGTTGTTTCCACACCTTTGCGATTATGAACTGTGCTGCTATAAACACTCGAGTACAGGTGTCCTTTTCATAGAGTGAGTTTTGTTCTTTTGGGTAGATGCCCAGCAATGGGATTGCTGGATCAAATGGTAGATCCACTCGTATTGCTTTAAGGCATCTCCATATTACTTTCCACAGAGGTTGAACTAGTTTGCAGTCCCACCAGCAGTGTAGGAGTGTTCCTCTCTCTCCGCGTCCACGCCAGCATTTATTGTTTGGGGACCTGTTAATAAGGGCCATTCTCACTGGAGCTAAGTGACAAGGCAATACTTTTATACCTTGATTATTATAACTTGTACTGGCCTGGAATTATTCTACTTTTTCAAAATAAGTGACTCATCTCTGCTTTGATTCATTTGCAAAGGCCTTTGTAGTGAAACTCTCAGAAAGCATGTGTATCAGCGAGGCTCCCAGTGAGCATCAGTAACACCCCCGCTGAGATTTTTGTGATGAAGGGACTACCTACGGAAGTATGGGTAAGGCTGAAGGAATCACAAGATATGTGAGACACCCAGGAAGTGGCAACAGCAAAAAGCTGGTACCACCATCTCTAGGACCGAAGGAGAAAGAGGAAAAAATGGAATCACTGAAACCTGGTTGAGAGCCGAAGCCATAATATAAAGACTAGCAGACAAAAGATGCCATCTTAGGGAGCAAGGCATGATCAGAACCACATCGAATCAGACACACACAGCTGTAGGAAAAAATACTCCGACCTTGGGAGTCTCCCATTAGCTGATACCAACCAAACCAGAGGGCAAAGAAGCCCAGGGGATGCAGTCCCTAGGAGTCACCCCTCCAGGACCCAGAGCAAGACAGCGGACGGCATGGAGTGGATCTGAGGCCAAAGGGAGGATGACGGGATCCAAGGTACGTCTGACATTTCGTAACAAAGTAACACTTTGTTACTTCGCTGTAAGTAACAAATCTCCTGACTAAAACTAGCTTAACCAACATGTAATTATTTTTCTCATTTATAACAACAAAAATAAAGTCTGGTTATAGAAAATTTCAGAGTTGGTTCAGCAGCTCAGGAATCGCATGGTACTAGTTAAACAACATCAAGAATCTCCTGATTTTCCTTCATGATTGAAGAAGACCTGTATTTCCAAACATCCCATCATTACCTAAATGACTTCAAATCCAAAGAAAAGAGAATTTCTCTATACACTTCTCTCTCTTTCACTAATTATGGTAATTTTTCCTAGAAGACCCCCTTTATACCTTATTGGCCACATTTAGGTCACAAAACTACCAGGAATCCTATCACTGGCAAAGGGAAATAAATATTCATAATTGTCTTAAATTAATTACTCATCTCCTGAGCCAGATGACTCCTTCCTTCAGGGACAGAACAGCATTTGAGCTGAGCTAAACAGAGGAAGGATTTGCATTAAAAAGCAACTAGAATCATGTTCCCTTATTTCCAAAGTCGTCAAGGTCAGAACTCAGCTACACCCCCCAGCACTGACAACACCCCCCAGTGATACTTTCTCTTTCCACAGCACTGGTTCTGTTGAGGTTCAACCCCAATTTTGGTCATGAGTTCAGAATCAACAAAAGCAGCTCTAGGCCCACCCTTGTGGCCAGTGACCTTAGCAATAATTTACCCTCTCTGGGCCTGGCCTTGGTTTATTCACTGTTGAATGGAGATACAATTTAATTTAAAAATACCCTTGACGCTTTTATACTCATCATAGCAATACATAGACAAGTTGGAATATATTGAGTTGGTCAGGCTTTTGCAATAAAACCAGAGATTTAGCTCAAGAATTAATATTTCAAAAAATCAATATTAGTGATAATATGAAAATCATTCCTAAATAACTGTCAGAAAGCCTGATTTTAATCTCATTTCCTATTGACTTGCAGTGTGACCTTCATTCAGGAATGGAAGCCTCATAACCTGTCCGAGCCTGTTTCTTCATCTATTAGACCAAGGTATTAAGTTGGAGTGTTAACCCTACAACTACCTCACAGAATATCTATGAGCAGTTTATGACGTTGATGACACTCTAGAACTTAATATCTATAAATAATAGTAACTAACATTTCTTTAGTGCATTTCGATTTACTAAATGCTTCTAAAGGGGACAGAGAGACAGACATGTTGGCTGTATTTAATAATTCCTTTAAGGTTTCAACTTAACACATCTGCTTTGAGATTTCCCTCTATTCTTCTTGATGAATATTAATATACTAATATTGCATGCCTCAGTTTCATAAAGCACAAGCTAGCCTGGATTAAGGCTAGGCTTAAGTTCATTTTCATATAATGAGCCAATCCCCCGCCACCGCCACCGTTGGTTGCTAGCTTGTGCAGGTGATAATGACACACACAGAGAGGAAGAGACTCCTGTCTTTAGAAAGCCTTACAGCCATAACTACTATCCTTTCCCCACATGTCCCCCAAACCTGATAAATTCACAGTGGTCAAATCTAAGTCTTTAGCTGCATGAAAATGTCACCTTTAGATTTTCATATTGGAGGAATACCAGCCTTTTGACAGTTTAAATAATTGGCTGATATAGGTACATTTTACATTTTGTTTTTCTAAAGCTTAAGCAAGTTCAAAATGTTCTCAATTACATGTTCTTAAGTTTCTGGAATAAATACGCCTCCATTTATGCAGAGTTTATAATACTTTTAAGCTATTAAGTTACCAGACTCCCAAAATGATACAAGGGAAATATTTCCTTCTTAGAACAGTCCTTATGATGATCAGACAACACTTAGTTTCCCTGCTAAAATGACAATCGATCCCTATTTTCACATGAAACATACTAGGTTTAAAGAAGCATGTAAGTTGTTGTAGTATTTTCTCATCAGAAATCTACATTAAAAATAAGTGAGGAAAGAGTTTCAAACATCATTTGGTATTTACAGTAGACAGCTGAGGCTCTGTCATTTTTCACAATAAACCCAGAAATATATATACTGCATTAGTGGAATATTAGACAAATAAGAGTTTTACAAGGCCAGGGAATCTATTTATTACATGTGTTTGCGAGACTTTAGAAATAAGCATTAACCAGTATAACCTACATAATCTTCAAATGACAAACAATTTTAAAATACTAAACCATGTGCACTATTTTATCACTGGATTTGTACACATTTAAAAGAATTTATGTATTCAGTCTTTGCCTTAAACAAATTTTCTTGATGCATGTATGATTAGAATTTATTCTTCAGAGATATTTCTTAAACTTAACCTTCATAAAACCTTCTGCCAGCATTAGGAATATTTAGAACATGGAATATACATTCACCATTATTTGGATTCTATTTACTCACCAGAATCATTCCTTTCAGCTACTTTCCAGTATAAAATAAGGGTAAGCCTATTAAGTGAGAAATGTTTTGAATCCTTTGGAGAGGCAAGCAGATGAGCTTGTCTCATGCATCATGAACTGAGCCTGGAGGTCATGTTTGGAATTTTTTGTAGATGCATTTAACATTAGGTCACTGGTTGCTAGTACTGTTGTTGGAAGATGTAAACAAATAAGATTAGAACTCAGTCTCTTTATCCTCCTTTCAGAAACCTCTTAACAGTATTACTAATAAAGAGTTACTCTGTCCCCCATCTGGAATTTCCCGTCTTGATGCCTGTCCCCTTTTCTTTATCTGCAAAATGAGTGAGTGTGTCAAATCAGGAGGCAATAGCTTCCTGTCCAACTAGAGTAGAATCAGAACACTCTTAGTGTGTTTTGTTATCAAAGATCTTAATATGCTAGAAGTAAGTTTAAATTAAAACATGGATAAAGCAATTGCAATGAATGTGGTAGACTCATTGTTTTCCTGACCCCTTAAAATGTATCATCACACATTCAGATTTATGGGAGAGCAGAATTTGAATAATTTACCATATGACTTCTGTATGTCGAATGTTCTACAGAGGAAGAAGCTATTTGCCACACATTCCACCAAAAATGATCCTACCAGAGTTTGCCTCTGCCCAAGGAAGAAGGAACCATCACTTATCCACTTAACCCTGTTACTGTCTCACTTACCCAAATTTTGCCGGGAAATGTTCTGAGCATCCTAAGGAGGTACTTTTAATCAGTTCTTTACTCAAGGATACAGACTGTTGGTACATTAAGCAAATAGATGGTCTGGGAATTGTAGTGGAAGGCATAGGGGCTAGTGAAGAGGGAAAATCAGACCAGATGTCCCTGGTCCACCAAGCCACTTCACCAAAACCCCTTTACCTATCAACAACTGGGATGGGGAGAAGGGCAAGCACGGCCCTACACCCTCAGAGGATATTTTACATGAACCTCACAAGTTCTTTATCTCCATTCTTCCTCTCCTAACTTTCCACAATCCTTTCTCTTTTTTATTTCAAAATATTAAGGGAGTATAGGCCGAGTATAGTGGCTCAGGCCTGTAATCCTAGCACTCTGAGAGGCCGAGGCAGGAGGATAGCTCAAGATCAGGAATTCGAAGCCAGCCTGAGCAAGAGTGAGACCCTGTCTCTACTAAAAAGAAAAAGAAAAAAAAAATAGACAGAAATTAATTGGCCAACTAAATATATATATATATATAAATATTAAGGGAGTACAAATGTTTTTATTACATGGATACCTTTTATAATGCTTAAGTCAGGGCTTTTAGTGTGCCCACTGATCATTGTATCCAACAGGTAGGTTTTTATCTCTCCTTTCCTCCCCTCTCCACTTCTTGATTTCCACTTACCTTTGCATCAAAAAGACACCTGCACTTGAATGTTTATTGCAGCACAATTCACAGTCGCAAGGATGTGAAATCAACCTAAGTGCCCATCAATTCATGAGTGGCTTAAGAAAATGTAGTGTATATATATGCCATGAAGTACTACTCAGCTATGAAAAGGAATGAAAAATGTCATGTGCAGCAACTTGGATGGAACTGGAATCTTTTCTTTTTAAACGTCTATGTGTTTTATTTCCTTTAGAAATACAAAGCTCAGTGTTTGTTCCTTCAAATGTCTTACAAATTTCATAGACTCATCACTTGTTTTTGGTAGTTTCCTTTAGCTAACACCTTTCAGAAATGCCTACAAGTGTGAAATTTGTTCACATGACTATTTGTTCATCCTGAATCAGCTGAAGTGAGGTGGTCCTCTACCTTGCTGAGGGGTGTGGGAGAGAGAAAACAATGGAGAGATGACAAGGGTTTTAGCCCTTGCCTATATTTGTTCTTTCCATAAATTCTTGATGTTAAAATCATCTCTCCATCAAATGAATTGGTTTTTCCCAAAGATCCCTAAATGGCCAACATAAACAGTTTTTATATTCTTTTTATAGTTTAATTATCCCAACTAATTTTATTCCCTGCAAACTACTGATCCCATGAGGGTACTTATACACTTCTTGACTCAGTCAACATTGTACATTGGCCTCCTTCACCTCCTTCACTGACTTCTGTTCATTTTATCTAACAAATATCTCTCAAATCCATCGATTTCTCTCCACTTTTTAACACTCTATCCTTTGCAGAACTATACGAGTTCCTCTTAACTTTTATTCCAGAGTTAGCCAAACTGTAAATGTAAGGGCATGGCCTTCCAGATTGCCAAGTCTACTCTAGACTTCTGACCCCTACAGCAAGAAGTTAGGATCCCAGTACAAAGTCAGAAGGAAATGTCCATACCAGACCACTCCCACTTCTCACTCCAGCTACAAGTTTTGTGGGTATATTGGTCAGGATTCTTCAGAGAAACAGAATCAACAGAATGTGTTTACACATATACACAGACATATACCCACACACATATGTGAGGGAGAAGAAAGATTTCTTGCATACAATGTGAAGTTCATACAATGTGAATTGTTGGTAAGTCCAAAATCTGCGGGTTAGGCCAGCAGGCTAGAAACCCAGTGAAAAGTTACAGCTCCATCCCAAAGGCAGTCAGCTGTCAGAATGTTTTTTTACTCAGGCTAGGTCAGTCTTTGTTCTAGTAAGGCCTTCAACTTATGGGTTGAAGCCCATCCTGAATCCCTTTGTCACAGGACGTTCCTGAAGGCTGATTCCTCAACCTAAACTGCACTTCCTTCACCCCTTTGCTCAGTTTGCTAGTGCTTAATATCTCTCATTTCTTAACACTTACTCAAAGTTGTAGTTTTTGATTATATAATTAAAGTTTTCTTTCCCAAAAGACCCTTATCTGTATCAGGCAGAAATCCTGTTTATTTTTGTTCCTCATTATATCCCAGTATTTAACATATGTTAAGCGTGAATTGATAAATGTTCACTCTAACTGACAGTGAAGGGTGTGTGCTCAAACCACCCTCCCCAGTCCCCAGTTGCAGGAGTGTGGCTTGGTCAGTAGACTTGTTCTCCCCACCAACACACAATCAGCACATATTTGTAGAGCACCTCAGTGCAAAGCTTTGTGTAATACAAATTCATAGTATATAAAAAAATTACCAATGGAGGAAGATATTCAGAGCCACTATATTGTGTAGCTAAAGTAACAAAGAAGTAAGGTTCATTATAAATGAAATTGATGTCAATCTTTCACTATTTCATGTAATATTAACTATAAATTTAGAAGTTTCATTCTGATATGTAGCAATGAACCAATATTATTACCTTTAACTCTGATTTGAGTTTGCTTTCTGTTCAGGACCACAGAGCGAGTGAGGCGCGAGCTGACAACAAAACTGCCAACAGGAATCCGCATGAGATTTGGTCATGAGTCGTGCTGATCACAAAATTCTCTCATTATTTGTTTGCATACACCCTGGTGTGTCATCCAGAACACACGTGCAGAGATGGAGAAACCAGGGCCTGGCTGTGTGTTTGCTTCTTTCTTTCCAACACAGATGTTTGGTGACACTCAGGAGACAGGCGTTGTGCTAATACTGTGCCATGTTTATGTTTGTGTTTATCTTCAAATATATCTAACTGGTTTGAAGCCATGAATTTTTTACCCATAATTACAATTGCAGCTCTGGGTGACATTGTGGATGGCTTGCTATGTTTTGAAAATGTTAGTAAAGTTGGCTTCTGGGAATTAGCGGGTGAACATAATGATTCTAGAAGCAACAATATGTATCATAAAGAATCCAAATCAATATTGTTATGGAGAGAGTTGATGTGTTTGTCGCTGCTTTTTTTCTAAGTAAAAAGAAAAAATATCAAAATTGGGATTAACAGCTAACATTTGCATGAAAGCTGGAATTCTAGGTGCATAGGTTCCTTTCTAAAAAAAAAAAATAGAAAATAGAGAATTTAAGAAACTATGTAGTGAATGCATCATATGGTAGAAAATAAGTTGGATTGTTCAGTCCTCCAAACACCCTGAAACACAAATTCTTGTTGAACTCCCTACTTATTCTCAGAATGCCTTATACTTCACATCTGTTACAAGGAGGAAAGAGCACAGGAATCAACTGAGGATGAACAAAAATCATAAAATTGAGCCATACAAATCCTTAGGAAGTAAACTGAGTTTAAGTAGGTATATTTTAAGAATAGCTGAAATTTATACCTCGGATACTGAGTTGCATGAACCTGTGCCATATGTCTATTATGTGCTGGGTGCTGATCAGGTTCCTAAGAGTACCCTTTAATTTCCTAATTTTGTGAAAGAAAAACTAAGCATCAAAAATGTTGAGTAACTTGTCCAGGGATGTAAAGCCAGTAATAAATGAAAATACAAAACACCAAAAAGATTTATTCTAACCTGTTTTTACAGAAATTGGCTTAAATTATAAACTATGGAACTGCTCTACCTTTGTGTAGCAGAATATGTATTACTTCAGTGCCCACTGCTGCGCTTGGTGTATTGCATGCACACGATATTTATTTAACCAATGATAAAATAAAAGGATGAAAAGGAAGGAATAATAGAAAAAATACAGGAAGGAAGGATTTAAGCTTTTGCTGTTAACTTAGAATAATCATTAAAATATCTTTAAAATCATAATCCCTATTATGTCTTTCCTTTTTAATTTTCTATATCTAATTGATACTGGCTTGAAAATTTTAACCAAATCTGAGTTAAAAAAAAAAAATAGAGAGTGTTTGTAGATGAATGCGTGTCATTCAGCATGAACCTTTGTGACATTATTTAGACAATTCACTTTTTTTTTACCTTTCTGACTTGAAATTACATTAGAGGACCTGAAATTACTGGACATCTGAGTTTTTACTGGCTTTTCAATTTCTTCCAATTTTATGTTAATGTTAAAGGTCAATGTCTACCCTATGTTTTCCTTCTAAGCAGTGGAATCATCCAATGGGGAAAAAAGTGTATATTTATATTTGAAGATGAACACAATATTTGTTATTATTTTTATTTTTTTCTAATATATAGATCTGTATTCAGTCATATAGGTTGGTTTCTGTGTTTCTTTATTTCTCTCTCCTCTGTCTCTCTCTCCCTCTCCGTCTCTGTCACCCTCCTTTATTTTTTTCCATAAAGCAAAGTCATCTCGGTAATTTGAAATTAGAGAAACCACAATTTCTGAACAGAAAACCCGAGTATACCCTGGACCTTCTGTGTCAGTGGACACTTTCCTAGTCCTTTTTCTCTCCCAGTAAAGTTTTCTTGCCACATTCCCTGTTCAGGAGGGCTTTCCCAGGTAACTTATGTGTCAACTTATACTAAATTGTAAATATTGCTACCATTTGTAATTTAAATTAGTTTATGGATGTGTTAACCTTTGCCCTCTAATATAGTTCACAAATGCCTTAACCCCCAAAATGTGGCTAATGTGACATCCTCAAGATTAGAGTCTAAAAGGAAAAGTCAGAGAATAGAAGAATGAATCAGAAAAGCAGTGAGTTCGAGGAGCCAATTCTATCAGAAAATATACCTTCCCCACAAAAGAAAAGTTATCTCAGAGAATGACATCTGTCAAAACTTCTGAGGCTGGACAACTTGTGTTTTCTGATAATCTTAGTCTTCATGCTTTCCCACTAGTTTTAAAGTGTTTTTCTTTTCCATTTCTAGGGCCTGTTATAAATCATTTTATAGATCAAAGAAAAAAGAGAAAACTATCAGCAATTTGTCAAATATATTAGACACTATAGAAATTCTCAAGATATGCATCAGTCTAAAGATTCCAGGAAATTACTTCTCAAAAGTAACTGCTTACAAGTGAATGTTTGCCTTCCTAAATCACTAAGAACCAACTTTATTGAATCAGTTGAAGCAGCTCTTCATTTTTTTCTTGTTGATCAGAATTTCATTAAGCTGTTCCTTAATGCTCTGTGACTTTGTTTGCTCTGGATTTACATTACTCAACCATATCCCTTAAGCTTAATTAAATTTGTTTGTTCATGCTTTGAGTACTTTTCT
Source organism: Microcebus murinus (assembly GCF_040939455.1). Classification (NCBI taxonomy): domain Eukaryota; kingdom Metazoa; phylum Chordata; class Mammalia; order Primates; family Cheirogaleidae; genus Microcebus; species Microcebus murinus. The sequence goes on from NC_134106.1 coordinate 109,899,990, forward strand.
CTGTTCTGCAGCAAAAATAGGTAAAAATCAAGGGACATTCATTCATCTGCGAAGCTGTCAGTCCATCATAACTTGAATATTGATTTTGGGGGAGGCTGTGACATTCCCTAGGTGACCATGTCAAGTTTGTTGACGGAGAGCTCTCTACTTAATCGAATATGATGTCTGTATGGGAAGTGATGAAGTATGTCAGTGATGTATACGTTTTCTCTCTCGCTGTGTGTGCAGTAGAGGGTAATGATATTCCATCGTCTGCTGACCAAACTCCATGTGCCTTGCTTGTCTTATTACTTTAGTATTTTTTTCTCTTAAATACCTGGGAGCAATACAGTTATTCATCCAAGAGATGATTATGCATTAAAAAAACTTGAAGCATGAAATATCAGATGAGGATAGTCATAAATGATTTGCCACATGAGTAATAATTTTAATTTGGTCGCCAAACTTGCAGTGTAGTTTTACTCATCTGTAATATGGGAGTAATGATCATCCTTCCTGTCATTAACTACTTCTCAGCAGTGTTGTAAAAATTAATTTATGTTCCTAAATGGCTTTTCAAATGAAAATGCAGTGTAAATGTTAGTTTCTAAACCATGCCCTTTCTGGCCAAAGCTGGCATTTTCTCTGATTAACATTTAAAATGCTGTACAGGGAATCAAATTTTGCTTGGACAATAGCTGAGAAATATTTTTAGTTGTTTTAAAGAGAAAGTGAAATACAGTTTTCAAAAATTTAACAAAAATGAAACAAAGAATTTAGTTATATCAATTCAACAAATATATTTTTAAATCATTCCTTTGTCATTTAAAGGTTTCTGACAGAAAAAAAAAAATACTGACTTTCACCCTAACAAATTGCATTGCACTAGTAAGTTATCCAAATTAGCCTGAAATCATTTCTCCTGATAATATGCAAAAATATTACAAGGTAACATTTTGTAGTCTGATTTCTCAGGTTTTCATTTGGTTCAGATATACATTTAAACGATTTGTCACTAAAGTATCTGGCTATTTCATATCTGACAAAATTATAGGGTGCAGATTCATATAACTATGAAGAAAAACAGAAGTAATTTCTTCATAGGTTGGAAACTCTGATTAACTATTAACATTGCTATACTCTTAAGTAACAGAGTGGGTGTTAAGAAGCTGCAACATCCAAGTACCTTATCTTCAGTTCTTTTTATGGGTAAGGGAATGTGGTTAAGTTCTCTGGTCCCTTGTCAGCTTTGCTTCTGTGAAATGTGCCCTCCTGACCTTCTTCCTACCTGTCTGTCTGCTTACTTTCCCCCCCCCCTAGTTTCTGCTTCAACAGAATGAATTTTCAATTCTTTATCCTGGCATTTAAAACACCCTCTATGACATCCAAGATCTGACTCAATATTTCCACTTTCATGACCCATGAGCATGTCATACTCAACACCAAAAGTGTGAACTCAAGTTTTCTCCCACTTCCTGCATCTATTCCTGCTTTATCCTGGTGAATAACACCAATATCTTACCAAGGGTGTGTCAAGATGTCTTTGTGACTTTCCAATAGTTAATTTCTTGAACTGTATACACACATTGTGTGAGGCATTGAACTGAATAAAAAACAGTCCCTGTTCTCCAGTAGCTCACAGTACAGTGGGAGAGACATGTCTTGATGAAATAAGGATAACAGCTAGTCTGGAGAAGCACATCAGTGCGATGCTGTGACATTTAAGGCCTTGTTGTCTGGGAGGCTTTCCTGAGGAGGTGATGACTGCGTGTAAACCTGAAGATTGGGAAAAGAGTAAAAACTGGGAAAACAGGTGAAACGGGTAAAGGGTTGTATGGGGAGGGCATTTTAGGCAAAGAGCCGGTGCCCTCTTCCTTACATCTAATCAGACCCCAAATCATGGGCCTCCAGGCCAATTCTCTTTCTTAAATATCACATGTGCACATCATTTGCAATCTCTGCTGTCACTTTTTAAAGTTTTTCTACTATTGTAATATCACTACCCTCATTTATAAGCCATAAACATTTATATATTTTCAATATCCCTTTTCTCCCTCTTCTAGAATTCCTATAAAATATTTTATCAAAATCCAAGGAAGTCCTCATAAACTCTTAACTCTCTGTCTGGCCTTAATTCTCCTCCAAAAAATGTATTATCTTTTGCCCTAAATTCTCTCCTCTTTTATAATGGAAATGTTGAGTCTCCCAATCTTCAATCTTCTCCAGGTTTGTTTGCTTGACTTTATTACAGAATTTCTCAAGGGAACAAGGGAGAAGGAAAGAAAAGGAGAAATGTCAAATATCTTTCATTTTCTTTTCTTTTATTCTTTACGTGGAAAGAACATAATAATATATTTGGTAGTTTTATTTCTTACTCTGGCTCAAATTTAGGATATCTATCACAAAGTTGGAAAATATAAATTTCAATTTAGAATTAATAAAGTTTCCCAGTTTTATTTTATAACAAATGGGGGAAAGATGCTTTATCATATCATATTTTAATCTTCACTTGAACATATTATTGGCATGGTATACCTAAGGAGAAAACCAAATTTCATGAATAAATTACTCTTTCTAAGAAAGTGGACATGGTTGTACACTGTAAAAATATAATTTTGTTCTAACCCAACTTCTAATCTTCATTTACTATGTTAATATTCTGATCTGGCTTTTCTGGATTCTTCTATAGGTCAGGAAAGATGCATTAAAAGTCAAAAGCAGTCCTTATTTCACTCTAATGTTTACATGTATCTCAAAATCACAGGAGTCAGCAGTCTCCTGAAATTCAGCTAAAAATATAAAAAAATAAACAATCAGAAGTATAAATGTTATAGTCCATATTGTCTTTATACTCACTCTCAATTAATTTTCCAATAATCTGGTGTGATCACCTTAAATATTTCCATTTTAAAGTGGAGAATCGGGGAAGGTAAGAAATTTCTCCCAGAATGCATATTATCAGTTGGCCAGATCAATGTCTGCTTTGATGCTTAGTTCCCATAGGATTACTCCCACTAAAATTTATCCTACCCTCCTATAAAAATAAATGTATAGCTAAAAAGCAGGTATCCAGCCAGGAATTACCTCCTGAGGCATGCTGGAAGTAGGTGTGGCCATATGATTAGTTCACTCCAATAGGATGTGAGTGGATGTGACTTATGCAACTGCCGGAATGATTTTTTTTTTAAATCAGTCTTTCTTTTCTAAGCTTTCTTTCTCCTTTTGCTAGTAAGAAGGAAAAAAAAGTCAAGACCCCTGAATCATGTAATGGGAAAGAGATACCCACCAACCTGATATGTGTAGAGAAATGAATTTGTTTTGTATTGAACCATTACATTGAGAGTCTATTTACAGCAGTCTAGATTATTCTAACTAATGTATGTCTCAACTCCCTAACCATCTCTTCCACAGTTACAGCGATTTGTCTGGTTTAGTCTACCTTTCTGCTTGCTCCTCACTGGAACTCAACAGCTAAGCAGCTCTCAAGGGAAAAAAAAAAAAAAAAAAGAAAGAACACCATGTTACCTAGTCTCTTTTTATATTTTGAAATCAAATATCACATGAGTTCTTGTCTCAATGTTAGCTCAAAATATTACTGCATTTCTCTCGGCAGTATATTCTCCCACTGAGTGAGGTAGCTGTTTTATACCTGCTCTAATCTCAACTTCTAGCATCCCCCTTCTTTATAACTTGCACTGATAATCTTGGGTTCTTATTGCACTAAGAATACAAAGTCTTCAGTAGAGAGCTACCACATACTCCCACCATATAATTCATCAGCCCCATTGCATGTGAGCCTGGATTTTCTCTGCATTTCCTCCTTGGTGGGGCTTTCCTTCTCCTACCTAAGCTAACTTGCCAACTCATTCAAACACGTCTCCTATTCAAGGTCACTCATGGATCACAGATCTTACTTTTTTCCTCTAGCTGATCAATCTAGCATATACATATTGTATACATACTACTATTAAATATATAAAGTATTTTATAATAAATATTTATAATATATTTATTAAATATATATACAAATTATTTCATATCTTAAAAATTAAGGTCCTTTATCCTTTTCCACTTTATATGCCTCTTTAATCTCATATTCCATTTTATAGTAAAATCTTTCCAGTTCCATTATTCCCCTTCTTTCTTGAATAAACATCAATTAAGATCTTTATTTCCAGTTTCTAGAACTGCTGTTATAAAGGTCATTGACGATTTTTGCTAAATTTAGTGGTCAATTTTTAATCCACCTCTACCTTTTTCTATCATCTATATTGATCACTCCAATAGCCTTAAAATACTATTTTTAAGACTATATTTTGTCATTTAATTTATGAGATGCTATGCTTTTAATTGTTTTTTTCTTTGTCTCATTGGCTTCTGATTCTTATTTTCCTATGCTATATCTTCATTATATTTATGTCTAAATATTAGAATTTCCCAGGGATTAGTCTTTAGATGTCTTCCTTATCTATATAGTGAGACTTAGATGATTTTATTTATTCTCATGACTTTAATCATCAATTTGATGCTTGGAAACTCTCAAATTTGTATCTCCAGCCAAGATCTGTCTCATTTATCCAATGCCTATTCAACATTTTCTCCTGAATATTTAATATTTAAGACTATAAATCTCAAGTTTATCATATGCATAATCCTGAGCCTCCTTCAGTCTTCTTCATCCCAGTAAATGACAGTTTCCTATATCTTATAATCAAGGCAAAATTCTTCTCTTTTTGACACACTCAATCTCCATCATATCAGCAAATCCTGTTAACTTTACCTTAGAATGAATGCAGAAACAGAATACTTCCCTCCCCCTCCACTGCTACTGCCCCAGCACAAAACAACATCATTTCTTCCATGGTTTGCTGAAGTAGCCACCTAACTGAACTCCTTCTACCGTTGTCTCCTTTAGGCCATAAGTAATTCTGTCAAAATATGAATCAGTTCACAGTCTTCCCTTGCTTGAGACACTTGGGAGCTTCCTATCACACTCATAGTAAAAGCATAATTCCTTAAAAGTTCTACATGATCTAGACCCCATTACCACTGTGACTTCATCACCTACCTCACCTTCACATTTTAACTCTTATTTTTCTATGACTAGTGTTATTGTCATTCCACCAACATGACTGGGCACACTATCATACCTGGGCTTTTGCACTTACTGTTTTTGTCCTCCTAGAATGCCTTTCCCAGTACATTTATGTGGCCTGGGCCCTGATTTTCTACAGATATCAAGAAAGAGCCATCTCCTCAAAGATGCCTTTCCTGACCATCCTATAAAGAGAACCATGGACCACTTGCTTTCTCGTCATCCTTCCTTATTTTTCTTTATAATGTTATTGCTCCTCAACATTCATTTCTTTTCATTTTGTTCTCTCAACACACACTACTTCATAATCCTCATGACAACAAAGACTTTCTGTACTCATCTCATTTTTTATATTTTTAACCTCTAGAATATTGTCTTTCACAGAGGAGATACAAAGTGTCTATTGAATGAATTAACATCCTTCCCAAGCACATCACGAATGCATCAGGAACAGTATTAATAACCATAAGTGAGGAGTACTGACTTTATCAAGGGAATTTTGTCAGAATTCATCCATTGTCTTTTTCCAACTACATTTAAATATTATATCAAATCTCTGGATGAGAGGAAATTCTGATATAACTCCCTTGGTGATTCTAACATAGATGCCTCTCTCCCACATTAGTGAAACTCCTGAGTTCTCACCAGCTCCAAATGGCATAATTGTCTTCGTGGAGCTTCACAGTCACCAAAGAACTATTTTTGACATCAATTAGTCAGACAGGATGAGTTATGAGACTGCAGTTAGTGTGAAGGTTCAGAGTAAACACTTAATGCATTATAACTCATTTGGGAGGATGTAGGTAAATGATGGATAGACTCTAAATGTCTAAAAAACTACTCCACAGTAAACTACTGAAAATAGAGATGTCAGAGTAAACCCTAAGCATGCCTGAAACTCCAATGTAAGCAAAGAAGTAAAGTTTTAGAAAGTGTATCTATATAAATAGACTTCGTACAGCAATTTTAATTCTAGGTTAGAAACTCAGGTGGACAATAAGTATAATTTCATTTCTATTTTTGAATTAACTTCTAATATAAAATCCACTTCACCACTTGGAAGAAATTACTCTTATTCTTTTGGTGATCCATATCCTCTTTATTGAAACAATTCTAAAATCTAGAGCCTTTATATAATAGCAAGGTAGATGATAGGGCTGAAATTGAATTATCAGTCGAATTCATTACATTTATTTAATGCAATTTGTCAGGTGTCCATTAAGAGTTAATTCTTCCTGTGTAGCTAACTCTCAGCTTTCTCTCAATTTCAGCTTTTCAGGTCATGCAGCACTTTAATCATCCAGTGAACAGGACTGATTTAGTAATAATTTTTAATTTTGCCTCTTTAGTACAAATTCTAATGTGTTGTACATGGTCCTTTCCCATTCCCCCTTCCCACCTGTTCTTATTTGCCACGTGCGGAACATCCTATGAAGTTGTCTGCCCAGAGACGCTGTGTTCCAGAACATCCGTGCCACTGTTGTGTGCGTGGCACTCATTTTGCTGCCCTTGTACTTCTCTCAGTGTTCCTTGAAACTGTCTAAAGACCTGTCAACCTAAGCACGTCGCAAAGCTACGTGATCTTGGGGACGCAACTCTCCTGTGATCTTGCATCCAAAAATCCTATGGGATTTGTGAAGTAATCTTGTTTCACCTCTAATTCTTTCAGGACTCCCAGATTAGGGATCTTTACAAATCTCAGAAAGCCTTGCACCAAAATCATCACTTTTACCAGGTTTTCCAAAAAATATATTATCTTCAACTGAAGTCCTTTCTTTTTCTCCACACTCCTTCCACTCTCATTTTGTTTTTGTTTTCTTGGTTTCTTTTTTTTTAATCTATGCATTCCTTCCTTGAGGAAATAGGCACTATCCTAAAATGGTCAAGGGTGGATTAAGGAAGGTGTCAAAAGGAAAAATAAAGCTAGCAACAATAGCACGGAGTACAAATAACATTTCAAAAAGGCAATATTATATCACATAGAGGAGTATAGAATATGTACTAATGATACCTGGCTTCTTATGCCCCCAAATCTCCCTTAATATTGCCTACTTATATAATCAGTGTGTTCCTTGCCATACCCCCACACTTGGTTGGGACTCTCTACGGTACCTTAATGCTGCATTCTTGAAGAAATGCCATATTATGTGAAAATGAATATCAATTGCCTACTCTTCCTCAGGAGAGAAATGAGCAATTTATATAATAAGAGAATCATATGGGCAGGTTTTAAAGATGAGAAGTTATGGAAAAGAGGGAGGTAGACCTTTTGAGGAGATATTTTGGCATAAACAGGCCTTATGCTGCTGCAGACAATAGTACACAGGTCTAAACATGAGAATGATCAGTGATGTGAACACAAAGTGAATGGACTTGTTGGGGCTCAGGAAACAATTCTCCAAACCGAAGGCCTTAGAAAAAGCCTTACAAAGCAAATGTTTTCTCTGACCTTCTCCTGCCCTCCCCTGAGGCTAGACATAGAAACTAGGATCCCTCTTTCCCAAAGTGGGTCATACAAACCAGAACCCCCTTTTCACCAAAGCCAGCCACAAAACCTAAAAATATTAGCCTAACTTTCCCTCCTCTCTATCTTCATAAAACCTGGTTATAATTATCTGACCTTCCTTGTTTGGCTATAGGTAATAAGACCCCCATTCCAGAGAGGGTCCTGCCCCACACCAAGAAAGAAGGAATGCATACTCAGACAGCCCCCAAAGAATCTAGACACACAGGCCTTGCTGGGTTTCCCCACTGAGTCTATGAGCATTAGATCATTACATTTTTGCCCAATCATATTTCTACATGGCTGTCCCCATAGTTTGTTGAACCTAAGCATAAAAATGGACAATTTCTTTGATATCTTTGGGTCTTCATTCTGAATGCTTATGCATATACATGTTAAATAAATTTGTATATCTTTTCTCCAATTAATCTGCCTTTATCAAATTGATTTTTCAATGAACCTTCACAGGGCCAAGCCCTTGGCCCCTATAGGCTTATATTAGTCAGTGTGAATAACACCAACTGCTATTACAAGAAAATTTCCCCAAATCTTAATGATTTGACACAATAAAAATTATTTCTCACACAGAACAAACTGGATGTTCCTGGTTGGGCAGTTTTCCTGGTTGCTTGTTTCTCAGTGGTCACTCAGCCTCAGGGATCCAGGTTGTCTGCATCTTGGATGCCACCATCCTCAATATTTGAACTACAGTGTTACTGCAAAAGACAAGGATTTTTACTGTGTCAGATCAGAAAATGGCACACCTCACTGCCAACCTCATGCCAGTGGGCAGAATCACTTCTGTGGCCACCTAGATAAAGGAGGTAAAGCACGTAGTTCTACTCTAACAAAGTTCCTTGGTGAGTGTGTAACATTATCTGTACCCCAGGACTTTTATGACCAACTCTTGGTAAGGCAGCAAGGGAGGGTAGAGCTTTTCATAAAAATTGGTTCTCTTGGTAATTGCTGTAATATTATAAAGGCTAATTCGCCAGTGAATAAAACATTGAAATGACTGATGGCCAGGAATTTGCCTTGCCTGTCTTTTCCACCCCTTGCTGATAACAACATCTTAGAATATGAAAGTATAATGGATAGAAGTATGTCAATAGCTATTAAATGTCAAAGGAATGATATCAAATCAAAATGAAAGATTCTGACCAGGAATAGCCTAGGTTTAAATTCTAAGCCCTCAAACAAATGTACCAGGAGAGACTGTATCTTCAATTACTGGCTAAATGCATTTTCCTTTGAGAGATTCTCTTACCTTTTATTAACTCCCTCACCATGCTTTCCTAGCACCACAGAACACTGCACACACACACACACACACACACACACACACACACACACATACAAAAGAAAGAAGTTGAGGCTTATGGGAAATAGCAAAAGCAGACGAAATTTTGAAAAGGACGGAGGAAAAACTAAGAGGTCTGATTGATCTATAATATTCGTGAATATCAGGAAAACATTTAAGTCAAAAAAGTAGGGGGTATAGAACTTTTCAACCAACTCTTTGAGATGGAAGGGAAAAGTAGCAATGAGTGGGAAAAAAAAATCCAAGAGGTGATTCTTCTGATTTTCATGCTCGCATTTAAATTTAGCTCTTAAAATGTTCCTGCTCTAACAGTTTTGACATTTTAAAAAAATAAAGAACTTTTACAAAGATATATATTTCCTGCTACATTTAAGGCACCCTGTGTGTTCCTTGAATGTCATAATGCCATTAAGTCCCCTTCACAGACATGCAATTTTATCCTCTTACTGAGGGCTCTTAGTGCAGCAAGTGCTTCAGGGAGCACAAGGTGGAGCTTAGGGGCCTGGCAAGGAGTGTTCAAACCCTTACAGTTGGGCTTGAATTTTAATATTGTGTCATTAGGAGAACAACTGTCAATTAGTGCGGTATTTACCCTGTTTTATTTTATTTTTTTACAAGACCCATGTCTTAAAATTTTCCATCTGCAAAATATATTCCTTTAGTCAGAAATGTGTTTAAAAATTAATACCTGAAAAATAGCATTTTGTCATATTGCTTTCATTATATGACATAACACGGTGTGTTGCTAGGCAACTAGTACGGCTTTTAGAAAACTGCATACTTTATAATAGATTACTTTAGAGGCACTTTTTCAAAACAAATAGAATAGAGTTATCTAAAAACATCTTCTGAAATTCTATACAGAAAATGATTTTTATAAAAAAGTCAACATCTCTAAAAGTGAAGAGGAGATGCCCCTATCACATAGGCCCTGAGGTTTTCAACAGTTTTCATTTCGCAGAGAGAGAGAGAGGGAGAGAGAGAGGAAGAGAGACAGAAAGACAAGGAGAAAGATCTTAAATCTCTGTCTACAAGCATCTAACCAAGAGGTCCTCAAACTTTTTAAACAGGGGGCCAGTTCACTGTCCCTCAGACCGTTGAAGAGTGCACACTGTGGGCCCGGGAAAAGTCTGCTGCTAAGCAGGACAGGCAGCTGGGACAAAAACACCCAGGATAAATGTCATAGGCGGGCGGCATGAGGCTCGTGGGCCGTAGTTTGAGGATGCCTGATCTAACCTGCAAATAAAAATATTCATTGTAAATTATGCATGATATTCAATTGTCATTCAAATATTTCTTTGATGAGGAAAAATATAATCATTTGGAGAGACTAAACTTAAAAATATAGACTTGAAATAAATACAGTGAATTACTTGTGTGTTGCTTCTGTCTCCTGGTTTCATAACTGTTTGCTTTTTTATGGAATAATTATAAACTTAAAATAAACCATTTATGGTTACTAGCACTGGTCAGTAATCATTTAGTTTAGTATGGAGGGGATTATTACACTGGATAGAATTTTAGGATATATAACATCAAAAATGTACTAAAATTTAAGTTTCTATGACTCTATAAAATGCTTTATTCTTTAACAGGATACTTAAATGGTAACATAATATATATTAGCCATAGATATTCTGGAAAATATAGAAGCTTATCAATGAGAAAAGATTTATCACTCATTATTAAAACCTAGAAATGAAAAGCTGCTATTAATATTTTAGCAAACATCTTACTAGACTTTTTTTCATTTTTATATATTATTTAATTCAGATTGTTTATTTTTTGTTTTGTTTTCACTCTTCTCACCAAATTGATATTTAATCGTATATCATGTATATAGCTTTTCAGCTTACTCTTTTAAATTAATGTTATATTGTGGGTATTTTTGTGTATGTATATAACTTGTTTGAAATATATTATTAAATAACTGACAGGTGGCCTGCCATATGGCCATACCATAATTTATTTAGTTAACCCACTATACTTAACGTTTTCCACCAATTTTTCATTATTATAAATAATACTGTAATGAATGTCCTTATTCATAAATCATGATCCATATCTCTGTTGATTTTCTTAGGGTATGTGACTGGAAGTGAATTTACTGAGTCAAAGAGTATGCATTATTTTAAAGCTAGACATACATATTGCCAAGTTATTTTTTGGAAAGCAAGAAACAGAGTTTACTTTCTTTAAAAAGATCTAACAGCAATGGTTAGGAAGGCATAGTGCAATTTCACTGACAATAAATATTACCGAATTAAATGCTTTGTCAGTTTGGGGATGAGGAGTCAATTGCATCTTGTGATTTTTAATGAAATTGAATAGTGTTTTATATTTACTGCCATTATTTCTTCTTTTCTAAATTTGAGTCCTTTGTCTATTTTTCAGTTAGTGAATTTATTATTTTCTTTTTCTAATTAATTTCATAAGTTTTTAGTCTGCATTGATTAGGGTGATACCTTTCATATTACTAGTATCAATTGGGACTCTTTTCAGTGTAATGATTTGAAGATTTCAAGATGTTGAAAAAGATCAATCTAAGAGTCTTATATTTTATGGCAGGAACAGACTCTATTGTTGACTATTTAGCTAAGAATTATGTTTCAGAGCCTTATTTATGTCTAACTGTTGTCTTAATTTTAGATTTTCTAATGGAAACATTCTTGATCCCCATTCTGCTATTTGGATGGAAACTATGAGGAGACTTGAAAGGATGACAAAGCCATAAGACAGAAGGAGTTCCAGTGTCTAAATCACCAAGTGAAAGAGTGCCCAAACAACAAATAGCACTCTCTTAGAATTGTTACTGTGTTAAAAACAAGCTGCTAGAGTTTTGAGTCACAGACTTTGGCTTTACTTGTTACAGTAACTTTGTCTATTTAACTAATGTTAAACTTTATTTCTTGAGCAAAAGTGATCTCTAGTGCCTTACACTTTCTGCAAAGTTTATTGGGTCTTGGGGCAAAGCCAGCATTCCTTACCCATAACCAATTAGATCTCAGATCGCAACCAAACCAGGTGTCAGCCTCAAATTAGAAAGGTGTTCTGACTCTTCCCATTATTTCCCCTGAAGTAGAAAAGATCAACCATTGTGACCACAAAGACCACAAATCACAAATTTCTCACCTCCTTGCATGTAGGATTAATAGTGATGTCCATTCGTACTTTTTTGTTTCTTTGTTGACCTCATTCAAGGCCTTAAAGGTCAGTCTATGTTCTCTCAGTAAAATTTTAAACAGAAAACAATAATAAAGGAAAAATTACAACTGATACCACGGAACACAAAATATCTTCTACCAATACTACAAAACTCTCCATGCACATAAACTTGAAAATGTGGAGGAAATGAACAAATTCTTAGAAACACACAGCTTCCCAGGCTCAATCAACAAGAAATATAATTCCTGAGCAGACCAATATCAAGTACCAAAACTGAAGCTGTAATAAAAAAAATTTCCTAAAAAAGAAGTCACAGACCAGATGGTTTCATACCCACATTTTACCAGACCTACAAAGAACTGGTGCCTATCCTGAAGAAATTATTTCACAACATCGAGAAGGAAGGAATCCTCCACAATACGTTTTATGAAGCCAACATCACCCTTATATCACAGCTAGGAAAGGATTCAATAAAAAAGAAACTATAGACCAATATCTGTTATTAATATAGATGCAAACATTCTCAATAAAATCCTAGCAAATCAAATTCAACTGCTCATCAAAAAAATAATCTATCATGACCAAGTGGGCTTCATCCCAGAAATGCAGGGATGGTTCAACACAGACAAATCTATAAATGTAATTCACCACATAAACAGAAGTAAAACCAAAAACCATATGATCCTCTCAATAGACACAGGAAAAGCATTCAACAAAATTCAGCACCCTTTTATGATAAGAACACCTTAACAAAATAGGCATAGATGGGACTTACCTAAAAATGATAAAAGCCATATATTACAAACCCACAGCCAACATCATATTGAATGGGGGAAATTGAAAGCATTCCCACCTAGAATTGTAACCAGACAAGGTTGCCCACTATCACCATTTCTATAAGGTGTAGTGATAGAAGTCCTAATCAGAGCAATCAGACAAGAGAAGGAAATCAAGGGCAACCAAATAGGGGCTGAAGAGGTCAAACGATTGCTCTGTGCTGAAAATATGATCTTATATCTAGAAAACCCAAAAAATTCTACTAAGAGACCACAGGAATTGATAAACAAATTCAGCAAAGTCTCAGGCTACAAAATCAATATATAGAAATCAGTAGCATTCCTATATGCCATCAGCAGTCAAACTGAGAACCAAATTAAAGACTCAATACCTTTTACAATAGCAAAAAAGAAAATAAAATACCTATAAATATATTTCACTAAAAAGGTGAAAGACCTCTGCAAGGAAAACTATGAAACCCTGGAAGAAAATAACAGAAGGCATAAACAGATGGAAATCCATACCATGTTCATGGATCAGTAAAATCAACATTGTTAAACTGTCTATACTACCCAAAGTAACCTACAGATTCAAAACAATCCATATTAAAATACCAACATCATTTTTCACAAATCTAGAAAAAATAATTCTACACTTTGTATGCAGCCAGAGAAGATCCTATATAGCCAAAGCAACCATTCTACTAAGTGAGTATCACAAGAATGAAAAAACAAGCACCACAATGGTATTAACTGACCAACCAAATTGGTATTAACTGACCAACACTTAAGTGCACATATAGTAGTAACCTTCATTAGATGTTGGTCAGATGTGGGAGAGGAAAGGATGGGTATATACACACCTAATGAGTGTGGTGCATACCATCTGGGGGATGGACACACTTGAAGCTCTGACTTGGGTGAGGCAAAGGAAATATATGTTACCTAAACATTTGTACCTCCATAATATGCTGAAATTTTAAAATATAATAAAAAGGTGGTACTTACAAATCAAATGCAGTGTTAAAAAAAAACAAACTTAAAGAAAAAGAAAAAATTGGTAGGCATCAATTTACCAGACTTCAAGCTATACTACAAGGCTACAGTAACCATAACAGCATGGCATTGGCACAAGAACAGAGATATTGATCAATGGAATAGGACTGAGAACACAGATGTAAAACCATCCTCATATAGCCATCTGATATTTGACAAAGCAGACAAAAACATACACTGGTGAAAAAATATCTATTTAGTAAATAGTGTTGGGAAAATTGGATAGCCACATGTAGAAGACAGGAACAGAATCCACACCTCTTACCTCCCACAAAAAGCAACTCAAGATGGATAACATACTTAAACCTGAGGCATGAAACCATAATAATCCTAGAAGAAAATGTTAGAAAAATGCATATAGACATCAGCCTAGGCAAAGAATTTATGAATAAGATCCCAAAAGCAATCACAGCAACAATAAAAATAAATAAATGGGACCTGTTAAAATTAAAAAGCTTCTGCACAGCCAAGGAAACTATCATTAGAGTGACTAGACTACCTACAGAATGGAAGAAAATATTTGACTGCTATACATCAGACAAAGGACTAATAACTAGAATCTGCATAGAACTAAGGAACATCAGCAAGAAAAAATCAAATAACTCCATTAAAAAAATAGGCAGAGGACATAAGCAGAAACACTTCAAGAGAAGATAGACTTATGGCCAACAAACATATGGAAAAATGCTGAATGTCACTAATCATCAGGGAAACGCAAATCAAAACCACAATGAGATATCACTTACCTCCATTGAGAATGGTCTTTATCAAAAAGGCTCAAAACAACAAATGGTGTGGATGTGGAGAGATATGAACACTCATACACTACTGGTGGGACTGTAAACTAGTACAACCTTTATGAAAAATAGTACAGATACCTCAAAGAACTAAAAGTAGACCTACCATTTGATCTAGCAATCCTACCTACTGGGTATCTGTCCAAAAGAAAAAAATTCATTCTATAATAAAGATATTTGCACTCAAATATTTATAGCAGCACAATTTACAATTGCAAAGATGTGGAAACAACCTAAGTGTCCATTAATACATGAGTGAATAAACAAAATGTGGTGTATATATATACTATGGAGTATTAGTCATAAAAAATTGTCAACTACCTACTGCATATCCTAGATGGAACTGGAGCCCATTCTACTAAGTGAAGTATCACAAGAATGGAAAAACAAACACCACATGTTCTCTTTGGAACTAATCAATCAACACTAATGTGCACATATGGGACGTAACATTCATCAGGTGTCCAGGAGATGGGAGGGGGCAGGAGGAGATGGATAAATTCACATATAACGGATGTGGTGTGCACTGTCTGGGGGTTGGACATGCTTGTAGCTCTGACTCAGGCAGTACAAAGAAAATTTATGTAACCAAAGCATTTGTACCTCTGTAATACTCTGAAATATAAATAAATAAATAAATATAAAAGAAAACAATGAGAGAACTTTTATAGAATTTTTGAAAACATTATATGCTCTTGTTCATATTATGTTAGCTTCTGGGAACCATATCTCTATCTATTGCTCAAGAAAATGGTAAGGAAAAAAACTCAGTTACATAGTCAGAAAAGGATCTTAAGTTCAGTTAAGAGAGATTTTATCCGTTATCTACCAGGACAATTGGTAACTATAATATGCTAAGCTATATATAAATATTTACATGCTAGCTGCACACACACACACACACACACACACTCACACAAATACTGTCATGAGTTTATGTAACAGTTTTGACTTCCAGGCCCCACACCTAATTATTGTCCCAAAGGTCTGAGATGAGTCTTGGAAATACATATGCTTAATAACTTGCTCAGAGGATTCTGATGTGCATTTAGTCTTGGAAACAAATGATTTATTATTTTTTAATTGTTTTTATTTCAGTATATTATGGGGGTACAAATGTTTAGGTTACATATATTGCCTTTGCTCCATCCAAGTCAAAGTTTCAAGTGTGTCCATCCCCCAGACAGTGCTCACAGCATCCATTAGGTATGAATTTACCCATTTCTTCCTCTCCCCTCCCATCTGCCAATACCCAATAAATGTTATAACTATATGTGCATTTAAGTGTTGATCAGTTAATATTAATTTGATGGTGAGTATATGTGGTTGTTATTGTTTTTCCATTCTTGTGATGCTAAGTGCTATCTCATTGTGTTTTTTTTTTCCTTTTTTTATTTCAAGAAAATATAAGAGTACAAACATTTTGGTTGCTTTTTATATCTTTGCCTCTCCCTAGCATGGGTTAGAGGCATGCCCTTCCTCTCCACAATGATCACTGAATTCCTCAGATGTGGGTTTGATTTGCATGGCCCTGATGATTAGAGATGTTGAGCATTTTTTTCATATGTTTCTTAGCCAAATGATCTATTATTTTTAAAAGTCAGTTTCAAATAATTAATGATAAATAATGCACTTCTACTACTAATTTAAATAATGTCACTTTTTTACTGTAGTTTCCCTGTTATTTTTATTGAAATAACCTTATTAAAATTTAATGGTAATGTTTTCCTTCAAATCTCCTCTTATAGGGATCTATTTACAAAAATCTCATTATGTTTTATAATGTTAAAGATAATTGTTTCTAGGTTGCTTTTGTTTGTTTCACTACTCATCACAATTTTTGTGTACATCATGAATTTCCCTTCTTAAGAAATTTATTTTGATGCATGTTTTCATTTGCTGGACATATCTTCAAATAATTCTTTCAGTATGAACACTTAAGTGATGTAATTTTCATGTCATTGATTGTCGGAGAATATCTTTCTCCTGCTATTGCAAATAAATAATGACTTCTCTGGGGATAGAATTCTTAGGTCTTAATCTTTTTCTCTTTCAAAGCTCCTGATATTGCTCTATTGATTTCTGACCCTTAGTGATCAGGAGGAAAAAATCTAACACCAACCTAATTATATCCTTTGAAGGCAAGCTGACTTTTCTGCTGGATATGTGGGATGTCTATTTTCGTTAAATTTGCCTGGCACTCTATGACCCCTTTTGATCTGATGTTTCAAATCTTTCTTTAGATCAGGAAACTTTTTTAAGTGTTTATTTGATGATTACCTCCCTACTACTTTTCAAAAAATTCTTATTCTAAATATCTGTATAGCAATTCATCCGAATACTTACCCAACCTTCCTAAAATCTTACTCTTCAAATGCATACTTTTTTCCTGTAAAATCCAATGAAATGATTATTATTTCCTATGACATAATAAGAAATATATATTTAGTCTCTACCACTAGTTTCTGACACAAAGCTCTAAAACCCTTGTAATTTACTGAGTGATGGGAGTGATAAGAATATTTTTTTGTACAATATTTGATATTAGTCCCCAGCTCCTGACAGAAGAGCTTCTAAGACTCTTGGCATCTCTAGAGTGATAAGAGTGTCCTTAGAAAAGATGCTAATGAATAACTGGTTACTGAAGTCCCTAGAAAGCTTCAGGGTGGAGGCTGCCTGAAGGAAAGACCAAAACAGGTTTGGAATTTTCAGCCCTACCCACCCACCCACCTCCAAGGAAGAGATTGGGGCTGGAGATTGGCTTAATCACCAATGGCAAATGATTTAATCAATTGTGCCTATGTAATGAAACCTCCATAATAAACCCTAAATGATGGGTTTCGAACAGCTTTCAGCTAGACACACACATCCGCACACCACCAGGGCGGCACACCCCAATCCACTGTATAGAAGCTCCTGACCTCAGGATGCTTTCAGACTTTGCCCTATGTACCTCTTCATCTGGCTTCAATTGAACCCTTTACAATATCTTTTATAACAAACTGCTGACATAAGGAAAATGTTTTCTTCAGTTCTGTGAGCTGTTGTAACAAATCATGAAACTGTTAGGTAGTTAGCAAGGGATTCCGGTCTCCTAGGGATGAAAGTGGGTGCTGTTGCCTTGGTGTAATTGCCTCACCTGAGAAGAAGGCCCCCATCTTGGACCAGCCCCACCCTAATCTCCCAAGCGACTGCCATCCTGGGGGGAAGGGAATGCCGTACAAATTGGCCAATCAGAACTTAGCATGCCAAATGCAAAAGAATACAGAGGACTCTCTGGCCTACAAGCCGAGCCACCTAGGCACCATAGAGTCTGGAAATTGACCTAGAACAACCTGTGTGTGTAGTTATGACTCAGGTCATGTGCCTCCCAACTGTCCAATCAAAATGGTTTCATGGTGACTTCTGAGCCACTAGGGAGGTTCCAATCTAGACACTATAAAACAAGATGCAGACCACAACCAAGTCCCTTTTTGCGCCCTTCCTTTTGGTTTCCCTTTGCTATGACATTGGGTCCAGTTGTCATCTGTGGCGTATGTACCATGTTCTGTAAACCTGTATCTTGCTCTTGCCCTATAATCCTATCTTTCTCTCCTCAATAAACTTCATTTTCATGCTTGCCTTACTTTGTGCGACTGATCATTCTTCAGCAATGAGCACCTTAAGAACCAACACTTCAGACTGAAACCTGACAAAACTTGAGAAGGGGGTTATGGGAACCCCCAATTTTTAGCTGAATCATACAGAAATGTGGGTAACCTGGAGGCCAATACTTGTGATAGGTGCCTGAAGTGCAGGGCAGTCACGTAGAGCTAAGAGCTCTTAGCTTATGGGATCTGTGATGACTCAGTGTAGTTAGTGTCAGAATTGAATTATATTGTAGGACACCCAGGTGGTGTCCACAGGACACTGGAAAATTGCTTGGTATGGAAAACCCACACATTTTGGTGTCAGAGTGTTGTGAGTAAAACAGTTTTTCTCTTACCTCGATTTAAAAATTTTGTTATGATGGTTTTAGCATATTTTCATTTCTGATCTTTAGAGTCCTTTATTTAAATTATACTATTCTAGATTTTATTGTGAAAAAAATAAGATATGTTATTTGATTCCTTCTATTCTGTTTAGTAAATCCACTCCATATCTGCTCTGTTTAAATAGATTTTCTCCACTTTCGTATTGCCCAGTCTTCCTAAAATTATATGTGTATATTGTATTCAGTTTAATTTATATAGCCTACTTGTTTTAAATCATAAATTTAATGGATGTAATGCTGCTTCTCTAACTTACAAGTTTGTCCTTAAGAAAAGCCTGATGCACATATGCCCTGATTGCTGCCCATGCCAAACCCAAGACAAAATATTCTGGAAACTAACACTTCATTTTCAGGAATTAAGAAAGCATGTAAATTGCCCTATCATGTGCTTATATTGATTATTTTGGTAAATGTTCCAATAAAACTAAAATAATATTTAGGATTAGTAATAATCCCTGAGAAACATCTTTGATTTTTTTTTTATAGTAAAGGGGAAAGGCACTATAGTAAAATTTGATGGATTGAGATAAACATCTGACCATTAAAGAATTTTTTTATGCTCAGTTACCCAGTACCTTATTCAAACTCTTTTTTGAAAAATAATACTCTGCAATTCTCTACTCTCCTATATAATGACTTTTAAAATTTGCATGAAAGATTTTGCATATATATATACTAATTTTATTAGCATTTGTAATTGAATAATAATATTCTGCAAGTACTGTATTTCTCTAAATATTTATTATTATTAAATTCCTTATTTAATCAGAAGGTCATATTTAGCAGAGCTAAGGATACTCCTGAAAGGAAGTCCCAGATCGGGTCAATAGTGAGTGTTTGGCGTATGATTTACTGCCTGTTGCTAAGTCTTCTAACATTAATAATGTAAGACAGAAACTGTGTCTATATTGTCAGGCTTCTCCAAACAAACAGAACCCAGAGGGTGTGTGTGTGTGTGTGTGTGTGTGTGTGTGTGTGTGTGGTAAAAGATTTATTGTAAGAAATTATCTCACATGATTATGGAGACTGAGAAGTCTCAAATCTCCAATGTGGACCAGCAGGCTGGAGACCCGGGAAAACTGATGGTACAGATGAATTCCAAAGGCATTCATTCTGCTGGAGAATCCCCACTTGCTCAAAGATGCTGGCATTGGCTTTTTTTGTTCTGTTCAGGCTTTCAGCTGATTGGATGAAGCCCACCCAATAATAGAGGGCAATGTTCACTAATTTAAATGTTAATCTCATTCAAAAACATGCTTCCAGTTTACACATGAAATTAACCATCATAGTCTCATAAATAATCACTGTATGGGCTCCAAAGACTCAGGTTCAAATCTTGGTCCTGTGACATACTATATGATTTTAGTCAACTTATTTAACCAATTTGAGTCTCCATACACTTTTGCATAATTAAGAGTCATTACATATACTGAAAAGTTATGAAGATGAAATAACATGACATTGAAGCACAGAGTGCAAGATGCAACTGAATAAATAACCAGATTTAGAAATTTTTCTTGCAATACAAAAAGGAAGAAAAAACAGAAGTTGATTTCTGAAGGATATGGGAAAAGAACAGGGAAACATAATATTAGTTGACCTTCTATAGGTTTCCATTATACTCTCTCACCTAACTAATTTTACATTACTCAGCAAGTCAATTTCTAAAGGAAGCACTTAGTATACTGGTTAAAAATGGTGGTATTTATAGAAACATATCTGAATTAGTGTTCAAGCCCTATTTCTTAGTGGTACATGTAATCAGTCATAAGCCACCTAAATCCTCTGAGCCTCAATTTATTCATCCATAAAGGCAGAAATAAGAAGTGCTTATCATAGGGTTGTTGTGAAGATTCATAAAATAATGTATCTTAGCACTTGTCAAAATGTTTAGCATATGGAAAGAATTCAGTAGGCAGTAACTCTTTTCATTATTATAATAATTATTAATAGTTAAGTCCTCCTTGTCATGGTAGTTACAAAATAACATAAACAATTGCAAATTAAAATGCATTGAAGAAATACTAGATAAACATTGAAAACTTGCAAGCCAATAACTTTGATATTTTTAATTTTCAAAAGTTATTTTATATCAAATCTAAAATGTGATAAAAACAAATATGAGATAACCATCATTATTAGGTTTCAGAACCTCATGGGAAATTTTATGTAAACCTACACAACCTTTTGACAGCCAACCTGTACTGAATTTACAGAAAGTTTTTCATCAGCTTTGTTTCTGAGGTTTGCTAATAAGTAGATAAAAATGTACCTAAATCCAAAAATATGACATTCTCAGAGACAAGATCCTAAAAGTCATGAAATCAAGTTAAAATTGTGTTTTATCTTATTTCTTGTTGGGGTTGAGACTCTGCATTTAACTTACGTTAAATTGTCAATGTGGGTATTAGCACACGTGTGTTTGTAAGGAGGAAGAATAATTCTGCATTAGGTTAATACATTATGGGAAGTCAAATCTGATCACATTTAATTACCAAAGTAACAAAATAGAGACAGAAATTTCAGCATGCAAAATTGAGCCTAAATCCACAATTAAAATGGAAAAATGATTAACAAATATACAATAATTAATATTTGTAAACCTTTTCAAAAAGTTTGGCTATACAGAGAACAAACATATAGTGGAAATAGACTTCTTATCTCTAGAAAACACATTTGTTAGGCTTAGAACAAGATATAAATTATGTATACGATTGCTGCTATGAAAAAATACAATTGTTGCTTGAAAATTTCATTAAATTATGAATAACCCATGAGTTGATTATCTCAGGAATTTATTTTGGGGAGATTCGAATGTCTACAAAATAAATAGAAGTAGAGTAGGCAGTGTTTTGACATTTTATACAATTTGAAGGTGGAAATCAAACACTGAGGTTGGTGGGGGAGGGATCATAGAGCCAGTTAAAAGTGAGTTACAAAGTTAGCACAAAAACAATCAAGTAGAAATTTGAGAAATGATGTTGATGTATTTTAATCTGATAAATCAAGCCACAAAATGCCAAATAATCTGATGTGTTGGGCTCTAGAGATATCTGATGTGAAGTTAAAAAACTATCAATTTGAAAATTGATTCTAAGAGACTTAAAATCACATCAAAGATGAAAAGAACAGGTAGCAATTATCTGGAATCCTGAGTCAACCTTGGTTCCAATTCATGTCAGACTTCTAGCTGTGCGAAATAATTGAAAGGGAATGTATATTTTTTTCTTCTCTTCATCTTCATCTTACAAAAATCTGGTTGGCTATATTTTTCAATAACTGAAATCAGTGTGCTAGCTCCCCTTTCCTTGAAAAAACAACTTTACCCCTCCTCTTTAACATTCTTTTGCCTTTAAGATGGAAGGAGATTCCGGTATCTTAAATGTGCCATACACATTTAGATTGTAAGGACAACTACAAATGAAATATAAGAGGCTTAAGTCTCCCTGTTGAAAATTAGGGAAAAGATTTCCCTCCCCTCCTTTTTATTTATTTATTTTTTGAGACATCATTGCCTTCGAGTGCAGTGGTGTCATTGTAGCTCACTGCAACCCCTCCCGTCCTCTTTTGTAGAGCACTTACCATAAAAACCTTGTAATTGTAAATACTTTCTCCTCTGTTTGAAGTGTATGTAAATCCTTTGGAAGACTAGACAGGTCTTTGCCAGCTTTATGACTCAGGAATGTGTTTGTCAAGGACTTGAAATATAAACCGTAAGGGAGATAGTACCCTTATCTCTCAGTTTCTGTGGGAGGATAGAAACCTGACTTTTGTGCATACCTGGCTCCAAGTTGCCTCCTCTCCTAAAGGTATGAAAAGTTTGTTTTTTTCTGTAGAGAAACAATTAGCTAGCATAGATGGCCACCCCAAGTACCAGGCAAAGTTAGGATGAATTGTGTGTGACAAATGGTGTCTAGTCCTCTAATCTGAGAACCATTTATTGTTTCTGCTTGACTATATAACAAGGTAAAATTCCCTCTGTCTTTTCAGTCTCTTAGGAGATTGCATGTGATGAGCTTCATATTCTGGTGTAATGCTTATTCAGTAATAGAAGTGCTTTCTTTTCCTACTTCCTTGGAGGAGAGGCTTACTAATTGGGAGAAGATTTCATTCTTAATTATATTTCCTCAACAAGATCATCAGATGATTTTGAATAGGAGATAGACAAGATACCTAATTGGCCTACATAGATATTTTGGGGAAAATAACTTTTTATAATGTATATTTATAGATGTAAAAGGCATTTATTTTTGCTAGCCTGAATGTCTAATTAAGCTAGGAAGGACAATTGTTTCTTTTTTCACCAAGATAGAATACCTACTACTATCTCTTTTGATATTTTTTTAAATATTTTCTTGTTGGTCCCCTACTTTAATTTAGAACAACCTTTCTCATTTATTCATTGAAATAAATTGAATTCATGCTACTTTATATTCATTAAAATTCTTTTATTTCTATAAAATATAAACATAGATTGTTGGCCAACTTCACAGTAGTATCCATAGATGTAATAAAAAATATGCCCATAACTACGCAGTTAAAATCAACAATGTATTGCTAACTTGCAGACATGTAGAGAGTTGATTTAAAGGACCTAATTCATGAATTGCAAACTTGAAGATTATTTTTGTTTTAAAAAAAGAGGTCTCTGGATTTGCCAAGTAAAACATCAGTATGCACTCTGAAAAGAAAAATTACCTGAAAAAGTATTACAGTCAAAATTAAAGTGAAACAAAAAAAATGTGACAATTAGAGGAATAAACATACAAGATGCATTGGAAAACAATAAATCTAGGATAAAGTAACTCATTTGTTGCCAATGAGGCAGAGGAGTTAAGGTCTGTAAGTAACCTCTGGACACCTGCATCAACACATTGCAACTCTTCTCTTGGGCCTCCTTTTTCCTCCTGAGGTTTATCCTATCCAAGAGAATCCCCTCACATTGCCCTCCCCTGAGTCCAACTACTCTGAGCAGCACTTTAATCTACTTTTGGTACTGGAGTCCTTCCCTAATCCATAATCTGATAGCTGAGGATTCTTTCACTTGTTTATTCTAATTTTCAAATTGAGGGATTTCCTTGAACTTCTACTCCCTTTGCTCTTCACTCTTTCAAAATTAACTATGTATCTCCAGTCAACTCAGTTTTCCATGATTAGATGACATGGACCTGTACCCAAGTCTAGAGATATAGCACTAGAAATTATAGATGCAAACCTGGGGTCAGCTCTTCTTTGTAAAACCTCTTTTCTCCTTTTCATTCCCTTCTTTCACCATGCCAATTTCCCATTGCATCTTAACCAACTCTACCCTTTCTTCTTCAAATATACCTTAAATACCTTTCCTCTCATCCTTGTTCATTTTCTTGCTGGAAATTTCATCACATCTTCTTCCTCAACTAGTCTATTTAATTTAATGTAACAATTCTGTAAAGTACTTACTGCCTGCTATAGTTTTGAGAGTGTCTCCCAGAATCCATGTATTGGAAATTTGGTCCCCAGTGTAGAGGTGTTGGAAAGTGAAGCCTTTAAGAAGTGATTAGGTCATTAAGATGGATTAATGCTGTTCTCTAGGGACTGGGTTAATTCTCCTGGGAGGGAGGGAGTGTGTTCTCACTCTGTGGAACTGGATTAGTTACCTTGAAAGAGTGTTGTCGTAAAGTGAGCCCACCCTCATGTTTTGCCTCTTTTGCATGTGCTTGCTTACCCTTCCACACTTCTGTCATGTTATGACAAAGTATGAAAGCCCTTGCCAGAAGCTGCCACCATGGCCTTGGACATCTCAGCCTTTAGAACTAGAAATTCTTTTCTTTATAAATTTCCCAGACTCAGGTATTCTGTTATAGTAACAGGAAATAACCTAAGATACTACCTTAATAGTAGAATTCTTACAGCACTAATCATCTAATACTAGTTTGTTCTGTACTTTTCCTGCATGTTTTCTGATCCAAACCAAGTATCAAAGGTTGAGTTTCCAATACAGGCACTCATCTATAGTCCCCTTGAAGGAAGGTGTCTTGTGTTAAATTAGGTGTTAATTTAATATCTTCACTGTGCACTGCAGATAAGTGCTCAATAAATATTGACAATGGCATCTAAAAGCAGCCTCTACAAATTTCTTAGCAACTGAGTATCATATGAAAGCAACTATTGAGGATGAATTAATTTTCCAAAGGAAATTTCAATTTTAAAATCATATTTTCTATTTTATTACCATTAAGAGACTACTCTAATAAAATGTTCAAAGTCCTCTAAGATAAAAATTAAAATCCTCTCATATTTCTCAACCTCTCATTTGATTAATTTGTCTTGAGTTGCTTAGGCAAAAAAATAGAGATATGCTAAATACATTTAAAACTAAATAATAAAAAGCAGCTTTTAGTCACAAGCAATAATATATATTTATCTTGTTCTAATTATATACTCTAATATTTTGTCATTAAAGTTATGTCACAAAGAGTATCTAGTCAATGACCACTGAGACAATTATTCACTGTGAAAATTTATGATTCCACCATAAATAAAGCAGGGTTAATTGATAGTTGTTAACAATAATTGTCGTCTCATAACCAAGACAGCAGGCTTTTTTCTTGATGAAATACAACACAAAGCAGGAGAAGAAAGAATCTAGGCACAGAATACATTTGCTCATATAAAAGACACTGGGAAGAAGATGCAGGTGCATCAGCAATCCATCAAGGATTATATGAACATGCAGAACACAATATCCAAAGGTTGTTGGCATTGTGGTTTCTTCTAGCAAATCACAGCTTCTCGATTAAATTTGTAAAATATGTCATGGGGATGTCTAAAGCAGATGGAATTTGAACCAAGCTGTCTCATGGTCTCCACCTTGACTTGGACCCAGGACCAGGGTCCTGATCCCTAAGACGGAGAAGGGTCAGAGCATGGTGAGAAGCAAAAACCAAAGAAGACTTCTAACAAGGAACAGAGACAGGCAACAAGAGATAAGACTTAAGGAGAAATAATAGTATTGAATTCTAAATCTTGGAGAATAAGCAGTATTATTTCTGTATTCTTCATTGGCTAAAGTCTAGAATTGAAACAATTAATCAGGCTTGACTATAGAGACTCGTGAACATTAGAGTTAAGAGACACCAGGAAAGAGAGGAAAAAAAAGAATTGTATTTATAGTTTCATCAGGAAATACTGCCTTTTGGGATATTATTTTCTGTTGGGAAATATCTGCTTAATTTTATCTTTAAACTTATGTCATTTGGAAGCTGACATTCAAATTTCCTTAATAAAAGTGAATTGTGTTTTATTTTGACAGTTACATCATTAATTTTTCAAAGAGTGTTTTTCAACTCTTGATTGAGTTTCAGTGAAAAAAAAGTCAGGGTCCGTATGTATTTTCCCACATTCTTATGGACATTATGCTTTCTGCTTTGTATTGTTAGTTGTTTATGACAATTTATTTCAAAATATTTTAAAACCTAACAGATTTTGTCCTTTAAAAATTTTTTCACTTCCTGTGTTGTCACATCAAATATACTAGAAAATTTTAATAAAAGATGAGCATTTCATATTAAGTCTTCTGTTTCACTGCAAAGACATAATACATACTTTAGAACAAAGCATCAGTTAATACAATATTTTGAGCGGCCTGACAAAACATCAAGATTGAGGATTTCATTGTGCAGGGAAAAAAGCATAATAATCCAGCATCAAGGACTCTTCATTCTTCTCCTCCTGTATCTTCCTCCTTGATGAAAAAGAACATCAATTCTTCCCTGGTGTACTCATAGGGTTGTGGTAAAATGCACACAAGGTTAATGAAGGTACTTAAAAAAACCAAACTTATCACTAAGAAATCCATTCACCTTAAACTGGATACTCTGAGAGAAGCCGCAGAGAAGGCAACCTCTCAACAAAATACATGATTAGAATTTACTTCTCGTGGACTCTAAGAGATCCACAGTTCCGCCCCAGCATACAACACAGGCCTCGGTGCTGTTTTGGTCCAGGCAAACCAAATTCACCAGTGCCCTGTGCCCCTTCATTTCGTGACCATGTTCCCCCTGGAGTCTTTCTTACCTATGAAAAAATACTATCCACAATAGCAAATTCTTCCCTTTTTACCCATAGAAGATATTAATGATTGACTCCAGAACTCCTTCCTTCTGTGCCCAGTGTCAAAATTCTTCAGAAGAAAGCACAGCACACAGCCACTACCAATAAACAGAAATGCACACACAAGATGAAGAGTATTTGCTACTCTTGAGCTAGAGCTTCGGTTATTTCTGATCTTCCAGTCTTGATGTACCCATTTTAGAGTGTCCTTCTGGGGATGGCTTTATTGCAGAGTTCACTTTCTTAATGAAAATGGGGGTTTGAATTGTAAAAAACCTTGTTTACCGCTAGCAGTGAAGAATGATTAGCAAAGTAAGATTAGGAACAGTCAGCATCAGCATATCACAATGATCTCTTCTTGTTCTGATCATCCGTGGAGGGAATTTACTGGTATAATTTGCCAGTAAAAGAAAACTACAGAGACAAACAATACAAAGGAGGCTCACAGGTTCTGATTATGTGTGTTTACTTTGAGTGCAGGCATCAGGGGGTGGGGAGGCCCAGGGTGCATATGCTGACAAAGAGCAGGGAACTCCGTTTATGGAAGCAAGATTTAAAGCTCTGGGTCGATACTGTGTTAAAAGGAAAGAAGATTACACTGTGGCATGAGAAATGCTTAGCTAAGAATATTACATTCATTCCTTAGGGAAAATTTTTCTCCCTTTTTAGATTTTATGAGCAGCTTATTCAAAAATATCTGAGTGAGTCCTAAATCCAGAAGTAATCCAGGCAGGAGAAGAGGGTGTTCCTCTTAATCTGCTGCTACATAACAACCCACTCCAAAACTTGGTGACTGAAACAACCACTTTATTGTATCTCATTGATGAGTAAGTCAGGAATTGGGTGGGGCTTGGCTGGGTGATTCTTCTGCTTCAGTTGGCATCCCTTAGGGTAGGTCACTCATGGATTTCAGCTGTTGACTGGATACCTCTGAAGAGTACAATGCTTCTGGGTTGGCTGAAAAGCTGGGCTCACCTGGGCCCCTCTCTTTCTCTTCATGTTGTTTCAGGGCCTCTGCACATGGTCTTCCCAGCAGAGTGATTAGGCCACTTGCATGACAGCTTCCAGTTTCTAAAGGACTGGGCCCACAAAATGGTCCAATATTACCTCCACTATATTCTAATGGTCAAGCACTCACAGAGCCCACCCAAATTCAAAGTGAGGAGACATGGACTCTGTTTTTCAGTAGAAGAAATCACAAAAATTTGTAACCATCATTAACTGCCATGTACAGAGGATTCTTGGTAATATCTCTTCTTAGCTTACCATTGGGAAATCACAGACCTTAGAAAAATTGTTTTGTTGTTGCTTCTACTGTTTTTTAAGAAGCCATTAAGAAGAATACCTAATTTAACAATCAGCTTAAGGGAGACAATATAAATTTTATTTCTTTTCCTTGTTCCAGTCAATCTGTCTCCCTCTCCATGTTATTATCTCATAAATTCCAAAACGAAAGTCATTTAAATGTGCCAGTAATCCAGGCTGACTTTTTGACAAAGATCCATTTTACATAAGAATAATTTGCAAAAGAGTTCCCTAGACCAGGGACAGTAAGATATGGTTTCTAATATTAGTTCTATTATAACTTAGAATCAGTCTTTTAACATCTCTGATTCTTGTTTGGATAATAAGCTCTTTCCTACCTAAAACTTCGAATTTTGGCTAATTAATGAGGTAGTGTATATATTAATGTCTTTTGACTTTTATGTATGAAGGAATATTATGATTGGACTCATCAAAATTCCAGTTTCAAACATTATACATTAATATATGCAGCTTCAAAAGATGTGTTAAAATGTCAAAGTGGAATAATACATGAAAAAAAATGATAACTATAATGTACACTTGATTTTGTCTTAATGTTTCCTGTTCAGAAATTCCTTTTTGATTCATGATACTCCTTTAGATTGTCTTACCCTGCTGGTTTTCCAGGATCTCTTTCCAAGGTTATACCAAAAGACTTTATTTTATCTACTCTTACAAGAAAATATTATATATGTAAAGTTTATTTTAAATTTAACATCTGTCTTAATTATTTTTTTTGCATTGAAGGTCATAATTAGTGATTTATCATAGTTTTCTTTATGCACATGATAATTTTTTTATTTAACAAGAACATTTTCTTTAATTAAATGTGACCGAGAAGGAAATGTCAAAAATTGATTGTCCAAGGCATGGTATCATTATCAACTCATTGTAGATATAGCCAGCAAAAATTATGATTTGGAAAATTTTCTTAAAAATTCTCCTTGAAAGTTAGAGAACATTTTTACATAATAATCATTTTCCTTCTTGGACAGATTGGGACTTATATCTGTTCTAAGCAGAGAACATCAAATTCTCTACTGCCAAAATTTCTCAACTTCTTGGTATCTCAGATCCCTAAGAGATTATAGGATGTCTCCACTGTGGTGTCTCCCTGATATCTAAATCCAAGGATGGAGAAATATTGTCACCATTATTATTTAATTGGACACATAAGTAGTTGTTGGCTATGTAACAGTGAAATGTGCCCCAGATGTCAGCATGTCTAACCCCCTCACCCCTTTTAAGTTTGACACACTGATTACCGCCTAAGACTTATTTCAGACAGTCTTTTTAAATTGCAACCCATGACACACATGCATACATTTCAGATCCCTCTTATTCTGCTTTACTTTTTCTCTTCTTCCATAGTGTCTATCAACTTATAACATTTTCTGTATTAATAATTTACTTATTTATTAGTGATTATGGTGTTTTCTTGTTCTTTATATAATGACATGCCACGAGTACAAAGGTCCTGTTTGGTTTACTGGTACACCTCCAGGCATCTATAACAGTGCATGGCATGGAGTAGGAACTAAATAAATACTGTTGATTTATTTATGAATTATTAAATATTTTTATAAACAATACATTATGCTTTACAAATTTATGTCTTCAAATAAATATGAAAATTATTTGTTTGTGTGTGTGCCTGTGTGTGTGTGTATTTGCTAATGATTATTTTCAGGGCTCCTTGGAGAATTGGTCATTCCAGATTTGGTAAAGAATATGGTAAAAAATGAGCCTGGAGTATCTTACACTAGAATGAAAGGAATCAATGAAATACAAATGAAGTCATAGCTAAATGATATAAAATCCAGTTTGCTACAGTTTCTACCAGTCTAGGATATATTAATTTAAAGATTCAGTAAGAATACTGAATTTGACTTCTGGTTTCAGCTCTAACATCCAAAGCTTGGAAATCACTACTCCTATTCTTACAACAAGAAAAATTTGGGAAAATTGAAAACTAATGACTTTTATTGGACCTATCAGAGAACTGAGTTTGCAGGGCAAACTGCCACTCTGAAACTAAAGAGACAGGTGAATCCAAAGAGTCACAGCCAAGATCTTATCTACACAAAAGCCTTTGAAGCCTTGAACTGGTAGGAAGACTTAAATAGTAATTTTGAAAAATCGCTAGAAGCTGGGCATGGACTAGAATGAGAATAAAAAATATCTGGGGGCCACAGTCTTAGGAAGGCCCCACACTTTTATGGACATTACCTTCAGGAACTGTACCAGGATTTCAGGGCAAAGACATAAGAAAAGTTCCCTCATAGTTCTGGTGTAGGGGAGAGAGAAATCATTATGAAATATTTCCAAAGCCTTTTCCATAACAAAACCTACTTTCAGGGGAAAAATCTACCAGAACTTCCTCCCAGCTGGGGATGAAGCAGGAAAATACCAACAAAACTGCACCTAGGCATTCAATCTGCAGACAAAGACAAAGAAAAAATCTTGAAAAAAAAACAGAGAGAAAAATATCTTCTTTATGGAAGAAATTATGCAAACAAGAAGAAGGGAAACAGAAATACTTAAAGTGTTAAAGGAACACACACACACACATACCCTGTAACCTAGAATTCTATGTCTAGAAAAATTTACTTCAAAAGTGAAGAAAAATAAAGACTTTTTCAGATAAAAACTGAGAGAATTTATGACCAGCTGATCTGCCTTACAAGAAATCTTAAAATAATACAGAACTCAAAAAATTGAATCACATCAAACATATGAAATTTATGGATTCAAAATGCTAAGTCCCTCCAACACACCAAAACACATAGGTCTCCGTTGAAAGTTCCCAAGGAATGGACTCTTTATTTTGAAAACTTAATAATAAAGAGAACAAATCAATCATGTATAATGTCTTTCCTGAACAAATCTATTTCTAGATAAGAAAATAGATGATGTGTGAAAATTCTTTAAAGAAGCCTTCCAGCTAATAAATGCAAAAGTCCTGATAGAATTATAAAATGATCACCATGTACCACCTAATAAAATAATGGAGCTTGACAATAATGATCCACTAAAACCACTGAATAAAATTTGACAAGGAATGTTATGAAAGAGGGATCACTTGGCATTGTCTGAACCCACTAATCAGCTGAGGCATCACTAGAAATGAGACATTGTATCTTGTGACTCCTGATATGATATTAGATGAAAAATTTTCGCTCCCCCACAAATTTATCCTAAATCTAATTAAACCTCTAGATCTAACTGCTAGTATTCAGGTGATGTGCGTGATAGCAGGACAAGATAAATGACATCACTGGAAGCAATAAGCCAAATTTAAGAATTGCTACAAAGACAAATGACCTGATGTCTCCAACAAATCAATGACACTAAAAAGGAACAACAAGAAAGGCAATGTGTAGACTTTATTTGGATCCTGATTTTAGCAAATTAACTTTAAAAGAACAGCTTTGAGACAATTAGTTCAATATAAATGTGGATGATCATTAATGGAATTAAAGAATTAGTTTTAACTTTGGGTAATAATGCAATAGGATTTTTAAAGTTCTTATCAGTTAGATGCATGCTAAAGAATTTATGGGAGAAATGACATGATATGTGGGATTTTCTTAAAAATATTTTAGCATAAGAAAATAAGTGAGAGAGAGGTGGTCAATGAAACAAGACTGTCAAAATGTTGATAATCATTGTAGCTGGATGATGGCTATCTACAGAGATTCACTTTACTGTTTTATTTTTTGGTATGCCGAAAAATGTCCATAATAAAAGCTTTTCTAAATGATTCTTTGTAGTAGAAGAAACTTGGCGTAGTTATTAATCTAATAAGAGTTTAAGGGTCAATATACAATTCACATACATGGGCAAAAGGCTGTCTCACAACACCGAGAAGGGTGGAAAAGAAGTGAGCAGATTTCACATTTTTATAAGACAAGAAAAGCGAAATAAATTTAATTTTGATTGAGTAAAACATATTCATGGGAATTGAGGGGGTCTAAACAGCCATACTCTCTTACTCAAGAATACAACTTAGTTGAAAATTATATGTGAAACTTACCAAAATAAAGAGTTCGTGCCTTTCTTGAATTAGTGCCTTTCTGAAAGAAAAAATAACTAAATTAAAAAGAGATCATTAGGTATGAAAATGATGGAGTAGAGGTAACTCTCCGGACTCCTGCTCCCAGAGAAGGAGACACAGATCTTGGTCTCCTACGCACGAGTGGATCTCCCCACTACAAGGACAGCGTTGAGAATCCGCACAGGAGCAACGTGGGACTCTCATAAAAGGATAAACAAGGTGACCGGGAAAGAAGATCGCGTTCTCTGGAGAGTGCAAAGCAAACAATAGGGCGCGTGGGAGGGCGCGGGCCGCAGGGCCAGGGGGTGGAGTGGGATCAGACCCACAGGAGAACTCCTTGCTTCCCCATCGACCTCCACACCCACCCAGCCAGGGACCTGTCTGAAACTGGTGCGAAATCGCAGCAGGAGAAGAGGGTGCTGGAGGGTGGGTTGACAGTGAGAGGTGGCGGCGTGGTCCCCCCTGAGCCCCGCTAGGACGGCTCCAAGACTGGAAGAAACTGATCTGCGCCTACGGGGAGGCGGTTAGAGGTCTCACCTCTGGTAACCAGGAGACTAAGAGGGGGCTCTGAGCTGGAACTGCCCGGGCGAATAAAACCGCACAGGGAGGGTCAGTAAAAGCCAGGGCTCTGACTGAACAGGTGGTCGGGCAGGCGGCGTGGAGGAAACTGTGGGGCGTCCTATTGACCCAGGCCCCAACCGGCACCAACTGCACCCTAATCAGTCGCCCCCAGTACTGGTGCCCTACGAGTGGGCTAGTGATCGCCACTGAGGGGGTCCACAGCCGAGCTGGCAGGCCAAGCCCCCGCCCCCGCCCACACTAGAGTCTGGCCTGGCAAATCCCGCCCCTACACAATCTGGAATCGGCTCATCAGGCCTGGCTCCCTCAAGGGTCTGCTGAGAAGTCTAGCAGCCAAGGGGAGTTACAGCCACTGGGGCGCTGGGATGCAAGGGAGATATCGCCTCCCCTCAGCCCGCATCTCTCTTGCCCAAAGTGGTAGGCTCCACCCCTGGAAGCCGGGGGACAAGAAAGCCCAATTTCCCCAAAAGCTACCCCCGTCAGGGGTACTTTCCAAGTGTGGTGGAAGAGCTCCCCCCAGTGGTTGATCAAGAAACTACAAAAAGTAGACAACTGAGCTCTAGCAATTGAGCCAGGATGGGGAGGACTCAACACAACTCAAAAAATCAAGCCGAAAATACTCCCCCCAGGAGATACATCAGCTCTTAAGAAATGGAGCCTGAACAAACCCAAAACACTAAAATAAAAGAAGAATTCCAAAATTGGATTGTTAAAAAGCTCAATGAAATGCAAGAAAAAATGGATAACCAACATAAAGAAACTACAAAGAAGATACAAGAATTGGAAGAAAGATTCACTAAGGAAATCGACATCTTGAAGAAGAATCAATCAGACATCCTCGATATGAAGAATTTATTCAGGGAAATTCAAAACACAGTGGAAACCCTCAAAAATAGGGTAGACCAAACAGAAGAAAGAATCTCAGAGCTGGAAGACAACTCATTCAAATCTAATAAGTTAATTACAGAGCTAGAGCAGAAAAATAAGAGACATGAGCAAAGCTTACAAGAATTGTGGGATTATACGAAGAAAAATAACCTGTGGGTCCACTGGATTCCCGAAAAGGAGGAAGAAAGTACCCAAGGGTTAGATAAGCTTTTTGAAGAAATAATTGAGGAAAACTTCCCAGGTCTAACCAGTAACCTAGAATTAGAAATACAAGAGGCCAAAAGGACACCTGGGAGATACAATGCAAAAAGGAAAACACCATGGTATGTAGTCATTAGACTGACCAAAATATCAACAAAAGAGCCCCTGGTACAAGCTGTTGGACACAGGAAGGAAGTTACATATAAAGGAAAAGCAATCTGAACAACTCCAGATTTCTCAACTGAAACAATACAAGCAAGGAGGGAATGGGGACCCAATTTCACTCTTTTAAAACAAAATAATGCCCAGCCTAGAATCTTGTACCCTGCAAAATTAAGCATCATATATGAAGGAGAAATTAAGACATTCTCAGATAAGCAAAGTCTCAGAGAATTCACCAAGAAAAGACCAGCCCTACAAGAAGTACTCAAAACAGTGTTACACACAGAACACCATAATAAAAACTCATGAATATAAAAGCAACCAAAACCTAAAGATTAAAGGCCAGATATTACAATGGCTCAAGAGAGAAATCGAAGCAACAGCATCCAACCCAACAGAATGAACAGTAATCTACCTTACCTATCAGTTCTCTCAATAAATGTGAATGGCTTAAGCTCTCCACTCAAGAGACATAGGCTGGCTGAATGGATAAGAAAATACAGGCCAAGTATATACTGTCTTCAGGAAACACATCTAACCTGCAAGGATGCATATAGAGTAAAAGTAAAAGGGTGGAGATCAGCATTCCAGGCAAGTGGAAGCCAAAAGAAGGCTGGTGTGGCAGCTCTAATTGCAGATGATTTAGTTTTTAAACCAACAAAAGTAGTGAAAGACAAAGAGGGTCATTATATAATGGTAAAGGGCACAATTCAACAAGAAGAGATAACAATTTTAAATATATATGCACCCAATTTAGGTGCACCCAGTTTCATAAAGCAAACCTTATTGGAGCTAAGCAAATGGATTAATAGCAACTCCATAATCACCGGAGATTTCAACACCCCACTGACGGCACAAGACAGATCCTCCAAACAGAAAATTAATAGAGAAATAATGGACTTAAACAAAACTTTAGAACAATTGGGTCTGACTGACCATTTACAGGACATTCTATCCAAAATCCACTGAATATACATTCTTCTCATCAGCTCACGGGACATTCTCTAAGATTGACCATATCCTAGGACACAAAGTAAGCCTCAAGAAATTTAAAAAGATAGAAATCATACCATGTATCTTCTCAGATCACAGTGGAATAAAAGTAGAAATCAACCGTAACAGAAACTCACATTTCTACACAAAAACGTGGAAATTGAACAACCTCCTACTAAATGATTACTTCATAAATGAAGGAATCAAGATGGAAATTAAAAACTTCTATGAAGAAATGACAATGGAGAGACAAGTTATCAAATCCTCTGGGACATGGTTAAAGCAGTTCTGAGAGGAAAGTTTATCTCCATAAATGCCTATAACCAAAAGTCAAAAAGATCACAAATAGACAATCTAACGAAACGACTCAAAGAGCTGGAAAAAGAAGAACAGACCAGCCCCAAACCCAGCAGAAGAAATGAAATCAACAAGATCAAATAAGAACTAAATTAAATTGAAAACAGGGGAGCTATTCAGGAGATTAATAAAACAAAAAGTTGGTTCTTTGAAAAAATAAACAAAATTGACACACCATCGGCTAGGTTAACGAAAAGCAGAAAAGAGAAATCTCTAATAAGCTCCATCAGGAAGAAAAAAGGTGATTATCACAACTGATCCCAAGGAAATACAAGATATAATTTATGAATACTACAAAAATCTTTATGCACACAAACTGGAAAATGTGGAGGAAATGGACAAATTTCTAGAAATACATAGCCTTCCTAGACTCAACCAGGAAAAAATAGATTTCCTGAACAGACCAATCTCAAGAGCTGAAATAGAAACAGCAATTAAAAATCTCCCTAAAAAGAAAAGTCCCGGTACAGATGGTTTCACACCCGAATTTTACCACACTTACAAAGAAGAACTAATACCTATCTTGCAGAAACGATTCCACAATATCGAGAAGAATGGAAACCTCCCAACACCTTTTATGAAGCAAATATTACTCAGATACCAAAACCAGGAAAGGATGCAACAAAAAAGAAAACTAAAGACCAATATCCATAATGAATATAGATGCAAAAATGTTCAACAAAATTCTAGCTAACCGAATCCAGAGGCTTATCAAAAAAATAATCCTGGCCGGGCGCTGTGGCTCACGCCTGTAATCCTAGCTCTTGGGAGGCCGAGGCGGGCGGATTGCTCAAGGTCAGGAGTTCAAAACCAGCCTGAGCAAGAGTGAGACCCCGTCTCTACTATAAATAGAAAGAAATCAATTGGCCAACTGATATATATATATAAAATTAGCCGGGCATGGTGGCGCATGCCTGTAGTCCCAGCTACTCGGGAGGCTGAGGCAGAAGGATCACTCGAGCCCAGGAGTTTGAGGTTGCTGTGAGCTAGGCTGACGCCACGGCACTCACTCTAACCTGGACAACAAAGCGAGACTCTGTCTCAAAAAAAAAAAAATAATCCACCAGGACCAAGTGGGCTTCATTCCAGGGATGCAGGGATGGTTCAACATACGTAAATCTATAAATACAATTCACCACATAAACAGAAGCAAAAACAAAGACCACATGATTCTTTCAATAGATGCAGAAAAAGCTTTTGACAAAATTCAACACCCCTTCATGATATGAACACTTAATAAAATAGGCATAGAAGGAACATATCTAAAAATGATACAAGCCATATATGACAGACACATAGCCAACATCATACTGAATGGGGAAAAATTGAAAGCATTCCCACTTAGAACTGAAACCAGACAAGGCTGCCCACTATCTCCGCTTCTGTTCAACATAGTGCTGGAAGTCCTGGCTACAGCAATCAGACAGGAAAGTAGAATTAAAGGTATCCAAATAGGGGCAAAAGAGATCAAACTTTCACTGTTTGCTGAAGATATGATATTATACCTAGAAAACCCCAAAGATTCAACCAAGAAACTCCGGGAACTGATCAATGAATTTAGTAAAGTCTCAGGATACAAAATCAATACACAGAAATCAGAGGCATTCATATATGCCAACAACAATCTAATTGAGAACCAAATCAAAGACTCAATTCCCTTCACAATAGCAACAAAGAAATTAAAGTACCTAGGAATATACTTGACCAAGGAGGTAAAAGAATTCTACATGGAGAACTATGAAACACTGAGGAAGGAAATAGCAGAGGTTGTAAACAAATGGAAATCCATACCATGGTCATGGGTCGGCAGACTCAACATCATTAAAATGTCTATACTACCCAAACTGATCTACAGATTCAATGCAATACCTATTAAAATCCCATCAGCATTCTTCACAGATATAGAAAAAATAATTTTACGCTTCGTATGGAATCAGAGAAGACCCTGAATATCAAAAGCAAGCCTAGGCAATAAAAACAAAATAAGAGGCATTAATATGCCAGATATCAAACTATAGTACAAAGTTGCAGTAATTAAAACAATCTGGTATTGGCACAAAAATAGCATTATTGACCAGTGGAACAGATGTGAGAATCCTGATATAAAACCATCCTCATATAGCCATTTAATCTTTGACAAAGCAGACAAAAACATATGCTGGGGAAAAGAATCCCTCTTCAATAAATGTTGCTGGGAAAATTGGATAGCCACTTGTAGAAGGCTGAAGCAGCCTTTCACCTCTCACAAAAATCAACTCATGCTGGAAAACAGACTTAAACCTAAGGTATGAAACTATTGGGATTCTAGACGAAAATGTTGGAAACACTCTCCTAGACATCAGCCTGGGCAAAGAGTTTATGAAGAATTCCCCAAAGGCAATCACAGCAGCAACAAAAATAAATAAATGGGACATGATCAGACTGAAAGGCTTCTGCACAGCCAAAAAAATCGTCATGAAAGTAAACAGACAACCTACAGAATGGGAGAAAATTTTTGCATCCTACGCATCTGATAAGGGGCTGATAACTAGAATCTACTTAGAACTCACGAAAATCAGCAAGAAAAAATCAAACAACCCTATTAAAAAGTGGGCAAAGGACTTGAACAGAAACTTTTCTAAAGAAGATAGAAGAATGGCCAACAAACATATGAAAAAATGCTCAACTTCTCTAATAATCAGGTAAATGCAAATCAAAACCACAATGAGATATCATTTAACTCCAGTGAGAATGGCCTTTATCAAAAAATCCCCAAACAATAAATGCTGGCGTGGATGAGAGAGAGAGGAACACTCCTACACTGCTGGTGGGACTGCAAACTAGTTCAACCTCTGTGGAAAGCAATATGGAGATACCTTAGAGAGATACAAGAGGATCTACCATTTGATCCAGCAATCCCATTACTGGGCATCTACCCAAATGATCCAATGACACTCTACAAAAAAGACACCTGCACCTGAATGTTTATAGCAGCACAATTCATAATTGCAAGGCTGTGGAAACAGCCCAAGTGCCCATCAATTCAAGAATGGATTAATAAAATGTGGTATATGTATACCATGGAGTACTATTCAGCTCTAAGAAACAATGGTGACATAGCACATCTTCTATTTTCCTGGTTAGAGCTGGAACCCATACTACTAAGTGAAGTATCCCAAGAATGGAAAAACAAACACCACATATATTCACCAGCAAACTGGTATTAACTGAGCAGCACCTAAGTGGACACATAGGTACTACAGTAATAGGGTATTGGGCAGGAAGAAGGGGGTGGGGGGCGGGTATATACATACATAATGAGTGAGATGTGCACCATCTGGGGGATGGTCACACTGGAAGGTCAGACTTGTGGGGGGGGGGAGAAAGGGCATTATTTGAAACCTTAAAATTTGTACCCCCATAATATGTCAAAAGAAAAAAAAAAGAGATCATTAATTAAAGAATGTGATACTTTTTTGAGCTTTATTCAAAGTGCTAAGAACCCTCTAGAACATAACAGAAGAATGCTGTGGGCGCCCCTAAGACCCTAAGACACTCAGAGGAAGACAACAGAAGGTACCAAGCAATTGATTCATAGTGGTAACTGTAAACATAAACTATAAAAGAAGACTTTTTAAATTTAAAATGTCATTTAAAAATATTACTTTCCATAACATTAATCAGGAAAAACACATTTGAATAAGTCAGAGTAAGAAACAAAAATCTGATGGTAACTACAGGCTTCCCTGCCCAGAATATGAAAACGTGCAGGACACACAGAGTTACTGAGATTACTGACCATCCTAAAGTGTTCAGAGAATGAATGTGGAAATTCCTATGATGAGTTTAAGCACAAAAGTATAAAGATGTTATCCAGAGGAAAGAGAAATGAGGAAAGCTGTAAAATAACTCATTTAATAAACACCCTAGAAATCTATGTTGTGCAAAGCCAAGGTACAATGGACAAATTGCCTTTTTATATGTTTTCTAATCTATACTGAGAAAGTCAGTGATTCTAATATAAATAGTAAATAGAATCTAAGATAATAAAGGGTGGAGATATAGGTGTGTATATGTAGCTATAGATATATGTAATTTTTTATGAAAAAGAAAAAATATATAGCTGACTTTTTAAAATAAATATCATAATTATTATATAGTATTTTATTCTGCTTGTTCCTATAGTGTTAACTGTTAGATAAAACTGTACCAAATGCAGACATTCTTTTTAGATTTTTTAAAATTGTGAAGTCTCGGCATATTTATAGTTTCAAGAGTAGGCTGAATAATCAATCTATTTCTTAGTGCCTCCTCATATAACCTAAAATGCCCAGTCAGCAAACGTAGAGACAACTGTTCCAATAAAATTCAAGTAACATTTTAATTGGGTCCATAAAGGAGAGACAAAAATTAAGAAGAATAAAAAAGATTTATTAATATGTTTCCATTGTGTTTCTCACGCGTACCCTGATCCAGCCTTATTCTAAGCACATAATCATAAAGTTTTCATCCTGATGCAATCTCCTTGGAATTCCCAGGGTCAGAAGGAGAATAGAATCACAGAAGAGACAATTTCATCTCATGGATTAGAAATAGAACAGAAAGAATTTTTTTCCTAGACCCATAATACTTTTTTTATTCCAGACTATAAACAGATGTTATTTACTTAATAATTCATACTCTGCTTCATTCTAAAAACTATTTGCAGCAGTACATTAGATATTTCCTCTTTGAAACAACCCTGGAGGAAAAAAACAGCTTCATTTTGAAGAGCAAAGAACCGAAAGATAGAGAGAACTTTCACAAGGTCAGAAGCAAAATCAGAGCTGAGCCCAGTAATATTCAGAGATTTTCAGTCTTTTAATTCCCTGTTTCTAACTCTGAATTTTTCATTGGAATGGCCAAAAGTGATTCATTATTTCTTTCACTCTCTTTGAAAATATTTTCGAGGCTAGAATTTGAGCCCTAAGTGATTTCTTATAAAGGTTGAGTGCTTCATGTTTTGAAGTGCCTGAAGCAATTAAATATATATTAATTGAATAAGTTACAAATCATGCTCTGCAAATGTCATTTTTTAGATTGAAAAAACTGAATGATAGCATAGCGATCTTATTAAATGAAAACTAAGATTAAGTTCTCAGCTAAAAGAAGAATAATTTACACTAATAGTAAACACTTAAAAAGTACTTTAAACACTAGGTTTTTCTCGTACATATACATGTGCATGTTCATTTTCCTTCCTTTGTTCATCTTTTTTTCCCTTTCCTTCTATCAAGCACTTTTCTTAGAGAACATGTATTTTAGTTGTGTTGAAGAGTATTTTACAGAGGTAAACAAAGCTGGAAACAGAAGTACATACAGGCAGCCCAACCTCAGCTCATGTCTTGTTCTGGTTTTGAGCTTTCCCTAATTATTTCCCCTTTTTGTATTTTGCTTATTTTTTAATAGCTCAGTTATGATTTTGTTACACGTGGACCAGTATTTCATGCTTGTTACACAGTATGTTGATGAGTTTTGTATTTTGAACTATTTCTGATTACCTAGACTAGCCTTGTTTTTGTAACTCCTTAGTGACACTCTATTAGAAGAAGTTTAGATATAATTCTTCCCCCATGAATGTCAAAACTACTTAGTTAATCTATGGACTACAGATCTACAGGACTCACCCCTTATCCATGGAGAACATGTTCCAAGACCCCCAGTGGATGCCTGAAACCATGAATACTACTGAACCCTATATACATTGTTTTCTTCCTGTGTATACATACCCATGATAAAGTGAAATTTACAAACTAAGCACACTAAGAGATTCACAACAATACCTAATAAT
The DNA here is from genome assembly GCF_040939455.1 of Microcebus murinus. Taxonomy (NCBI): domain Eukaryota; kingdom Metazoa; phylum Chordata; class Mammalia; order Primates; family Cheirogaleidae; genus Microcebus; species Microcebus murinus. Next base: position 109,941,157 of record NC_134106.1, read on the forward strand.
AAAATAGAGCAATTATGACAATATACTAATTACAATTTCATGGAAAGAAGATTTGTTCTTACCCTAGATCTTAGGAATCTCAGCATATGATTTTTTTCTTCCCGTATTATGTTTAGAACTTTCACCTTTACACTGAAATGAAACACTTTGTGGCTCCAATTTGGTATATCTGAATTGCCAGCCTTACTACTTTTGCATTTAGGGCCACTATGAAGTAAAATAAGAGATACTTGAGCACCAGCATAGTCAATCTGATAACAGAGATGGCTACTAAGTGAATTACCAGCCAGTAGCTTATACGATGTGGATGTGCTGGACAAAGGATGATTCACATCCTAGGTAGGATAGAGTGGAACAGCATGAGATTTTATCATGCTACTCAGAAAGGCATGCGATTTAAAATTTATGAGTTGCTTATTTCAGGAATTTTCCATTTAATATTTCTGGACCATGGTTGACTATGAGTAGCTGAAACCATGGAAAGTGAAACTACAGATAAGTGGGATTACTGTATTGTCTATATATTATAGTTTGTATAGTTATATATTTATAAAAATGTACAGATTGTTTTGAAGGGTGAGCTTATTTCAATTTCAGTCATCTGAAGAAGTAGTTACTACTCATATTGGACAATTAAAAGGGGAGGGCAAACTTTAAATAGCAATGGATAAGTTAGTCTCAATTTTCTATACTCTCCATGTGTGGCTAAAATGATGCTCCTACACGCCAGAGGTTACAGATGGCAATGGACAAAAATGAGAAAGAGACACAATCATGGCATGAATCTTTTTGGGGTTCCTTGTGTAAAATGATGGAGCCAATAAATCTGAGAGTGCAAGCCTCTTTCTTAAAAATATAATTGTTTAGATTTCTAATGGTTTCACTGTTTAATTTCTTCATGTTATTTATATTTATATTTTTTAATTTTTTATTTTTAATTATTATGGGTACATAATAGTTGTATATCTTTATAGCGTATATGCGATGCTTTGACACAGGCATGCAATGTGTATTAATCAAATCAGGGTAATTGGGGTATCTATCACCTCAGGCATTTTTCATTTCTTTGTCTTAGGAGCATTCCAATTCTACCTTTTAGTTATTTTAAAGTATATCCTAACTTATTGTTGATCATAGTCACTTTGTTGTGTTATCACATATTGTTTGTTCTATCTAACTATAATTTTGCACCCATTAACCATATCCACACTTTATCTTCTTGCCCCCTGCTGCCCTTCAAGCCTCTGGTAACCATCATCCATTCTCTGTCTCCATGAGATCAATTGTATTAATATTTGCCTTCCACATGAGTGAGAATATGCACGATTTGTCTTTCCATGCTTGGCTTAGGATTTCATTCTTTTTATAGCTATATAATTTTACATTGTATATATGTACCATGATTCTTTATTCATTTGTTGATGGACAGTTAGGTTGATTCCAAACCTTGGCTATTGTGCATAGTACTGCGATAAACGTAGAAGTGCAGATATCTTTTTGATATACTAAATTCCCTTATTTTAGATATATATCTAGCAGCGGGATTGTTGGGTCATGTACTAGTTCTATTTTTAGTTTTATGAGGAACCTCCTTACTGTTTGCCATAGTGATTGCACTAATTTACATTACCAATGGTGTACAAGATTTCCACTTGCTCCACATCCACACCAGCATTCATTACTGCCTGTTTTTTTATAAAAGCCATTTTAACTGGCGTGAGATGATATCTCATTATAGTTTTGATTTGCATTTCTCTGATAACTAATGATGTTGAGCATTTTTGTCATATACCTGCTGTCCATTTGTATTTCTGCTTTTGAGAAATATATATTCAGATTCTTTGTCCATTATTTAATCAGATTATTTGATTTTTTCCTATTGAATTATTGGAGCTCCTTATATATTCTAGTTATTATTCTCTTCTCAGAGGGATAGTTTGTATATATTTTCTCCCATTTTGTGAGTTGTCTCTTTGATTTATTTGTTGTGCAGAAGCTTTTTAACTTGATGTGATCCCATTGTTCCAATTTTGCTTTGACTGCCTGGGCTTTGGGGATCTTACTCAACAAGTCCTGAAGCATTTCCCCAATGTTTTCTTTTAGTAGTTTCACAGTTTCAGGTCTTAGATTTAAGTTTTTGTTTTTTGAGACAGAGGCTCATTCTCTTGCCTGGGCTAGAGTGCCATGGCGTCAGCCTAGCTCACAACAACCTCAAACTCCTGGGCTCAAGCAATCCTACTGCCTCAGCCTCCCGAGTAGCTGGGACTACAGGTATGTGCCACCATGACCGGCTAATTTTTCTATTTATTTTTAGTTGTTCAGCTTCTTTCTTTCTTTCTTTCTTTCTTTCTTTCTTTCTTTCTTTCTTTCTTTCTTTCTTTCTTTCTTCTTTCTTTGTTTTTTTTTTTAGTAGTGACAGGGTCTTGCTCTTGCTCAGGCTGGTCTTGAACTCCTGAGCTCAAACTATCTACCTGCCTTGGCCTCCCAGAGTGCTAGGATTATAGGCATGAGCTACCATGCCCGGCCAGGTTTAAGTCTTTGATTCATTTTTTATTTGATTTTTGTATATAGTGGGATATAAAGGTCTATTTTCATTCTTCTGCATATGGATATACAGTTTTCCCAGCACCATTTATTGACAAGACTGTCTTTTCCACAGTGCACGTTCTTGACAACTTTGTCAAAGATAAGTTTACTATAGATGTGTGGATTTATTTCTGAGTTCTCTATTATGTTCCATTGGTCTACGTGTCTGTTTTTATGCCAGTACAGTGTTGATGAGAGGAATGAATAAAAGGATCATACAATTTAAGATGGAAGAATTCTGGAAAATTCCAAAATGAGAGGGCACCCAGAGGAACTGTGCTGGTATCCCTTGGTCACTAGAGAGTGACCTGATCCACAGAGAGTCCCTTTGAGTAGTGACCAGTGAGGCTCCAGATTTATCATCATTTAAAGCAAGAAGAAATTTCCTTACATCTCCCCTATCACATTTCTCACAGAAGTTTTCCCAAAGTTTTTCTTCCTCCCTCAAGATTTCTCATCTTCTAGTTAATTGTAAACATGCTACTGAAGAGCTTTTGTAAATATTAATTTTAATTACTTTTTTACCATAAAACTTCAAAATTTCTGTTCCATCATATCATTTCCTTTTCTTCCAGATGCTGATAAAGAAGTTGCCAGCTCTTCCAGCTGTACTCTCTATCATGACAGTTTCATCAATTCTGTCATGCTGATGTCAAGACCAAAATAAACAGTGCTCTTCAGTGCAATGAGCACTCTGAATGCATAGGTGTGGGGCAGTGTGAGAAGTCAAGAAGTGGGGCATCAGAGTCTTAAGCCCATAATTCATTATAGGGTTTCACTACTTATAGCCCCAATGTGGAAAAGCTGTGTGTGATGGTCACATAGGATCACACAGGCACAAGGGGAGCTAGGATCAAGTGTCTCTAGGAAATATGCTTAACTTCTAGAAGTTAAACTGGAAACAGTAAGGATGTAACACAGTGAGAACCACTGTCTACCATCTTACAAAACACAACATCTCCAAGACCCAGTAGAAAAAGAAAAGGTCTGGAAATCTAGTCAAGACATCTAGTTATAACATACAAAGTCAAACTCTAACATATTTAAGAAATAATTAGAAGAGTGGTCTGTCTGATGTACAAAGCAAAGAAAATTACAAAAAGGAGCCTCAAAAAGGACAATTGTCAGTGTGTCCCAACTCTTCCCAAGTGAAGGGTGCTCTCCTGATCGTGCCCTCAGTGTCAGCAAGAGCATCCCAGATAGAGCTAGATGTGCTGTCCACTTCTCATGTGCTCCCTTGCTCTAATCCATGCTCACCTACCCACTTCCAGAGTATGAATTGATTTCTTGGGTAGACTTTCCACCAGATGGATTTGGAATCTACCCTGAAGGGCTGGTATAAGCATGAGGATCTTCTTGCCAGCTATTTATTATGACAAATGACTCCTTCAATACACAGTTTACACATCAGCTCTACATGAGTTTTGTTTTAATGAGTCATGGCTAATTCCCAACTCACTCTGAATATAAGTGATTCTAGACCTACATGTCAAAGGTTGAGACATGATAACTGCCTAGATATGGCTACACAAAAACGGCCTGCCTGGGAAGCTCAGCAGTCTCCATCATTGACATCATATGTCTTTGACTTTCACAGTAGTTGCTATAATCACACATTTATACATCAATATTCTAAGTAGAATAGTAGTTAAGTATAGAGAAGAAATAAATGACATAAATTGCCAGCTATTATGAAAAAGAGTCATGGTTGTAACTTGCAGCTTGAGGACTTGATTCTAAAACAAAAACAGGAGAGAGAAGCAAAGAAGGAAATCTTCAACAGTGCAGCATTTGTCATGAAATAAGTGGAGGTATAACCTGAACAAACATCACCAATTTCAAACATAAAAAAAATATATATAAGAAGTCAAATGTATTAGTGCTACTTGACAATTCTATGCTGAAATGAGGTTCCGTGCTACATGGAAATATTATCACTTCTATTATGCTCACTCCTTCACAGAGCTTAGATATGTGATTCCAAGGATAGGCAGTATTCATCAATAGTGTTTTAACACCAGGAGATAACAGATATTAGTCGAATATTTCCCTGGAATGAAATATAAGAATGTGTCTAGACATTATTTTCTCAGAGTAGCTCCTAATTTCATGTGCAATCAAGTTGCCCTTGGCAACTCAGGGAAAGTTAGCTTATCTTCCTGAGTTCAGCATGCAGAATCTAGTCAAGTCTTTGCATGAAATGTGTATTGTCTTGCTGAAAGAGCATATATCCACATTTTGTTATAATGCATCAGATCCAGTTGCCAAAGCTAATACACAAGGGTGACGGAAAAGTGAGCTGAATATTGTTTTTTAAGTTCTAAGTGGTTTAAAGATGTGAATTATTATGTGAGACTAATCTTTTCTTTTGACATAACTGACATTCCTTTCAAACTAGGTGTGACAACTGATGGTGACAATAGAACAGGGTACTCTGGGAGTGGATAATCATCAAACTGAATAGCATTTTCAGTAATTTCACTGTCTGTGTGATTTCCACTGCCTATAATGCTAAAGACTTTTGATGCCAAAAGACCCACTAGGCAGTGAGGAAATCACTGTGCTCAGTACAACTTGGTAAGAAAGAATTTGTGCAAGACTCATGAAGCAAATGGAGAACTTCCAGCAAAAGGAAAATTATAAGCTACTGAGACTCTAAAGAAGATATTAAACATTGGTAAAAATGATCTCATTAGAAGGAAAGTAGAAAAAATACATGTGAGGCTTCATTAGCTCAATTGAAAAATAGCCAGAACATGCAGAAGAAAACAGTGGTTTGAGAGTGTAACTCATAACATTTGGCCCTTATTATAATTTTCTTCTAGTTATATTATGTTTCATTTAAGCTCATAACCAAGAACAGAAAGGTTTTCCTTGATAATTTGAAACTGGACTCAGAAAGGTAAATTTTACTCTCATATACAACTGTGTAAGGACTTTGCATCCCTTTGAAATTTTGGTTGTATTTTATCATTACTATTTAGTAAATAAATGTGGGTTATAGGAAGCACATATTTTATCTTATGCAAATTTTATTCAAATGAGATATCCCTGAGTTCCAGTTCTATAAATGAGGTAGTAAATTCTTACTCAAAGTAATTTGTTATTGAGCTTGGAAGTACATCAGAATAACCTGGGCAACCTTTAAAAAAATACAGCTTTTGGGCCTCACCATACATTTACTGAATAACAATAACCTACAATGAGAAGCCTAGAATCTGTATTTTTCAAAAGCTTTGAGGAAGAGTGTCATGCAGCTACCCTGGTCTGCTGGCCCTGTGCTTGAGACCTGCTGTTAAAGTCACACTCACAAAGGAGACAAAAAGATATCATTTACTGAGCATCGGCTACCAAGTACTGCTAGATACTTCCAAATGGTATCATAATTTATCTTCTTAATACAAGAACACTGTAGTGGGTTGAATATTGTCTCCCCCAATATTCTTATCCAACCAGACTGTCACAACATAACTGTTTTTGGAAATGCGGTCTTTGCAGATATAATTAAATTAAGATGAAGTTACACTAGATTGTTTGAACCCTAAATCCAATGCCTGGTATATGTATAAGAATAGAGGGCACAAAGGCATAGAAGAAGAAGGGAAAGACAGAGAAAAGAAAGCCATGTGGAGACAGAGACAAAGATTAGAGTGAGCAGCTACAAGCCAAGGGTGGCCAAGGGTGGCAAAGGGTGGCCCGGAGCCACCAGACACTGAAAGAGGCAAGAAAGGATTCTTCCAGAAAGACTTCAGAGGGAGCATGGCCCTGCTGACACCTTGATTTCAGACTTCTAGCCTCCAAAACTGTGAGAGAGTAAATTTCTGTTGCTTTAAACACACTTAATTTGTGGAAGTTTTTTACGGCACCCATAGAAAACTCATACAGACACAGAGGCCCGAGAAGCTCAGCAGTCGGCCTGAGTCATTCAGGTAGAAAGTGATGAAGCAGGATTCCAGATTCTGGTCTCATTGATTCCAAAGCACACGGATTTCTAGGACAACACTGGCAAAGAGTTCCGTAGGCCAGGATTAGAGCAGATTCAGCCAAAGTGGGGTTCTAGATGGCCTACATTAGAATCACCTGGGGCCTTGTTAAAAATACATACATACTCCTTTGCTCCATTTGGAATTGCTAGCTGAAAAATCTTTGAAGGTTGGACCTAAAAAACTAAACAAGGACCTCAGAAAATTATCATTCATATTAAAATTTGATACAATTGATCTAGAGAGTTCGGAATCTTTAACATGATATCCATTTACTTTTTCATTAAAATATATTATGAATTCATGAAACAAATACGTGAAGTAACTATGTTATCATTATAGAAATTAACTTAATGAAATCAGCATGTACTTTTTTGTTGTTTTAAGAGATGGAGTCTTGCTATGTTGTTCAGGCTGGACTCAAATTCCTGTGCTCAAGTGATCCTCCTACCTCAGCCTCTCAAATAGCTGGGACTATAGGAATGTGCCACTGTGCCTGGCCTCAACATATACTTTATTTCAAAATTCTTTTTTACATAAAGCTAGGATATAATGACAATGTACATAATTAACATTAATACTATTTATTCTCCCATGTATGAAGCACTATCACCTTCATTGTATCATTTAATTCTTATCCAAACCTTGGGGAAGGATGCTCATCCAGGTATTATGGTTATTTTTATTTTGTAAGCAAGGAGGCTGAGACTAAAGACTTAGAGAAATTTACAAAACACTCTTTCGTGGTTCATTGCTAGAGCGTGACATTTTTTTTTTTTTTTTGTCTTGACATTGCTAAAAAATTAGTGGGGAATTAAGATGAAAAGAACATGGGTGGGAGAAGTGTGATCTCACTTATTTTTAAATAAAAACAGAAAGAAGAAATCTAACAACAAAAAAAAGGATATACTATTTTTTAAAGTGATGGTAGAAAACAAATATGTGAGAAGCCAGATAGAAGAGCTCTATGTAGGAGAATTACAAGAATCTCTGGACAACATAGAAACTCAGGCTCTCACATGTGAAATTTTTTATCAGAGCATATTCAAGATTATCCCTTAGTTTCTAAACCTTTATTTTTAGACCTTGACTTTCTTGAAGATTCCAATCTCTATTAGCAACATTAACTGGATTGAGAAGGAAAATTGAACTAAAGAATTCATATTTCAATAAAGAAATAAAAAAATAAAGAAAAATAAAGTATTTTTCTCCAAGTAGTTTCTCATATGCAAAACATTTCTTTTTATTACAAAAAAAGTATCACTTCCATTTAGTGATGCTACAAATGCAGTTAAAATGTTTTCATTTTGTTCAAAACGGTTCTTCAGTGGCATTTGTATGTGTATGCTTTGACCTGTCTCTTTCTCTAAGTGCATCAGAACTGATTAAAGGTTGTGTGTGGTGTGTGTCTGTGTATATGTGTGTATTTGGTTTTACAAAATTGCTTTCAGAAGGTGGAAACTGGAAGGAAATATTCAAAGAAAAAATATATTACAAAGAAAAAAATCTTAACTGAAAGAAAAAGTGGGAAAAACAAAGAGATTAAGAAAAAATGGTAGATGATGAAATGTACTAAAGCACAAATAGCTTGACAAGGATCTATTTCCATTTGAATTAAAAATATACTTGGGTTATTTATTCTTTATAATCCATAACAACACATTTTAAATCCAAGGCAAATTAATGATGAGAAATTATAAATTGAGCATTTTTTCATCAAACATACATAACGACAAAGCTTTGTTAAAAAAGTTAATGATTACAAAGTTCTTAGGAATGAATATTGAAGATAAATTGAAATCCAAAACAATTACTTATTATGAAACTCAATGTACTTTTGGTATATTGCATTCTAAATTTAAAATCTCAGCCATGAGTAATTCTGTTCTTAATGTGCATTGGAGTCTATGATTCATTCCTGTTCTCACTATACATAAACTCTGAACTCTGTCACCAGGTTGAATACTCAGCTCGACAGCTAGAATACCTCAAACAAATTGGCTGACTCTTTCCTTGTAGGCTCTACCTTCTTGATCTCTTTTACTGTTTCTTTCTCTTGAACAAATATAATAACAAGTGGTCCAAAACTTGCTCCAAGCTCTTTATTATTATTGTTCTTTATTTATACTCTTTCCCTGGGAAAACTTATCTGTTTCTATTATTCACAATACCATTATGCTCTGATAACCATGAAATTTATGTCTCTGGTCCAAAAGTCTGCTTTGAACTCCACACTGGTATATCAAGGTGCCAATATTCCATTTCTACTTGGCTGTGTATTGAGCACTTTGAATGTAACATGGCTAAAACATCACCCTGTATTTTTCCCTCCAAATCCACTGCCTGAAGACCTCTCTAGGAAGCACCACCATCTCTGCAAATATACAGAACAAAAACCTGAAGCATTCTTGATTCTTCCCTTTTTGTCACATCCCTGACTTTCCCATGTGCAAGGCCTGTCACACTTCTTCCATAATGTGACCCTAAGTCCATTCCTGAAATGCCAATCTTCTCCTTTCTCCAGGTATACTACAATCAATTGTAACTTGTCTAACAGCCCTCATAATTACCACCTACTACTTCCCAAACTCCACCCTTTACATGTTACACCCAAATAAATAAATGAATATCTTTACTTAAAAATATTATTTTTATTGATTGATTTAATTGATAAATAATAATTATATGTATTTATAGCAGACAATGTGATTTTTGAGCCATGTATACATAACTGATATATTCAGTCAAGCTAATTAACATATCTATCACGTTATCAACTTATCATTTTAGAAATTACTATTCTTTATTCAATCTATAATATCTTTTTTTTTTTTTTTTTTTTTTTTTTTTTTTTTTTTTTTTTTTTTTTTTTTTTTTTTTATTGGTGGGTTGATTCTTTTTTTTTTTTTTTTAATTTTTTTTTTATTTTGGCATATTATGGGGGTACAGATTTTAAGGTTTCAATAAATGCCCATTCCCCCCCTCCCCCCAAAAGTCTGAGTCTCCATCATGACCATCCCCCAGATGGTGCACATCTCACTCACTATGTATGTATATACCTGCCCCCCTCCCCCCTCCCAATCTATAATATCTTAATAATAGAGTTATATCTCTGAAATCATCTGTCTCTGTTCTACTCTTACTTATAATCACTTGGTTTACATTTAAAATTTTTGTTTTCCTAAACACTTCAAGCTTATTTCTATGCCTTGATGTTTTCATTTTCTGTTCCTTTTTCTCAGAACACTCCTTTTTCTGATCTCAGCATTTCTTCTTCCTTTTTATCATTTATGTCTCAACTCAAATATCGCTTCCTTAGAAAGATTTTCACCAATCACCTAGATAATGGAAGTACCTTTCATTTACTCTCTTCTATATTAGACTACTTTATCTTCTATATAGGATTTATCAATGTGTGATATTACTCAATTTATTACTTTCTTGTTAGCTTTTTTTCCTCTTCCACTGTTGAATATAAGTTCTTTGAGAATAAGGGCCCTGCCTGGTTCATAGCTACATCACAGTGTCTAGTACAGTTTGGCACACAAAAGCTTCTCTATAAACATCTGCTGACTGACTTATTCCAGGACAAATATAACATATTTTTAAACAGTGTAGAACTGAGAGAGATGTAGAAATATGGGTGCTTATGTTTTTATTGACATTAATAAATAAATTAATAAATGTGTAAATTTATTTATGAAGAAATGTCATTATTAATATTTACTTCTATTCTTCCCATCCAGGAATTAGAATTATTTCTATATTTATTCAAGTGCTCTTATTTCTTTACATAAAACTTTGTTCAGCTCCTTTGTGTGAAAGTCTGGTATATTCTATGTTATCTTGTATTTTATTGTTGTAAATGTCAGAAGGCAGTATTAATTAGTTCTTTTATTTTTATTTTTGTAATTTTTTATTTTTAAGAATCAAATGAGATGATGTAGATAAAGCTGTTTTATAAACTATGAAGTATTATATGAATGATAGTTCCTATAATGACTACAGAACTAGAAATTATAGTTTTTTTACTATAGCTGTGCCATCTGTAAGTGGTGATATTTTTGTCATTTCTTTTAAAAATTTGTCCCTTTGTGTACCTTATTTTAATAACATACATGTCTATATTATGTTAATTAATAATGGTGGTAGAAAAGAAAAAACATTTCCCAACTCTAGACCTGTGCTCATTCAGGTCTCTCAGCATGCAATCCTTTGCCCTCTCCTTTATACGATCAAACCTCCTCATATTTAGCAGCTCCTCTTTGAAGCCTTCCCCAGATGTCCCCTTTTCCACTGGACGTGTGCATGCTACTCTTTTCATTGCTTCTACTACACTTAAAAGTATGTTTGCTTCCATGGCAACTCATAACAATATAGACAACACTTACACAGCACCTACCCTAAGCCATGCACATGGCTACATGTTTTACATGATGTATGTTAATTCATGCAATCTGCACAAAAACTTTTGAGGTAGATATTTTTATTTTCCATATTATAAATGAGGATATTAAAGCAGAGTGAAGGATTACTTGCTCCATGTCACATTTCTAGTGAGTAGCACAAGAAGGACATGAGTTTGTTTTCTTTTCCTGCCCAACCTCTTCATATGACTCAATAGAGTAATGAAATTTCATAAAATAAAAATGTGGTCATATAACTAAAATGCTAATATCCAGAATGGTGGCAGCGATGATAGTCCAATCTGTGATGGTCATTCATTCGTCCATTTAAGATTTTCTTTTTTTTTCAGAATTCACCAAGTGCTAGGCATTGTACTTGGCACACGATTCAAAGAGGAGGTAGAATAAGGCATTGTTGTGCCAATTTGGTGATGACAAAAGGGATGGGAAGAGGTGCTTGGAGTGAAAAAGAGTCAGATAACTTCTAAAATGTATATTTTTTCCATATTAGATGGTTGTGTTCTAGAAGAAAATCAACACACTGGCACATAATAAATGGAGAACAGACACAATAGAAAAAGAATTCAGAACCAACACATAGAAGAAATGAATGAAATAACAGAGTCCATTCGGCCTGGAAAAGAGAGACAAGTGAAGAGCTCTCTAGTTAGTTTTGGAAGGCAGAACTCATTCTGCAGGGAGGACAGGCAGTAACAGAATTAGGCTCAGCATGAAGAATAACTATTTAATAAAACTATTCTATATTGCAAAAAGCTACTGAACACGTTAAATTTCTTGTTGTTAGAATGGTTAAAGCTGAGAATGAGCAACTCACTGCACAGAGAACTTGTGGAAATTCTCCTGTATCAGATTAGAAAGCTCAGCTCCAGTAGATGGCTCTTTGGGCCATGCTGAATCAAAATGTACTTGGCTGTAGAGAGGATGGAGAACAAAGGATATACTGTCAGAAACTGTGTGGAGTATGGGATTTACTGTTTCATGGATGTTGGCAGAAAAATGAGAATCCTGAATTGGAGACAAAAGGCTTTATTATTTACAGCAAAAGCAGTAGCCAGATCTTCCTACTTGTGTGCATAAATTCCCTATGTCCCCCAAGTCCCAAGGGGAGGGCAATAGGAACCCACTACAAGTGTGCAAATTACTGGGGAGGTATGCTGAGCTTGGGAGGGGGGTCACCACTTTCATAGTAATTGAAAGCAAACCTACTCTGTTCCAGAGAGAGACATTACCTCATCCTTCAAGGTTGCTTGCTTTAAATACAACCCTGGGAGACAGCTCAGGTGGTTAAAGCCTTGCATTCTTGGAATACCCAGCAAGAATATGTAGGGCTTATGGTAGATTGTCTCTTTCAACATAGGCTAAAAAGCCATTGGAAATTTAGATTTCTTGGACACGCCAGAGTCTCTGATTACCAAAGAAAGCAGGTAACAAGGAGAAAAGATATTTCAATGACATAAGTCCTATTTAAAACCATCTCTGAACAGTGAGAAATAGATGAGATAAAAACAGTTTGCTTCTAAACCTATTGAATCCAGATGGAAGTTACATATGTTACCAACCTTCTTGTTTGTGTGCCAAAAGAACTAACCTATTTGGTGCAGGCTTATTTATAAGGTTTCTAATGGCAAGAAGCACCCATTTTTCAAGTTCAGAATTGCTCAAATCAGCTCTTTCCCATGCAGGAATTTTCATTAGATTAAAAAAAAAAGGGAGGAAAGGAAAAAACTCAAACTCTTACTGCTTTCAAGATAAAATTTCTTTCCAAACTACATGAGTAGATGAATCAACATTGCCACCTAGTGGAATCATTTATTTATCAAATGACATAAAATTATATTTTCTGCAGCACTATTCACATTTTTCTTGTGTTTTTGTCAGCAAACATGAGCCTAGTTTGATCAATCTGTTTTAAATAATTAAAATGCCTTTTTATTCCTTCTTATAAATTTATTCTTATGAATGAATTGTGTAAAGTATACATTAGGAACTATTTCTAAAATAGATGAATTTTAAGGGATACTGATTATAAGGTTAAAATTAAAAACTTTGCAATTTCTGGAAAATTTTGTGAGGAGAGCCAAAGTTAAAGTGTAAAGTCAAAGAAATAAAGATTTTTTTAATGTTGATTACCCTGAAAGTGACAAGTCATAGTGCTTCTGTAAATTACTATAATTATGAATCCTAAACAGATTTTCAGATCTTTCAGACTTTTTAAAGTTATACAAGTTAAAGTTCTTAAGAACAGAAGCTGGAAATAAGGAAAGGCATTGTAAAAATAACATTTTCACAACCTTTTAAATACAAGAATAATTGCACATAATTTCAGTTTTTTGTCTTAAAAACTATGTGAAAAATATTACAGCTCAGTCAATAGGGTAAAAAAACCACTAGAGACCACAAAAATAAAGACCACTTCAGGACCAGTTCTAGAATTAGATTTTTCTAGTAGTTTTATAATATTATTGTCATCATAGTCTAAGTCCTCAAGCAAAACAAGAAGAAAGAATAAATGGAAGAACCAAAGAAATTAAAATGAATTTGAGAGTCTTTCCAGTGATTCTAAAATCCCATTCTTTTTTCCTTTGAATGAAGCAGTATAACCTAGTGATTAATATCATTGACTTTGAAATAATATTTGGAATAAACTTTGAAATTAAACAAAATGGTCTTTTTTTTCATAAATCAAAATAGGTCAAAATTGACAGTTTTATAAGGCTCAACTCAGACATTAAAATCCTGACTCCATGTGTACCTATAGAACATTCACTGGGCAAGTTGATTTACCTCAATAACCCTTAGCATCTTCATATTTTCAAAGGGGAGTATAGTACATATCCCATAGATGGTTATAAGAAATCAGTTCAGGAAGTATCAGATAGTTCTGGTAACTACCCAACCTATAGTAAGCATGCAATGAATGGCTGTTATAATCAATAGCTATTGTACCAAAATATATTCTGGCTACTATAAAAATAAAAAGCTTTTAAGTTAAGTGTCAACTATTTTAAAATATCTGAGTGTCAAATTATAAAATCTCTCCCTCCAATTGCCTATTTGTGAGCTCCTTTCTATCTCTTAGAGTTTCTGCCTAAGCCTTGTATATATACACTTTCACCATTTAAATAACTACCCTTTTAAATTTATTTTTCCAGCTAATTAGATGAGACATAATCAATTTTTTTCACTAGAGCCCCTGAAGGATGAGTTGCCGTTTGGTGGCTGCTTCTGTTCATCTAGTCTTCTTCGCCTTAGCCCTGGACAGGATAACAGGTTATGTTAAAAGTCACTCCCCCCTTTAATGTGGAAGCACATTTCACTACAATGTGCTTCTCCCCATCCTAGTATCTCAGTTCTGCTCCATATTTGTAAGACACAGATAAAGTAATGGGAATATAATTGCATTGAGTCCAGTGTGTTTTTACATCTCCCTCAAATATACTCATTATTTTCACAGGATCTCTCTATAGACAACTATTTTTTTTTCCACAAAGAAAGTGGTGCAGTATAGTGATTGAAGGCAGTGTCTAAAGCCAGACTGACTAGGATCAAAACTTGAGCAAGTCTTAGCTATGTGATCAGAGGCAAGTCACTTCACAGCACTAATTTCTTTATCTGTGAAATGAGAATAATGATAATACTCATCTAACAGGTGTTATAGTCAAAAACAAATGGCATAATGCACCCACCTGGACCAGAGTGAGTCCTCAAGAAATGTTAGCTATTATTAATGGAGAAGGATTGCTCTGAGTTTTAGGCACTGAGAAGCTCAGAAAGAAAGTAATTCAAGCATTTCTTCCTTCATTCCTTCTAAAAATAATGATTGAGCTTTACTTACTACCTGTTGATATAAAAGGGTAAATGTTGACATAGTTTCCCTCCCTGTGGAATTTGCAATAAGGTGGCACTTTGTCAGCAGGCCTGAAAATCAGGGCTATTTCTGGTGCTCATGGATGTGCCCCAAGAGCAAATGTACGCAAAGGAAGGGCAGCGCACCTGTGCGAGGAGCAGCCTCACGGCGAGGGTGCCCAGGCCCCCAGGAGGCCTCCTCACTTGTTCAGCGCCCTGGACAAGGCGGCTCCCCTTGAGCACAGTCCCAAGAAAAGCAGCTATAATATTCCGAGGGTTCGCCCTGTGCTAGCCAGTTTGTGCTCAATTTTCAATTTTTCAGAATAACTTCCAAGCTTTGTGCATTTATACATAAGGAAGTTAATGTTAACAAAGATTGAACAATATGGCCAAGACAACACAATCAATACATTTTAGGTCTACACTTTGGAGTCAGGTCTGCCTGGCTCCTAAGGCGCATCAGCCTGACTTTGGGAGGTGGGAGCGGGGGTGGCAGTTAAAGATAGGTGCAGTTAGCTTGAAGTTAATTATTTAAAAAAATCTTGATGGTGCTAGAATCTGGAGTAGAGAGCAGAGATGCCCCATTTAAAAAGTAAGGAGAACAAAGGTTTTTGAGTAAAAAAAAAAAAAGTAGTCTATAGAATTGGTAAGAGTGGAATAGACTCCCGCAAAAGCAGCGGATCTGTGTGAAGCCCAGAGTGCCTGGGTTCAGGAGGTATGGGCCAAGCTTCCTCTTCACTTCCCATGCCTTTTCCTCCCTTAGTCAGGCTTTTTGAATCCTCATGCTGTGCTCACCAGAGCAGAAACTTTGCCATCAGACCTGGCAGCTTTGGATCTTGGTTCTGCCATGGGATGTCCTCAGAATGTCACTTAGCTTACTCATCATTTCTAAAAGACATGATAATACCTTCCTTACCAAGTCCTGGAAAAATTAAGCTAAAAGGCTGATAATATAATAGGTGTTTGATACATGTTAGTTCAGTGTATTTCAGACTACAGATTGTGAAATGAATAATACTGTTCACAACCAGAACATTGGAATGGCATAGAATAGAATAGACTGACATGGAACGGAATGGAATGGAATGGATCAGAGTGCATCATAATTAATAAGGATAATATTTTTTTCATGATACTTCTTTCAGATACATATACTGTACCTGCATATGTATGCCTGAATCGCAATATAAAATGCATTCATTATCATAAGTCAATTTAAAAGTGTGAAAGCTTCTGCATGTGCTCCCTTCTCCTTAATGCATTTCCAACCAATATAGCCCATATTAAGAAATTAACTAAACACAAATTCATTCATTCAAAAGTTTACAGATAGTTCTTATGTTTTCCATTATTGCTTCATGTGTTAATTTCATGTCTCCTAAAATACTCTGCAATTGGCATTATTGCCCAGCACTTACCTGCCACAGTTGTCATTACTTGTTTACATGCCTTTCCTCCCTCTAACTTTTCGTAGGTAAGGACAGCATCTTATGATTTCTTTTCCCCTTTCCCAAGGTTACAAGAGGTCATTTATTTATTGCTATTTTGTTAATAAGAAGAATATATGTTGGAAGTCAATAATTTCCATAGTGATGTGATAATATTTATATGTTCTTGGAAGAGCTTTTTCTTTTTGTGTGAAAATTAGAAAACTACTAGAATAAAATGGAAGGAAAAAACGGGCCTAGACTTAAGAAATATAGATTCCGAACATAACTGTCATTCCTAAGAGGGTTAACCTTGTAAAAGTCATTTAAACCTCTTTTGGCTTTAGTTGCCACCTCTTTAATGAGATGTGTAAACTGCAAGATTTCTAAGTCTCTTTCAAATTTAATGTTTTGATTTTGTTGGTAGTCCTATATGGGAGAAGAGAATAGTAAATATAAATGGCAGAAGCAAAAGATTTGGAGTTGAGACTCCTAATTAATCTAGTTTTATTTTTTTAATTCCAAGCTATAATATAATGCAGATTATAAATGTAGGGAAAAGAATTAAAAGCATTTATATAACACTGCATTGAGGAATCAAGAAACATTTCTGAGGCTGGTGCCCACTCTGGGATATTATAGAGACAGGAGGATCACTTAAGGTCAGGCGTTCAAGAGTAACCTGCCCAAGAGTGAGACCCCTTCTCTATCAAAAATAGAAAAATTAGCTAGGTGTCATTCCTGGTAAGGAAATGAGGCTGTAGTGCTTACCTGTAGTCTTGGCTACTCAGGAGGCTGAGGCAGGAGGATCACAGGAGCCCAGCAATTGAGGTTGCAGTGAGTCATGATGACACCACTGCTCTCTACCTGAAGTGACAGAGCAAGGAAGAAAAGAAGAAAGGAAAGAAGAAAGAAAGAAAGAAAGAAAGAAAAAAGAAAGAAAGAAAGAAAGAAAGAAAGGAAGGAAGGAAGGAAGGAAGGAAGGAAGGAAGGAAGGAAGGAAGAAGGAAGGAAGGAAGGAAGGAAGGAAGGAAAAAAGAAAGGAAGGAAGGAAGGAAGGAAGGAAGGAAGGAAGGAAGGAAGGAAGGAAGGAAGGAAGGAAGGAAGGAAGGAAGGAAGGAAGAAGGAAGGAAGGAAGGAAGGAGAGAGAGAAGGGAGGAAGGGAGGGAGGAAGAAAAGAAAGAAAGAAGAAAGAAAGAAAGAAAGAAAGAAAAAAGAAAGAAAGAAAGAAAGAAAGAAAGAAAGAAGGAAGGAAGGAAGGAAGGAAGGAAGGAAGGAAGGAAGGAAGGAAGGAAGGAAGGAAGGAAGGAAGAAGGAGAAAAAGAAGAAAGAAGGAAGGAAGGAAGGAAGGAAAGAAGGAAGGAAGGAAGGAAGGAGAGAGAGAAGGAGGAAGGGAGGGAGGAAGAAAAGAAAGAAAGAAGAAAGAAAGAAAGAAAGAAAGAAAGAAAAGAAAGAAAGAAAGAAAGAAAGAAAGAAAAGAAAGAAAGAAAGAAAGAAAAAAAACATAAAGAAAGAAAAAGAAAAGAAGAGAAGCAATTCTGAACACCAGTTGTTATTAACTAGAAAACTAGGGAGAAGAAATGACAACTGAATCTTGCTTACTCGCTTTTGGTTTCATTAAACAGATGAAGTTAATTGTTTGCCGTAATTATAAATGATTATGATTATCATTTATATAGTAATGCACTGAATTAATTGTTAGTTGTTTTAATATGTTTTTTAAGTAGGTGGACTGTATACAATAAAATAGTTTTCAAAAAATAAAATAATATTTTTTATCTTCAAATATTAATTGATGTTTGTTTGACTCTCATAACACCCGATAGTATTTATCGTTTACAAGATGAAAATATAATGAAATATTATGTAAGGCAAATAAAAACTACCAAGTATGAATAAATGTCAGACAAATTGAGTATGAGCTTCAATATCAGAAATGAATTCAGGTTATAGGGCAAATTGGAAGATTATAAACTTCTGTTGAAATTTTACAAAAGCTCATGTCTTTGTTTTGCTTTTTCTTGTTTTGTTTTAGATTTGTTTATTTATAATGCATAGAGTCTCTGAGGTATTAATAAAGAAAAACTTATAGCATCTACCTTTTAACCACAGAGGATTCTTATTAAGTATTTAGCATATAAATGAAATATAAAATAATAATCAGGAATGATAGACAACCCTTACATTTCTTGTATCTTTTCTCTAAGAGCATGAACACCAGCATTCACTTTTTTAGCACCTTCTTTGAAATCTACATCATTTCCAGGTTTCTTAAATAAAAACTGCTGCAGAAATGAAAAATAGCACTAGCTAGCGTTGGCCCTATGAGAGGTCTTACAAATCAAGCACCAGAGCCCTGTGTCTAGCACGGAAGTGTTCATGGGCTCACTGCCTTGCTGCAAGACACGGCTGCTTGGAATCACCGCCTGCTGGCCAACAGTGATACAGTCGCTTGGAGGACAGACTGAGCAGCCTCATTTCATTCAAAAATACCCCCCACAGTGCCTTGACTACTTAAAATTATATAATTGGAAAACATACCATTTTTTAAAAGTGAAATGTCTTTGGATTGCTTTGACCACCTTAATAAATGAAACGTAACTTCACTTCCTTGTCATCATCAATGGATTTTACATTTAACCTTGCAGTTTAGGTTTTCTACAAACCATTACGTTGTAAAGCATCAATAGTACATTGATTTCAAATTCAGATGTCATATAAAATACTGGTCCTCACAGCCAGATAAGGGCTGCAATTATTTTTCTACGTTATTTCACACCAAATGAGCGATTGACAACAAGAATCCATTAAGAGCTAATAGCCTACAAAATTTCTTGCTCTAAATCACAGGTTAAAAAAAAAATCTATTACTGACTTAAAATACTTTAAAATAATCTAAGTCTATTTACTATGATCAATGTGGTCATGGGAGTATTTATACCAGAAGGAATATTTAGTCTTGATTTATCAATATTTTAAGGAAATGGGGATTATTTCCTAAAATGGAAATCATCTTCCATGATTTTTTAAAAAATGCCCAGACTTTCAAATATAGATGCTGGCTCCAGCAAGAAAATAGACTTTTCCTTACCAGAATGGAAATAAGATGAATGCAGGAGAGTCAAAGGATGACTAGAGCAGGGACGAAGCAGCACAGTCTTTGAAACAGAGGGCAAGTAGAGTAAATAGGAAGAAAATATGTTCCCATAGTATTAACTATTTCATTTCCATTTCATAGACATCCTATGCGCCAGCAACTGCACTAGTTACTGGGATTTAGTATTAACGAGAGAGGCAAAACAGAAAAACTTGGATAGCAAAATTGCGTGGCACTATCGGCAGTGTGAGGTGTGACTTCATCTTGGAGAGAAGTCACAGCAAAACAGGTGGCCTTATTTGAAATCATTTTCTAGTGCATAATTTTTAAGAGTTGAATTATGTCACCTAAAATTTATATGTTGAAGTCTTAACCCCCAATACCTCAGAATGTGACCTTATTTGGAAGTAGCATCATAGCAGATATAATTTGTTAAATTACTATGAGGTCATACTAGAGAACGATGGGATGATGATATCCGTATCCTTTTAAGAAGGGGAAATTTGAACACAAACAGGCATACAGGGAGAACTGCATGTGAAGATGAAGCCAAAGATTGCAACGATGAAGCAGGAAACAAGTATGCTCAAGATTGCCAGCAAACCACCAGAAGCTACGAGAGAGGCATGGAACAGATCTTTGCCTATCCCTCTAGACAGAGCAAGACCCTGCTACACCTTGATCTTGGATTTGGAAGCCCAAGAATTATGAGAAAATAAATTTCTGATGTATAAACCACTCAGGGTATGTTACACTGTTACAGCTGCCCTGGGTAACTAATAACATAAAGATGTGGATTTTTTATAGTATTACTTTTTTTTATTCACATAATCTGTATGGCAGGTTGCCTCTGTTAATTTCAGGAAATTCATGTAAGAGAAAGGTGGGGAAACTGGCACAAATGTGAAGCAACAATAATAATAATAAAAGAAAAAACACTAAAGTCCCAATGTCAATGATACTGATTCAAAGTCACTTGTGCTCATTTCTTAATCATTTAGACTATTTTCAGTTTCTCTTCTTTATGTGTCCTCCTTGCCCCTTCCAGCTGGGCCACCTCTCTCGCCTCAGTAGTGCCTGGGGTTTTCATTGCTGCGGTCCTCCCCCAGCCCACTGTCCTGGCGGGTTGGGGACTGGGCCTCAGAGCTCCGCAGCCACCCCCATCCCTGCTAACACTGTCTTCTGTGAAACCGGTCCCTGGTGACAGAAAGGCTGGGGACCACTGCAGTACAGGACCAATCTGCGAAGATAAAGTGAGTCCATACTATGCTTGACAGTTTTTCCCTGATTAAAGAGCCCAATGTGGAAAACATGGACCCTTAAAGAAATGAGCCTTTGATGCCCCATTTTGAAATGAGCCAAAGTCCTGTCACTGTCACCGCCTACGGGGTATGTGCGAGCCCTCCCCGAACGGCA
The DNA here is from genome assembly GCF_040939455.1 of Microcebus murinus. NCBI lineage: Eukaryota > Metazoa > Chordata > Mammalia > Primates > Cheirogaleidae > Microcebus > Microcebus murinus. Next base: position 109,961,939 of record NC_134106.1, read on the forward strand.
GGAAAGCACTCAGAGCGGATAAATATCACTTAATATTTTCAGGCAGTGAACCCTTTTAAATATATTAGCCTTAGAGGATATAATAGACAGAAAGAAGAAAATTGCCTCAGAATTGTAGAATTAAATAAAAAGTGTCTTTTAGGAGCAATTGCTACATTTTAAGTTTGTACTTTGCCAGATTTGCGATTTTTTTCTCCCCAGGGGATGTGTATGGCAGAATTTCTGAAAAAAATGGCAGAATTTTAAAAAAATCAGGTGCCCCAAATGATGATCTGCATTAGAAAAAGTACTCCTACACTTTCACTCCATTATGGTCAGTTTCTCAACAAGAGAATCTGAAGCAAGGGACAAGTACCATTGCTTTTGCAAAGTGCTTCCTTGAATCGGAGCTTATGTGCCGGGTTCAGTTTCTTATGTTAGACAAGGAAACTCTTGGACAGATTTTTGGTGTTTTTAAATACCTTAATCAAGGCCACCCAGATAGTAACTGATAAAATAAGAACACCAATTTTCTTGTTCAAGTCTAATACCCGATCACCAAAGCAAAACATGCCACCTAACGCTGATGCCACCCTTCTATTCTGTTCCCTTTTAAATCATTAACATGAAAATGTGGAAATCACTAAGAGCAAAAATAAATATGGTAAACCTTTTTCTCATTGCATCTTAAAATGATGTACACTACTTCCCAAGTCCTGATATTAGACAATATATTATCATGTGGTCCACAGATTCATGGTGATCCAAGTCATCTGAGCTTTTACCTATGGACTGTGCCCTAAAATCTGCATTGCAACACTTAGTTCAATAATAAAAATCCTAACTGTGACAAATGTTGTCAACTTTCTTCAGAAGTAGGTTTCAAGTTATCACAATCTTCCATTTCATGTTAAGTCTTTTACATATTTTATATTCTATTTCTGTGCCTTATTCTAAAGTCTTTCTTTTATAATGTGGAATTGAGGAGGATAAATATTAATAGCAATAGTAAAGTGTGATACTCAACCTCAATACTGCTGGACAGCCTTGAGGTATAGAAATATAGTGTCATGTAAATGTTTTGATCTTATATATGTTTAATCCTAATTTCTGTCCAGTTTATTTTAAGCACATAAACTACAGAGATGAGTTGTTTTAATGTCACCCATAATTAATTGTAACATGGGCACAACTCAACAGAAATTAAGATATTATCTAAATATCTTAATTTACCATATTGTGAATGTTGTAAGCACTGGAGAATCTAACTCATTTCAGATATCTGTGTATCTAATTCCATTATGTCCCTTATCTATAGACTTTATGCACATAACATAAAAGATTGGCATGCTACAAAACTATTTACCACAAACTATGGATGATGAAGTATATGTTTTCTGATAATGTATTTTTAATTATCATCTCATTAAGAAATTAATGAATTATACTTTCCATGCATGGCAGTAAGAGTAGTCTATGGTGTGTCAGTAGGAAGTAGTGAAGTGGTGAAATCTAACAAAAAAGGCAGAAAGGCACAAAGGAGTTAAGTGGATAAAATTTAGGGAAGAGGCCTTACAGTTAAACCAGAATGTATAGAGAAAGAGAGAGACGTCAAGAACTACAGAGTGACTTGCAATCTTGTAAACACATGAGTATGAAGAACCAAAAATGAGAGTGAATTAGAGTTTGAGTTACAGCTAATGACAGAACTAGTGTTAGAGTTGGAATTAGCATTGAGTAAGCTGGAGTTCTAGGTTAAAGCCAATCTGGGTCTGCTCATTTTCAGATGCCAGAGACCAGAAAAACTATATGTTATAACAGTCTCTAGTCAAGACAGGGTAAGTAATAAATAAAAATTATATCCACATCTCTCTTTTCAGTAGACTGCTGTTCACCACTCAGATTTTAAACATCAGTATATTTATTTCTGATAAACATACCTGCTGCTAGTTTCTTGCCCCTACAGGAATGTGCTTCTCTCTGACAGCCCACCCTTGACACTGCATGGACCTCTCCTCCCGGTCCCTGCTGTGAGTGCGGTGATCAGCTGTCTCAGTGTTAGCCTTTGATTAATGTTGTATCCACACACACAAAAAGAAAAAAGGCATGCAATTTTGGTGTGGAAATTGCTTTCAATATTCTCTGCAGAAAAAAATGATTCCCCAATCAGGATCCAAGCTGAAAATATCTTTTCCAATGGGAATACTTTTTACAATGCACTACTAAAAATCCAATCCCCACTGCCTTACCTCTTGTTTTTACTCATTAAAATTCCACTCGGTATTGGGAGGAAAAAATTATGTGAACCACAGTAGAAAACAATAAAAATAAAACCAAGTATTAGATAGTGTTCCCACTAGATCTGATATCCTGAGAAGGACTGATCACTTTTGTTATATTTCAGCCAGGAATAAATAACCTGAATCAAATCATAAGGAATTATCAGACAAACACCAATTGGAAACATTCTATAAAATAACTGGCCTGGATTCTTCAAAAATGTCAATGTCATGAAAAACAAAGACAGACTAAGATACTGCCAGATTGAAGGAAACTAAATGCAACATGTGATCTTGGACCCCATTCTTGAGGGGTGAAAAGTACCATAAAGGGGATTACTGGGACAAAATCAAAATATAACTCATAGAACAAAGTTTAAATGTTAAAATTTTTGAACTAGGTGACTGTACTGTCATAGCATAACAAAATATCCTTGTTCCTAGGAAGTATACATTGAAATGTTAAGATGCAAAAGGCCATGATGTTTGCAAACTACTCTCAAATGTGTTCTTTTAAAAAGAAATTAAATTGTTTTGAAATTCTTGAATTTAAGGTGAATTAATAGATACCATGAGTTTTTTTGCCTTGTTTGTCATAAATTAGAAATACATTATTTTAAACTTTTTATGTTAAATAATTTCAAACTTTCAGAAAAGTTATAAGAATAATACAGAAATATTCTGTATAGCCTTTGCACAGACACATTTATTGTTAGCATTTTGTCACACTTTTATCATCCTCTTTTTGTTTTATATATGTATATCTATATATATTTATATCTAGCTGTACATACCTGGGAAAACATCCTCTTTAAAGAAGATACTCAACTCCTTTTATTTGGGCCAGTTAAAGTTTTTTAAAAAAACAAAATAAATTGCAGGTGGCTATTTGGCCCCTGAGAAAATGAAAAGATATTGTCTCAATAAATATCTATAAGTTTGCTATACAGTCTGCATCCAACATTAAAATTAAGATGGAAAGTTAAGTGTATTGGTAACTGTGTTTGCATGGTCAATTATACTTGCACCATTAAAGTGAGCATCACTGAACTTGTTAAGAAAAAACAAAACAAAACAAAACTAGACCTATAATGACAAAGCTGTTTATAACTCCTTCTGGGTGGGTAAAATATTCACTGTCAGGTAGGTGACTCAGGTGTCCTTTCTTTGGAAAATAAAAAGCAAAACTGATAAAAGGATCATTCATACTCAGTAATGCCTAATGTTCATGATCATGTTGTTTCTAGCTTAATGTTCATTTTTTTTCATGTCCTGCTTTGAATCATCCCATTGGAACCCAGCTGAGCTCAGACAGGCTTGCAAGGTTGAATGCGCCTGCCAGACAGGCTTAACTATTTCGTATGTGTCTTAGCGGATACTGAAAAGGTTACTATATTAAAATTGTTGATGTATAGGAATTAAGACCATTCTTCCTCAGGGGTAAGCAGCATGTGGTATTTCTGCAGATTAGATAATCTGGCAATAACAATAAGTACTGAAGCTGTTGTTCGTTCCCGTTAGCTGTCCAGTACCTTGCCAGAATCAATTACTTAATGAATTTTACTGATGAATACCTCAAATAGCATTCAGTTTAATCAGTGATGTGTTTTCTGGTTAAGGAAAACACGTAAGACAAAAGCAGGCCCATGTTTTAACTACTAAAATCCAAGCTATTACTTTGTAGTAACAATTAAATCATATATCTCAAGCATGATAGGCATCAAATCAAGTCCACCTTTTCTGACTACATGTTAAAATGCAATCCTGCCCTACCTTTCTCATAGCTTTATAAGGAGCCACAACTGTGTTTATCAAATGGTGGCATCCCAAGAGTAGCAGTGTCATAAGACAGTCAAAATATTTGGAGAAACATGTCATTTCTCTGGATTTGCAATGAAAAGAAACCCAAAACAATATTTTTAAAAGATAAAATCAATACATGAAACAGTTGAATGCAAAATATGTATAATTTTATCTATATATGATGATGATGATGTGATGCTGATGATAACTCTTCTATTAGGAAGCTTATTAATCCCAACCAATGAAATGCAATTCTAGTTTATTTCAGCAAAAATACAAATTAAGGAACTTATGAAATAAGAAATAGTGACTAACATAGTTAAGGAAAGAGAGGAAGTGAGGAAGAGAGGTGATAAGTAAGGAGATAAGTAAGAGAACCAGAACTCTGAAGAATAGCGACTAATGGTCTCGTCAGTATTCTCTAAGTTTAGGGAAGAAAAGAAAAGATAATGTGGACAGTTACCTATTCACAAATAAGAGTACATTAGATCAATGAGAAATGAGGCTTATTCTGTGTTACATTCAAAAGAAAGAGCAGAACTCAGGAGTGGAATTTTTGTCGAATGAAATTACTGAAAGGCAAATGACAAGTAACTGAAAGCTCAGTAGCAATTAGAACCACTATTAAAAGAGATTGAAATATCTTTCGTAGATGTATCCAAAGAGCAACTGGTTTACCACCATGTGGTCTGGCATATAACAAAGGTAATTTCTAACTGGGTTGATGGTTGCCCAGGTGATTTCTAAGATTTTTTTCAACATAAGATTCTGTGATTTTCCCTTGATTGTAAAATAATTTGTCTCTAAAAATATTTTGCCCAGGAAATATGATCAAAGCCTAAATGCAGACTCTTAGAAACTGCTATAGAGGGTTCTTCCTCTTATTTCAAAAGATATTATGCTTGCATTCAAAAAATTACTATAACTTTCAAAATTCTCAAATTAGTCTAGAATTTACACATTTAAAGCCCAAAGCAGGCCCCTTTTACTAGCATATTTTTTCATCTAATTTTGCTTCTTAGAATTAATTTCCAGCTGGAGAACATCTGGGTACAGTGCCTGAAACTACAGATTTGGAACTATGTATGAGTCATATATGATCATAGTAAGTCTCTAAAGTTATGGATACTTTCAAACTAAATAATGTTTACATATAACCATATAGATTTTCAGGTAGTTTTAATATGGGTCTGCCCTCTTCTGAAAAACCTTCTATAATCTCACCCTTTAGAGAATCTTCTTCAGTATAAATTGTGCAAGTGAGTGACAAAGAATACATATTTTAAAAATACTTTGCAGGTAGTTCAATATGAACTTCCAGTGGAACAATAAAGATATATCCAAAAACATCTTAACTTGTCTGTGGCAAAATAAATGTAAGCACATCTTATTTGTAGCTCATTGGTTTATATTATTCACAAACAGAAAATCTCAGTAGTTTGTGCTTCACACTGACACACAGTTACACACCCATACACGCATAGAGTAGTGTACTGGGTGATTAAAAGTAAGAATTTTTACTAAGTATCATGTGGAAGTCAAGAAATTAATCATAGCAAACAGTTAATAAACACTGGCTTAAAGAACTCAAAGTTTCTAGAGAATTGGGAGAAGGAAAAGACACAAGTTAAGTGTGTAAATAAAAGGCCATGTTGACCTTCATGTTCTTATTTTAAAAGAAATATGTGGCCAGATTGGCAGAAATAATAAAAGGAGAAAAGGGTGTAAATTCATTAGAAATTTTCTCAAAGGAGGCGGCAAGATTTCTTTGAAAAATTAAACTTCTAACAGAGTATGGGAGATTTTCTTTATTTTTAGTTCAAAATCTGTTGTGAAGGAAGAGTTCCAGGGAAGAGAAGTATAAACGGCAGCACCAGACCTCCACAGCACTGCAGGCTTCTAACACCTCCGGGACGCAGTTGTCTCTTCCTCCCACAGATTTCAATCATCCCTGCAGCCTCAGTCTTCAACCATCTGAGGACAACCCATCAATATAACTGATAACAAGCCCAGCCTGTGCTGGGGAAAGGGAAGTTAACAGTGAGCATATTCAAGATACCATTTATCCCAGAAGACACACTGACGTCCCAGAGTCAAGAAATATGGTTTCTTCTCACAATATATCCATTGTGAAAAATTGTTGACTGTTTTGGAGTTTAGCTTTTTGATTACAATTTGAATGATGAGTTAACAGAGACTATTGGAAGGCCTCTAGAGGTTGTGTAGGTGAATGAAGCATTGACAATGAATTACCCAAATCAATTCCTTGTGTTATAAAGCAAACCCTTTGATCCATGTACGGTCTTTCTCAATACCTAAGAATAATATATAATATTTATTACATGTTAGAACAACGTACCTTATATAATATAATATAATATATAGTATTAACATAATATCTATTAAACTGAATATTAATATTATATTGATGCCTTATTTTGATGGCATTATTATTTCATAGCTCTAAAAAACTGAAAGTGAAACAGTATAGAAAACTATTTTGGAAAGGAGGCAAAACAATCCTCTGTCATTCTTTAAAATCATTACTTCACAATGAAAAACTGTGATGGATTGTAAGCAAATAAAATATGATACTCATCTTGTGCTGTTACTCACATAGACATTAATAAAATAGTGCACATGGCCCAGCATGGTGAGCCACAGAGAGAAGAAGAGCATGGCCTTTGGAGCCAGATTAACTAGCTTTACATCCTACATTTAATTGGGGTTGAATTGTCTATTGCTATGTAACCTTAGGCAAGCTACTTATGTCATGTATCCAATCTATAAAAACAGAATGGTAATAGTAGTGATATTGCTAAGATTGTAAAAAATACAATTTGTAAATATATGTAATGTACTAGAAAACATCCTTAGCATGTTATCGTGGCTAAATAAATGTTTGCTATTAAATTGTATGTTTGTACACATACATAAACACAAACTCATTCTTTCCCAACCTTACAACATGTATATACCAAGTAAAATAGCCATGGAAGTTATTTGGAAACAGAGAGTTATTGTGAAAAGAGAATTTCTTCTGTAAGCAGAAGACTGGGGTTCCATTTCCATGATCAGCAGTTTGTTCCCATTGTGCTACAATTTGTGCTTTGTTCTGTTCTGTTTTTTACATTATACTTCTCCTACTCAATATTTTTTGCAGTTAATTTCTCTATGTTCAATAAATAAAGTATTTATAAGCCTCATAAATTTCAAACAAATCTCTTTGATTTACTCTGGATTCTATACTATACTCTTAACAAGAGCACTTTTTAAAAATATGTATGGCTATTTTAAATATTAGAGCAATAAGGAAAACCTTTAAGAATTTATTTATTATTTAACATAGTTGTAGAAGTTTAATTTTAGAATCCCATACAGGAAAAATTAGGGAAGAACATTGAATTTATTCTTTTTAATCTTCATATCAAATTCAACTGGACTTTTAATTCCCATATCAGGGATTTAGTTATTAGACGTCCATGTGTGCTGAAATGTAAAAATTGTGAACTATCTGGATGTTCCCCTTTCTGCTTTGGAAATCTGGGTTAAAGATGGGATAATGGAAAAAAACAATCAAAACCCAGTGACTACTGTTAAATGTAAATATTTGCTAATATTCTTTCCATGTTTTTGTTTCTCCTAAATACATTTACTTTCAAGAATGTGTTCACATATGGGCACATAAAACTACTGATACTAGGGTACATGTTATATTGAGAAAATATCACGTCTGTTGAATTTAAGGATACACCCCAGGGGAAATTTAGGTTTTCTTCAGAAAGACATTTCTGTTTCTAGTTTTTACTTTCTTAATAATATTTAATATATTGAAGAACTATTTAAACATTTAATATATGGAAACTACAAGGAAGAGTGTTTCCTATGAGAAAAGGGAGATGAAAATCTAGAGAATAGAATGTCTAGAATAAGCAGCAGGACTGAGTCGCCCAGACATGAGGAAGAGATGGAGTTTTACATACTCTACGGTCAACAATTATCTATGTTCTAGACCCTGTTTCCCACACTTCAGCAATGCCTAGGAGGGAGAGCAATGCATCTGAGAGAAATGGCTGAATCCTGGGGACATGAAAAACCAGCCTTCCCAAGGTTTCTGTGCCTCCAGTTGACCAGAAGCAGCAGGTGACAGTCATCCAAATGCACAGGGAATGGGCTTCTCAGCAGGAAGCTCTGTAGGTGAAAAAACCAGTAAGTGAGAGATCATCTCAACGCTTTGACATTATGTGAAACATGAGATTATTTTATCTCACTCTGAGGAATAAAATATTGTGGTTAGATTCCCCCCGTCTTAGTAAAATGAGGATCAGTGTAAAATTTAATTTAAATGAAGAAAAATTTTAAAGTATATGCAGAGACGTCTGGTTTCAGTTCTAATATGTAAAGATCTTGGTAATCATTATTATGAAATTTATTATAATAAAAGGCTAAATAAACTGAAAATCAATAACTTTACTTGGACCTATAAAAGAACTGAGTTTGCAGAGCAAATCACTACCATAAAAATTTAGAGAGATGGTTGAATTCAGAGAATCACAGCAGAGATCTGATAACCTGGAACAAAAGCCACTGGAGCCATAAAAGGATATAAAACTTAAATGGTAATTTTGTCAAATGGCTGGAGGCTGACAGTGGATTAGCACAAGAGTTGGAAACTAAAAGCATAGTATTATGCAGACCCAAGCACTTTCATAGCTTGTCCCTTCAGAAATTTCACCAGGCTCTCACAGTGAAGATCCTAAAGTGACCCCTTCCTGCATCTAACAGGAGAAGAGGAAGAGTATTTATTGGGAAATGTACCTAGAGCATTCTTCATAATAAATGCTTACTCTTCAAAGGGAAAGACTTTACTTTACCAAATCCTTGGCCCAGAGCCAGGGTCCTCAAACTTTTTAAACAGGGGGCCAGTTCACTGTCCCTCAGACCGTTGGAGGGCCATTGGAGAGTGCAGCACACATTCCACACATGGGCACTGTGGGCCCGGGACCAGTTGGCTGCTAAGCAGGACAGGCAGTGGCGGCAAAAACACCCACTGAGCCAGATAAATGCCCTCAGCAGGCCACATGTGGCCCGCAGGCCATAGTTTGAGGACCCCTGGTCCAGAGCATGGTGAAAGGGCATTCCTCTCACTCCAGCCCCTTTTCAACTTGCTACCTTGATTATTAGAGAGTGGAAGAGATTATAGAATAATCCCCCTCCCCATAATTGACCATCAAACCAGCATGACTCCAGTATGACAACAGGGTATTATAACTGAAAGAGCTATAAAACACAGGTGCTTTCTGGAGAGGAGTACTTAGGGAAGCTCAAAGACAAGAAGGGACACAAAAGCAAGAATACTATATGAATTTGAAACTTCAGGCATCTATTGATACAGAAAACATTAAACACAATCCAACTTCTTACCATATTAACATAATTCTCAAGTTTCAGCCTATTTATCTCAGTTCCTATTATCAGATAACATGTTCAACTTTCAATTTAAAATATTATGAGTCATGCCAAAAAGCAAATAAAAAATAGAGTGTGAAGAGGGAAAGAAAGTATCAGAACCAGGATCAGATCTGACACAGATGTTGGAATTATCAGAGAGAAAACTTAAAATATTTATGATTCATTTGCTAAGCACTATAACAGAAAAAGTAGACAACATGCAAGAATATATGTTCAATGAAAGCATATAGACAGGAAATCTAAGAAAAAATCAAAAAGAAATTCTAGCAATTATAAGCATTGTTTTTAAAAAATTAAGAATACCTTTGATGGCCTTAGTATACCCAAATGAGAAAAGCAATAATATCGAAGAGAGGTCAAAAGAAACTTCCCAAACTAAAAGGCAAAAACAAAAATGAATTAAAGACATAGACAAAAAACAAACCAACAAAAACAGAAAAGAACATTCAAGAAATATAGGACAATTTCAAAAGCTATACTTATAATTGAAATATCAAAAGGACAGGAAGTGGAAATAGCATAGAAGAAATGAAGAAATATTTGAAGCAATAATTGATCCATGGTTTTCCAAAATTAATAGCATACAACAAAAAAATACTCAGGAGCACAGAGAGCACCAAACAAAACAAATTCAATGAAAACTATGCCTAGGGATATCATATTCAAACTGTGGACAACCAAAGCCAAAATCATAAAAGAAGTCTAAGGGTGGGGGAACAATTACCTAGAGAAGAACAAAGGTAAGAATCACTCTGAACTTTCCATCAGAAATCATACAAGCTGAGAGAGAGTGGAGAAAAATATTTAAATTGTTGAAAGAAAAACAAATTTTAAGCCCATAGAAATTATCTTTCAAAAATGAAGGAGAAATGAAGACTTTCTCAAACAAACAAAAACTAAAGGAATTTATTACTAGCAGACAACTGTAAAAAGTTCTTCAGGGGGAAATAAAATGGTACAGGTTAGACTCAGGTCTAAATATAAAAAGGATGAGCAGAAGAATGGGATAAATAAAAGTAAAATAATATTTTTTTCTTATTTTTAATTATCTAAATGATACCTGTTTTTAAAAATAATAATAACAAAGAGTTGATGATTATAACATAAGGATGTTGGGGGCTTATTCTGGTGTTACGCCTTATACTATTCATTCACTATAGTCTGTAATGTACCTGTGCTACCTAATGCAGTAGTAGTCAGCATTTTCTTCAGACATGGTTGCTGCCTTGTGACTTGATAAGAAGCCCGAGTTGTTGCACATAAGCAAATGCTCCCAACTCCCACATGGATGGCCCCCGTGGTGGGAGTCTGGAGGCCATGATAACAAGAACAAGAAGAACTCTCCCAAGAACTGGCCCCTGATTGATGGTTGGTAGTCAATGACAGGTAAGACTCCCCATGTGGGGGGCGACCTAAGACAGACACGACCGTGGGGGCTAGGAAGGAGCTGCCGCCTGGGATTGAGACCAAGAAGCACTTCAAATGGCTGCATTGTTTTATGTTGCCTATTTCGGCCCTGACTTTTGAGCTCTGTCCAGCACCTTAACTTTAGTAACCGTTTTGAGGTCTGAGACCACGGGAAATTGTTCCCTTTTGAAACAACTCTGGAATTGACTGATATTGCTGTTATGCTCAGTTGCTCATGTACAAGGCACTAACCTTAGGTCTGTGGGGTATAAAAATAAAGCGACCAGTTCATTGGTCACTCAAGTCATTGTTATGTCTATGTGTGTCTGTGTCATTATTTTATGTTTTGTGTCATCCTCCATCCTGTAATGGGGCCACGTCATAAGGATAATTAAAATAAGTTACAGTAATATCATAAGGAAAGAGAGGACATGAGAAGACTCTGCTACAGAGTATTTGTACTATACATAAAGTGGGGTAGTGTTATTGGAAGGTGAACATAAGTATTCATTATAAACATATATTGCAAACTCTAGGAAAACTATCAAAAAAACTTAAAGAATAATGTGCTAAGATAGAAGCTAAATAAAATCATGTAAAATGTTTAAATAAAAGCAGAGAAGGCTGGAGAAGGAGAAAAAGGAAACAAAATAAAATTGATAAGAAATTGCTACAAACATGGAAGATATTAAACCAAATATATTAGTAGTCACTGTCTTAGTCCATGCTTTGCTGCTATGACAGAATACCATAGACTGGGTAATTTATAGAGAAAAAAAATGTATTTTTTCCAGTTCTAGAGGCTGGAAAGTCCAGGAGCATGGTGTTGATATCTGGTCAGGGCCTAGTGCTGCATTACCCCATGTTGGAGGGGAAGAAGGCTCACAAGATAAAAAGAGAAGAAATTGGGCCAAATTTATCCTATTTATCAGGAGTGTGTTCTTGTGATAACCAATCTACTCCCATAATAATGGCATTTATCCATTCATTATGACCCATTCACCTCCCAAAAACCCCACCTCTTAACACTGTTATAATGGCAATTATGTTTCCAATTTATGAACTTTGATGGACATATTGAAAACACAGCAATAACCTTAAAGGAGAATAGTTTAAGTGCACCAATTTAAACACAAATATTATCAGATGGATCAAAAAATTAAGAACCAAATATATCTTCTCCATACTAAATTCACATTAAGTATAATATAAAGATTAAGATAGATGATTATGAAGACAGATATACCATACTAACACTAATCGAAAGAAAGCTAAAGTATCTATTTTAATTTCAGATAAAGAAAACCTTAGAGCAAACAAACTTGTCAGGAAAAAAGTGGGCATTACATAATAATAAAGGTCTCAGTTCTCCAAAAAGATATAACAATCCTATGCAACTAAAAACAGAGCATCAAAATATGTAAGGCAAAGACTGATAGAACTGCAATAAGAAATAGACAAATCCACTCATAGATGGGCACTTCAACTACACTCTTTCAGTAACTAGCAGATCAAGCATACAGGATCAATGAGGATAGAGGTAACCTTTTGAAAGAATCAACACAATAAATAACATTTTAGTAAGGCTAACCAAAAATATTTAAATTACTAATATTAGAAATGAAAGAGGAGTCATCACTGTGGATCTCATGGACATTAAAAGAGTAATAAAGGAATACTATGAACAACTCTATGCTCATAAATTAATTTGGTGACTGAGATGGAATGGACTAATTTCTTAAAAGAAACAAACCAACAAACTCTCATAAGGAGAAATAGATAACTGGAACAGCTCCATATATAATAAAGTGTATAATGACATGTATTATAGTATCATACAGAACAGTTGCACTGCCCTAAAATCCTGTGTGCTTTGCCTATTTATCCCTCCCTCCCCTCATCTCCTAGCAATTGCTGATCTTTTATGATCTCTATAGTTTTGCTTTTCCCAGAATGTCCTATGATTAAAATCAACTGTATGTGGCCTTTTCAGATTGGCTTCTTTCACTTAGTAATATACATTTAAGTTTTCTCCATGTCTTTTCATGGCTTGATAGCCCATTTCTTGTTGGTGCTAAATAATAGTCCATTGTCTGAATGTACCACAGATTATTTATCCATTCATCCACTGAAAAACTTCACAGCTGTTGTCAAGTTTTGGTAATTATTAATAAAGCTGCTATAAATATCTGTATACAGGCTTTTGTGTGGACGTGTTTTCAACTCCTTTGGAAAAATACCAAGGAGTGCAATTGCTGGCTCATATGACAAGAATAGATTTAGCTTTGTAAGAAACTGTTAAACTGCCTTCCAAAGTGGCTATCCCATCTTACATTCCCACAATCAATGCATGAGAGTTCCTGCTGTTCCACATTCTCACCAGCATTTGGTGTTGTCAGGGTTCTGAATTTTAGCCATTCTAATCAGTGTATAGCATTATCTCAGTGTTGTTTTAATTTGTCTTTCCCTGATAACATAAGATGGAGAATATATTTTCATAGATGATGAATGTTTAAATATGACTTCTGATCCATGAAATAAAAAATTGATAAGATGTACTTTATTAAAATTAAAAACTACTGCTCTGTGAAAAACAATGTTAAGAACAAAAAGACAAACCACATACTGAAAAAAGATTTCAAAACACATATTGGAATAGTACTTGTATCCAAAATATACAAAGAAATTACTAAATTCAACAATAAGGAAAAGATCTGAAAAGATACTTCACCAGAGAAGATATGTAGATGGAAAATATGTATATAAAAATGTTCAACAATATTTCTTATTGGAGAATTGTAAATTAAAATAAGAATCTGACACTAATACACAACTATTAGAATGGATAAAATCCAAAAACTGACACTACTAACTGCTGTTAAGGATATGAAGCAACCGGAACTCTCATTTATTGCTGATGGGAATGCAAAATAGTAAAGCCACTTTGGAAGAAAGTTTGCTGTTTTCTTACAAAGCTACACATAGTCTTAACATCCAATCCAGCAATCACACACCACAGTATTTACTCAACTAATTTGAAAACCCATGTCTACACAAAACCTGTGCACAAGTGTTTATAACAGTTTTATTTATAATTTCCAAAACTTGGAAGCAACCAAAATGTCCTTCGATCCAGTAAACAAACCTGTGTTATATCCATACAATGGAATATTATTCAGCAACTAAAAAAAAATGAACTGTAAGCCATGGAACAACATAGATGAAACTTAAATGTATACATTGCTAAATAAAATACATCAGTCTGGAAAAGCCATAAATGTATGATTCCAATTATATGGCATTTTGGAAAGGGCAATCTATCCAGATGGTAAACAGGTCAGGGGTTGCCAGGGGGCCAAGTTGGCAGTAGGTGGGGAAGTTGAATAGGTGAAGCACAGGGGAATTTTTAGTGCATTAAAACTAGTCCCTATGACACTGTAATACTGAATATACATTTGTCAAAATCAATAGAACTTTACAACACAGAATAAACCATAATGTGTACAAATTTTAAAAAATTATTTAGCAGGTCAAGAGCTCTCAGGATGTAATGCAAAATGTGACAAAATAAACTAACTGCATTACAAATGTAGGAAACAGCCCCACTGAAGGTGTAGAGGGGGCAGTGGGGAGATACTGCTCAATGTGACTGTGGAAGTACAGGACATGTGCACGCCAAAGGCACCATTACAGTAAGTATCATACTCTAGTTGGTAAAGTTGTTTCCCACAGGAGCATGGGTTAACCACTGAAACCACAGTACATACATGCTAAAATTGACCACTTAAGTAAGTGGATAGTGCGTGTGGTACCAGGTTTCTCATTGTTGGGGTGAGAGTTTACATATAAGTAAGGGTCGGAGGCAGAAATGATTCATGTGGTAATGGATTTTAGTTGGAGATATCAGTATAGACTCATGCGTAACTTAATATAGATACAGATGGTTACATACAGAAATATTAACAGATGTGTTTATATGTTCAGGTTAATACAAATGCATATACTTTCCCTTTCTGTCAGTTGAGAGACCCTAGAAGCAACAATACCCCAGTATCATTGAGCATACCTAGTGCCCAGATATTGGTTTCTAATAACATCCTCCAATGAAAGGAATCAGAGTTCTTTGGAGAAATAGCTGATGCTAGGACTGAAGAAGAAATATGTACAAGATAAACCTGGAGCATCTGTAGCATTCAAAAAAAGTGATGAAAAATGAATAAATAAAACCACATTAGTGGAAGCATTTCAAAGGGACACAGGAACCAATGGCCAAACCTGGATTAATTTGGAGAACAAAATAAATCAAGTAGTATTAAATTATAGCCCAAAGTTTTAAAAATCCAAATATTTATACTAAATATAGTAAATGTTTGTTTAAATAAAAGGGAGAGGGGCAGAGCAAGATGGTGGATGAGAAACACTGCCAGACAGAGTGTCTCTGCAAAAAAGACAGTTTCTAGAAGAAATTAGAAGAAAGAAGCAAGCAGACGAGCACACATCAGACAAGGGTCAGAGGAGGGGTACCGAAGACTACAGAGACTATGAGAGACTCCACAGGAGGAGGCTTCAGAGGAGAACTAGAAGAGGAAACTCCCAAGAAGCTTGGAGACCAGCGGTAAGGTCTCTCCCTGACAGCTGTTACCAGAAGCAGACAATAGAACGTTGACCCATGCTAACAGCATTTGTGGTGCCTGAGGGCAGGCTTAACCAACCCAGCTCCACCCAGACTCACTCCCAGAACAGCCCTCACTGAGGTGGAAAATAAGGACACACCGGGAAATCCCAGGGCCCCACCCAACACCTGAGGCACTAGAGTGCCTCTCCAGAGGAACAGGAACTGCTTAGGACCCCAAAACAACAGTGTAGCCTGCTCCTCAAAGCAAGTGTCACCTACCGACAGGAAGGTCATTCTCCACACCCTAATATGGAATCTACTGACTTATCATACAGGGTGTGGTTGAATCTCACCCACAAACACCACCTACTGGTTCAGAGACTAAACGGTGCGTGTCATTACCCAAACAAAACCTAAAGGTAAGAAGCAACAACTGATCCAGATGGGAAGAAATCAGCAAAGGAACTCTGGAAATATGAAAATGCAAATGGAAAGCACACCCCCAAAGGGGAACACCAGCTCCTCAGAAATGGACACCAACCAAAATCAGACCACTAAAATGATAGAAGTATTTCGAGCATGGATCGTAAGAAAATTCAACGATTTGCAAGAACAACTCTATAAACAACAGAAAGAAAACACAAAAGGATTCTAGGACCTGGAACAAAAATTCACTAAAGAAATTGAAACAATGAAGAAAAATCTAACCAAACTCCTGGATATGAAGAATCAATTCAGGGAACTACAAAACACAGTTGAAAGCCTAAAGAATAGGGTAGATCAAGCAGAAGAAAGAATCTCAGAGATTGAAGATAACAACTTACAATTAAATAAGTCAGTCAGACATAGAGCAGAGAAACAAGAGAAAAGAGCAAAGCCTACAAGAGACGTGGGCTTATGTGAAGAAACCTAATGTGAAGGTTATAGGGTTCCCCGAAGGGGAAGAAGAAAACACTCAAGGGTTCGATAAGCTATTTGAAGATATAATAGAGAAAAATTTCCCAGGCCTTGCTAAAAATCTCGATATACAAGTTCAAGAATCTCTAAGGACCCCTGGGAGATTCAATGCAAACAGGAAGATGTCACAATATGCAGTCATCAGATTGACCAAAATATCAACTAAAGAGGCCCTTCTATGAAGATGAAAGAAGCAAGTAACATATAAAGGAAAGCCAATCTGAACAACGCCAGACTTTTCTACTGAAACTTTACAAGCAAGGAGAGACTGGGTCCCCATTTTCACTCTTCTAAAACAGAATAATGCCCAGCCTAGAATCTTATTCCCTCCAAAATTAAGTTTTGTTTATGAAGGAGAAACCAAGACATTCTCAGCAAAGATTGAGGGAATACACCAAGACAAGACCGGCCCTTCAAGAATTACTCTAAACAGTGTTACCCATGGATCAGCACAATACACACTCACGAATGTAAATCTACTCAAAAAGTAAAGATCAAAGCCAAGAAACCACAATGGCTCAAGAAAGAAAACAAAGCAACAAAGTACAACCCAACATAATGAACAGAAATCTGCCTCACCTATCAGTTATCTCAATAAATGTGAATGGCTTGAACTCCCCACTCAAGAGACATAGGCTGGCCGAATGGATAAAAAAATACAAGCCAAGTGTCAGCTGCTGTCAGGAAACACATCTAACTGGCAAGAATGCAGTTAGACTAAAGGTAAAGGGGTGAAGAACAATATTTCAAGAAAATGGAAGCCAACAGAAAGATGGCGTGGCAGTGCTGATTACAGATAACTTAGTTTCTCTTTTTGTTTTATATATATATATATATATTTTTTTTTTATTTCAGCATATTATGGGGTTACAAATTTTAAGGTTTCAAATAATGCCCTTTCTCCCCCCCCCCCACAAGTCTGACCTTCCAGTGTGACCATCCCCCAGATGGTGCACATCTCAATCATTATGTATGTATATACCCACCTCCGGTCCCCCTCCCACCTGCCCAATACCCAATTGCTATACTTCCTATGTGTCCGCTTAGGTGCTGCTCAGTTAATACCAGTTTGCTGGTGAGTATATGTGGTGCTTGTTTTTCCATTCTTGGGAAACTTCACTTAGTAGTATGGGTTCCAGCTCTAACCAGGAAAATACAAGATGTGTTATATCACCATCGTTTCTTAGAGCTGAATAGTACTCCATGGTATACATATACCACATTTTATTAATCCACTCATGGATTGATGGGCACTTGGGCTGTTTCCACAGTTTTGCAATTATGAATTGTGGTGCTATGAACATTCGAGTGCAGGTGTCTTTTTTTTTAGAGTGTCATTGGATCTTTCGGGTAGACGCCCAGTTATGGGATTGCTAATCGCTTTAAGGTATCTCCATATTGCTTGCTACAGAAGTTGAACTAATTTTCAGTCCCACCAGCAGTGTAGGAGTGTTCCTATCTCTCTAAATCCAAGCCAGCATTTATTGTTCGGGCACTTTTTGATAAATGCCATTCTCACTGGAGTTTGATGATATCTCATTGTAGTTTTGATTTGCATTTCCCTGATGATTAGAGATGTTGAGCATTTTTTCATATGTTTTTTGGTCAGTCTTCTGTCTTCTTTTGAAAAATTTCTGTCCATGTACTTTGCCCACTTCTTTATAGGGTTGTTTGATTTTTTCTTGCTGTTTTTCATGAGTTCTAAGTAGATTCTAGTTATCAGCCCCTTATCAGATGTGCAGGATGCAAAAATTTTCTCCTATTCTGTAGGTTGTCTGTTTACTTTCATGACTATTTCTTTGGCTATGCAGAAGCTTTTTAGCTTGATCATGTCCCATTTATTTATTTTTGTTGCTGCTGTGATTGCCTTTGGGGACTTCTTCATAAACTCTTTGCCCAGGCCAATGTCTAGGAGAGTGTTTCCAACTTTTTCCTCTAGAGTTCTAATAGTTTCATACCTTAGGTTTAAGTCTGTTATGCAGCGTGAGTTGATATTTTGTGAGAGGTGAAAGGTGTGGTTCCTGCTTTAGCCTTCTACAAGTGGCTATCCAGTTTTCCCAGCACCATTTATTGAAAAGGGATTCTTTTCCCCAGCGTATGTTTTTGTATGCTTTGTCAAAGATTAGATGGCTATATGAGGATAGTTTTATATCAGGATTCTCACATCTGTTCCACTGGTCAATATTGCTATTTTTGTGCCAATGTCAGATTGTTTTAATTACTACAGCTTTGTACTATATTTTGATATCTGGCATATTAGTACCTCCCATTTTGTTTTTATTGCCTAGAATTGCTTTTGATATGCAGGGTCTTCTCTGGTTTCAAACAAAGAGTAAAATTATTTTTTCTATATCTGTGAAGAATGCTGATGGGATTTAATAGGTATTGCATTGAATCTGTAGATCAGTTTG
This sequence comes from Microcebus murinus, assembly GCF_040939455.1. Taxonomy (NCBI): domain Eukaryota; kingdom Metazoa; phylum Chordata; class Mammalia; order Primates; family Cheirogaleidae; genus Microcebus; species Microcebus murinus. Next base: position 109,980,862 of record NC_134106.1, read on the forward strand.
GGCAGTATAGACATTTTAATGATGTTGAGTCTGCCGACCCATGAGCATGGTATGGATTTCCATCTGTTTACATCCCCTGCTATTTCCTTCCTCAGTTTTTCATAGTTCTCCCTGTAGAGGTCTTTTACCTCCTTGGTTAAGTATATTCTTAGATACTTTGTTTTTTTTTTTTTTTTTTTTTTGCTATTGTGAAGGGAATTGAGTCTTTGATTTGGTTCTCAGTTTGATTGTTGTTGCATATATGAATGCCTCTGATTTCTGTGTATTTATTTAGTATCCTGAGACTTTACTAAATTCATTTATCTTTCCCAGGAGTTTCTTGGTTGAGTCTTTGGGGTTTTCCAAATATAATATCATATCATCAATAAACAGTGAATGTTTGATCTCTTCTGCCTCAATTTGGATACCTTTAATTCCACTTTCCTGTCTGATTGCTGCATTCAGGACTTTCAGTACCATGTCGAACAGAAGTGGAGATAGTGGGCAGCCTTGTCTGGTTCCAGTTCTAAGTGGGAATGCTTTAAATTTTTCCTCATTCAGTATGATGTTGGCTGTGGGTCTGTCATGTATGGCTTGTATCATTTTTAGGTATGTCCCTTCTATGCCTAAGAAACAATGATGATTAGCGCATCGTGTATTTTCCTGGATAGAGCTGGAACCCATACTACTAAGTGAAGTATCTCAAAAATGGAAAAACAAGCACCACGTGTACTCAGTAGCAAATTGGTATTAATGGATCAACACCTCAGTGGACATATAGGAATAACATTTATCAGGTGTCAAGAAGGTGGAAGAGAGGAGGAAGGGATGGGTATATACAAACACAATGAGTGAGATATACAACGTTTGGGAGATGGTCAAGCCTGAGGCTCTGACTCAAGGGAGGAGAGGAGGCATGGGCAATATATGTAACCTTACACTTGTACCCCCATAATGTGCTAAAATAATAAAATAAATAAATAAATAATAAATGGGAGATGAATTGATACATACCCCATACAGAAGAATCTCAAATAACATAGATACTCACTCTCCACTTCTTAAGTGAAAGCTCTATGCAGTGAGTCCCTTCCAAAAAGTATAATATAGAAAGTGGGGAAAAGAGTAACTTTATGGTGATAAATCTGCCAAACGCTACCCAAACCAGGTAATCAAGGTTAACTTCAACAGTGATTGATTATATTGGTAGTATGTTTTCTTGATATGAAGTGATGAAAAAGGCAGTTTTCCTCCCCAAAACATAGTGTCCCAGTCTAATCAGGAGAAAAACATTAAACAAACTAGAAATGAAGGATATTCTATAAAATATCTAGCTAACACTCCTCCAAACTGTCAAAGTCATAAAAAAGCAAGGAAAGTCTGAGAAACTCTCACAACCAAGCAAAGCCCAAGGAGACAGTGTGACAAAATGTAATGTGGCATTTTGAATGGGATCCTGGAACAGAAAAAAGGCATTGGGTGGATGAGTAAAGTAAGGGCTTTAGTTAATCATAATGTATCAGTATTGTCTCATTAATTATAACAAAAGTATCATGCTAATATAAATGTTAATAATAGGAGAAATTGGGTATGGAGTATATGTGAACTCTCTGTCCTTTCGGCAATAATTCTGTATATATAAAACTGTTCTGAAATAAAAAGTTAATTAAAAAAATCTATATAGTCATATGTGCGTGTGTATGACTGTGTACATACATATATGTGTGAGTGTGCATTAAAGTTCCCATGAGGTTGAGCCTCGTGTCTTGCCATTTTCTCTTGGCACACACCATACTTGGAAAACATCAACTTTTAACAGATCTTACATTATCATATGTTATCTTATACCTCTGTGCTGTCTCCGCTAAACCTTTCCTCCACCTTCATCCCTATGACTAGTGTGGATCCTCATCCTCTTTGTCTTCCATTGCACAATTCCAAAAAGTCTACTCTATGCCCAAATAAATTAGGAGTCCCTCTTGTGTATTCTGGCAGTACCCTATACCTCCCCTGTAATAATAAGTCTTTTTGATATTTGTACCCCCACAAGAATAGAAGTTCCATAAAAGGAGAAACCAGGGGGTAGGACCAGCAGCTTCTCGCTAGAAGCACACCACTCCTATATCATCACCACAGCTCTTTGCCCTACCTCACTGCACCCTTAACTTTTGTAATTAAGAAAAACCCTGAAGTATACACCCACATACACACAAAAACACTCACACACACACACCATACCTGGAAAGCCTTTTTCACCTTTCCACCTTGCTGTTTGTTGTTCAACCCTCAGCCAAGCAGTCACATACTCCAAAAGGTTTTCATTGAATTCATGGGGATCTTGTGTGATTCATTAGCACCTTATGCCCTTGAACAAGAAATTATATTTGTGTTCATCTCTCTCACTGTTCTGAAAGTGTCATTCATTTTTGTACCCCTATAATTAAAAAAAGTTCTGATACATAATAGACTGTCAAGAGATACTTAATGAACTAACTTGAACTGAACTAGGCAGCAATTTTTCTCTGGAAGAAGCATACTTAGATTAGAAGTTCTATTTAAAAAGGGAATGAATCAACTTGGAAACTAATAGTCAAATTTCAAACAAAGTAGCAGCAATGCCCCTGGCAATCTAACTTTATTATTAAAAGGACTTACCATTTACAACTAAATGTTCTTACTATTGCTTTTAAAAGCAAGTATTCTGAGTTTCCAGCGTGACCATCCCCCAGATGGTGCACATCTCACTCATTATGTATGTATATACCCACCCCCTCCCCCCCACAGACTTGTGGGGGGAGGGGGGGAAAAGGCATTTTTTGAAACCTTAAAATTTATACCCCCATAATATGCTGAAATTAAAAAAAATAAATAAGAAAAAAGCAAGTATTATTATCCTAAAACTAAAAATGAGAAAGGGAGATTTTCAATGAGGAATACTTTCTAGGTAATTCACAGAAACAATTCTGATATTCTCCTCCTTTATAAATCTTAACATCTCTAAAGCACAAATTACAGTTATATATGATAATAATTCCTAAGATAGCCAATCTGTTTTGATTATAGAAATGCAATGCATGTATATTACTATTACTATTGTTATTATTAATTTACCAATGGCTCCAAATATTATAGAAGGCCTCATCTATTTTTTTCTTAGGACATTTCTTTCTCATACTTTTTATTTGTTTCCAGAAAAAAAAATATGCCCTGCTCCCATTAGCTAAATAAAAGTTTAAGATCCTACTAACTTCAGGCTTATGTAATGTTAATGCATTCCTATTTTATTTTCCAATATACTTTGGATTAAATATTAATTTTGGGAAAAAGTTACCAATGTAGCATAAAATATAGCATTTTAAAAATAAAAGCATCAACAATGACTTAAGAAAGCTGAATATTGTGCCAAAAGGAAATTTTAATAACAGTGTCATGGTCACAGAAGGCTAGTGTTTAAAAATTAATTTTTAGTTTGAAAACATTACTGGCAGCACCAGGAGTGCACAAAACATATTCTCTCATTATCAGAGCTGCTCCTTGGAGCATAAATGCCAAATGCTCCAAAGTAAAGACTAAGAATCTTTGAATCCTGGAAGAAATGTGACATATACCTACAAGTATGGACAATTGTCTCCAACTAATATTTTTCTAAGCAAAAATATTTATGAACTAAAAAATAAACTGAACATTTACTTATTCTAAAAATAAGCATGATGTACCTTGAGGTTCTTTTTTTAGTGCTTGCAGTGAATAACTAAAATTTCTACGGAAGAAGAAAAGAAATATCTTTTAAGTTAACAAAGTGACCTTAGAATAATTGTCTCTCAAACCATTTATGCCTTCATTCGGCACTAAGCACCTGACGTGAATCAGGGATCAGGCTAAGCGATGTGTCTATAAAGCACAGTCATTGACCTCAAAGGGCCCTCACTTCAGTGGGGGTCAAACGAGAAGACAATCAGAACCAAACTATGAGGCAAAGCATGCTATACAGCCAGTTCAGATGATTCTCAATGAAGGTAGTGATTTACCATGAAGCTTTAACTAATAGTGTATGTGTAGGATATAAGGCATTTAGCATTTTGCCAAATATGTGAAGTGGTATATAGAAGGATCTGAGATGTGCTTCCCTAAAAGAAATTTGCAAAAGGCTTTGAAATTTAGTGTGTGCCTTAGCTAGTTCATTTATCAGGATTTTCTTTATCTTTGCTTCTGACTGGGCTATTTTTATTATTCTATACAGAGATAAATTAATTTATAGCACACTAATACTGATGTAAGAATTCATATCCATATAATTTGCAAATTATATCTCTAATGCAATTGATTATGGCCCTGTATATATTTAAGAGTTTTGCCAGTTTGCATCTATTTATAAATTTGTTTCAGTATTTCTTCTCTGACTATAAATGTGTAGATCTTTGAGCTATCTTGCAAACCAGTTGTCATAGCTTCCTGCTTTCCTCATTATTAAATGAGTCAAATAAAATCTTTGACATGTTGTTTTATCTGTATGAAAGTCATGATTTTATGCTTTAAAAAATTATCCTTTAGCAGGTGAATAAAGAAACTTTAAATCAGATAGTGTGTCTCTGTATACTGGTGTTACTTTTATTTCAAGAAAATTATTTAGGACACACACAGGGCTCTTATGCTATATGGCTGGTGCTTTTCGGTTTTTATTCCTTTAGAAACTGAGAATGACAGACTGAAACCATAGCTTCCAGGATACGTATGCCCCAGCAAGAAGAAAAATGTGAGGTGAAAAGATTACATGGTATATATTTAGAAACATAGTCTATGATTACCAGTAACATTTATTTATTCTGACCAAAGTAATCAAGAAGTGTATATGCTCTGAAGGAAATGATGCATCCTTTTATAAAAACTCTACAGCACTGAGCCACGTGTTCACAACTCATAGAGTCATTTAAGGTATCTCCATTTGTTTTCAGAGCAATAGCACTTTTTCAAATAAATTACAATCTGGCTGTTTAAATTAAATCAATCTGTATCTTAAAAATACAAGCAATCTTAAGTGGAAGAAAAAACAATCTTTACATGTTTCTTGATTTAAATAAAATGTACTAATTTACCAGCTTGTCTGCAATATGCTTCAAAATAGTTACAGATATGGGAATACATAGAGATATATGTTACAGGAACTTAGAATGGACGTTCCAGAATGCACAAGAACCAGCAGTTTCCAAAGTGGTATAGAAGTTAAAAAGCACATGGCCAAGAACAGATTAAATAAATGGCTTTTAAATCCCAAACTGCAGCAAGAATATATAAGGGTCAGGAGATCACAGAGCAGGTAAACATACAAACAAAACCAGGAATGTTGAGGAAGAGTCATTGGGAACAGCTGTGCTGGGAGACAGACACACCCAAGGATGTGTCAGTTGTGCTAACTCCTAACTCCAAGTAAAGAGACAGGCGTTAAGGATGCCACTCACGCTGCTTAATATGCATCCCTGCTGGAAAACACAGTGGATTTGTGTCTGCCACCCACCTGGACAATTACGGGAAAGATATGAGATTACTGGCCGTTTTTATAGCAAAGCAAAAAAGTAAAAAATAAAAGAGAGAGAAAGAGAGACTTCTAAACTTGTGACTATTCACACTTTCAAAGTTTCTCCCAAAGTTTTGTAACGGAAAAAAATTCCATCGCCATTCCTGTGGATGAAATGTGGGAGTGAAAGAGAATCAGCTCATCTTGGGTCCTGCTGTCAAAAAGGGTCACCTGGAAAGTAGAATAGGTTTTATATGAGAAAGGTTAAAGGCACGGGCATTTTGCAGTAACAATATATGTGATCCTGAATAATCGGCAAAAATAACCTGAGTTTATGGGATAAAAAAATATATCACATAAAACCTAGACAACCTTATAGTATCATCACTAAAAAAAAGAATGAAAATCTGTATATACACAAACATACATGATTCCAGAAGAGCTAAATAATTCTAGCATGTCCTTTGACATGTTAAATTCTGAAAAAATGTATGCTATAGTGAATGAAGGATTTTATCTTAAAAATAAAGGTAACTCAATTGAAGGACACATAGGAAGGCTTTAGGTGGCTAAGTTGCTGAGAGCAGGACAAAATGAACAACGAATAGAGATGGTAATGCAATAAGCACTTTCTAGACAGAGCATATGGTCAAGCTGTGCCCAGAGGGAGAATGCAAGGTGATTGGACATCATGTCCTGGACTGCATACTTGTGTGGTTTGTTGTGATTAACGCTATTAGCGTACTTCGCATTCAACTGCTGTTACTGTTGGCCCCAAATATTGGTATGTTGAAAAATAAAGTCACATATGACCCCTTGAGACTTCTGTGTTAAATTGATGTCATTTACCAATCATGTACTACCTAATATGTGTTACAGAAACATGCTTTATAGCAAACAAACTATCTCAACCAAATAATAGTGGCTTCAGGAGGGACAAACAACCAGTGCTAACAGAGCATTTGCCATTATCAACACAACTATGCGTGGGGGAACCAGCAATGCTGGTGGGGTTCCTGTTGGCGGGGGAGTCCAAAGAACCCACCACCGCTCTCAAGAAAGAGTGTCTCATGTTTAAACTTCCAGGCCTGTAGAAACCAACGTCAGCTCACAAAAGTAGCAGTAATAAGAAATCTTCCCTTCTTTTGGATTTCCTATTTCTACCCCCACTTCACCCAGTGAGAGGGGGAATGTGACATTTAGAATCTTTGGTTTATAAGACGGGAGGACAAAGGAGTAAAATATCAAGGTGGAGAAAGAGAAAAGAAACCATTCATGTGTCCCTGATGCTGATGCTTCACTGTCTATGCCAAGCAGGCTGGGCTAGGGGGTGATGTTTGACCGTTACCCAGGCCTGGGCATTGTAACTACTGACTGGATGGCTTTGTATGATGACAGAGTGAGCATTAAAATCAGGGAGCTGCCCCATCCAGGGACAAAGGAAGATTTAGTCCCACTCAATCAATTTAAAGTGATAGATGACAAAAATAGAGGTGCTTTATGTTGCAATCTATTGGCCCTGATGTATATATCTTAACGATTATTGTTGATGCCATTCAAGCTGTCAAGTTTTCTGAACAGCATTTTGATGACATGCATAGTCTAAAAACAAATCAAACCCTTCATTTCTTAAATTTCTTTTTTAAGAAATAAAAACTATCCTGTAATTTTTTACTTTCTTGAGATGTATGTGAAAAATAATTTATAAAAATGCATTATTATATTGCTTACTATAGAAAAATATTGGATCTATCTAATATTAGAAACAGGTAATTTTTGTTAAATTCCATATGACACATAATTCACTAGTAAGAACAGTTTATTTTTTAAGGCATGAAAACTTAATTCAGTTAAGAAAGGAAATGGTGGGACCTCCGCGGACTCACACAGTGAGTCCAGAGTTATCTGGCTTCAGGGATTGATTGAACCAGAACATCAGAAGATATTATCAAAGGCCTAATTGGCTTCATACCATCCTTCAGCTCTGTTATTTCCTGTATGGACTTTATTCTCTAGCAAGGGTGGGTATCAGCAAACAGGCTTACATTAATTTTATAGTTACTAACCCTAATGAAATAATGGTACCTTTCTTTCATTGGTTTTACCAAAACTCCAAAGAAGTACCCATCCATTCTGATTTTCTTTGTTCATGTGCTTTTCCCTGAACTATTTCTTCAGGAATGTAGTGTTCTGATTGGCTATAGCTCAGTCATGTGCCCAGGCATATGACAGTGCGTCTGAACTATTTGGAATGAATTCCTAATAAAGAAAAAAAGTATTATGAAAAGAAGGAGGGAGGAGGAATTAAAGGGTGCTGGACCGTTCAGACCTTTAGCCATCCCAATTCACTATAATGGCTGTTAAAAAAAAGTCTTCAACAACACAACTGAGATTGAGAACTGCAAAATATTAAATGGATACATTAGATACTGTGTTGTGCATATCCACAAATAATATATTTATCTTTATTGATAGAAAAATAGATGGCTAAATAAATAGATGCATACGTAGATAGAACATGACCTTGATTTTTTAAAGAACTATATAGGTATACACTAAAATGATGTAATTCCCCAAAATATTAACAAGTTTTATCTGGTGATGAAATTATGAATAATCTATTTCTGTTTTGTTCCTTTTTCCTCCATATTTAAAATATTGAACATGGATACATATATTTCTTTTATAATCAAAATTTTTTTAAATAAGTAAAACACAGCAAGAAATCAGTGAAAATAATTTTCTGTTTGTGATGGTTACGATCTCAGTAAAATGGAGTTTATTCTAGTGAAATCCAACAAGAGGCAAGATTTGTTTATCAGAATGCTTGTAATAACATCCTCTTCTCTTCCCTGCACTTACATTATTCTGGCTCTCTATATCTCATAAATTCATAGGAAGTTAGGGCCTCAGAGTGCATCCAGTCCCAGATCTTTATTTTACAAATTAGGAGGTCTAGCCCAGAATAATGCAGGGACTTGCCATCAGTCACCTGGAACTGAGTGGCAGAGTAAAGACCAGGGCACCACTGTACTAACTCTGAATCATGTAACTCATTCATCAAGTCTGCTCTTCTTCATTATTTCAGTACATATTCATTGTGCCTAACACTTGCAGAATACTGTGCAAATATAGTGTGGAATACATAAGGACATAGTATGCCTAGTATAGAAATTAATACAGGTTCACATATAATATAATACCAGTCAAAAACTATTAAAAGTCTTCTTTTATTTCAGAATATTATCAGGGCACAAAAATTTTGGTTACGTAATTTGCTTTTGTCCAGTTGGAGTCGAAGTTATGAGTGTATCCATCACTCAGATAGTGTACGTCGTACATATTAGGTGTGAATTTACCCATCCTCTTTTCTCCCTCCCAATTGCTTGGTTTCAATTAAGTTTTACTTCCATATGTGCGTATAATTGTTGATCCATTAGTTCCAATTTAGTGGTGAGTACCTGTGATGTTTGTTTTTCCATTCTTGTGATACTTCATTTAAAAGAATGGTCCCTAGTTCAATCCAAGTTCAATACAAGAATTATCAGTTCACCGTTTTTTTATGGCTCCATAGTATACATACACCACATTTTATTAATCCACCATATATTGATGAGCTCTTGGGTTGTTTCTACATCCTTGCAATTGTGAATTGTGCTGCTATGAACATCCCAGTGTAATTGTCTCTTGATAAAATGACTTATTTTCCTTTGGATAAATACCCAGTAGTAGGATTGCTGAATAAAATGGTAGGTCTACTTTTAGTTCTTTGAGGTGTCTCAATACTACTTTCCATAGAGGTTGCACTAGTTTGCAGTCCCACCAACAGTGCATAAATGTTCCTTTCTCTCGGCATCCACACCGGCATCTGTTGTTTGAGGACTTTTTGATAAAAGCGATTCTCACTGGAGTTAGGTGATATCTCATTGTTATTGTGATGGCATTTCCTTGATGACTAGAAATGTTGAGCATTTTTTCATGTGTTTATTGCCCATTAGTCGATCTTCTTTTGAAAAGCTTCTGTTCATATCTTTGGCCCACTTTTTAATGGGGTAGTTTGATGTTTCCTTGCTGATTTGCTTGAATTCTTTGTAGATTCTGGTTATTAGCCCTTTATTGGATATATAGCATGTAAATACTTTCTCCCATACTGTAGGTTGTCTATTCACTCTATCAATTGTTTCCTTGCCTGTGCAGAAGATTTTTTATTTAATCAAGTCCCATTTATTTATTTTTGTTGTTGCTGTGATTGCCTTTAGGGTCTTTAGGCTCTTCTTTTTTTATATAATTTTTCCTTTCATTTCCTCATATTATGGGGGTACAAATATTGTTATGGTTACATATATTGCCACTGCTACCCCTCCCCCACCCCAGTATGCCAGAGCTTCAAGCATGTCCAACCCCTAGGTGGTGCCTATCACACCCATTATGTAAGTACACACTTTCCCCTCCGCCCCCCTTCCACATGCCCACCTCCCAATACCGGCTTTTTTTTTTTTTTGACATTTTGGTTACAATGTATATCTTTGCCTCTCCCTAAAAAGGGTTAGAGGTAATCACTTCCCCCACACACAATGCTCACCACATCCCTAAGATGTGGGTCTCCCCCCCAAATCCCTGGTGGACACTACCATTTTTTGAGCACCATAGTTTTAATCAGTCAGTCCCAATTTGATGGTGAGTAGATGTGTAGCCCATTTTCCAGATCTTGTGTAGTCTCATTTTGTATAACGGGTTTACGCTTAATCCAGGATAGCATAAATGGTGGTAGCTCACTGTTGTTTCTTAGAATTGAGTAATATTCCATTGTGAGCATATACCACATTTTAGTTACCCACTCACAAATTGACAGGCACTTGGGTTGCTTCCATGACCGTGCAATAGCGAATTGTGCTGCAATAAACATTCGGGTGCAGATGTCTTTATAATAGAGTGACTTATGTTCTTTTGGGTAGATGCCCAACAATGCTATTGCTGGGTCTAATGATATTTCTATTTCTAGCTATTTGAGGTATTTCCAAATTCTTTTCCACAAAGGTTGCCCTAATTTGCAGTCCCACCAGCAGTGTAGGAGTGTTCCTGTCTCTCCACATCCTCGCCAACATTTGTTGTTTGGGGATTTCTTGATACAGGCCATTCTCACTAGGGTTAGGTGGTATCTCATTGTGGTTTTGATTTGTATTTCTCTAATGATTAGAGATGTTGAGCATTTTTTCATATGTTTGCAGGCCATTCTTCTGTCTTCTTTGGAGAAGTTTCGGTTCATTTCCATTGCCCATTTCTTGATGGGGTTGTTTGATTTTTTCTTGTATATTCTTTTAAGTTCTAGGTAGATTCTTGTTATTAGACCTTTATCAGAAGTGTAGAGAGCAAATATTTTCTGCCACTCTGTGGGTTGTCTATTTGCTCTAATGAGAGATTCCTTGGCTGTGCAGAAACTTTTTAATTTGATCAGATCCCATTTGTTTATTTTTGATGCAGCAGTGATTGCCTTGGGGGTCTTCCTCAAGAATTCTTTGCCTAGACCAATATCTCATAGAGTTTTCCCAACATCTATTTCTAGGATGGATTCTTAAGGTTTCATGCCTTAGGTTTAGGTCTGTTATCCATCTTGAGTGAATTTTTTTGAAAGGTTAGAGGTTGGGATCCTGATTCACTCTTCTGCATGTTGCTAACCAGTTTTCCCAGAACCATTTATTGAAGAGAGAATCTTTTCCCCATAGTATATTTTTGTCTGCTTTATCAAAGATTAGGTTATCGTATACAGATGGTTTCATCTCTGGTATCTCAGATCTATTCCAGATATGGATGCTTCTGTTCTTGTGCCAGTGCCAGGCAGATGTAACTATTATTGCTTTATAGTACAGTTTGAAGTCAGGGAGACTGATGCCTCCCAGTTTGTTCTATTTACTGAAGATTGCTTTGGTTATACATGGTTTTCTCTCATTCCATACAAAGAGAAGAATTTTTTTTCTAGATATGTAAAGAATGCTGATGGTATTTTGATGGGGATTACATTGATTCTGTAGATCACCTTAGGTAATATTGACATTTTAACAATATTGATTCTACCAATCCATGAACATGGTAGATTTTTCCATCTGTTTAAATCATCTGCAATTTCTTTTATTAGTGTTTCATAGTTCTCCTTGTATAAATCGTTCGTATCTCTCGTTAAGTATACTTCTAGGTATTTAATTTTCTTTGGGGCTATAGTAAAGGGTATTGCGCTTTCAATTTGAGTTTCTGCTGGATGGCTCTTGGCATATATGAATGCTTCTGATTTGTGTATATTGATTATATACCCTGAAACTTTACTGAATTCGTTTATCAAATCTAAGAGTCTCTTGGATAAATCCATGGGGTTTTCTAGGTATAATATCCTAACATCGGCGAAGAGTGAGAGTTTGATCTCATCTGCCCTGATTTGGATGCCCTTAATACCCCCCTCTTGCTTGATTGCTATAGCTAGGACTTCGAGCATTATGTTGAATAAGAGGGGAGATAGTGAGAATCCTTGTCTAGTTCCTGTTCAAAGAGAGCATGATTTCAATTTTTCCCCATTTAGAATGATATTAGCAGTTGGTTTGTCATAAATGGATTTGATAAATTTAAGGTATGAGCCATCTATGCCTATTTTGCTAAGAGTTTTTATCATAAAGGTATGTTGGACTTTGTCATATGCTTTTTCTAAATCTATTGACAGAATCATATGGTCTTTGTTCTTTATTTTATCTATAAAGTGAATTGCATTTATAGACTTGCATATGTTGAACCAGCCTTGCGTCCCACAAATAAAGCCCACTTTGTCATGGTGAATTATTGTTTTGGTGTGTTGCTGAATTCTATTTGCTAAAATTTTATTTGGGATTTTTGCATCTATATTGATGAGGGATATCAGTCTGTAATTTTCTTTTTTTTGTACATCCTTTCCTGGCTTTGGTATCAAGGCGATATTGGCTTCATAGAATGAGTTAGGAAGGATACCATCCTTCTCAGTGGTGTGGAATAATTTCCGTAGTATAGGTATGAATTCATCTTTGTATGTTTGGTAGAACTCTGAAGTGTAGCCATCTGGTCCAGGACTTTTCCATTTGGAGAGGTGTTTAATTACTGCTTCAATTTCTGAGCTTGAGATTGGTCTGTTCAAGAATTCAGTTACCTCCTGGGTGAACTTAGGGAGGTTGTACGAGTCCAGGAATCTGTCCATTTCATCTTCATTCTGTAGTTTTGGGGCATATAGATTTCTATAGTAGTCAAACATGATGTTTTATATTTCTGTGGAGTCTGTTGTGATCTTTCCTTGTTCATTTCTTTTTTTTTTTTTATTTCGGCGTATTATGGGGGTACAGATTTTAAGGTTTCAATAAATGTCCATTTCCCCCCCTCCCCCCACAAGTCTGAGTCTCCATCATGACCATCCCCCAGATGGTGCACATCTCACTCATTATGTATGTATATACCCGCCCCCCCACTTCCACCTGCCCAATACTCTATTACTATAGTACCTATGTGTCCACTTAGGTGCTGTTCAGTTAATACCAATTTGCTGGTGAGTATATGTGGTGCTTGTTTTTCCATTCTTGGGAAACTTCACGTAATAGTATGGGTTCCAGCTCTAACCAGGAAAATAAAAGATGTGCTATGTCACCATTGTTTCTTAGAGCTGAATGGTACTCCATGGTACACATATACACATTTTATTAATACATTCTTGGATTGATAGGCACTTGGGCTGTTTCCACAGCCTTGCAATTATGAATTGTGCTGCTATAAACATTCGAGTGCAGGTGTCTTTTTTGTAGAGTGTCATTGGATCATTTGGGTAGATGCCCAGCAATGGGATTGCTGGATCAAATGGTAGAATCACTTGTATCGCTTTAAGATATCTCCATATTGCTTTCCACAGAGGTTCAACTAGTTTGCAGCCCCAGCAGCAGTGTAGGAGTGTTCCTCTCTCTCCGCAACCACGCCAACATTTATTGTTTGGAGATTTTTTGATAAAGGCCATTCTCACTGGGGTTAAGTGATATCTCATTTTGGTTTTGATTTGCATTTCCCTGATGATTAGAGATGTTGAGCATTTTTTCATATGTTTGTTGGCCATTCTTCTGTCTTCTTTAGAAAAGTTTCTGTTCAAGTCCTTTGCCCACTTTTTAATGGGGTTATTTGATTTTTTCTTCCTGATTTTAATGAGTTCTAAGTGTGTACTAGTTATCAGTCCCTTATAAGATGCATAGGATGCAAAAATTTTCTCCCATTCTGTAGGTTGTCTGTTTACTTTCATGACTATTTCTTTGACTGTGCAGAAGCTTTGTAGTTTGATCGTGTCCCATTTATTTATTTTTGTTGCTGCTGTGATTGCCTTTGGGGACTTCTTCATAAATTCTTTGCCCAGGCCGATGTCTAGGAGAGTGTTTCCAACTTTTTCCTCTAGAGTACTAATAGTTTCATACCTTAGGTTTAAGTCTGTTATCCAGTGTGAGTTGGTTTTTGTGAGAGGTGAAAGGTGTGGGTCCTGTTTTAGCCTTCTACAGGCGGCTATCCAGTTTTCCCAGCACCATTTATTAAAAAGGGATTCTATTCCCCAGCGTATATTTTTGTCTGCTTTGTCAAAGATTAGATGGCTATATGAGGATGGTTTTATATCAGGATTCTCACATCTGTTCCACTGGTCAATAATGCTATTTTTGTGCCAATACCAGATTGTTTTAATTACTGCAGCTTTGTACTATAGTTTGATATCTGGCATATTAATGCCTCCCATTTTTTTTTTTTGTTGCCTAGAATTGCTCTTGATATTCGGGGTCTTCTTTGGTTCCATACGAAGCGTAAAATTATTTTTTCTATATCTGTGAAGAATGCTGATGGGATTTTAATAGGTATTGCATTGAATCTGTAGATCAGTTTGGGTAGTATAGACATTTTGATGATATTGAGTCTGCCGATCCACGAGCATGCTATGGATTTCTGTTTACATCGTCTGCTATTTCCTTCCTCAGTGTTTCATAGTTCTCCCTGTAGAGGTCTTTTATGTCCTTGGTTAGGTATATTCCTAGGTACTTTAATTTCTTTGTTGCTATTGTGAAGGGAATTGAGTCTTTGATTTGGTTCTCAATTAGATTGTTGTTGCCGTATATGAATGCCTCTGATTTCTGTGTATTGATTTTGTATCCTGAGACTTTACTAAATCCATTGATCAGTTCCAGGAGTTTCTTGGTTGAATCCTTGGGGTTTTCTAGATACAATATCATATCATCAGCAAACAGTGAAAGTTTGATCTTTTCTGCCCCTATTTGGATACCTTTGATTCCATTTTCCTGTCTGATTGCTGTAGCCAAGACTTCCAGCACTATGTTGAACAGAAGTGGAGATAGTGGGCAGCCTTGTCTGGTTCCAGTTTTAAGTGGGAATGATTTCAATCTTTCCCCATTCAGTATGATGTTGGCTATGGGTCTGTCATATATGGCTTGTATCATTTTTAGGTATGTCCCTTCTATGCCTATTTTCTTAAGTGTTCGTATCATGAAAGGGTGTTGAATTTTGTCAAAAGCTTTTTCTACATCTATTGAAAGAATCATGTGGTCTTTGTTTTTGCTTCTGTTTATGTGGTGAATTGCATTTATAGATTTACGTGTGTTGAACCATCCCTGCATCCCTGGGATGAAGCCCACTTAGTCGTGGTGGATTATTTTTTTGATAAGTGTCTGGATTCGGTTAGCTAAGATTTTGTTGAAAATTTTTGCATCTATATTCATTAGGGATATTGGTCTGTAGTTTTCTTTTTTTGTTGCATCCTTTCCTGGTTTTGGTATCAGAGTAATATTCGCTTCATAAAAGGTGTCGGGGAGGTTTCCGTTCTTCTCCATGTTGTGGAATAGTTTCTGCAAGATAGGTACTAGTTCTTCTTTGTAAGTATGGTAAAATTCAGGTGAGAAGCCATCTGGACCAGGACTTTTCTTTTTAGAGAGATTTTTAATTGCTGTTTCTATTTCAGCTGTTGAGATTGGTCTGTTCAGGGAATCTATTTCTTCCTGGTTGAGCCTAGGGAGGCTGTGTGTTTCTAGAAATTTGTCCATTTCCTCCACATTTTCCACTTTGTGTGCATAAAGATTTTTGTAGTATTCATAAATTGTATCTTGTATCTCTTTGGGATCAGTTGTGATATCTCCTTTTTTATTCCTGATGGAGCTTATTAAAGATTTCTCTTTTCTGCTTTTCGTTAGCTTAGCCAATGGTGTGTCAATTTTGTTTATTTTTTCAAAGAACCAACTTTTTGTTTTATTAATCTCCTGAATAGCTTTCCTGTTTTCAATTTCGTTTAGTTCTGATTTGATCTTGTTGATTTCACTTCTTCTGCTGGGTTTGGGGTTGGTCTGTTCTTCTTTTTCCAGCTCTTTGAGTCGTTTCATTAGATTGTCTATTTGTGATCTTCTTGCCTTTTGGTTATAGGCATTTATGGAGATAAACTTTCCTCTCAGAACTGCTTTAGCTGTGTCCCAGAGGAGTTGATAACTTGTCTCTCCATTGTCGTTTTCTTCATAGAAGTTTTTTATTTCCATCTTGATTTCTTCATTTACGAAGTAATCATTTAGTAGGAGGTTGTTTAATTTCCATGTTTTTGTGTAGAAATGTGAGTTTCTGTTAGGGTTGATTTCTAGTTTTATTCCACTGTGATCTGAGAAGGTACATGGTATGATTTCTATTTTTTTAAATTTCTTGAGATTTTCTTTGTGTCCTAGGATATGGTCAATCTTAGAGAATGTCCCGTGAGCTGATGAGAAGAACGTATATTCAGTGGATTTTGGGTAGAATGTTCTGTAGATGTCTGTCAGACCCAATTGTTCTAGAGTTTTGTTTAAGTCCATTATTTCTTTATTAATTTTCTGTTTGGAGGATCTGTCTCGTGCCGTCAGTGGTGTGTTGAAATCTCCGGCGATTATGGAGTTGCTATTAATCCATTTGCTTAGCTCCAGTAAGGTTTGCTTTATGAATCTGGGTGCACCTAAGTTGGGTGCATATATATTTAAAATTGTTATCTCTTCTTGTTGGACTGCGCCCTTCACCATTATATAATGACCCTCTTTGTCTTTTACTACTTTTGTTGGTTTAAAAACTAAATCGTCTGAAATTAGAACTGCCACACCAGCCTTCTTTTGGCTTCTATTTGCTTGGAATATTGATCTCCACCCTTTTATTTTTAGTCTATGTGCATCCTTGCAGGTTAGATGTGTTTCCTGAAGACAGCATATACTTGGCCTGTATTTTCTTATCCATTCAGCCAGCCTATGTCTCTTGAGTGGAGAGTTTAAGCCATTCACATTTATTGAGAGAACTGATAGGTAAGGTAGATTACTGATCATTCTGTTGGGTTGGATGTTGTTGCTATGATTTCTGTCTTGAGCCATTGTAATATCTGGCCTTTAATATCTTTGGGTTTTGGTTGTTTTTATATCCATGGATTATTATTATGATGTTCCGTGCATAACGCTGTTTTAAGTACTTCTTGTAGGGCTGGTCTTGTCTTGGTGAATTCTCTGAGCCTTTGCTTGTCTGAGAATGTTTTTATTTCTCCTTCATATACGACGCTTAGTTTTGCAGGGAATAATATTCTAGGCTGGGCATTGTTTTGTTTCAAAAGAGTGAGAATGGGGCCCCAGTCTCTCCTTGCTTGTAAAGTCTCATTAGAGAAGTCTGATGTTATTCGAATTGGCTTTCCCTTGTATGTCACTTGCTTCTTTTGTCTTACAGCTCTTAGAAGGGCCTCTTTAGTTGATACTTTGGTCAGTCTGATGACTGCATGTCGTGACGTCTTCCTGTTTGCGTTGAATCTCCCAGGGGTCCTCTGAGCTTCTTGAACTTGTATATCAAGATTTTGAGCAAGGCCTGGGAAATTTTCCTCTATTATATCTTCAAACAGCTTGTCCAACCCTTGAGTGTTGTCTTCTTCCCCTTCTTGTAACCCTATGACCCTCACATTAGGTTTCTTCACATAATCCCACAGCTCTTGTAGGCTTTGCTCTTTTCTCTTGTTTCTCTGCTCTTTTTCTGTGACTGATTTATTTAATTGGAGGGTGTTATCTTCAAGCTCTGAGATTCTTTCTTCTGTTTCATCTACCCTGTTCTTGAGACTTTCCACTGTATTTTGTAGTTCCTTGAATTGATTCTTCATTTCCAGGAGTTTGGTTACACTTTTCTTCAATGTGTCTATTTCTTTTCTCATATCCTGGAGACTTTTTGTGGTTTCTTGGTGTTGGTTATTGAGTTGTTGTTGCAGCTGGGTGAGTGTTCTTATGTTCCACATACGAAATTCCTCTTCTGTCATATTGGTTGCCTGATTTTGGTTGGTGTCCGTTTCTAGGGGGCTGGTGCTCCTCTTTGGGGGTGTGTTTTCCGTTTGGTTCTTCATATTTCCTGAGTTCTTTCGCTGATTTCTTCCCATGTCGATCAGTTGTTGTTTCTTTCCTTAGGTTATTGTTTGGGTATTCACACACCTTGTTTAGTTTCTGAGGCGTTAGGTGGTGCCTGTGGGTGAAATTGGACCACTCCTGTATATTGAGTCAGTGGGTGCCGTGGAAAGGCTGTGCAAGATGCCGTCCCTGTCAGTAGGTGGCGTTTGCTTGGAGGAACAGGCTATGGTGTTGATTTTGAGTCCTGTTATCAGCTCTTGTTCTGGGCGGAGCTGGGTTGGGTAAGCCTGCCCTCAGGCCGTTAGCAGGGGTCAAAGTTCTGTCCTCTGCTTCCAGGGAAAGCTGTCAGGGCGGGGCTGGAATGGTCCCGCTCAGCCAGAAAGTCTAGGTGTGGGGGTGGGGCTGTCTGAGACCCGCAGTCTGCAGCAGGCCTCGCTTTTTCCCACCCTCCCCAACTCCGCTGCTACTCCTGGGCCTCTGCCAGCAGGCCAGACCATAAGCCACCAGGCCTCCCCAGACTGTGATGCCGGCAGGGAGGTTCCCTGCACGGGAACACCACCTGGGCTGGGTGCACAGCCTCCTCCTGGGAGGAGGGTTGCCCTCTAGGATGCTGATCTGCCCCTGGAGGCACACACGCCTCAGTAGGCTGTTCACATATAACCCTTCTGTGCCCCGGGCAATGCTAGCCCTTGGTGCAGGGGATCTGGTCTGTAGGTCCAACCTCTGGGTCCCAGAGTTCAAACTGAATCCCCACCAGGGAGAGTAGGTCTGGTCCCAATTCACCCACAGGGAGCCGAAGCTGGGTCTATGTCTCTCAGCCTCTGAGTCGGCACCGTTCTCCTGGGAACACTGTGCCAGCAGCACCTGGGAGAGCTGGCGGGTAGGGAGCTCACAGTCTGAGTTCCCCTGAGTCAGCTGTAGGGTCCCAAAAGGGAAGGTCCCGTTCGCTGGAGGTGCCTCTGGCTGGTGACTGTATTGTCTCTCTGGGCAGCCATGGGTAGGGTCGGCGGAGGGGAGGAGAAGGCAATGTGGCGCCTGCCGCGCGGCTGGGGTCTGTGCACACGGAGGTGCCTGGAGGAAGTTGGGAACCTGGTGCCACGTCTGCTACAGGCTCACCACTGGCTGGTGGTGGCTGTCTCTGGGCTGGTGTCTGCTTGTCTCTCCACCCGCTGGGGAGCCCACCAGCAGTCCCAAATGCAAGGGAGGGGAAACAGAAAATCCACCCACTTTTGCTGCTGGTCTCCCAGCTGCTCCGGTGGTCTCAGCCTCCAGTTCTCCTCTGCAGCCTCCTCTCATGGAGTCTCCTGGGGTCTCAGGTACCCCTTTTCCGGCCCTCATCCGCTGTATGCTCGTCTTCTTGCTTCTTTTTTCTAATTTCTGCTAGAATCTGTCTTTTCTGCAGAGACACTCTGTCTGGCAGTGTTTCTCGTCCACCATCTTGCTCCTGGTTCCTCCTTGTTCATTTCTTATTGAGTTAATTAGAGTCCTTTCCCTTTGAGTTCTTGTCAGCCTAGCCAGAATGCCATCAATTTTGTTGATCTTTTTGAAAAACTAGCTTCTGGTTTTGTTGACCTTCCATATAATTCTCTTGTTCTACATTTCATTTATTTAGCTTGATCTTAGATATTTCTTTTCTTCTGCTAGGCTTGTAATTGGTTTGCTCTTCTTTTTCCAATTCCTTGAGTCTATTCATTAGGTTGTCTGTGTCTAATCTTTCTGTGTTTTGGACGTGAGCATTTATTGCTATTAGTGTTCCTCTCAGATATGCTTTTGCTGTATCCCACTGGTTTTGGTAAGATGTGGCTCCATTGTCGTTTTGTTTGTAGAAACTCTTGACTTCCCTCTGAATTTCTTCCTTGACCCAATAGTTATTCAACAGTAGATTGTTTAGTTTCCATGACTTAGTGATGTGATGTGTATTTCTGTTAGAATGGAACTCTTAATTTATACCACTATGGTCAGAGAAGACACATGGTATTATTTCTATTTTTTTGAATTTTTTGAGATCTGCTTTGCGGCCTAGTATGTGATCAATTTTGGAGAAGGATCCATGAGCTCCTGAGAAGAATGTAAATTCAACTTTATTTGGGTGGAATGTTCTGTAGAGATCTGTCAGACCTTTTTGGTCAAGAGCTTTGTTTAAGTCCCTTATTTATTTCCTTAATTTCTTTTTGGAGGATCTATTCAGTTCATTTACTTGTGTGTTGATGTCCCCTGCTACTATGGCAGTATTGTTTAAAGTGGTACTTAGTTCAGATAAGGTTTGCTTTATGTAATTGGGTGCTGCTGCATTGGGAGCATAAATATTAAGAATTGTTAAATTTTCTTGTTGTATCTTCCCTTTCACCATTATAAAGTGGCCATCTTTATCCTTTTTTACTTTTGCTAATTTAAAAGTAATGTTGTCTGTGAGTAATATAGCTACCCCTGCTTTCTTTGGACTTCCATTTGCCTGGATGATAGTTTTCCATCCCTTGATCTTCAGCCAGGAGTCATCTTTGTGGTTTAGATGTGTTTCTTGTAGACAGCAAATGCTAGGCTTGTGGAATTTTACCCACTCTGCCAGTCTATGCCTCTTCAGAGGACAGTTTAAGCCATTTATGTTTATTGAGAGGATTGAAATTGGAGGAAAATTTCTGTTCATATTGATGGGTGAAGTCCTGTTGCTTTGTCTTAGTCCCTGAGCCATCATGAAGTTCGAGGTCTCGACTTTAATTCTTTGAGGATTTATTTTGAGAAATGTCTATTGCCCTGTTCACTGTGGAAGGCTGGTCTGAGAATTTCCTGTAGGGCTGGTCTGGTCTTTGCATATTTCTTCAACGATTGCTTGTCTGAGAAGCATTTTATTTTACCGTCATAGATGAAACTTAATTTTGCCAGATAAAGAATTCTAGGTTGGGCTTTGTTCTGTTTTAGAAGATTAAGGATAGGCACCCACTCCCTCCTGGCTTATAAGGTTTCAAATGAGAAGTTTGCTGTTAGTCTGATAGGCTTTCCTTTATAGGTTATTTGTTGTTTTTGGCTTGCTGTACGGAGGATTGTTTCTTTCACATTTACTTTGGTCAGCTTAATAACCACATGACGAGGCGATTGCCTATTCATGTTGTGTCTCCTAGTAGTTCTGTGCGCTTCTTGTATTTGGATATCCATATTTATGGCCAGGGAAGGCATATTTTCCTCCAGTATTCCATAAAATAAGTTTTCCAACCCTTGTGAATGTTCCTCTTCCCCCTTCTGAAATCCCGATCAATCTGAGATTTGACTTTTTAACATAATCCCACACTTCCTGTAAGCTTTGGTCTTGTCTCTTGTTTCTGTGCACCCTTTCTTCCTCTGATTTGTTTAGCATGTAGGTATCCTCTTCAAGCTCTGAGATTCTTTCCTCACCATGATCTATCCTGTTTTTGAAGCTTTCCACTGTATTATGGAGTTCCTTGAATGTTTCCTTCATTGCCAGAATTTCTGCTTGGTTTCTCTGTATTACTTCTATATCTTTGGAGAATTTTTCATTCACTTCCTGGATCGGTCTTGTGGTTTCTCTATGTTGGGATTCTATTTTCTCTTCAATTCCATACTGGAATATTGAAGCAATCCATATTTGGAATTCTTCCTCTGTTAGTTTAATCATATCATGTAAGTTAGTGTCAGTTGGTGGTCAATGAGTATTTTCTTTTGGAGGTGACTTTTCTCTATGATCCTTCATGATTCCTGTTGTCTTTCACTGGTTCTTCCTCATCTGGATATGTTGTTGAGGACCCGAAGTGCTGGAACTCGATTATGAGCTGTGTTCTTGGGTTCCAAAGGAATGATCCCTGGAAGAGCTGGGGAGTATGTGTTCTGGTCATGTATCATCTAAGAGGAATTTGAGCATGTTGGATTAACTTTGACCTGATATCTTCATCTTCTGTCCACAGAGTGTAGTGGCTTTTGGTCCCTTGCTTAGACACCCAAGGGATTGTTCACTCTAGTGATATGGAGACCAGTTTCCACCACTAGGTTGAAGTGGGATGCACTGTGTTAGGCACTGAGTTTACTATTTCTTTTTCTCTCTGTGGTTTGTGAGAAGGAGTCAGTTATCGATGTATCCCAAGATCTTTGTATTGCGCTCTAATCCTCCAAGCCTCCAAATAGGATATACAGGTATCTCAGTGTTAAGCTAATGTCTTGCTACTCCCAAGGTTTCTTTGAGTCCTCAGGAATAGTAGCCTCATTCACTATTCCACCTTGCTAAAACAAGCTCTGCTTTCTGGGCACAAATCATGAACAGCTGAGTGCAGCAAGAAACCACCCTGGTTCAAACTTGCGAGATAGCTGCTGAAAAAACACCGCTCTTCCCTTTTCACCCCTTTAAATTCAGCTTCCAAGGCCACCTGCTGGATTAGGCAGAGGGGAGGTCTGAAATCACTACCAGGGCAGGCCCCTGCAGCATTTCCAAGCTACGGCATGGCGGTAGAACACTTTGGCAGCCCTGACGCCTTGAGTCCCCTGTTCAGCGGAAGACTGGGTTAGGTTTGTCAGGCTGGTTTCAAATAATCACTGCACTTCCTAAATCCCCCATTCACAGAGACCCAGTGGTTTATGTGTGGGGAACTGCATTCTGTCTACCCAGTGCCAGGAAAAACCTCAACCATATCCAAGCCTGCTTTAAGATAGAGTCCCCTCTTCCTGGTACTGGAAGTGTCCTGAGGTGGAATGTCCAATTTGACACTCGTTTCTGTGGTACAGGGAGGTGGCTGCTGAGTTTTGAACCTGTAGGTTCAGCATCTGCCCCTGCTTCAGCAGAGCACTGGGAGCTCAAAAAGTTGCCTTCTCCTGAAGCTCAAACAGTTCAGCCAGTTTAGGCTAGAGGGGATGCCTGAAAAATGCTTCCGGTGGGGTCCTCCAAAGCATCTCCAAGCTATGGGGCAGCCTGGCGGTTCTGGGAAGCGGCTGCAGGGTTCAGACCCTTCCACCACCTGCTGCCACTTCAGCAGAGTGCTGGGAGCTCAAAAAGATGCCTTCTCTAGAAGTGTGAACAGTTAGCTGCTTTAGGGTAGTGGGGATGCCTGAAAAACACTTCCAGTGCAGCCCTCTGAGGCATCTCCAGGCTACAGGGTGGGGCAGCGGTGCTGATTAGTGGGTGCTGGGCTCAGACCTTTCCCTCCCGCACCACTTCAGTAGAGTGATGGGAGCTCAAAAAGATGCCCTCTCCAGAAGTGCGAACAGTTCAGCTGGTTTAGGGTAGTGGGGATGTCTGAAAAATGCTTCCAGCATGGCCCTCCATGGTGTCTCCAAGCTATGGGGTGGGGCAACAGTGCTGGGAAGCGGCTGTTGGGTTCAGACCCTTTTTGCACCTGCCACTGCTTCAGCAGGGTGCAGCAGAGAATTCAAAATGCTGCCTGCTCCAGACTCCACACCAAACCGCTCGTCTGCCCACATTGCCACCTCCCACCAACTTGAGGCACTTCCCTGCCTGTGTGAGTGTGGGGATCAATGGGGAAGGGATCATCTTCCTGTGCCGGGGAGAAGCAATGCCTCCTCTGGCCAGCCCATGGGGCGGCACACGCACAGACGCGCTCTCTCCCAAGTATATTTCTGACTCCCCAGGTTTCATGGAAGAATTTCAGTTCACCTTTGATTATTGTCCATGTATTCCATATCCTGGTGTCTCTTTGCAGTCTTGCGAAGCTGATCCAGAGTAGGTGCAGATGATTGTGTGTGGTTGTCTGCCTTCTTCACCTTTCACTCTGAAAGCCAAGAGCCAAGAGATCAGCCGTATTCCACCATTTTTCACAATCCCGCCTTTAGGGTCTTCTTCATAAATTCTTTACCTAGGCCAATGTCTATAAGAGTTTTTCTAACATTTTCTTCTAGAATTCTTATCGTTTCATGCCTTAGGTTTAAGTCTGTTATCCACTGTGAGTTGATTATTGTGAGAGGTGAAAGGTGCAGATCCTATTTCTGTCTTCCACATGTGGCTATCCAATTATCCCAGCACCATTTATTGAATAGGGATTCTTTTCCCCAGTGTATGTTTTTGTCTGCTTTGTCAAAGATCACATGGCTATATGAGGATGGTCTTATATCTGGGTTCTCTGTTTTGATCCATTTATCTATATCTCTGTTCTTGTGCCAGTCCCATGCTGTTTGGGTTACTAGATAGCTTTTGTATAGCTTGGAATCTGGTAAATTGATACCTCCCAACTTGTTCTTTTTGCTTAAGGTTGCTTTGGCTATTTGAGGTCTTTTCTGGTTCCATGCAAAGCATAGAATTATTTTTTCCAGAACTGCAAAAATGGTATTTCAATGGGAATTACATTGAATCTGTAAATTACTTTGCATAGTACAGATATTTTAACAATGTTGATTCTGCCAATCCATGATCACTGTATGTTTTTCCATTTGTTCACATTCTCTGTGATTTCCTTCCTCAGTGATTCATAGTTCTCCCTGTAGAGTTCTTTAACTCCCTGGTTAAATATATTCCTAGGCATTTTATTTTGTTTACTACTACTGAGAAAGATATTGAGTCTTTGATTTGATTCTCGGCTTCAGTGCCGTTGGCATACAGGAATGCTACTGATTTGTGTATATTGAGTTTTTAACCTGACACTTTGCTGAATTTATTTATCAATTCCAGGAGTGTCTTGTAAGAATCTTAGGGGGTTCCTAGATATAAGATCACATCATCAGCAAAGAGCAACAGTTTGACCTCTTCTTTCTCAATGGATACCCTTGATTTCCTTCTCTTGCCTGATTGCTCTGGGTAAGACTTCCAGCACTATGTTGAACAGAAGTGGTGACATTGGGCATCGCTGCTTGGTTCCAGTTGTAGGTAGAAATGCTTTCAATTTTTTGCCCATTCACTATGATGTTGGCTGTGGCTTTGCCGTATATGGCTTTTATTATATTTAGGCGTGTTCCATCTATGTTTTGTTAAGAGTTCTTACCATAAAAAGTGCTATTTGTCAAATGTTTTTTCTGCATCTATTGAGAGGATCATATAGTCTTTTTTGTTTTTTCTATTTATATGGTGAATCATATTTATAGATTTGCATGTGTTGAAGCATCCTTGCATCTCTGGGATAAAGCCCACCTGGTCATGGTGGGTCATGTTTTTTGATATGAAGTTGAATTAGTTTTGCTAGGATATTATTGAGAATTTTTGCATCTATATTCATGAGGTATATTTGTCTATAGTTTTCTTTTTCTGCTGTGCCTTTTCCTGAAATTGGTATCAAGGTGATATTAGATTAGTAGAATGAATTGGGGAGGATTCCTTCCTTCTAAGTGTTATAAGTAATTTCTGCAGAATAGGTACCAATTCTTCTTTTAGGTCTGGTTAAATTCAGCTGTGAACCCACTTGGCCAGGACCTTTTTTTGTTGGAAGATTTTTTTATTGCTGCTTCAATTTTGTTACTAGATATTGGTCTAGTTCTATTTCTTCCTGATTAAGCCTAAAGAGATTGTGTGTTTTCAGGAATGTATCCATTTCCTCAATGTCTTCAAGTTTATGTGCATAGAGAGTTTTATCAGATTCATAGATAATGTTTTGCATTTCCATTGTATCAGTGGTAATATCTCCTTTTTCATTACTTTTTGAGTTGATTAGTGTCTTTTCTTTCCTATTTCTGGTTAATCTAACTAGAGGCTTATCAATTTTGTTTATGTTTTAAAGAACCAACTTTTTGTTTTATTAATCTTTTATAAAAATTTTTATGGAAGTGATTTCATTTAGTTCTGCACTGACCCTAGTTATTTCTTTTCTTCTGCTCTGTTTTGGATTTGTTTGCTCTTCCTTTTTCCATTCCTTGAGATGATTTATTAGATTGTTGATTTGTGATCTTTCTGTCATTTGGATGTAGGAATTTATGATTATGAATTTTCCTCTGATGACTGCTTTTGCTGAGTCCCACAGATTTTGGTAACTTGTATCCCTTTTGTCATTTAGTTTGAAGAACTTTTTGATTTCCATCTTAATTTCCTTCTTTATCCAATAACTGTTCAGCAGTAAGTAATTTCCATGACCTTGTGTAGAGTTTTTCTGATGGAATTTATTTTTAATTTTATTTCAATGTGGTCTGAGAAGATACATGGTATAATTTCTATTTTTTTAATTTATTGAGACATGTTTTGTGGCCTAGGTTGTAACCAATCATAGAGAATGTTCTATGAGCTAATGAGAACATATATTCAATAGTTTTGTGGTATAATGTTCTGTAGAGGTCTGTTAGGCCCATTTGTTATAGAGATCCATTTAAGTCCATTGTTTCTTTTTTTATTTTTTGCTTGGAGGATATGTCCCATTCTGTCAGTGGGTTTTGGAGCCCCTGGATATTTTGATCCTGCTGTTTATCATTTTGTTTAGCTAAGTGGGGTTTGTTTATAAATTTGGTGCACTTGTGTTGGGTGCATAAATATTTAGGATTGTTACATCTTCATATTGAATTGTTCTTTTACCATTATATAATGACATCTTTGTTTTTCTTTACTTTTGTTGATTTGAAGTCTCATCTGATATGAGAATGGGTACATCAGCTTTCTTTTGATATCTATTTGCATGGAATATTGTTTTCCATCTGTTCATCTTGAGTCTGAATGAGTCCTTACGGGTTAAATGTGTTTCCTGGAGACAGAAGATACTTGGCTTGTATATCTTTTATCCACTCAGCCAGCCAATGTCTCTTGAGAGAGCTGTTTAAGCCATTCACATTTATTGAAAGAATTGAAAAGTGGGGTGGAATTATTTCATCCTGTTGCATAGAATTTTATTGCTTTGTTTTACCTCTTGAGCCATTGTGGTATCTGGGCTTTGACCTTTAGCTTTTGGGTAATTTTACACTGGTGAGTGTCTATTGTATATCTGAGTACTTCCTTCAGGGCAGGCCTACTTATGATTAATTTTCTTAGTGTTTGCTTGTTTGGAAAAGACTTAATATCTCCATCAAATGTGAAACTTAGTTTTGCAGGGTACAAAATTCTAGGCTGGCAGTTGTTTTGTTTAAGAAGATTAAAGATAATGTCCACTCCCTTCTGTCTTTTAATGTTTCTGATGAGAAGTCTGCTTTTATCCCGATGTGTTTTCCCTTGTAGGTCAGTTGTTGCAATGTCTAGTTGCTTGTACAATTTTTCCTTTTATTCTGACTTTGGCCAATTTGATTACTATGGATCTTGGAGATGTCCTATTTGCTATGAATCTTCCCAAAGTTTGATGACCACCTTGTATCTGGATGTCTGGATTTCTGGGGACATTAGGGAAATTTTCCTCCATAATTCCATCAAATAGATTTTCCATGCTTTTCGTACTTTTAGCTTCTATCTCAGGGATACCCATAACTCATATGTCTCTTTGCTTCATATAGTTACACATCTCTTTAACTGATTGTTCTGCCTTTGTTGTTCTTCTCTCTGCCTCTTTGAATGATTGGGTTAGCTCACATTAGAAAGCCTGGTCTTCAAGCTCTGAGATTTTTTTCTTCTCCTTGGTTTAATCTGTTGCTGAAAGTTTCTGTGTTTTTAAAATCCCTTAATGACACTTTGCTTTCCTTACATTCTATTATATCTTTCCTAATTTTGTCTAGCTCTTTAGTGAATTTTTCATTAATTTACAAAAATATTTTTTGGACTTATTTTTGTTGGTTTTTCACTTTCTTTTCAATTCTGTTCATTTTATTTGCCATCCATATTCTGAATTACATTTCTGAATTCCATACCATTTATTTTGACAATTTTCTTGTAGTTGGAGTTCAGTGCTATAGCTCCATTGCAATCCCTTGGAGAGGTTGATCTGTTTTGATTTTTCATGTTGACAGGGTTCTCTGCTGGTTTCATCTCATCTGATACCTCTTTTCTCAGTTAAGGGCTAATACATTTTCAGGGCTCCTATCCTTGCTGGAAACTATCCGGCTTCGTTAGAGTAAGGGGAGGTCATTAGATGGTGCGCTTCCTCCCCCTTTCCCACTGTTGAGTGTTGATGGGGCAAAGGAGGGGCATGTGCACTAGAATCTCGTAATGCTCTGATTTGTTCTGCTCACCTGTGATTGCCTTTGCTCAAGAAGCAGCTGGATGCAGTTGTCATGTGTTCCTGGGCTGTGTATGTTTGCTCAACCCATGTCCCAGTGTGTTGGTGGCCTGAGTCTGGGGGATTCCTAGTAGGGCATTGGACTTTGGAGCAGTTCTTCTAGCCCTGCTGCAGTGCTGGATACTCTGGCCTGGGGTTTGGGGCTGGGGTTAGCCCAGGTTCAGTTCTGGAGACTGGAGGATGGTGTCTCAGGACTGGCAGGGATCCTAGAGGCACAAATGAGGAGCCTCAGGCTCCAGTATGAGAGACTCAGAGCTGGGACTTGGGAGGAACCAGAAGCAGATCTTCTGAGTAGCACTGAGGAGCTAGAAGCAAGGCTGGTTCGCCAGTTAGGCAATCCAACCTGGATGGTGGTGTCAAGACCAAGCAGGCAAAAGGCAACTGGAGCCTGGAGGGTGGAGTTGAGGTCAAGCAAGTGGCTGGTTGTTTCTCAGGCTCAGGGACTTCACAGATCATGATTCAGGTGGGTAGTTCCAATGGCCCAGGAACTGTGGCTCTCTCCACCCCCCACCCAGGACCTGCCGGAGTGGTTGCTCAATGCCTCTCGGGTCAGAGTCTGCTGCCCCCTGGTCAATTCCTGTGCTCAGCTTCCCTTGCACTTTAGTGGAGAAGTGCCTGGCTTAAAGTCAGCAGGTATGGCTCAGGGAAGCCACAAGTCAGTCCACTCCTTCCTCAGCCTGGTGCAGACCTGGCACAGTGCACCTGAGAGCTCAGGGTGGCTTTAGCTGCTGCCTGATCCCCACCATGCCTGCTGTTTGGTTCAATGGCTCTGCATAGGCTCCAGGCAAGTCCCCAGTGCAACCAAGCAGAGGTCTGTGGGGCACAAAGTCTGAAAAGGAAGTTATTCTAGAAAAAAGAGGAGAAAATAGGGAATGATACAGGCACTGAGGAAAAAACCTATTGGAAACTTGTTTGGGAGACTGTACAGACCGAAAACATAGTAGACTGCATGAAACATATCTCTAAAAGAAAAAGCACAAACTGCATTCCTTCAAACATGTAGTATGTAATATATATGAGGTCTCTCTGGAAAGTATCCAGTCCTTATTAATATAAAGTGAATGGTTCATGCAACATCCATATAACCTGGTAGCCAAGGAGAGAGGACTGGAATGTGCACACATGAATAATGAGGACTTCACTGTACTAGTCAGTGGGGTGCTAGATGTCCTTAAGTGAGTATGTGTACTGTATGGTTGTCACATTCAAAATAACAGAACAAGTAGAGCAATGATCTGCATCAAATTTTGCGTTAAGCTTCGACATTCTTCTGCACAAAATATTCAGATGATTCAGAAGGCTTTCAGGGATGATACAATGGGTGCAGCACAAATAAAAATGTGACACAAATTGCTCAAAGATGGTGGAGAATCTGTTGACAGTGATCCAAGTTCCGGAAAGCCTGTAAGAAGCAGAATACTTGAGGATGTTGAACATGTACAGGTTAGGTTAAGAAATGCTGCGAGAACTATTTGAGGTCCCAGGGTGCCTACTTTGAAGGGGACCAAGGCATCATTGTCCTATGTGCAATGTTTGTTGTATCTTGTATCTTCTTCAATAAATGTCTTCATTTTTCATATTACATAGCTGGATACTTTCTGGACAGACCTTGTATTTCTTAATGTGTGTGGATAATATGTATTACAATATATATTATCTCTTTCTAAATCAAACCTCAACTAGGATTCTAAGAGTCAATCTCCCAATCAGGGTTTCTGGGACACCAAAAACACCCTGGTCTTGTGGATATTTCCCCCTTCTATTATCAGAAGATATCTTGTAAACTATTCCATTCCATCACCAGAGAAGTTCAACCAAGAAGGCTGAAAAGCCACAAAGATGACTCTGGTATCCTATGAGTCCAAAAATGTGACATATCACTATGTATATTATGAACATTGAAAGAAAGATTTTGCTAAAAAGAACATATTTGAGCTACCAAAAGCAATATAGACAGATAGATAGACAGATAGAAACATTCTTCCAAAATATATAGGTAGTTACAAATTAATCTTGAATTGCCATAAACATTATATAACTTTATTTCTTCATGCTATAAGGAGTTCTTCATAAAATTTTATTTCATAAAAAAATCTACTGTTTTCATTAACATAAGAAAGAGTATTCATGGAGTGAAGAAATACCTTAATCATGCTTACACACTTAAGGAACGTTCAATAGTCTAGGCTGAAGACGAGGTTCCATTCCTGAAATTCTATGATGAGTTACATTTTAATTCTGAAGAAGACCTATTTTAATCCTAGGAATAAATTGAATTCTTTGTAACTTCTTTGCTAAAAAATTATTGATAACATTTAGATAGGTAGTTCTTCCAGGTAATAATTTTTCATTAAATAGTGTACTTACCCAAATGTTAAATCATTTATTTCCAGGAATAGATACTCACTGTTTTAATAGTGCTATTCACTCTTCCCGTCCTACTTCCAATCCTACATTTTTTTACACTTATTTGGCTTATATTCACATTTGACTTCTTGGCATTTACAAAAACGTATTTCCTGCTGTCCCTGAAAATGTAATACTTTAAAGGTGTAGTGTTTTTTCACAGTTGGCTTCTTTATCATTTTGTTCTTATATGATTTTCTTGTAGCTAATGATGCATTTCCTTTCTACTTACTGTGGCAAACTAAAAGTGAAAACCATTTAGGCCCATTATTCCATGAAACCTAGTGTATATAGCAGTCTTTTTTGCATTTTGAATCAATGATAATTAGTAGCTGTCTAATTCTTTCCTTAGTTTTATATTTCATCTTGAATTTAATCATTAAAATTATAATGCTTTACTTAAAAAAGAGGAAAGGAAGGAAGAAGGAAGGAAGGAAGGAAGGAAGGAAGGAAGGAAGGAAGGAAGGAAGGAAGGAAGGAAGGAAGGAAGGAAGGAAGGAAGCTAACTAAGTTCTTAGGGTCCATTATAAATTACAAAGTGTGAGGCAAAGAAAGAGTAAGGATGGTGCAAGTGGAGAGAAGATAATAAGGGAAGATTAGCAGGAAGAAGAATAGAAGGGGAAGAGAAAAAATAAGGAAAAAACTGGTAATTATATAACTAAAAGACTATAGGGAATCAAGTCAGAGGAGATCAATTTTGTAAATTCATGTCTCAATTGTGCTTTTTTGGAAGCAAAAATTACACAAAATATCTCTTCACAGTTCAGGTTTGTCAAATATTTGGTATCATTCCTACACACAAGTTGCTTTTATAATAAATGTTACAACCACATATATTGAATTCTAAATGTACACATTTACATCACTTAAACAAAGGAATATGATCAAGTCTCCAAAGCTTTATCTTCAGCAAGCAGTCTGAGTGTAAATCAACTATGTTTAATAATAATTAGGGCAAGACCTGTTCTAAAATCAAAATGCTGATTTGATTATTGAGTTTCAATCCTGCTGTTAAAATCATCAGCAGTTGTAATTTTTGAGCAAGCTCATAAATCAATTTGTGTTTCAGTATCCTCATCTGTAAAATGGCAATAATTGCTAGTACCTCCCCATTAGGATACTAAAAAGTATAAGAAAGATTTATATCTTGCACATAGTAAATGCTCATTAATAAATGTTGTTATTATCTATTACATATAGCCATCTGTATAGCTTGTTTTAAACTTTGAGGAAGATAGCTTTTTCAGGTTTCCCCAAAAATAAACCCTGGATTTTAGTGCAAGGACCTTATTTAAGAGGTGATCTCAGGAAGCACAGGTAGCCTGTATAATGGAACAAGATGCGGAAGGAAAGGAAGCCAAAGTAGAATGTATAAATGAGCAGGTATACAACAGGTGAAGCTGGGACTCAGTCCAGCTTGGGATCTGTAAGCAACTCTAGAACATTCCTCAGTGTTGTCCTATCCAAGAAGTAAGACAGTGGGATATTTTTCCAATGATTCCCATTTTACATTGTTCTGGGAGACCTTAACTCTCCAGCATTCTCAGCCTGCCTTGCACAAGGGCCATGCCTGTCTGTCTTTGTTGCAGAAGAAAGCCCTGAGGCAGAGAGCAGCAGAGTTTGTAATAGGAATACAAATGTGTACACAAGAGTAACAGAAGGCTAAGAGGTATGAGTGAATCAAGGTGAATTTCACAAATAAAATTTGTTTAGAATTGTGCTTCAAAAAGTATTCTTTCCACAAATATGTAATCAGCATCGACTATTTTCAAATTATCAGACTAATAGGAATTAAAAAATGAATACGATGAATCTTTGCTACTTGCTACTCAATGAACTAAATGACTATTTGAAAAGGTGAAGAGACACAGAATTCTGCCTTATCAGGTTTCTTTCTCCCTCCCTCTCCATAATTCACTTTATCCAAAAATGAAAAAGTAATAAAAAATTTTAAACTTCATTCTTAGAAAGTAGAATGAATTCTTACTCTTATTCTTACCCTTCATTTCCCAAGTTTCTGCCACGTATCAGAGACAATGGAATTTTTCTGGTATTCACTTGAGGCCAGCTATGTAACCTTGGGCTAGTAATTTAACTTTTCCAAGAGTCAATTTTCCATATCTATTACACAAAAGGGATGAAAACATCTATGATACAGGGTGCCTGTGAACATTAATTATGCCTCTAATTTACTTGACACTAGGCCTAGCATATAGTTAGGACTCAACAAATTACCAGTTGGTAGCAAATTGTTTTCAAATGCCCATACCCCATTGCTGTAGAGTGTTTGGAGTTACAAGGGGAACACAAGGGTTCAAGGAGCAAGATACCTGACCCTACTAGAGTAGAGCAGAGATTACTGACTAAAGAGACAGACAGCGTTTTTCCCTTATCTCCTCCACTCCTACAGTTGTACCACGTATTTGAATTATCTCAACTTCTCTGACACCCACTTACCTCATTTGTAAAACTGGAATAAAAACACCTGCTCAACCAACCACAGGAGGAAAGTGTGAGACTCGTATTAGATAGAAATTGATTGAGAACTATTTGGAAGGGTTCAGTCAATACAAATAGGAGGAAAATCATTTTAAATGATTCACAGGAAAAAATATGTTTTCTCACATTAGCTGTGAGGCTTCAGTGGAAAAAAATCTAGACAAAGGTGACCTCATTTTATCATCATTTTGTCAATGTGATCAGACCAAAGGTACATACCATTAAATATACCCATGAGTTTATGCCAGAATAAAAAGATACAATTTAAGTATGGAATCTTTCATCACTTTCTCCAAAGCTCCTAAACTCTCTTATCTAGAAGTCACTTTAGACTCTGAATCTAATTCTCAAATAATTTGATGGAATGGAAGAAACTTTTCAGGGTTTAAATAAATGAATTTGCTTTCTGTGGGACATCACCTAATATTTATGATAATTATAATCCTTGTATTGGAGTCTTAATGATATTAACACCCCAGCAGAGAGCTCCCAGCTGCTGTCATATTCACTTTCATTTTTATTATTTCTCCAAGATTAGAACAGTCACTCAAACAAGGTGGGTAGTGAAAGGGTCATATTTGATGGCAGTTACAGAGTACGATGAGCCATTATCTGCAAATGTCTTAGTCCATTCAGGTTGCTATAACAAACTACCATAAACAAATTTATTTCTCATAGCTGTGGAGGCTGGGAAGTCCAAGACCAAGGAACCAGTAGATTTGGTGTGTGATGAGGACCTGCTTCCTAATTCGTAGATGGTACTTTCTTGCTATGTCCTCACATGGTGGAAGGGGCAAGGCAGCTCCCTGGGGCCTCTTATAAGAGGGCACTAATCCCATTTGTGAGGGCCCATCCTCATGACTTAATCACCTACCAAACACCCCACCTCCTAATAATCCTACCACGTTAGTGATTAGGTTTCAATATGTGAATGTTAGGGGGACACAGATATTCAGATCATAACAGCCAAAGAAACTTAAGTTTCCTTCTGGTTTCCTTCAAGAACTCTCATCAACACAACATAAGCCATAAAAATAAATTATTATTATAATTATTATTTACTGCCACTCAGTTTCACTGGTATGGACATATGATTGACTGTCCTCTATAAGGCAGTATAAGGTAAAGAAAATTCCTGAACTAAAAAGTCAGGAGGGCTGAGTTCTAAATCTACTCATCTGCTATTACTTTGTCAGTTATTTTCACCTATAAATAGCAATAAAAATACCTGCTTTGACTACACCACTGGGAAGTCAGCAGAACCACAAGACCCCGTGTTCTAAGGGAACACCATCTCCTCCCTCCTCATCCACTACTTCTCTTCCACCTAGCAATACACTTGATGAAGGGTCAGCACTTCACAAGCATAGGGTGGCAATGCTTTTAATGCTGTACTATAATCTGCATGGGTAAAATATAACTAAATCACCTTAAATTTGATCCTTTGATTGCCTTTACATCTTTTTTTACAGTTATCCTTTAAATCCATCAAAATGGCTACTTCATGATAGGATGGCTTCAGTTACCTGGGGGACTTTCAAATAACACAAATTCCAGTGAAATAGCCCCTTGTAGGGAAATGAACAAATAAATAAATTATTGCATCTTCATACAGTGGACAGTAGAGATACAGATATAGATGAAACAAATATAGATTAGATGTAGACGTAGATGTTAGAGCAGCTTAGCGTGTACTTTAACAATATACACGTGATAGCTCAATTTTCACATATGTATGTGCAGATGGTCTCTCGGGGTCTTTTCTATCCCCTTTACCCCTTTAATAACAGATCCCTCAGAGATGGGCACATTTCCCAGCCCTCTGTTGAGCTAGATGTTGCCACATGGCTAATTTTAGGCTAAAAGGATATAAAGAAAAGAGATACATGTGACTTCCATGTCATCTTTTTAAAAAGGAAGCCCCTTGCACTAGGATCTTCTCTTTCCTTTTCTACTAGCTAAGAAATCATGACCGTGTAAACAGTCTCCTTAAACCCAGAGGCAGAGGCAACATATTGAGAATTGCAAAACCCCCCAGGCGGAGAGCATCTCTGGATGGCCTCCCTGCACTGAGCCACCTCTTATCCTAGAGAATAATAAACATAGATCCTGGTAGAGACCCTAAATTTGTAGGTTTCTATTAGAATATTTTAGCTTATCCCTAATAATGTAACATGATAAGTATAATTTCTTATAAGATAAAACAAAGAAGTATTAAATTAGTACCTACAGGAAACGCAATATTTTCAATAATTGAAATGGCATGCATCCTTTGATACCCTACCCTGTGTCTGGCCCACACTAGGTGGTGAAGCTACAGTAGTAATGAAAAGATAAACATGATTCTTGCTATCATGAAACTTCAACTCTAAACTAAGAGAGACATTTTTCCATTCAAATAATTAAATAACTATAAGTTCCATTGCTAGGAAAAGAAAGCATATTATCATTGGAGTAAACAATTAGAGAATAAATTTTAACCCTCTTCACTCTCCTCACCTTTCTGCTAAATTGTCACTTTATCAGAGGTTTGTACATATCAGGCCCAGTTCCATTACTTCATTTCACTCCTTTATAATTCTTACTCATCAATTTTATAAAATATCTTTTCTCCACTAAAATTATCTCTTGTGTATAAACTAGCTGGAATGACTTTTTGTAACTAAACGGTCCCTAAAAAAACCAGGAAGATAAACTTTGTAAATGCATAGAAATATTTTATTTTATTTAAACAATAACCTTCATTGTTATATAACACACATTCTTTATACAACATCTGAACTGATTTTTATTTTAAAATGAGATTCTGGAATGCCATTTCGAGCTTGAACAATTCCAAGGAAAAGAATTCAAAATGCCATTCTAGTATGTTTCCTCACAAAAAATATAATTTGTTCAGCACATTATGGTTTCTGAAGCTCTTTCACATACTCTAGAGCAAAACAGAAAATTGCATCACGCTGTATAAACCAGAACTGTCTTCTCCAAGTATTTATGCTCAAGAGTATAAATACAGTCACGCTTCAAATATTTTCCAATTAATTGCTTATGTGCTCATGATCATATGAACAATGATAGATGTTTCAGTTTTGGATTGAAAAGTCCAAAACTTTTCAGCTGTGTTTTAAAGCCTAAAATGTCATGTGCTGCCCTGATATCTCCTGACATCTCCCTGGTCCCCGAAAGCCTAACTGTGAGTTCTCCTGTCTGACCAGATAAGTTCCCCACCCAGTAGGAAAGAACAGATTCTTTATCAGATTATCACTCCCCACCTGGCTCTCAGCCTACCAGGTTTCACTTTCCCAGGAGCCTGAAAAATTATTCAAACCAATCACATCCTCTTGCAGGAAGCAGGGGACATCTGACTCTCTTGGTACTACAAGGCCTTCCTCCCACAGCTGCTGTTTGTTCATGCTGTTGCCAAGTGCAGTCTCCATGTGGTCCTGCCGGGTGTGCAGTGTCCTCCTCCCTTGGGCTGTGAGTGTGTGTGACTGATAAACTCCTGTCTGTCTCATCCACTTGGGGTCCGGTGTTTTATGTTCAGTTATTCTGTACTATTTAAGGTAGGGGATCCCTCATTCACCAAGAAGCTAAACAGAAAGTGATCAAAACACCAGCAGAGGCCTCCCCTGCAAAAAAACCCAGAAGCCTCAGCAACCGAGTCCAAATGTGGAGCAAAGAGGGCATTCAGGTCTGATCAGCTCACTACTGCCTTTGCTTCCTCCTGATGACACTAACAGTGCTGTTGAAGAACAAGTGGGGGGCAAATGCTTGGTATCTGGAGTGATGCTTTTCTCCTTCGTCTCCCTGCTGGTATTGCACAGTCCCCCACACTGGGGACCAAAATCACCTCTCTATCTACTCATTCACTGTTTCATCCATTGCCTCCCAGAGCCTCTCAAATCTGGCTGTATCTTAAAGGAGTCTTCAGCTTCAGCAATACCCTGTGCCAAAAACAATCATCTTACACAAAATCTTAGTCCTTTTCATGAGTCTAGGTTTCCTAGTCCTCAGGGTCATTTAATTTCTGAGCCTACTTATTCTCCCTAAAGATTATTGGCCATAACTTTAACCATTTTCTTTTACTCCCAGCTAATTCTCTAACTTAGACTCCTGGAATACTGAAATTGTGATATTGGTTCCTTTCCCTTCAGAATGTTCTGAGCACCTAAGGAAAATTTATTTATTCTCTGTCCAGTTGCTAAGTCTATATCTCAATCAAGCAGCCTTTGCTGAACAATTCCATTTTTAAATGAGCTTTAGCTCAAAAAGGTCCCATTTGCCTTACATCTGCATTGTTAAATGTGCACACCATGTCACTTCCACCAAGAGCATATAAGAGTTTACACAGGCTGGGCGCGGTGACTCATGCCTGTAATCCTAAAAGTCTAGGAGGCTCAGGCAGGAAGACTGCTTGAACTCAGGAGTTTGAGATCATCCTGAGCAAGAGCAAGTCCCCGTCTCTACTAAAACAGTAGAAAAAGTAGCTGGGCATTGTGTCATGCACCTGTAGTCCCAGCTACTTGGGGGCTGACTCAGGAGGATCACTTGAGCCCAGGAGTTTGATGTTGCAGTGAGCTATTATGATGCCACTGCACTCTACCTGGGGATGATTCTGTCTCAAAAATTAAAAATAAAATAAAATAAAATGCAATTATAAAATTATTTTAAAAAACAAAAAAATTTTACTCAATGGACTAAAGCAATAACAGAAACACAGATTCGTTCTGTTACACACAGATAATAGGAAGGAGTTCTGCATGGTGATAAAGACATATTTATCTGTGCTCTAGAGTAGCACAGTCCAAAAGAAATAAAATACAAGCCACAGATGTAATTTTTAATTTTTAAATTAAATTAACCACATTTTCTAAAAAGAAAAAAATTAACAGGTGCAATTCATTTTAAAAACATAACTTATTTAACCCAGTTTATATAAAATATAATGGTTTTCATATGCAGCCAAGAGATAAACATTTTTGCATACTAAGTCTTTAAAATTCATTGTTCATTTTACACTTACAGCACATTTTAATTAGTATTAGCCCTACTTTAAATGCTCAGTAGGTACATGAGGCTAGTGGCTACCATATTGCACAGTGCAGTTCTAGAGAGAAAATGCCAGAATTTTCATCCTGGCTCCATTTTTTATTGGCAGTGTAACCACAATCAAATTATCAAAATCTGTATGTTTAGTTTCCTTACCTGTAAAGAAAAGTTGATGACAAAAGATGATGACAACTAGTTTTTTACCTAGTTTTTTTTACCTGAAATAGTTATTACTGGGGTTAAATGAGTTAGTATTGAAGAATACAAAACAGCACCAGGCTTATTAAAACTTAGTAAGAATTAGTGAATGTTATTAAAAAGTACAGAACCATGGCCAAACCACCAGTCTTTTTTTTTCTCTTTAGAGTCCAATTTTCTTTTCATTATTATGTAATGACTAGACTGATTGCTTTCAGTTAGCATTGGGAAAGTTGTGGACCACAGGGACACTTTCTTTTTGATGGGTTAAGTTTTCCAACTAATCCGATTTAATTAAAAACTTGATTAGGTCACTCTGACTTCCTTCTATTTCCTCATCACCTCTTTGACTTTCCCAGGATGCCTTTCTTAACCAACATCTTTTGTCCCTCTCTTCAACTCTTGTCTATCATTTAATTATGTGCCCTTGATCAGGTTACTTGGTGTCTCTGGAACTCAGTTCTCTCGCCTGTAAAATGTGAGTCAGGCAACTTTCCTCTTGGGGTTTCTGTGATATTCAGTGATGCAACATAATAAAATAGCTATAAGTGCAAGCCTATAGTGTAGGTATTTAAAGTGAATTTGTCTCTGTCTCCAGCATTATAGTCTCTTCCTTCCCTTTAACTACTTTAGCATATAGTTGTAATAAGTGATTACATAGAAATAGGGACAACAAGAAAGATTTTAGGTAAAGTTGCTTGGTAATATAATCTGTGATTTTTATTGCATCTACTTGTGCATACCAATGAAGACACTCACACATACTCACAGAGACATACACAGAGACAGCCACACAACTGAATAGATTGTCAATCTTGAATAGATTGTCAAGACAGACACACAACTGAATAATTGACTTGAGAATCAAGGGGCCCATAATGATTATCAATTCAAGGCCTCTCTCTTCTTTGGCAGGTGAGGTTGAGAGAATGATGAGACTGGTCATTTCCAATGTCACCCTGTTATTACTGAGATGGTTAAAAGCAGAAAATTGAACTTGTACCAGTCCATTTTTCATTCCATTCACAACTTACTGCATGGCCCTGAGGGAAGAGAACTGTAAGAATCTTCCTCTTGGGTTTGTACCAATTATGTGGCATTTATTAGAGAGTTAGCTTCTAATAAACATTTAATTTGAGATTTTTTTATTTCAAATATTATCATAGACTGAATAAGAAAAAAGTATAGAAAATATATAAAAGGCTGAAAAATTTAAAGATAAAGTTAGTTTGGTATATATTAAGTAAGCCTTTGAAAAAATCTTAATTGTAGACATTTATATTTCCAATATATGAAAAGGTCAATAAAACAATTAAATATATGGTAGTTGTGATTTTACAATGTACTGTAAATTATCCAACTAGCTATTAACAGTTTTCTATAATATCAGTTTACTATTTTATATATTTCAGCAGAAACAATGAAAATATTTAGAAAGGTTTACCATTTGAGATTAGAGTAGAAACTGACATCTAAGAAATCTAATTTTCCTCTTTTTAAAAGCAATATTTTCAAACATAAAATACCTAGTCTGTATTTAATATTTTCCTTTGAGAAATCTACACAGTGTGTTTTATAAACACAGGAAACAATCATCTTCAAGATAGTTATCATAATATACCTATACACTGTTATTAAAACAATTTATGATGTAATTGGATGATTCTGTGGTAAGGGCTCTGAGTTATTTTTCCTTCTAATTTTATTTGTTACTTGATCCTGACTCTATTTAGGATGACATGAACTTTCTATTGAAATCTTTTGCTTTAGAAGTTTAATGAAAATAGGAGTAGTTAGCCTTAATTAAAACAAATTAATATTGCAGGAAGTGTATAATCTTACTAAGTAATATTAACAAATCAGGTAGAAATATGTATATGTTATAAACCATTTACAGTAGTGTAAAAAATTTTTATATTTATTAATGTTAAAAATTCTTTATATTTTTTTCTTTCTTAATGGCTATCAAATTTAGAAAATGCTACATTCACCCATTATTAAAATAGTTAGATATTTGTCATAAATAGACACACACATACCTGCTGAAAGACACAATATGATCAGTAAATAGAAATACATTGCTTTATTATTCCAAATATTTTTGTTTAACTAGAAATATTTTCTATATCTATAATCATGTAAATTTAAAATACCATATCTTAGCAAAAATTAATAATTTTCTCAATGGAAATAAATATATAACACCAATTTGTCAATTGATCAACATTCATTTATGCAGAAAATCTAGTGTGGAAAGTTAAAATAATAAGATAAAAAGTTTACTAGAGAGGTTCAATAGTAGATCTGAGGTGGTGGAAGAAAGAGCCAGTAAACTCAAATACAGATCAACAGGGATGATGCAATTGGAAGATAAGTGGGTAAAAAGAATAAAAAAAAAATGAACAGAGCCTCAGTTAATACCAATTTGATGATGAGTACATTTGGTGCTCGTTTTTCCATTCTTGTGATACTTCACTTAGTAGAATGGGTTAGCTCTGTACAAGATAATACAGGTGGTAGATCACCACTGGTTTTTGTGGCTGAGTAGAACTTACTTTTGGCCAATTGTTATGTCTATTGTAAACCCTAGAAAAACCACAGGGAACATAGTTCAAAAATATAATAAAAATATAAAGTGGTTAAAATGTTACACTGGAAAATATCCATTTAAAAATAAAGAAGTCACTAGAGGAACAGAAAAACAAAGCAACATAAGACATACAGAATATAAAAAGCAAAATGGCAGAAATAAATTCAACCATGTCAATGATAAAGTATATTCTGCAACCACAAATTAAAAGAGGTTGAAGTACATATATTCTGCAACCACAATAAAATTAATATATAAATCAATAACAAAAGGAAGTTTGGAAATTCACAAATATGTGGAAATTGAACAATGTACTACTACTAAATACCAACATGTCAAAGAAGAAATCCCAAGTAAAATTCAAAGACACCTTGAAATGAATGAAAATGAAAACACAACATACAAAAACTTATGGAATGTAGTGACAGCAGTATACAAAGAGAAAAGTATAGCTATAAATGTCTATACTAAAAAGAAAATTTATCTGAATTCAATACCCCAACTACCTACATAAACGAGAAAATGAAGAACAAGTTAAGCCAAAAGCAAGTAGAAAGAAGAAAATAATAAAAAATAGAGAGGAAATAAAGTAGAGAAGATAAAATCAATTTAAAAAAGCACAAAACCAAAATTTGGTTATTTGAAAATGTCAACAAAATTGACAATCATTTAGCTAGAGTGGCCATGAAAAAAACATAACACTCAAATTATTAATATCAAGAATAATATAAGGAAGAGAACACCAACCTCACAGAAATAAAAAGTAAATACAATGAAAAACTATATCCCAATAAATTAGATAACTAGATAAAATAGAAAAATTTCTAGAAACACACAAATTACCAAAACTGATTCAAGATCAAAGTAGAAAATCTTGATAGATCTATACCAAGTAAAGTCTGATTTAGTGATCAAAAATTTCCCAGGCAGAAAAGCTGAGACCAAGATGAGTTTACTGGTGAATTTTATCAAACATTTAAAGAAGAATTAACAGCAATTTTTCACAAATTTTACAAAAAACAGAAGATAAGGAATTACTTCCCAACTCATTCTATAAGACCAATTTTACCCTGACACTGAAACCAGACAAAGACATCACAATACAAAGATAGAACAACACAATTTTCACTGCAAAAACCCTTAGTAAAATACTACTAATTCAAACCTAAATATTGAAAATAATTATATAACATGGCTAAGTGGGATTTATGCCAGGGATGCAAGATTGCTTTAGCACAAAAATTTTTATACCCCATATAACAGAATAAATGACAAAAGCAACATGATCACTTACATAGATGCAATAAAAATATTTGAAAAAATGCAACACTCTTTCATGATAAACACTCTCAACAAACTAGGAATGAAAAGGAACTTTCTCAACCCAATAAAGGGCACCTATGAATAACTAATAATGAAAGTGCAAACTTTCCTTTCAATTATCTGGAATAAGATAACAATGCCCACTCTCACCTCTTCTATTCAACATTATACCACAAATGCTAGCCAGCAAAATTAAACCAAAACAAAAAAAATAAATTATTCTTATTCAAAAAAATAAATTCTAGTTATCAGCTCTTTATCGGATGTGTAGCTTGCAAAAATTTTCTCCCATTCTGTGCGTTGTCTGTTTGCTCTCTTGACAGTTTCTTTGGCTGTGTAGAAGCTTTTAATTTGATCAGGTCCCATTTATTTATTTTTGTTGTTGCTGTGATTGCCTTTGGGGTCTTTTTCAATTCTTTGCCTAGGCCAATGTCTAGAAGAATATTTCCAATGTTTTCCTCTAGAATTCTAATAGTTTCACACCTAAGGTTCAAGTCTGATACCCAGCGTGAGTTGATTTTTGTGAGAGATGAAAGGTCTGGGTCCTGTTTCAGTCTTCTACATGTGGCTATCCAGTTTTCCCAGCACCATTTATTGAATAAGGATTCTTTTCCCCAGTGTATGTTTTTGTCTGCTTTGTTAAAGATTAGTTTGCTATATGAGGATGGTTTTATATCTGGGTTCTCTGTTCTGTTCTACTGGTCAATGTCTCTGTTCTTGTGCCTTTGAGCTTCTTGAACTTGTATCTGGAGATTTTTAGCAAGGCCTGGGAAATTTTCCTCTATTATATCTTCAAATAGCTTGTCCAACCCTTGTGTGTTTTCTTCTTCCCCTTCTGTTAACCCTATGACCCTCACATTAGGTTTCTTCACATAAGCCCACATCTCTTGTAGGCTTTGCTCTTTTCTCTTGTTTCTCTGCTCTATCTCTGTGACTGATTTATTTAATTGGAAGGTGTTATCTTCAATCTCTGAGATTCTTTCTTCTGTTTGATCTACCCTGTTCTTGAGGCTTTCCACTGTGTTTTGTAGTTCCCTGAATTGATTCCTCATGTCCAGGAATTTGATTAAACTTTTCTTCATTGTTTCATTTTCTTTGGTGAATTTTTGTTCCAGGTCCTGGAATCTTTTTGCATTTTCCTTGTGTTGGTTATCCAGTTGTTCTTGCAAATTGTTGGATTTTCTTATGATCCAGGTTAGAAATTCCTCTTCTGTCATTTTAGTGGTCTGATTTTGATTGGTGTCCATTTCTAATGGGCTGGTGCTCCCCTTTGGGGATGTGCTTTCCGTTTGGTTCTTCATATTTCCAGAGTTCCTTCACTGATTTCTTCCCATCTGGATCAGCTGTTGTTTCTTGCCTTTAGGTTTTCGTTTGGGTATTGACACGCCCTGTTTAGTCTCTGAGCCAGTAGGTGGTGTTTGTGGGTGAGATTCGACCACACCCTGTATGATGAGTCAGTAGGTGCTGTGAAAAAGGTGTGCAGAATGTGGTGCTTGCTCAGAAGATCAGGCTATACTGTTGTTTTTAGGTTTTGTATCTAGTTCTTGTTCCCCTGGAGAGGCACTTTAGTGCCTCAGGTGATGGGTGGGGCCCTGGGACTTCCAGGTGTCTCCTTATTCTCCATATCAGTGAGGGCTGTTCTGGGAGTGAGTCTGGGAAGAGCTGGGTTGGGTAAGCCTGCCCTCAGGCACCACCAATGCTGCTAGCAGGAGTCAAAGTTCTGTTCCCTGCTTCTGGGAAAAGCGATCAGGGAGGGGCTGGAATGGCTGGGCTCAGTCAGAGAGTCTGCGTGTGGGGGTGGGGCCATCTGAGACCTGCAGTCTGGAGTGGGCTTTGCTCCTTTCCACCCTACGCAACTCTGCAGCTACTCCTGAGCCTCTGCCAGCAGGCCAGACCTCATGCCACCAGGCCTCCCCTGGCTGTGATGCCAGCTGGGAGTTTCCCTGCTCAGGGTCGCCACCTGGGCTGGGTGCATGGCCCCCCTTTGAGAGGAGGTTTGCCCTCAAGGACACAGATCTGCCCCCGCAAGGCACACATACCTCAGTAGGCTCGTCTGGTATATCCCTTTTGTGCCCTGAGCAATGCGAGACCTGGGTACATGGGATC
Organism: Microcebus murinus; assembly: GCF_040939455.1. Taxonomy (NCBI): domain Eukaryota; kingdom Metazoa; phylum Chordata; class Mammalia; order Primates; family Cheirogaleidae; genus Microcebus; species Microcebus murinus. Next base: position 110,024,995 of record NC_134106.1, read on the forward strand.
TGGTCTGCAGATTTGACCTCTGGGCCCTGGAGTTCAATCCCTGACCCCACCAGGGAGAGGAGTGCCGGTCCAAACTCATCCACGGGGAGCCCAAGCTGGGTTGATGTCTCTTAGCCACAGGGTCTGCCCCGTTCTCCTGGGCTTACCGGGCCAGCAGCTCCTGGGAGGGCTGGTGGGTAGGGAGCTCACTGTCTGAGTTCCCCTCAGTCAGCTGTAGGGCCCCCAAAGGGAAGGTCCCGTTCCCTGGAGGTGCCTCCGGCTGGTGTCTATATTGTCTCTCCCAGCAGCTGTCGATAGGTACAGGGGAGGGGAGAATGAGGCAATATGGCGCCTGCCGCCAGGCTGGGGTCTGTGCAGAGGGAAGTGCCCGCGGGAATTGGGAGCCTGGTACCCCATCTGCTACAGGCTTACTGCTCACTGGTGGTGGCTGTCTCTGGGCTGGTGTCTGCAGGTCTCTTCACCCACTAGGGAGCCCACCAGCAGTCCGAGATGCAAGGGAGGGAAAGTTAACTACGCCACCTACCCTTGCCGCTGGTCTCCAGGCTTCTTGGGAGGTCTCTGCTTCCAGTTCTCCTCCGCAACCTCCTCCTGTGGAGTCTCCCAGGGTCTCAGGTACCTCTCCTTCTGACCCTCCTCTGATGTATGTTCGTCTGCTTGCGTCTTCTAATTTCTGCTAGAATCTGTCTTTTCTGCAGAGACACTCTGTCTGGCAGTGTTTCTCGTCCCCTATCTTGCTCTGCCCCCTATAGTAGCATTATTTATAAAAGTCAAAGTAGAAAACTCAAATGTCATCAACTGCTGAATGGTTAAACAAAATATTATTTGACAGTAAAAAGGAATGAAATTCCGAAATATGTGACAACATTGATGAAACTTGAAAACGTTATACTAAATGAAATAAGCCAGTTACAACAGACCACATTTTGTTTGTTTCCATTTATATTAAATGCCCAAAATACACAAATCTATAGGGACAAAATGTAAGTTAGTGCTTGTCTACGGCTAGGGGGCTGGAAGGTGGAAGGTTGGTGATGGAGAGTGATAATTAATGGGTATAGGGTTTCTTTGGGGGATGATAAAAGTATTTTAAAACTATTACAGCTCTATCAGTATACTAAAAGCTACTGAATTTTAGATTAGTGAATCTTATAGTGTGTCAATTGTATCTCAATAAACATGTTTTAAAAGTGTAATACAATGTGATATGTAATCAAGAGAAAGCCTTAAGATGAACAAGATTTTTATTTTCATACATGAAGTTTTTTTACACAAGTGACAAAAAAAATCAAACAAAAACCAATAGCATATGTATTTTTTAGCAAAGCAAATAACTTATTGGCCTGATACCATAAAAGAAATGTAATTATGCCTGCAAAACTGGATTTCACTCTTATAAAATTTCTATGGATTCTTTAAGACTAACAAAATTTTGAGAGGCCAGTCTAATGAAAGGGGGAAATATTCTCAAGATATTGGATTTTAGAGCATAAAATTGAATTGAGGAAATCCTAAACCTTTTTGAAGCATTTGAATCTATGGAAACTTACCCCAAAGCATAACAATCTTCTCATGATATTAGGTACAGGTATTTAAAATGGTATATTTTTATAACAAAATAATGCCTTGCAAAAGTCAGTATGATTTTTTCTTTTATCATGTGATGAACTCCCTTAGTTGCAGGTTGAGGAAAGAATTATTTCTATGACACTTCAATTCCTAGATATGTATATAAAGCAGTATTTATCACACACAGTCGGAAATAAGCCTTGTTAAAGCAGCAGTCACTAGGGATCCTTCTAGTCTATATGTCTATATAGATTTGCATTATTTTGAGGAGAGACTCATACCTTCAGCGGAAAGGTACACAAGAGCTAAAAAGGGTTGCTTTATAATATTGTTTTAATCTTATATTTATCCTGCAATTTTTAACTTTAATCCATCACAAGTCACTTAAAAATCTTGGCACAGGTTTTCCTCAACCATAAAAATGCAATTGAATTAGATGAAGTTATAAACTCACCTCTAATAGCCTATGTTCTTAATTTTTCTTTAAAATAATCTATCTAGATCAAGGAAACCATTTTTTCATTTACCTTGGCTATACTTCCTTGTCAATTTCCACGTCTTCACATGCAGTATTGGATTTCCTGGTGTCATTACAGACCTCTGACACCTCGTAAGCAATCTTCTTATGTGTACCCTGTCCTACATGTATATTGGAGCAGCACTTCATGCGATCCAATTATGTCACTTGGCGTTTTCATCACTGGAAATCATGTGGCAAACATTTTACTCCTGTCTAAATATGATTTGTTATCAACGGTTTACTATTTTCAACCAGGAAAAGATGACACACATCTAATGGGAGTGGTGTGCATCGTCTGGGGGATGGACACCCTTGAAGCTCTGCCTCGGCTGGGGCAAAAGCAATTATATAATCTAAATATTTGCACCCTTGTAATATGCTGAAATTAAAAAATTAAAAACACTAACTCTTAATTTTGCAAAATTTTGATTTTGCATTCCTCAATCTAACTTTTGTGCCTAAGTTAATGGCCCTCCTCTACATAGCCACTTTTTTGACAAATCTCAGTTCTCAATCACATAATTGACATGGAACTATAACCTAGAATATAAAATAATAGAGATTTAAAGTTAATGACATAACCATTTGCCTAATAACTTCAAAAAGAATAATGGGGTTTATTTTCTAACCCTACCTCTCTCTTATCCTTTATATACAATCTTCATATAGAGGTATCAATTTTATCTCCTAAATATATCATGAATCCGAAGTTTGTATTCATTTTCACCACTCTCATTCACATCTTTATAATTTCTCATCCAAACCATCAATATTGTTTCCTAGCTGCTTACCCAAAAAGTTACCTCATGTTCCTTTCATATATATTTAACTTTGCTGCCTGAATTATCTTTCTAAAAATACAATTAAAAAAATAATAAGCTCACAAATCCCACTTCTAGTAATGTATTCTGCAGAATTGTTTAAAATCCAAAAATTTCAACTGAATTGGAACTGTGACATATAAATAAACCAGACAATATTTGTCATTCATTAAATTAACATTGATAAATTTTCTGCTTCGTGTTACTAAGGCTATAGGCCTAATTTAAGAGAACAATAGATTTTAGTTACAAAATGTCAGGCATATCACTAGTCTAATTGAGAAGAGATTGTTTCTTAGCATAATAAAATATGCCTAGCACGACAGAGTAACAAAGATTTGTGGAATGGTCGTTGAGTTTAACATCATTATTTCACAGATGGGATAGAGAGACAAAATATTAAATGGTTTATCCAGGGGAGAGTTTCCCAAACTGTGGTCACTGTACCAGCAGCATCTCCTGAAAAACTGTTAGAATACCAGTTCTGGTCTCCAACTCAGACTTAGAGATTCAGAACTCTGGTGGTGGCCACAAAGTCCACAAGCTCTGTTGGTGAATCTAATACACGTTCAAGTTTTAGAACCATGCTCAATAGTAACATGGCTAGTACGAAATAGACAAACTGGATTTTTGAAATGAAAGCTTATATTCTGTTATAATATTCAAAATGAGATCTAGTACCTAGAATAGATCTATGTTTATTTTTCACTGGAACAAAACAAATTCATTTTTATATTTATCCCACTTAATATTACTTCTCTGGCTACATAAATTCTGAATTTATCACAGTGCTAAAACACAAAATGAAATGATCAATACAGAAATACTGAGTTTATTCATTGACAAATGAGGAATCTCATTTCCATGAACAAGTCACTCTAAATTATACATTTATAATGTGACAAAATCCAGTTACATTCTAATTATATTAGCATGAAAATGGTTCCAAAGTTGGTATAGTAATTCCATGGAAACTATTATTTTATTTTTATGCTTTAAGTGTTAATATTTTTGGCTGCAGTTAGAAATTGGGACCATCAAGGCAAGGGTCTTTTCTATGACGATTATGCTCACTGTTGAGAGAATACACTGCCATGGTTTTTGTGTGGTTCTGTCAAACACAGTTGCTTCAGGACTTATAAGCTGAAGTGCATGGCTATATGATTTTAACATTTTTTTCTTCTGCTCAAGGGAAAATTCACTCTATTAAGAGAAACTTGTTAGCACCACTTCAGTAGGAAAGCAGTCATGGGTGACAGCAGTATGAGAGGGAAGAGTGGTGAAATCATATCAGTAGTTGCTGAGGCCAAAAACCATTTTAACAAGACCATCTGGATGTCTACCAGCCACCTCCCCGAAACAAAGGGGAAATGCTCGTGAATTTGACTTCAGAACTTATGCAGTATGTGACTAGGTCTCAGCCATGCTATGCCACTTTTTACTCTTTGACCCATATTGTTTAGAGATATATTTACTGCTTATACTATGTTTAATTCAATTATTTTTTTAATGCAATAGATTTAGGAGGTACAAGTGGTTTTTTTGTGCATGGATGAATTATATAGTTTTGAAGTCAAACATTTTAGTGTACCCATCACCTGAATAGTGTACATTGTACCCAACAGGTCATTTTTGATCTCTCACCTCCTTTCTAATCTTCTTCTTTCTGAGTCTCCGAAGTGTATTATATGACTCTGTGTGCCCATACATACCCATCATTTAGCTCACACTTACAAGTGAGCATATGTGGTATTAGTTTTTCTCTTCCTGAGATGCTTCACTTAGGATAATGGCCTCCAATTCCATCCAAGTTGCTGCAAAAGAAATTATTTTATTCTTTCTTATGGCTGAGTAAGTACTCCATGGTATATGTATATATTAAATTTTCTCTATTCACTCATCAGTTGATAGGCACTTGATTCCATATCTTTGCAATTGTGTTGAGAAAAACACGTGAGTACAAGTGTCTTTTTTATATATAATGGCTTGTTTTCCTTTGGGTAGATACCCAGTAGTGGTACTGCAGGATCAAATAATAGATTTGCTTTTAATTCTTTGAGATATCTCCATACTAATTTCCATAGTGATTGAACTAATTCACATTCTTACCAACAGTATAAAGGAATTCTCTTTTCACCACATCCACAACAACATCTATCGCCTTTTAGCAGCCATTCTAACAGGGATAAGATGATATATCATTGTAGTTTTAAATTGTATTTCCCTGATGATTCATGATATTGAGCATTAGTTCATCTTTCTGGCCATTTGTATATCTTCTTTTGAAAAATGTTTGCTCATATTTTTCCCCACTTTTTAATGCAGTTATTTGTTTTTTCTTGCTGATGTTTTTGAGTTCCTCATAGATTCTGGATATTAGCCATTATAGGATGTATAGTTCGTGAATATTTTCCCCCATTCTGGTAGCTCTCTGTTGATTACTTTTTTTGCTTTGCAGAAACTTTTTAGTTTAATGAAGTCCCGTTTATTTATTTTTGTTATTGCTGTATTTGTTTTTGGGGTCTTAGTCATAAATTCTTTGCCTAGGCCAATGTTCAGAAGAGTTTTTCTTGCATTTTTTCTAGAATTTTTATAGTTTCAGGTCTTATATTTAAGTATTTAACCTATCTTGAGATAATATTTGTGCATAGGGAGAATAAGTTGTCCTATCCCCACTGTATGTTTTTGTCTGCTTTGTTGAAGATCAGTTGATTTTAGGTATGTGGTTTTATTTCTGGATTCTCTATTCTGTTTCATAGATCTATGTATCTACTTCTACTACAGTACAATGACTCTTTTATTTCCAGAAGTTCTGCTTTTTTTTGTTGTTTATTTGTTTGTTTTAATATCTATCCTTTTAGTGAATTTTTTATTCATGTCCTGAATAACTTTTTGGTTTCTTTGCATTGTTTTTCAAATTTTTCATGGATCCCATTGAGCTTACTTATGATCCATATTTTGAATTCCATATTGGACATTTCAGAAGTTTCCTTTTGTTTGGAGTCCATTGCTGGAAAGCTAGTATGATCCTTTAGGGTTGTCAAAACAACCTCATTTTCATATTGCCAAAGTTTTTATGCTGGTTTCTTTTCATCTGGAACCTCTTCTGTCAGCTCTAAACATAGCTTTGTGGTTCCTCTGTTTTTCTCTGTGGGAACTCTGCTGTTCAGTGTAGGCAGGGATAAGTGCACTGCCTTTCAGCTCCTGCAGCAGGTACTCACTGTGATGTTGCTGACAATGTGGGCCAGGTAGACCCTAGACCCCTGGATGAGTGTTCAAGTGCAAGCAGGTGGACTAGATTAGGTAATCTCCATTCTCCAGGCCCCCGGATGGCATGCTTGAGTCCTGGGGTGACCAAAGAGCAGGCTGGCAAATTTGCACCCAAACCTCCCTGAGTGCAGGTGCTGGCTGTTATAGTGAGGGACAAGTGATCTCCTGGCCCAGATGCATGTGTAGGCAGGAGAAGGGCTAATGTGCTGTCATTCTACCATAGGAGCAGTGGGCCCTTTTTACCATATTAGAAGAGGCCGGCAGCTGTGGGGGGCACAAGCCGCTCACATGTCCCTCCCTCAGAAGTGATAGCAGCCCCTGTCCTTTGGGGACACAAAAGCGAACAGATTCCTAGCTCCCTCCCTGGCCCATCTGCAGCAGAGGTGGTGGAGGCAGCTCAACCGGCGCCGCACAGGCTGCCAGCGACCGTGGGCTGTGGCGGAAATGCTCTTGTAGGAGAGGTGTAGTTGTGCCAAGAACTTGCCTCCGGAAGAGACAGGCAGGGCGGCTCAGGGGGAGGACTGCTAGCCAAGCCCTCCCTCCGCAGAGGCAGTAGTTTTTGTCCTTGGGCCACACCACAGAATTTTCTGTGCTTTTTAGATAGAGCGGTGAGCACCAAGCTCCATGCAAGCCTGGGTGCGGCAGGCACTCCGCCAGAGGTAGGGCAGCCGCTCCAAGTGCTCCACCCCTGTGGAACCCTCATCGGTCCTGAGTGAAAACGGCCGTGGCTTCCGCAGCAGCATGCGTGAGGGCAGGGAGGAGGAGGAGAGCGCTCTGAATGCTGGGGAGCCGGCGCCCTGGTCTCCTTTGTCCCAAGACGCCCTCTGGCATGCTGCGCTCTTCTGCCAACTGGAGCAGCCCACCCCAGTGCTCGCGCTCCAGGAGACCCACAGTTGCCCCGGGACCCACTGGGCCTGCAAGGCTGCTGCGTTCTGAATGGGGCGGACGGCGTTGGCTGAGGATCCAGCAATGTGAGAGCCAGGACCCGAGATTCTTGAATCAGGACAGCTTCAAAAGCAGTGCCTGTCCACAGTGGGAGGGAAACAGGCCCCACCCTCGGCAGAACCCAGGCCCAATGAGCAGAGTACTATTGTGGGTGTAGCCCCCTGCAAGCCTAGCGCTGATCACCCTACACCACACGGGTGCCACAGTCTCGTGCTTGGGAGCAGCGGGGGCTGTGTCCTCAGCACTGGGCGGTCGGAGGAGGGGAGGTCCCCGTCTCCGTGTCCCTTCCCGGGCTCCAGCTCTGCTTCTGCTGCGGAATGGGGACATTCTTCTACACCACAGACTCCTCTCGGCTCCTGTGTCCGCTGGGAGGGGTGCAGACTGCTCCGGATCGCTAGCTGGGGCTCTCTGCCGCCAGAGAGCGCATGTTCCCCTTCCCGGAACAGAAACTTTTCTAAAGAAGACAGAAGAATGGCCAACAAACATATGAAAAAATGCTCAACATCTCTAATCATCAGGGAAATGCAAATCAAAACCACAGTGAGATATCACTTAACTCCAGTGAGAATGGCCTTTATCAAAAAATCTCCAAACAATAAATGCTGGCGTGATTGCGGAGAGAGAGGAACACTCCTACACTGCTGGTGGGACTGCAAACTAGTTCAACCTCTGTGGAAAGCAATATGGAGATACCTTAAAGCGATACAAGTGAATCTACCATTTGATCCAGCAATCCCATTGCTGGGCATCTACCCAAATGATCCAATGACACTCTACAAAAAAGACACCTGCACTCGAATGTTTATAGCAGCACAATTCATAATTGCAAGGCTGTGGAAACAGCCCAAGTGCCCATCAATCCAAGAATGGATTAATAAAATGTGGTATATGTATACCATGGAGTACTATTCAGCTCTAAGAAACAATGGTGACATAGCACATCTTATATTTTCCTGGTTAGAGCTGGAACCCATACTACTAAGTGAAGTATCCCAAGAATGGAAAAACAAGCACCACATATACTCACCAGCAAATTGGTATTAGCTGAGCAGCACCTAAGTGGACACATAGGTACTATAGTAATAGGGTGTTGGGCAGGAGGGAGGGGGAAGGGGGCGGGTATATACATACATAGTGGGTGAGATGTGCACCATCTGGGGGATGGTCATGATGGAGACTCAGACTTGTGGGGGGAGGGGGGAAATGGGCATTTAGTGAAACCTTAAAATCTGTACCCCCATAATATGCCGGAAAAAAAAAAAGCCAGAATAAATTTTAAAAAAAAGTGTTCACGGAACTTCCCAGTCCTCTGGACTCAGCCTACTCTGCAGGTCAGAATTTGGGGAATACCGCGGGACTTCTTGTCTCCCTGTTCTTTCGTGATTGTCACGGCTGAAGCAGGTGTTGGGGAATGTTCGTGGGTGGTACAGTAGCAAGCAGACTGAGGGGTGCGACTTCCCGGCAGGACAGGCCGCCAGCGGCGACCGCCCTCTCCTCCGTCCGCCTGACGCCGCCCAGGAAGCTCTCGCTCGCCCACGGCAGCAGCACCTGGATTCCTCAGGTAGAAGGGCTCTCCCACGGGTGCGCAGGGGGAAAACAAACCCTCCTACCTACCCTTTCCGCCAGGCCCTGAATCCGTGCGGATCTGTTTCTGCCAGTATCTTACTCCTTGTTCCGCTCTTCAACGTCTTCCCCTGGTTTCTCTGGTAAGAGCAAGTCCTGGCATCTTCCCCTCTGTGCTTCACCTGGGCTGTGCTTTTTCACTAAACTTTTCTTCTTTTGCGGACAACCTGGTGGCCAACGTCTCTCGTTGGCATCTTGCCCCCTCCTAATTCAATTATTGTATATTAAATTAGTACATTTGAAACCCTTATAGAAGAAAGAAATATGTAAGCATTAGAATAGTGCTAATGCTAAGGCTGTTCATAGCTAAAATAAAAAGGAGATTTGATTAAAAATTCACTTGTAGCCACTCTAAGCTGCTTCCCTAAGCAAGGAGCAAACCTCCACCTGTGAACTCTCGCCTTCACTAGGGGGACCAGAGGCTTCAAGTGTGACACATCCCTTTGCTTCTCTGTACTTGGATGTACTCTGTACATCCAAGAGTCACATTTGTGCTTTATCAACATAAATTTTATATTACTGCAACCTTCCTTTCACAGTACTTACAGACTACTAAGACATGGGTGATCTTTATCTCATGAAGAAAAAAGCAACAAAAATAATCATGCAATCTTGCATCACAACACTAATTCAGATTCAAAAGTAAAAGCTCTGTGATTTTTTATTTAGTTATATTTTTACACCATTGTTTTGGTTTTGCTTTTTTTTCAGTCCAATTCTCTTTCACCAAAGAAATTTGCCTTATTATCTCCAGATAGCACATTTTTTTCTATTTATTGAAACTCCAATAATATTTTATTCAATATTGTGCCTTCACCTTGATTTTTAACTTTAGGAAGTATGTGTATTAGTGTCTATTTTATTTTATATAAATGATTTAACATTTTTTACTCTAACACTGTTGTCATGAGAGTATACAACAAAAAAGTGATGTTTATTATGCCTTAATTTTAAGAAATAATGAGTGCTACTGTGGAAAGAATCTTGACCCTTGTTGTGTCTCTGATTTTGTCTTGAGGGCTCTCTTTCTGGAAAATAGCTATGAACTCGAGCTCTGCCCTGATGGCCCCAGGAGATCTGGTCATTGATGACTACAATTTGTCTTTTGTAGAGTATTATTTCTTCTGTCAGATGGCCTAATGCCTAAGCGTCCAACCAGTGACCGGCTGTCCCTCTCACAGGAAATTGGCTTACAGGGGCAGATGCCCTTGTGGCTCTTGTCTGACCTGTGTCCAATTTATTTCTGCCATGATATTTACTCTCTAGAAGAGCCTTGATTGGAAGAAAAGTCAGGTTGGGTGTGTCTGCTGGGTGACACTCAAGCAAGGAAACACAGCGGAAAACACGAAAGGACAGGAGCAGTTTATTACTCACTGGTCGGGAAGAGTATTACTGATAAGGGCCAGTGGGAAGGTCGCAAAGACAGTGCGTTCAACCAGCAGGCGGGGAGATGAGAGAGATGGATCTATGGATGGCGGTGTCTATTGGTGTCCAGGAAATAACCCAAGCAGGCTTCCCATGGGGAATTATAATACATGTGTCTAGATGACACAGATGTGTATTCTCTGGGACCACACTATGACTGAGAGGTGTTCACTGGGGCACATCTGTGCAGTCCATGCACGGCAAGGGGTTAGCAGTGCCAATGAACTAGGGTGTATTAAGGTCATTAAATATGAAATGTCCGATTTCAAATCAAAAGTATCATTTATTATAATTCTAACAAGAAGCAGTACAGTTAATCAAAGTATGCACCTAAACCACGCCGGAGGCCAGCCCTGGAGGCTGCCTGGGCCCATTCCTGAGCCGGGCACCATGAAGCAGGAATCCGCAGCCCCGCCTGCCGGCCCCTGTGCCCTGCGCTCAGCACCCGGGACCACGGCGACGCTCATGGGGCGGAGTTTCGGGTACGGCTCCCAGGTGTGGAGGCCCCACCTCGCCTACCGCGACGACCCTGTGTGCCTAGTGCCCAGCTACAGCTGCCGTTTCTGGCAGGGATACACCTGCCATCGGGACAGCGACAAGCTGCCTGGCCGCGTGGTGACTCTCCGTGAGGATGATGAGGGCTGCACCGTGAGGATGATGAGGGCTGCACCGTGAGGATGATGAGGGCTGCACCGTGAGGATGATGAGGGCTGCACCGTGAGGATGATGAGGGCTGCACCGTGAGGATGATGAGGGCTGCACCGTGAGGATGATGAGGGCTGCACCGTGAGGATGATGAGGGCTGCAGCGTGAGGATGATGAGGGCTGCACTGGGGCGTGGTGTGCTGGTGCGCGGCGAGCGGGTGAGCGAGGCCCTGAAGTACCTGAGTGTGCGGAGGCAGCGCTTGGTGGCTACGACACCAAGGAGGTCACTTTCTGTCCTCAAGATACTCCTGACAGCCACTCAAGGCATCGGCCTATGCGGCCACCGCACAGATCCCTGGCCAGCTGCGCCTGCGCCCTTGGCCATCGCTGGCAGGTCCTGGCCTGCCGAGGCTTCTCTGGCCACAGCCTTGGGTGCTTGCTGCGGTGGGCAGCCTGCACGCAGCCAGGCACATGTGGGCCTCAGGCACAGGGGAGAACCTGGCAGCCATCGTGGACGCTGTGGGCACCCTGGGCCCTGCTTCTGCCCTACCGAGCAGGCTTTCGTGCTGGTCTGAGGGGCTGAGCCCCTGCAGGGAATGCCCATGAGGACATCGGCTCCAGCATCCAAGACTGACTTAATGCAGTTAGAGCCCACTGACAGGACATGGGGGGTGGCTGGAGCTTCTCCTTCTACACCCCTGCCTCATGCTCTAGTGCTCTCCTGTCCAACATCACTTAACCATTTGAAACTTTGTTTATTGCACCATGTTGGTGTGGTGGGCAGGGTGGGAGGCCTGCCCTGCACACGGGGCCCTGCTGAGCAGTGGCCCTACCCCAGGCACCTGGAGCCTGGCCAGATTCCCCCCAGTGCTGCTAACCCCACACCACCCCGGCCTCCACCTCTCCAGGGAGTCTCTAAGAGCCTTGGTCCTCTGCCCACCCAGACCGACCATTCCATAGCCCTGGAAACTCTACCTGCCAAAGGTCCCAGCATGCTGGATGAGGTTGGTAGGGAATGAGGAGAGGGCCCTACCAAGGGGCCACCTTAATGATAGTTTCCTTATGCCATCAGTAAAGAAACCTGAAGAGAGAGTGGCAATGAAATCGCAAAACCTCTACAATCATTTTCCACAGTTTGTTGAGAATTGAATATTTTTTCTTGCAAGAAGTGGTCCAAAGCCTGAAAGAAATGACAGTCAGTTGGTGCAAGGTGTGGTGAATACAGTGGATAACAGACAGTTTCCTTGTCCACCATCTGTATTTTGAGCAGCATTGTTTGTGTGACATGTGGTCAAGTGTTGTCTTGCAAGAGGATCAGCCTGTCTCTATTGACCAATTTCAGCTGCTTAATCACAAGCATCCTCATCGTTTTGTTCAATTGGTTGCAGTAGACAGCTGCTGTAATTGGTTGACCAGGTTTCATGAAGTTGTAGTGGAAAATGCCAGCGCTGGACCACCAAACAGACACAATTAGCTTTTTCTGATGAATGATGGGCTTTGGACTGTATTTTGGCACTTCATCTTTATCCAGCCATTGTGCTGAACACTTGTGATTGTCAGAAAGAATGCATTTTCCATCACACAGTATAATATGGTATAGAAATGGTTCACCTTTATGTCATGACAGCAAAGAAAGGCAAGCTTCCAGACGATGTCTCTTCTGACACTTGTTAAATTCATGCAGAAACCATCTATCCAACTTCTTTACTTTGCCAATTTGTTTCAATGGTCCAATATTGTTGGAATAGTAACATCAAACCTTGCTACTAATTGACGCATAGGTTGAGATGGATTCGGTTCCACTACAGGTTCAAGCTCATAGTTATCCACCTTGGTCTCTGGTCACCCACATGGCTCATTTTCAATATAAAAATAATCAGAATGGAACTTCTCAAACCATCAATGTAGTATGCATTCACTAGCCACCTCTTTCCCAAACACTTCATTGATATTTTAAGCTGTCTGTGCTGTATTGGTTCCATAACAGAATTCACATTTGAAAAACATGAATTTTTTACCTAACCATGGTTTCACAAAAATTGCTCTAAAAAAATCTGAAATATAACCATAAACAAAACTGCAATAAGACAGATGTCAAAGTGAAATGTCAGAGATATCAATGGTCAAATGTACTACTTAAGGAAATAGGATATTTCATACTTAATAACCTAATATTTATATGTACCAGAAGATAGTCACCAGGAGGCAGCTATATAAAGCAGATATGTGTATTGATAACATTAAAGACTTGGGTGAGGGTGCAGAACTGGAAACTGAGTCAAAGGTGATTAAGCTTTGTTTCTGAAATGAGAAAGTTAAACCTATATTCAGAATGAAAGCCACAGCAACTTAAAATTATAGAAATTAACTCCAACCTTGAAATCAGAAGATATGCATTTTATTTCTTGCACTGAAATTATGCAAGGGAGTAAATTTATTGAGAATAATATTATTAATAATTACTGTACAGAAGTAAAATATACAGACTCATTTAGCCCAACAGCTGTCATATAAAAGAAACTCAAAAAAGAGTAATAGAACCTGAACAATCCAAGACATACTAAACTCACCCAGAGTTTTAATCAGGGGCCGGTACATTGTGATTCTATTCCACCACTACTTTTCATAGTCAAACAATGCAAACATAGCAATATACAAAGACTCAGATACATTTTCACATGTGTAACTGAGAAATTTCAACAATTTCATCCATAAGCCAAAATTACCATTAAAATGAGACATGGTGATGTCCCATCACCACAAACCATATAATATCAAGGTAGTTATCTCTTCCATAATTTAGGGCTTATAATTACTCATTAAACATATATTTATTATAGTGAGCACCAACAATATGTTGGCCAATGAATGATAGAGACAAGGTCTCTGGTATGGGAAGGCAAATGCTGTAACAGCAGGAGATACTCAATAAACAGGAGTGAACGTACCAGGTTTATGTGGGGAAAAAAGACCCAGAAAACTACTATAATGGAAAGGGGTTGAAGGTCTACTTTAGATTGAATGATAAACAAAGGATTTACAGGGGAGCTAACATTTAAATTGAAAACCAAATATCAAAAGTAGCAATCCAGATAAGGCGTCTCAAGGCAGAACATTCCAGGCAGGGAGAACAGCTAATGCAAACGCCCAAAGGCAGGCACTTAGCCCTAGCGGAACACGAGCAGGCCCAGTGCAACTGGAACAGGGTCAGTCTAAAGCAGAGGGTTACAGTAGGACTAAGTGGAAGGCCAGGGAAGGCAGGTGGCGGTGCAGAAAGCCTCACAAGGCCAAGCAAGATAAGGAACGTGGATTCTATTCTACGTGAAATAAAATAAAGCCATTCCAGGGTTTTAAGCAAGGAATGACATGACCTCATCGCTATCATTCTCATCTGTTTTCATAATAAGAGGTATTTGAATCATGTGTTTTTCCCCCCTGAGGTACCACTATCAGATCAGCCAACAGGGACCCAAAGGCCTTCCAAATTTTCTCGAAGAGTTATTTCAAGACACTGAATTACTGCATTAAATAACTCCCATGGGGATTGAAAAATATCCTAGCTGTTTGCAATGGACACTTGGCTTCTCATGTTTGCTTATTTGAGAATACTTAAGTCAAGACTATTTAAATGTTTTTCTTGGAATGGGTTTTCACACTAAGTTGATTTTTATTGCAGCTGTTGTGCTTGGCAAAACACTAGTGAAATCCATAGTATATTAGAATTATACAGAATTACAGTTTTGTGATCTTGTGCTATTATAAATATTGACTATAAAGGCTACTGAAGAAAAAGAAATTAAGATTCTGTTTATCAGAAAGGCATGCACTTCAAAGACTGTAGGTAGGCAAAGTAACAGAATACATATTCATTGAATTTAAATGAATTGTTGCCTTCTCACTGGTAGATATTTTAATCAGGAAATTTAAAAAAGAACAAATAAATAGCTTCAGTAAATTGAGCTTCAATGTTGTTATAAAATATTTAATAACTAATTTTAAGTGGTGAAAACCTTCCAGAAGAAACTTAGTGGACAGGAAAGATTAGACAATATTTTAGACTCATGGCTAGGCTGGTAAATAAATAAAATGAAGGTGCAGAAATCTTGTTAGATTGGCATAGTGCACAACCACCTGACTTCTGGGTGAGGGAGAAAGCAATACTATCCATCTTGCATAATATTCTCTCTCTGGTAAGATTAGTTGATAACACAAGAGAATTTTCCCTGGCTTTACCTGACAGAAACTTGATACATCTTCCAACAAGAGCAATTTTTCTACCATATTCAGCAATAGTAGCTTCTGAAAGGCTTTCTTATCTCATTTCTTATTCATCAATCTCCAAAGACATGTTAGAACCAGCAAAATGTAAATCTCTTTATAACTAAATTAATCCATTTTTTTCACTTGTCTTTCACGTGACACAGCTTCATTGTCAGCTGAACATATGTAACAAATGCTTGTCATTTCTGAGTGCTCAAAGAGCAAGATCTAGAAGAGAGATAATTTCTTTTGACAAATGTATGTCAACACAAGAAACTACCTTTTCTCTAATGATTTGCTTGTCATTTATTTTTTAAATTAATACCTACCCATAATTAATGGAGGAAGACTATAATAGTCACTTTGTGTAATTATAGTTCTGATAAAGCATATTTCCTCAAGTTTCTTAATTTAGCATTTTGTCAAAATGGATAAGAAAAGAGCTATATAACTCTACACTGTCAGATTTTTTCATAAAATATTCTTATTAACATGCAAATTTTAACCTTTCACCTGATATTAACCTAAAATCCTGTACTGTAAAATTTAATTGAAGAGACAAACTTCATAAAAGAAAGGTAATTTCCCTAATAAATTGTGTTTAACTTACCTTACATATTTTTACCATCTGGCATTTAGAATGTTTTTCTAAGAAAACTATAGAAAAATTTTCACATGTATGGCAACAACTTATACACTCTGAAGAAATAAAATTTTATGAAAGGAAAAGTCAAATGTCATTAATATGTTAGTTTTTATTTTTGTTGTAATTCAAAGCAGTTTCAAATGTTTTGTATGAATAATTTTTAGCACCCAATAGATATTAAAACTAAAATATGGTAAAAAAAAATTTACTGTTTTTACGATAGAGCCTATAAGTTAGAATCGCATCATTCTCCAACATTCCTTAAATTTTTGCTATCTCAACAACTATTTCTATTTTAATGATTAGTTTTTATCAATCAGATATTATGATCTTATAAAGTTATGAAGAAGCCTTATGATTTTCTCTATAAATGATGTAGTTAGTTAATTACTAACTTAGTAATTACTTAGTTAGTTAATTACTAAGTTACTCTGTTCCAAAACCAATTTCAAGTGCCTTTAAAACAAATATACAATGTGGTTAAATAGAATAATTTTATTAAAGTGAGGATAATTAAGCAAATATAAAACAAAACACAAAAATCAATCACAAGTGAGTCTAACCAAAATTTTCTAACATAAAATTCTGTACATTTGCCACAGCTGACCACAATTTTTTCTGTAAGCTGTTTAATAGACAATTCAGGGAGGAAAATCTAATAGGTCATATATTTCACTCTGTTCTTAAGATAAACACCAAGCCAAATGCACAGGAAAATCACAATTATTTCTAATGTTAATATCAAAAAATTATCTCCTAAGGTTATTAAAGTGAAGACTCTATATAATAGAGTGAACAGCATATTCAAATTTCAGAGTCTCTGTTTTCTCAGAGACTCTCTCAGAGCAGACCAGTGGCATTAAATGTAAGTGCATTTTCTTTCTTTTTTTTTTTATTTCAGAATAGTATGGGGTACAAACATTTTGGTGACATATAATGCCTTTGCCTCACTCAAGACAGGGCTACTGTGTGCCCTTCCCCCATACAGTACTCTCTGCATCCATTAGTTGTGTGTTTACCCACCCCCATCCCCACCATCCCACCTGGCCAGCACCCAGTGAATATTATTACCATGTGAGCACCTTAGTGCTGACCAGTAAGTATCAATTTGATGGCGAGTACATGTGGTGCTTGCTTTTCCATTCCTGTGATACCTCACTTCAAAGGATGGGCTGAAGCTCTATCAAGAATAATATAAGAGGTGCTAGTTCACCATTGTTTTGGGGGGTTGAGTAGTATTCCATGGTATACATATACCACATTTTATTGATCCATTCATTGATCCACCTATATTTCATTCCCATAAAAGGGTAATGTGTTGATGGGCAATTGGGTTGCTTCCACATCTTCTTTTTTTTTTAAATATTTTTTCTTTATTTTTTTATTATTTTTTTACTTTTTTCTTGTTTTTATTTGCAATAGGTTGTACACTTCTTTGCAATAGTGAATTGTGCTGCCATAAACTTTCGAGTGCAGATGTCTTTATTATAGAATGTCTTTTGTTTTTGGATAAATGCCTAGTAGTGGGATTGCTGGATCAAATGGTAGTTCTATTTACTTCCTTAAGAGGAACCATTTGATGTAGCAAACTTCCAGGCAACACTTCTATACAATTGTTGCTTCTTTTTGATAATCTTTTAGAATTAGATTAGAATGTGCCAGGGAGTTTGATTCCATATTCATTCATGGGTTTTTAAAATGTAACTCTTCTATATCACATTAGCACTTAATTACAAAGTCTTAGCTGACAGATGAGAATGGAGAAGGGTTCAGGGACCTGAGGAGCCCAACATGGATATGTTCTGGAGCTGTTCCAACTCCTCTGAGAGGGAAGTCAGATGAATACTTTATACAGGGTCAGGGGTCCCTTACAAAATAATTTTGAACCTAGTCTAGAAGAAAAATTTACTATTAAAGAAGAAGTTTGCACTGTCTTGATTTTTAGGAATTAATTTTTCGATAACAATGGTAATAATTATAATGAACATTTAATGAGTTCTTATTGCATGTTAGCCCTGTCCTAAACCCTTGCGGAGCAATTACTCATGAGTTGATGGCATTATTATGCCAGGTAGGAAATGAGGTTAAGAAATTAGTCTAAGGTCATATGGTTATATGTACTAGATACACTATTAATAGTTCCAATTGTTAGTAGAACTAACAATTGAAGCCAGGATTTCTGGCTCCCAAGTCTAGAGTCTTCACAGCTGTCAATGAATCACAGGGGTTAGAATGGAATGTTCTTTGTAACAATTTGAATATTTTATAGCATTTAGTTAGCTTTAAAAAAAGATTTCCAAATACTTTAGCCTCTGCAACAGAAAATAAAGTATAATTTTGAATGATTTTTGTAAATTTAAGCAAAGCTGCTCTATGTGAGGGTAGACTGTTTGGAAAAATATAAACAAATATTGTTGACATTCATGCTAAAAGAACAGAACTCTTTTGCAAGGTCAGAAGGAAGTGACCTTGCCTATGAAATATACAAGTAAAATATATTAACTACTTGGTTACATATGTATATACAAAATGTTCACTAAAATTTCAGATAAAGTTTTTCGGAGAGTGCTCTAAAACTAAAATTGTCATTATATTTATATAAATTTGAATATAATATCTAAATACCATGGAACAATGTCAAAGTCCAGTGTATTTAGTGGGTTGCATTGTGGCCCCCAAAAGATATGTCCACTTGGGACCTGTGACTGTGAACTTATTGGGAAAAGGGTCTTTGTAGATGTAATTAAGTTAAATTACTTGAGATGAGATCATCCTGGGGTAGCCAGGTGGGCCTTTAGTTCAAAGACAAGTATCTTTATATGAAGAGATGACACAGAGACAGAAGAGAGAGCAAAAGTCTATGTAAAATGGAGGCAGAGATTGAAGTTATGTTGCCCCGAGCCAAGGAGTTCCTGGATCCACAAGGAACTGGAAAAGGCAAGGAAAGATATTTCCTAGATTCTTTACAGGGAGCAAAACCTTACCAACCCTTAATTTAGGACTCCTGGCCTCTAGAAGTGTGGGGAATAAATTTCTATTGTTTTAAGCTACCAAGTTGAAGTAATTTGTTACAGCGCCCTAGGCTAATAAAATACCTATATTTCATGCCCATAAAAGGGTAATTTGAACTGGCAGTTGAATATCAATGAAATTAAGTGTCATTATTCATAAATATACTATGCTTTCTTCATGAGCAAGAATAACAGTATTAACATGAAAACAAAAAATAATATAAACATATAAACACAGACTAATAAAAAATTAATCTCAATTAAAATTTTAACAATGAAAGTATAAATAAAGATATCACAGAGTCCACTAAGTCCATTTGTAAAGAATCAAAACTTTGAAAAGGAACGTCTTAACCCTTGGTAGCTTCCTGTCTGTCTGAGAACATCAACTGCTGATCCCCTGGAGCCGAGGAGACAGAGAAAGGAAATCCTCCGAGATAGAGAAGGTGATTCTGTACAGGAAAGCTCTTAACTCTTGCTGAATAAAATGCAGAAACTCTTGTTTTTTTTGAAGAGGGAACATGAGTGAAAAATTTCTAAACTGTCCAATCTCTTTCATACTACATTTCTATATTGTCTTGAGTTTTCTTTTTTCCTCTTCTAGTAATTTTGCTGCCACCGTCACATTGGTAACCTTAAGTGTACACTGTCCTCAGTTCTCTTTTCGCTCTTTGGTCCAAAGGTAGACAGTACCTCCTTCCTTTGCTGAACAGCATGGCATAGAAGGGGAGCATTTTCAGAGTAGAGATTATATATAAAGATATAGTTATATATAATGTTATATGTTAAATATACATTATCTGGTATTATATATTATATATGATATACATAACTGAGATGGGTTAGCATTTTCAGAAAAAATTATGCATGATAATATAGTATATATTATGTATATGTACTATAAGGAATGATAAAAAGGAAAAAAAGAAAAGGCTAGGCGGAGAAATCAGCCTGTTCATTCTGCACAGTGGCCTAACCCTAGTATTAATTAGCATGCTTTCTAGGACTGCCCTGACCAGATCCATATGACCATTAAAGAGACATTTGTCCAAGTGCTTTGTTTTCCTGTCCCAGTTCTACCTCTATATGTGAAATGACACTGATTCACACACAAGCACCAACCTCCTAGGCACTGCAGACATTTGTGGTTATCAAAGACAAGAATTCTCTCACCCAGCTGCCATCTTCATGCTCCCTCATCCGATTCATGTGAGGTCTAAGGCTTTTTTCAAACCAAGTGACCTAATGAATGTTCTTGCCTTTCACACCAACTCAACCCTTGTGTAGACTAGTGGCCTTCCTCCAGCCTCTGAGAATAATCATTAATTCTGTTTTCCAAGTATTCCAGATCTGCCTTCCAAGGTAGTAGTGACGTAGCATTTCCAGCCCACTTGTACTGGGGTGGAGCCATCTGACAAGTTGTGCCCAGTGAATTGTGTGCAGAAGCGCCTTGAGCAGCAATGTCCAGGAGAGAGTGGCTCAGAGTGAGCACCACTAGCACAGAGCTCCTGGCCAACCTATGATGGACACGTATTGTGAGTGAGAAGCACATCTTTGACTCTTTTATGCCACTGAGATGTTGGGTTTTGTTACTAAAGCATTACCTTGCTCATCCGCCTTACGGTCTCAGCTGCCATTAAAGGTTCTTCAACTTTTATAAAAGCATGTCCATATTTGCTTTGCTTGATTTTTAGTTCATTATGAATTACACAAATGTTTGATAAAGTACTCAGGGCAATATTCTGTAAAATATGTTTCAGAAAACAAAATGAAGTAAAACTGCAGAAAATATAATTGCATGTAGATTAAAATGCATGCTCTGTGAATTCCTACGGTAAGCAAACTCTGCCTTAAAATCTGGCTCACACTAAGTTTTCCAGCCCTATTTTACTACTGAACTCTTTTTCCAGAGACACTTAGAAGCACCCACTGAGCCCACTGATGGTCGGGATATCAATGTCTGTGACGATTAGTCACCTCTGGCAGGGAGGAAATGAGATGCAATTGGAAAGTACACGCGGGGTCTTGAAAAGCACCCTCTTTCTTCTTATGTTGGGAATTATACATACAGGTATTCCTATTATCATTATTCTTTACATCATACATGTAATTATATATGCCCTTTAGAATGTGAGTTATATTTCACAGTTTTAAAAAGTTGTAAACAGCACATTAGTAGAATTAGGGAAACCTCAAACATGAGAAGCTGCATTTCTCTCTTTGCAGGGAAACAGTTATGGATGTTAGGTTATAAAAGATGCCAATAAATTATTATTTCACGAATTAAAGTAATGATGTGTTAGATGTGTTAATAATTCTAAAATGTAATGGTGGAATTATCATAGATGAAGTGGCCTCTGAGAAAAAAGTTCAAGTTTTATCTTTATTAAATAATTTACAGGGGAGTTTTCATTTGAAATTTTTAGAATGTGTGAATTAAAATTTCTATGATTCTTCAGAATATGTCAATTATGATATCTAGCCTTTTTAGAAAATGCTGTGGCTTTCACTTGGAAACTCTTTCTGTATATGTAAAATTTTGCTGAGGCAAAAAGTATTAGTCTCATGACCCCAAGGCAGTTTATTTTCGTCCAGTGCAACTGTAACCTTAGGTCAATAAATTACCCTTATTTAAGTGGAAAGCAGGCCATTTCTTCTTTGCTAAACATGTTACCTTAAATACTCTAGCCAGTCAGTTGTCTTCATTGATATCTTTCTAACACTGATTATTTTTTATCTTCATTTAGTGTTGAATGTGACCTTGCTTTATTCATATGCAGGTAAGTGGGTCTGAATGGCTCAATGTAAATGTGACAGACATATTTTCTGCATGGTTTGTCCTACACATTTGACCTCAGCCTGTATAATTTCATAAGATCTCCTGCAGAAGCACACACAATCCACATCAAGTTTCCCATCCACTCAATGTTTTTCAAAATGTACAGCTCCTAAGAGATCAGAACCATTTTAAAAGGCCGTGGAGCCTTTCACTGTATTCACTGACATTTCCAAAGGGTTCCCTTCCAAGTAGAAAGGAGATTCCAGGGTTGTGGAACAGAGCGCACACCAGGCAATGCATGTTACCAGTGGTCAGAACTCCCTTGGGGATGTGTGTCTCATTCTGACCTCACCTCTTCCCTGGGGTGAACATAGAGACGTTTCTCAAAAACTCACGATATCAAGCTTTGTAAAATCATCATCAAACAGTGGCACTGTCTCGTCTGCTGTTTTACCAAACTTTATGCAGGCAACACATTAAAAATGAATAAAAACAAAATATAATTATTTTGTTTTGTAAATGTAATACCTTTTAAAGCAACAAAATATGTTTGTGTTTGTAAAGACTTTTAAAGAGTCAATACACATATAGTATTTACATATTGGATATATTTGTAGTTTAATGAAGTTTTATTCTCCCTGAAGGATATTTTTATTGAATTATCAGTATCAGGTTTTAAGGGATACAAAGCATTTTTTAGTGAAATTTCTCTCTGTATGTTCTTTTTTATTAATATTACACTATTTTGACCACAGAATTTTTTATGGCATAAAATCTGCTCAAGATGTTTTCAATATAGAAAAAAGTGAGAAATGCAGGAGAATTCAGTTCTTATTAACAGATCTTTAAAGGATTGTCTCAGCAAATTTGTTGCAGACTTTATGTTCATCCCAATTTAAGGGGAAACCGAAACATATATAATTCTCAAATCATATTTGGACAAATTACTCACTTGAAGTCAATTAGTGAGCACCTACTACATACAAAGAATTTTGCTAGACGTTGGTAACATAAAGGTTGTGTTATGTATAATTACGAATAAGGCAAAGATACCCACATTTTCCACTTGTTTTCATTGCGTTGGAGTTATTAGTCAATAGAGTTAGACAAGGAAGTCAAGGCATAAAAATTTGCAAAAATGAGGTAAAATTATTTCTATTAGCTGATGACTTGACATTAATTTTTGAAGAATTAAGAGCAGAAATAGTAAAGTAGCCGAATATAAAATTAATAATCAATAGCCTTTATTTTTTCAAAAAACAATTTAGAAGATATAATGGAAGAGAAAGAGCAATATTCAATAGCACAATAAAGATAAAATATCTAGAAAAAGTAAGAACTATTTAAACCCATATAAAGCAATTTTTTTAAAAACTCCTTAAAGCTACTAAAGTAAACTTGAACAAATAAAAAATATCCTTTTCCCTTAGAATAACTCAAATTCAAAAAGATGCTATCCCCTTTATATCAAATATGTAGATTTAATATGAACCCAATACAAATACCAAATATCAGCAAGCATTTGTATTTTTGAGCTATAAAAATTGATTATAAAGTTAAAATGAAAAATAAATATGCAAAAATATATAGCAAAACTCTAGGGAAAAAAATCAATGAAGGGGACTAATTCTTCCAGATTCAAAATATACTATAAAGATTCTGTTTTAAAAGTTATGGTACTGGTCCATGGCCAGTAAAAAAGAGTAGAAAGACCAGAAAAATTCCAAAGAACTTATCAAAATTTAGAATTATATAAAGTGACTTATACAGTACCAGGTAAATGATTGCCTTTAACCAAATGGTGTTGAATCATTTCCAGATTGAGCTCAAGAAGGAAGAATAAGAAATGGTTATAGCTAGTATAACAATCTCTCCCCAGGAGTTTTTGCTGAAAATGGTGGTAGAGAGTGAGGAATTGGTTGAATGTTGAGGTGGCTTCAAGATATTTTAGCATGTTAAAATGCTGATTGAAACAATAGAGAAGAGAAATAAACTTGTGAGCAAAGAAAGAGAATATAGGAACAGAGTGTTTGGATAGGAAAGCTTTTATATTACAGGAAGAAAAGTAGCATATATGAATTTAGATAAAAGTTGGTTAGTGGATGTGCCAGTGGAAGGAAGTGAAATTTAAGAAAACTATAGCAAATCATATCAGGAAATGATCCCATATGAGGGAGAGTTAGCAGACATTAAAATAAAAAGGCGGCTCAGGCTCCCCTGAGAGTTAATGTAATAGAGTCATCATAAGACAGTAACTGGGGAATGACACCAAATCTCATAAAGAAAAATTATAGGAAAACATATGCACAGAACTCACACAGTAAGTTATCAAAGATAAAGACACTCTAATGAGAGAGGGGGTGAGGAAGAGAGAGCAATTACATCAAAAACATTAGATAAGGTGGAACAAATTTCTCATCAAGAGGAACTGAAATAGAAGGCAATGGAAAATCAACTTGTTGAGCACAAATAAATATGACCACAACCATCATCTCCTCTAGTCAATATTTCATTAGTGGTACTAATTGACATAAAAAAACAAGCAAAAGAAGTTGGGTAATAAAAAGAAGAACCACAGTCGTCCTTATTCACAGTTTACATAATTATCTGGACAACAAAAGTTTATAAAATTCTGCCAACTATTAAATAAACAAATTCAATAATATCAATATCAATGGCAGACATTCAATATATATGCAACAAGCAAATAACAAATATTATATAAATAAAATATCCCATTCACTATCTGTTATGGAATAAATGCTTGTATGGCCCCTAAAATTCATATGTTGAAGTCCTAACCCCCAATTCCCCAATGTGACAGTATTTGGATAGTATTAAATAATTGTCTGTAAATGAAAAGTGGAAATCAACTTAATGTCCACTGATGGGATACAGAAATTAGAGTACGTTCATAACAAAGGAATGTTGCAGTAATTAAAAAAAAATGAACTAGAGACATATGTGTGAATATGTATTAGTTTTTGAAATAAAAATCTCAAATGAAAAAGCAAGTTACAAAAGGATACATGTTATATGATAGGACTTATTTAAAATTAAAAAGCCATATAATACTATGTAGTATTATGCATATATATATATGTATATATATAAGTTTGAGTATAAAAGAATTATTAGGAAAGATGCACTCAGCATCAAGATAGTGTTTACCTCTGGGAGTAGAAGGATAAAATATAGTAGGGGTTTCAACTGTATCTGTAACATTTTGTTTTTTAATATATACATCTAAAGAATTTTGGACAAATGTTAATATTCATAAAATCTGTTTGATCTGTACATTGGTGTCTGTTCTTTTATCCTCTATAGTACTTGCCTGCTTGAGGTCGTTCAAAGGTAAGAGAATTTTAAGTGAAATATGATCCAGATTGTGTTTGCATAGATATCTTTAGAAGTTTATAAAACTAATTAGTACCATTGGGTATCTTTGAGGAAGGGAACATAGAGTCAAAGGGTATGTAGGGTAAGGAAGACTTATCACTTTATACTTTTTTTGATACTCTTTGAATTTTTATATCATGATCATGTGTTACTTTTAAAAATATATTATTTCTCGATAATGATCATGCCTGGCTTGAAAGTGTGAGATGAATCACACAACCTCTTGGCCATTCTTCAGTTTGAATGACTTGGATGATCCTCATTATGTATTCTTTGAGAGACCTCTGTCTGTCACCCTCATTCGATGAAAAACTTTCAGTGGATCCTCATTCCATTTATGGTACATATTTTTGACCTTCTGTGGGGCTGCTAGAAATTTTCTATTCTCATAAGTCTGACAAGGCCATATGCATTCTGCCCTTCTACTCTCATTGTCATTTAAAGGTCAGATTGTGTCAAACCCATGCTCATTTGTTTTACCATATGCTAGTTGGAATCACAGGAGCCTGAAAAGCCTGAAGCCCAGGACAAAAGTGACAGCTGAAAAGTTAAATAGATAGATAAATGCATAAGTTTCATGAAACTCAGTTTCAAATACATATATTCAGTTCAGTGTCAAATTAAAAATAAAAACTTGATATCTTTCTTATTAAATCCCTAATGTGGACACATTTTAAATGAGATAGACTCTCATTTGTGCACTTAATAAATACCATAGAGAGCCTCCTGTGTGCCAAGCTCTGTTCTTGGTGTTAGGGAGATAGCACTGAACGAAACTAAGTCATTTTCTTCATGCATCTTATGTTGTTGGGCAGAGACAGTCAATAGTCAAACAATTCCATATATCAGATCACAATAAGCAACATGGAGAAAAAAGAACCAGGATGAGGTGGATAGGAGCAGGGAGATGGGAGGTGTTGCTACTTTACAGAGAGTGGTTGTCAGAGAATGTCTAATTTATACACTGACTTTTAAGTAGAGATCAAAGAAAATAATAAGAGCTTTGTGTGGAACATTCCAGGCAGAAGAAAGGCATGTACAGTGATCTTGATAAATATATTTGGTGGACCCAGTAAATTTCACAACTGTAGTGTGGTGGGTGAAGGAAGAATGTGAGGAAGATGCCAGCAGGTTTTAAAGGTCTATACTAGGACCTTGTGAGACATTTTTAAAAGACCTTTGTACGTACTTTGGCTATTTTGTTGAGTGAGGATTTCCGAGAAGGGGAATAGAGGGTAAAGAAGAAAGTGTGGAAGCTGGAAGGGGAGGCAAGAGAAGATGGTGGCTAGAAGTAACAAGATATTTGGGGGTAGAGGAAAACATAGTAACAAAAATCATGTATGGCTATTTGGATTTTATCACAATATTTTAGATAAAGTTTGTTTTGATTACACATAAATTGAGTTAAATGTATACCTTTTTGCCATATGAAAGTTACACAATTTCAAATTCATAATGAAATTATTTAGTTTTTCAGTGTGTAATTTAAAGTACACCTAATTTAAAGTGTTTTTAGTCTAAAACCATTGTGGCCATCAAGTGTATCATTTGGATGCCTCTTACTAATTATTTTTTCCTGTGTTACAGCAGGCCCGGACCCAGAAATTATTGAAAAGCACCACAGCTCAGGCCCTGTTTCAAGAGTTGGGATGGTCTATGCTGGTTTAGGTATTTGTCAGGGTCCTCAGTGTTCTATCAGAAATTGTCAGCCCACCCATCTGTTTTGATATTTGGTATTTGCTATAAAGCACTTGGCTATGCACTCGACCAATAGCAGCCTAGGATAGTGGCGACCTCCATACTTCACAGAGTATGAGACAGAACTCACTCGATGCCTCTCAAAAGCTCAGCTGAAAAGTAAAGTACATGTTCATTAGAATTGCTTAAAAATTACGAAGCTAATTCATACCTCCAGACCTACATTCTAAACAAGGGCACCACAACAGATTGATCTGTCTGGTTTGAGATATTTAGCAAATTGAGTACTCACTTATATTCATGCATGTATGAATAAGACTCCTTTATCCCAACATTATTCTTACCATTCTCCATCTAAATAGAATGCTAGTTGGGCATAAACCTTCCTAAAATAAAAACCACATTGACCAGCCAGGGGTGACGAGGTGACTAAGTTCTCGTCAATCAGATATGAACAGAAGTGACATGAGCAACTTCCAGCATGTGCTCTTAAAAAGTACAGCTGTGATTTCATGTTCTCTCTTTCCATCTTCCTGCTGTCTTGAAGGTGAAGATGGTTGAGTCTTCATGGACAATAGGGATGAGGTCAACACCCAATGGCCAAGGAGAAGAAAAATGGCACCTAAGCAGAGAAGAGCAGCTTGAAATTTTGGATGTAAGACAAAAATTCTGTTTTTTGGACAACTTTGATCTGGGCTGATAATAGCTGTTGAATTTATATCCTAACTAATACACAAAATTTTAAAATATCTTCATTTTAAAAGTTATCATAAAAGAAAGTTACCTCTATCATAATTTATTTTCTTCTTTAGTTATGCTTTATGCAATAATAGAGTAAGCACTGAAGTTAGAAGATATTATTATGGCCCAACTGATATTGCTCCTGGCGAGGAGAGTTTTGGTGTTGTACACTGTTAGTAGTTGGATGATTACACATTATTATTCAGTTGGAAGGAAAAAACTCTTTTATTAACACTTATCTTTGCCAAAGTACTAGAAGCTAAAGTTTACATGGTGAACAAGGCAGGCATAGTTCAAATCTCAGAGCTTTTGATCTAATAGTAAGAAAAGAAAATGTTAAAACAACTACAAAATTGTGATCCATGCTATGATGGAAGACCAGGAAGAATATTAGATATAATTACCTTTATACAGTATGCATGCCTTTGTGTATATGTATGGGCCCAGGGGAAGGCTTCCTGTAGGAAAAGATAATTAAGCACAGACAGAAATGATGTGTAGGTGTTAGTCAGGTGAAGAGAAGAAAGGAGATAATCAATGCAGATCAAACAGCCAGTGAATAAGGTCTGAGATAAGATAATATTTGAAGAACTGGAGCAGAGTATGAAGGTGGGAGTGGTGTAAAATTCGCTAGACAGAGGGAGGGATAAGATCCCAGAGGTGGTTGTAAGCCTGCAGACCCCAAATGCCCCCAGCCACGGGCCTGTAGGGTCCCGTTAGGGACCGGGCCACACAGCGGGAGGTGAGCGGCGGGCGGGCAAACGAAGCTCCATCTGCGTTCACAGCCCCTCCCCATCGCAGGGCCACCGCAAAGCGCCGCCTCCTGTCGCGCCGGCAGGGGCGTGGGATTCTCCGAGCTCGACCTGCTGCGCACTGCGCATGGGCCCTAGGTTGCGCTCCCGGGGAGAACCCAACGCCTGCCGGATGGCGGGGCGGGCTGAGGGGCGGTGCGAGCGCCCGAGCGGCTGCAACGCGGACTACCTTCAGCAGGAAGGCTCGGCCGCACGGTGAATGTAATGCGCTTGCATCATCCTAAAACCACCCCCTGCCCCTTATCCGTGGAAAAATTGTCTTCCGTGAAACCAGTCCCCGTGCCAGAAAGGTTGGGGACCACTGTTGTAAGTTACAGGAACCGGTTCTAACTTTTCCGTAAGTCCAGGATTAACCTTTGTAGGAGACAATAGTCCCTCCTTATCCATGGAGTGGATGTCTGAAACCACAGATAGTGCTGCACCCTATATACAATATGTTTTTTCCTATATGTACCGTGATAAATTTTAATCTATAAATTTTGTGCAACAAGCAATTAACAGCAATAACTATCTGCCAGCATCATTATTCTTGAACTTTGGGGCATTATTAAGAAAACACAAGCACTGTTGGTACCTTGACAGTTGAGCTGATAACCTGGAGGGCCACTGAAGGGCAGGCAGCATCCACAGCGTGGAAATGCTGGAAAAAGGAACAATTCATGATGGGTGGCAGGATGGGCAGGGCGGAGTTGCCAGCGTGAGATTTAATCACACTACTCAGAGTAGTGCATAATTTAAAACTTATGAATTCTTTCATTTAATATTTTTGGATCCTTCCATTTAATATTTTTCAACCATCTGTTGAGCACAGATAAGGGAGAAATATTATATTAGACTGCAGAGTGGATTAGGTCTAGACCACCATTATATTTAATGGTAGTGCTAATAAAGTTTGAGATAGTAACTGATTCAAAAACTCTTTACAAGATAGAATCCACAGGTCTTAGTTACTATCAAGAGAGATTATGTGAAGGAAACAGAGAATTCCAGATGTTTGAGAAATTGGGTGAATGTTAGTATGAAATTAGAAAAAAATGAAATTAGAAAAACAATGGAAGAAATAGTTGGGGAGGAAAGATCATATGTTCCCTTGGACATGATGAGTTAGAGGTTCCTGTGAACTGTGCCTATGGAGCTATTCAGAAAGGTGTTCAATGTACATGAATTTACAGTGGCATAAAGTTTTCAGAACTTTTTCCATCATAATTGAGCATCCAGGTGCATGTGAATTGCAAGCAGTTAAGATAAACCATGTTTTGTGTTTTTCAGTCAAGTGAAACAGAAGGTTCATGGGCAAGAGTGTTAAGACTAAAAAATAAAGGGTAACATTTTTTAAATCATAGAATACATGATATATTGAAAAGGAAACTAAGATTGGTGATTGCAAGTGGATAGGGAGAAACTAAGAGAACTGTGGGTGAACATGTCAAAGAGTTTATGAATTGATGTTGTAAATACAATCAGGCCTCATCTGAGAAATGCATTGTTAGGTGGTTTCCTTGTGGGAACATCATAAAATGTGTTTACAGAAACCTCTGTGTAGCCTACTATAGACCTAGGCTACATAGTACAGCCTCTTGCTTCTAGGCTACAAATATGAGCAGAAATGTTACTGTGCTGAATACTGTAGGCACCTGTAACACAAGGGTAAGTGTCTGTGTATCTAAACATAGAAAATGTACAGTAAAAATATGATATTGTAATCTTATGGGACTACTGTCATAAATTCAGTCTGTCATTGACTGACACATCAAGACTGTAGACAAAGGGAGATTGAGAAGATTAAACCTTTGTCTGAAACTGGGCATTGTAAATGCTGTTTTGTTTTGTTTTTTTAATCTCAGAAGTGGCACAATGCCAGCTAACATTATGTTTAAGGATTACAGCCATGCTTGTAGGCGGCTGTTATAAAGCGGAAGATAAGATCATTTGACATAAAGAGATTAATGAATGAGAGATAAGGATGTTGGGTAAATCTTGTGCAAGAGGGTAGCGGGACGTGGCAGGAAAACGAGGGCTAGGAGCCAGGTCCTTGTGCTTCCAGTGCGTGGGGAGCAAGCAGCCAAAGGCAGGCAGCTTGGAGCGGGTTGAAGGCTGATGCACAAAAGCAACTACGTTTACGTCAGGATGAAGAAGTCATCATTTAGATCAAACATGGGAGTTTATGTTTTTAAAACACTATTATTTTAAGACAAAAGAGGTCAGAAGGAAGCATGGCTAACACACAACACCTCATTTTGATGGGCGAGCAAGGACAACATAGATTTGGCATATTATATTAAACTTTGAGGTTGTAAGAGAGAAAGAAAAAGACTCACCACTCAGGAGTTCTTTGTAGGATTGGTGTCTGTAGGCATCATCAGAGAGTACATGCAGAAGAAAAGCCAAGAAACTATACAAAAATCTCTAAGACAGGCCTCCTTTCTCTGTGATTTTCTTGGATTTGTGTTTATCACAAAGCCTCTGTGGAGTGTTGCCCTCTTCCCCTCTCCCGGTCCACTCAGGACACGGCTGCCAGGGTATCCTCCGATATTGTTTATATCTCATCCTTAACCAACTCAGAAACATTCACATCACCCCATGAGCTAGACATAATAAAAATGTAAATGTTCTCCTACCTAGGCTGTTTGTGATTAGGCCAAAAAGTTTTCCAGCTGCCATGAATTGGAAAAAACCAAGGTCAGGGGATAATAAAATGTCACTTGGGCACCCTTTGAGTGTGATGGAATGGATGAATTGAATCATTTGGTTGCATAGCAGAAGTAATTACAGACATTTGTAACACTGCACAACATTGAGGTATTCCATCATGTCACACCAAAAGTTAGGTCTTGAAAAGGGAGCAAATTATTGCAGGATCATCTGCATCTTGGTGTGCAGCAGGGGTTAATGCTCAGAGTCCCCTTCATATGTTGGGAACGTCTGTAGGAAAGGCAGCTGGCAGTGTGGCAGACCACAGAGAAATGCAATAAAGTTTTACTTTCAGCCCATATGAAATTAGAGATGTCAACCAAATGTTTGCTGTTAATCTATATTGCCCTATTTGCATGTTACTGTACCACATATTGGTGTTTTTCCCAACTGGCATTGCCTGCTCATGATAATTTGATATTTACTGGACATCAGCAGTGAACTCCGCAACATGCAGAACATAATGATGGAGAAATATCATGGGCAAAGACTTTGGTCTTTTAGTGCTGAAAAGTAAGCAGGAAAGTGGGCACAAAGGTTGTTATCAAACTTAATTGGAAATTATTCCTTTTATTATTCTGTAATGAATTTGAAGAGAGATATTAAAATAAGAAAGAGAAGTTGTTTAAAGAAGGATTTAAAGGTAAAAAAAAAAAATGATGAGCTTGTGATTCTATCAAGAGAGAAGGTATGTTGACCTGAAGTATTCACACAGGACCCCAGGGTTGGGTGGACTTTAAAAAACATGCATACATTTAAAGAATTAACTTGGATACCTACATGAGAACTCTTCCCTTTTATGTGAGTTAGACGCTTTAGAATGATGAAGGGTAAACACCATATCAAAATTTCTATCCAAGTCAGCCTCATTATCTCTAGCAATCATGAAATGAATGGAATAGAAATTCAAACTGGCCAAGTCTCAAAGATTTGTGACTAAATGATATATTTATTCAAAATGACATTGGCCAGGTATGTAAAGCATTCCTCATTGATACTGTGTCATAAGTGCATGAGGTGTACCCAATAATTTATTTTTCCAGATAACTGAATTGCACGACATCTCTATTGAAATAAGCATAAGAAAAGCATTTATTGAGTGATTGATGCATTCCAAAAACAATGCTAGGTACTTTGTAAAATTCACAGTAGTAATCTGACAGGTTGGATGTCATTATACTTACATTGGAGAAGAAAAATAGAGCCAAAGATGAGTTAACATATACTAGGTTAGTAAAAGGGTAAACTAAAGATTGGCCCCTGTTGTACTAGCACCAAATTCATATACTTTCTACTACACTATCCCCCAACTAAAAAAATAAAAAGTAAAGTGTTTATTAAAATATTTGATCTAAGAAACACTACTTTGTCAATATTAGGGGTAAGAGCATTGTAACATATATATATATGCATATAGTAAGCATATAGAATTGCAAGACCTGTTCAATGTATAGACTGGTTTCTCTCTAACACATATTATATTTTTATAAAACTTTATCTCTAAATAGGGTAAATACAAAATCATGGCGAATGTGGGTTTTTTGTAAGTGTAGGCAAAATTAACTTCCTGTTAATCCTTAAAAAGAATCTATGTACAAAGGCAATTTCCCTGTCATCTGTAAGACTCTGATATTTTCACTAGTGGCATTATAACAAAACAAGTCAGAGAATTTACTAACTTCTTCAATAATGAGGTCTCGTGTAAGATTCACTTATCAGTCCCATATTCAATCTTGGGGCGGGTTGGTATTGGAGATACTTTCATAGTCAAAAAGAATTCTTAAATGACAAGTAGCTATTATTTTGCAATTCTATTCTGGGAGTCTTTGGGGCTTTTACATTTACATAAAGTGAGTTACACTTTATAAGTAAGTGGCATAGGAATATTTTAAAACTTATTAGTGATAAAGAAGGAAAACAGCTATTGACAAGTGAAGATAAGCACCCACCATATGGATTCTAACAGTTTAATTATTTTGTTCTTTTTTTTAAAAGCAACTCTTAGTGGTAATAATTTTTCAACTAATTAAATAACAGCTGCTACTTAGCAAGCTAGACACCCAATTAGGAATTTGAAACCTGCTAAACAACCTTTACTGTCAGCCAGCTAGCTGAATCACCTCCTGTCACTGGCATGGAATTGATTATTTTTTGTTTTGTTAAATACATGTTGTTGTCACACAAACTGAATCTCCAGAATGTTTTTATTTCAGAAGAGTTGAACAATCTGACATCCTGTTCAATCTCATTTTTTTGGACAAGTTTGAGATCGGTAGCAAGGTCCCTCATCTATCTTTGTAAATATAATTATGGAATGGCTGTGGGGAATTATATTTTATAGAAAAAAGAAAACTTGAAATGCTGAAAGTAACCACTCACGTTACCTAGTGATTGACAGTGAGATAATGGTATTATGTAAAATGGCTTTTGTATACTCAGGAAAAAATAACAACAAAAAAGAGATAATTATACTTCTTATGACCAAGAAGCTTAGTTTTAAATATTCTTGATTTTTTCCCCAAGATAATCTTAAATACTGGAATAGACATGCCAGGATAAATTATAGAGAAATTAACTTTTCTAAAATGTAGTTTTATTGTATGTACCATGTTTTTCTCCCTCTGTGAGAGTTCACTATGGTTTATTTTCACAAAACAAATAATATCTCCCAAACTGCTGGAGGAAATAACAGAAATAACATATTTAACATTGATGCTATTGAAAGGTTTTAAATGAAATATGATACTCAAGAAATTGTTTATCACAATTTAAATAGCTGTTGCCAGTCAAAACAGACTTCAGTGAGTCAGTCAGTCAAATCAAAACACAGAGATAATCGATCATTCATGATAAATTGACAGATTCTTTGATTCATAAAGAGAATTAAGATTTTTCTTTTAGAATTTTCCAATGTCTGGCAAATCCCCAGCTGTTGGAAACCATAGAAATTGGGAGAGGTGCAGTCTGTGAGTCACATTTTTAGCGTTGATTAATCCTTAATGGCCTGGAAGAGCTAATGCTATTGACAGGGGTGCCAGACACTGCACCAGGGGCGCTGCCCACTGCTCCTTTGCGTGGCAATGTCCCGCAGCCTGTTTCTGCACGCTAAGCACAGTGGGCGCTCAATAAGCATTGTTGATTGGATGCCATTTCATCTGTTGTGGATGCTGACGAGTCTGACAGGCCTGCGTCCAAGGATGCTCTGGCAGCTCTAGCGGATGGCGGGGACATCACACTGGGTACCGAGGGACTGGCAGTGTGAAGGCCTCTGCAGGAGATAAGCTTTGTCTCCACAAGCCTGGAGCTGGTTTAAAAAAGATAGCATGAAGGGCAGAAATGGAGAACATATTTTGCCTTCCTTGGGTGCAAGGTGCAAGCAGTGTTCACTGTGTGAATTATGGGTGAGCCTCCGCCAGGGTGCCTTGCAGGACAGACACTGTGGCCAGAAGGCACTTTCTTGAGCTAAGAATTTTTCTGCTCAGTCCTGCCCATCACTTATGCTAGATACTGAAATCGACTTTGCCAGGTGTGCGAGCAGGGAAAGCAATAGCCACTACAAGTCAACTTTTATTCCACAATTGTTCATGTCTCTATAATGCTGTCATGGCAATTTTCTAGAATGCAGGTCAGATCATGTCACGGTTGTGCTTAAACATGTCTGTGGTCTTCTATTGCCCGCAAGATTATAGTCACACGCTTTAGGATTGTAGTCTAATCCTCCGTGACCTGCCCCTTGCCTACATCTTTTAAATTTCTTGTCCGACTCAGATTTCCATGGATGATAATATGCCACCTATTTGACATTTACAATTTGTTAGGTGTTTTTCTCTGTAGGTTACATATATAAACTATTTAACTCTCAGAATAACCCTATGAGGTCAGTACTATATGTTATCATCTCTAACATTTAAAGATGAAGAAACTAAGGTGCAGAGAGGAGAGGTAATTTTCCAAAGTCACACAGCTAGCAGCGGTAAGAGTCTAACTGAAATCCATCCAAACCCGGCTCCAGTGCTTCCGCCCATATATCCCTATTTGGTGGCAAGACTTCCTCTACGCCTTTGCATTTGCTACTCCTTCCCTCTCGAACGCCCTTCTTCTTCACGGCTGATTGGGCTAAGCCTTTAAGAATCAGCTAAAGAATTTATTTTATTACGAAGCAATTTCTGATACTACAAATCAGAGTTACCTACTCCTTCCTGTTTAGCTAATACTAGACTTAGGGAAAAATGACCACAGTAATAACTACCACCACCACCACCCACAACCACAACAGCAATAATAACTACCATCTATCCATTACTTACTATGGCACTTGCTATGTGCCAGGCATTGTCACATACCAACTTCAGCCTCCACCGTAGTATTGCTTAGTATTACGGCACAGAAGGATTAAGTGACTGGCCCAAGTGTAGATAAATAATGAGTGACAAAGCCAGGATTTAAGCCCAGATCTGCCTCTGCCTAACATGAAATGTGTTATTTGATAATAACCTTTGTTAAAAAATGATTAAAATTTTCAGACAAGAGAACATTAAACCAAATGTGAGACCCTTCATCTACCCAAAAGAACAAAAGACATTCTATAAAAAAGACATCTGCACTAGAATGTCTATAGCAGCATAATTCACGATTGCAAAGACGTAGAAACAACCCAAGTGCCCATCAATACATGAGTGGATTAATAAAATGTGATATATATATATATACCATGGAGTTCTACTCAGCCACAGAAAACAACAGTGTTCTAGCACCTCTTGTATTATCCTGGATAGAGCTGGAGCCCATTGTACTAAGTGAAGTATCACAAGAATGGAAAAACAAGCACCACACATAATCACCATCAAATTGTTATTAACTGATCAACACACACGTGCACATATAGTAATAATATTCATCTGGTGTCTGGCAGATAGGAGGGGGAGGAGGGGTTGGGCGTATACACACGTAATGTGCAGTGCACACCGTCTGGGGGATGGACATGCTTGAAGGTCTGACTCAGGTGGGGCAGGGACAATATACATAACCTAAACATTTATACCCCCGTAATATGCTGAAATAAAAAAAAAATTTAAAATGTGAGACCCTTTTAAGAATGAATACCTGTGTGACAACACTAGATACATACCCATGAAGCCAGCCCTCATGGGAACCAATGGGAATGCCACTAAATATTTACCCATTAAACATATTACTAGCTTTAGAACTGAGGTACATAAGTGGGCATCCTAATTTTGAGCCATTGTTGCATTCTCACAATACATTTCACTGATTTATGATACATTTATTATATTTTGAATGTGGTGTTGGATTTTATTTGCTAATGTTTTATTAATAAGTTTACATGTATGTTCCTAAGTGCAATTGTTATCAATGTAGATATTAAAGTTATATATGCTTCATTAAAGAATTAGAAATATTTCCTTTTTTGCTATGAAAATTCATGTAGCATTATAATTATGATTATCTAGCATACAATGTGGTGAAAACTTCTCCATGAGAACATCTAAACACGATGCTATTTTTAGTAGAGTTCCTTTTAAAAATGTTCTTCATTTCTTTATGAAAATAGATTGGCTTAACCATTCTATCTCTTCTCTAATAAAATTTGAATAATTTAATTTTCATTGGTTTTTTTTGCCTCCATCTAGGCTTTCAAATATATTTATACGGATTTACACAGAGCGATCTCTCATGATTTTTCTAAATTTCTGTTTCAATGCTTGAAATAGAAAATTTCATTTGTAACTTACAAATTTGTACTTTCTATTTTTCTGTTTTTATTAAATTAGCTAATGTTTTGTCTATTTTGTTTTTTCTGAAAGAATTATTAATTCTGTTTTATTCCTGTTTTCTTTCACTAATCCTGTACTTATGTTTACTTCTTAAATCCTTGTATTTACTTTTAGTTTAGTTTATTTTTATCTTACTAGATTTTATGTTTGGATTTATTTAATACTTTATTTAATCTCCTTGACTCTTTTTATTTTCACTTTTAAAAAATTTTATACTTTTAATTTCTAATTTCTATTTAGAAGTGGTTTCCACTCTATTATAGAACTATAGGATGAAAGAGAAGATGGAAATCAAAATTATAAAATGAAAGGTTCATATTTTTCTACTTATTGTTAATTCTAATTTTACTACACTGTGGTTAAAGGATATTGTTTGCATTATTTCTACTTTAAGGGACTTAATGAGGCATTCTTTGACAATTAATAGATAATCAATTTTGTGGAAAGAAATTAGTGCTTGGGAAAAAAGGTATATTCTGTATTATAAGTATGTAAAGTTCATATATAAGCAAATACCAACACACACATCTTAATAAAACCTACCTTATTGATTATTTACATCTTCTATATCCTTATTTATTTTTTGTTTACTTGCTGTCTTGGACTAAGCATAGTGTATTGTCAGTTAAAATCTTTTATTATTTATATTTTTATTTGTTTCTCCTTATACCGCCTACAACTTTTACTTTATGTAATAGATACTCATAACTATATCATCATCATTACATTTAGGCCTATAATATTTTAAGGTGTTGTCACTGTAATTTTTAATGCTTTTTAAATGGATTTGACCCCATCTTGAATTAGGATTATAAATGGAGTTTTCTTTGAGAATAGTTTTAAATATTAATTTGTTGTTTTGTTTTTCTTCTTCATAGAATTCATCTATGCATGTTAGATCTTTTTTCCTATCTTCATTAAAAATCATCATTCTTTGTGAGTCTTTTTAGCTATTTTTAAGGTTTTGTTTTGTTTTCTTTTATTATCATAAGTATATTCATACCTTCCCTCATATCCTTTTATTATATTTATAGTTGAATCTATTGTGTTTTGTTTAGCTTCTCATTTAATCTTAATTGCTAAGATTATTTTGTCTTTTTCTTCAATTCAGTCTTATGTTCAGTTAACAATTGTTTAACATTTTCCAGGATTTTTTTTCTTTTTTACTATTTCCATTATGAGTATTTGAATTTCTCATTCAAGGTGTTTTCATCTGCATGATGATTGGTTTTGAAGGAGAATTTTCACCTGAAATAATTTATTCTCATTTTATGTTATTTTTATGTTTCCCTTGTATGGGTAATAGATGCCATTTTCTGTTCATTTGAAAATATCTTATTTTTCTTGGATACAACCTCTCCCCAATAAATAAGTTGCCATAGATAATAAAACTGTACTCCATTATACCCATAGAAGGCCTTCTTATACTAAGAAGCTTAGTAATCAACACAAACACTTCATTCTTCTTATTACTTGACTGGAAAAATAGGGTATTTCCTCTTGGTTTTTTCTTCTGAAGCAAATAATAATTAATGTTTGAAATTTCTCCCATGATCACAAATTTAGTTAATGTAGCCAGTACTTATACCAGTTCTCAACCAATATGATAAATTAATTTTCATATTTAGTAAATTGAAAGGAATCTGACATACATTAAAGAAAACTATTTCATAATTAGAGATATAAAATCAAGTTTTTGTGCTGATAATTAATATTTTTATTAAAAACTATTAAAAATTATTCTCATATTTGTTCAAACAGTAGAGCAGATTTTATGAAAGTTTATTGCAATAGGGGAGAAAAACTGAACTTAACTACAAATACAACAAGCAAAGTGCGGATTCACATGACCATAATGAGGGGGTCAGTGGATGAAAAATTACCAAGAGGAGACACTAAGAGTAGGGGATACTTGCTACACTGGCCTAACAGTGTTATACTAAAAGTAGGCCAAGGACATAGACGTCAAGGGTGGGAGTGAGGAACCTGACCAGATATCAAAGATGGGAGATTCTTGCTAATGTCTTAGCAAGATTCTTGCTAAAACAGGCCAAGTTCAAGACATAGCCAAAGACAGAGCTTAGGGGGGGCCTAATAAAGTTTGGCCGAGGAGGGCATCTTTGTCTAAGCCATAAAAAATCTTAATTCTACTCTTTAAGATAATGTCACTTTTCATTATTGACATTAGATAATCAAACTTAAATTAAGTGTAGAAACAAGATGCTATAGGTAAATGTGATCTTAATGAATACAAATTACAAGCAAAAATAGGAGAAAGTTATAATAATCAAGATGAACTTTTGACTCCTCTAAAGAGTTTCAATTGTATAAGAATCAATTTATTATTAAAAGGGTTTAATTTATCTTATTATCATCTCTTATTTGCCCAAATGATTGTACAAGTGAGAAACTTTCAAAACAGAAAATGCCATCCTAATCTTTTAAAAATGGTTATAGAGAAGGCAAAAGAAGAAAAACTTTACAACTTCTTTTAGAAGAACAGCATAGCCCTGATGTCAAAAGTCAACAAAGGGAGGTGGTGTTCACCAGAGATAAGTGGGGTGGGGGGATAGATCCACATCTGAGAGACGTGCTGAACAGTGTGGAGGGGAAGGGCATATCTCTAACCTTTGTTAAGTAAAGGCAAAATTATAAGTTCTAACCAAAATGTTATACAAAAAACAAAAAAAATTATTGGGTGTTGGGCAGGTGGGGGGAGGGGATGGGTTTATATATATACATTACAAGGGCATTGTGCATTGTCAGGGGCATGGACATGCTTGAAGCTCTGAGTCGAGGGAGGAGGGAAGGCAATATCAATGTATGTAACCTTAACATTTGTACCCCCTTATTATGATGAAATTATTTAAAAAGTCAACATAGATATAAAAATAAAAGAAAATTACAGGTCCAGTTTATTTGCAAACATTGATGAAAAATTCTAATGTGATGAAAATAAAATAAAATCCAACAGTATATGTAAAAGAAAATGCCCCATGAATGATTCTGATTTCTCTCAGGTATGCAAGAATTATTTAATATTAGAAAATCCATAAATATAACATACAACTTCTACCAATTAAAAGGGGAAAATCATAGGATCATTTTAATAGATAAAAGCATTTGCAAAGGCTCAAAATAAGTTTATTTTTTAAAAACTCTTATCAAATTAGTAATAGAAAAAAATTATAGCCTAATGATGCATATCCATAAAACTATACTATTTGGATGATGGGTACACTAAAAGCCCAGACTTCATCACTGCACAGTTTATTCAGGTAACAAAAAATCATTTGCCCTTCTAAATCTATTGAAATGAAAAAGTCTCACAGTAAACATCATGCATTCTCTTAAAATCAAGAACAACACTAAAATAATTGCTATTTCTGTTTCTCTTCAACAATGTATCTCTCACCAGTGTAATAAAACAAAATAAGAAAATCAGAGACATACAGTTTAGACAGGAATAAGTAAAAAATGTCATTTTTGAAGATGATATGCCTGTTTGTATTTAATGAAAACAGAAACGTATAGACAAATTACAAGAAGAAAATGGGAGAGCAAGATGGCTCGATTAAAGATTTATAGGCAGAAGTCAAGTGCATATCTACATTTCAACAAACAGATGATATAATTTAAAATATAATATTTAAAATAGTGTTAGTAACAGCATGTACCTATAATAGTATTTGCAATTTTTTTTATTTTTTAAAAATGTTGAGCTATTAATTGCCATATAATAAATATGTAATAGAAATGCGCCCCTATCATAAGTGAACAAACCAATGTTTACATGTCGAAACACCTTGGAGAGGACCCAGGGTAAGAAAGAGACCCTATCTTCTCTGAGCTTTCCTTGCAGCTTCTCCCAGTCTACACTGCCCACCAAAGATATTAAAGACATATCACCTCGCCCTACTTTTTAAATCTTTTGTATGAATGACATCATATTCTGTCAGGATTTAGGATTTTGTCACTCGACATTATTTGCAAGATTCACTCATATTGTCACTCCTAACTATGGAAAGTTCCTTCTGATTGGTCTAAGTTATAGTATTATGTGAACATATTTATCAATTCTACTATTGATAGTATGTTTTCAGTTTTTAGCTATTACAAACAGTGATGCTATGAAGGTTCTAGTACATGTCTTCACATTAACAGTAATGCATTTTTATTGGATATATACCTAAGAGTGAAATTGTTGGGTCAATTTGCAAAGTATTTGTACCTATTTACATTCTCTCCACAGTCTATGAGAGTTCCCACTGCTCCATATCCTTGCCAACACTTGGCACTTTCCATGTTCTTCACTGTACATACATAGGGTCCAATTTATCAATTTGTTCATTAATAACAATTTTTAATTTCCTGTTTAAGATATTTTGTTTACTCCAAGGTGCTAAAGATGTTCTATATTTTCTCCTACTGTTTTCCCTTTTGTATTTAGATTTGAATCCAGTGGAATTTTGGGGGGAAGGAGTAGGATGTAAGGCTAGTGTTAGGATTATTTTCCCAGGTGGCTATCCAACTGACACAGGACCATTTATTGAACATTCAAGCACTTCCTGGCTATTATACAATATTATCTTTGTCACAAATCAGATGACAATTCTGTGTGAATCTGTGTCTGGAATCTCTATGCCATTGGTTTGTTATTCTTTTTATGCCACAGCACCATACTGTCTTAACTACTATAGCTTTAAAACAGGCCTTGCTGTCTTGTGGAGTTAGTTTTTCATCATTGTGCTTCTCTTTAAAAGTGCACTGGCTATTTTTTTTTCTTTTTTTTGCCTTTTGTGTTTCCATAGAAATTGTAGAATTATCTTGTCAAAATATACTCACATTGTCACACACACACACACACACACACAGAAGCTCACATGCAAACATTTGCCTTACAGATACTGAGAATTAGATTGGGATTTAAATGATCCTATAGATTATTTTGAGGAGAATTGACATGTTTATTAGTTTAAATCTTCCAATGTATGAACACGGCATATACATCTGTTTAAATTTTTCATTAACTTATCTCAAAAATATTTATTGTTCTCCATGTGGAGGTCTTACAGGATTTTCTATAGATTTATTCTTAGATATTTGCTGGCTTTTGATGTTGTATTGTGGCTTACTTGGATTTATTACATTATTCAAAGCAAATAAATAAAAATAAAAATTCTTAGTCAATGATGAGATAGATGAATGAATGATGACGATTAATATTTCTGTGAAAATGAGGTTAAATGTGTCACTTTATGATAAAACTAATTCACCTATATACCATTCTAGATATTTCAGTGACTTAGATTTCAGTCCTTCAGTTACATTTTTAAATGCAGAAAATTATTAATTATGGGATTGTACAAAATGAAATTTTAAAGTGACTGGAAAATGGATCTATTTCAGGCATCTATTCTGCAATATCTCTATAAAGTTGCTGTTATACAGCTTTTGCTAGAACAGCTGCAAAACCAGAAAATTTATTTTCACATGGGACAGAGCCATCCACCATTGGGAAGCTCCACCTATTAAAGATTTACTCCTTAAATGATCCCAAAATTCTCCGTATATGGCTTTAACCCTTTGGTTCTTATTCTAATCTAAGATGCATATAGAACTAGTTTATGTCTTCTTCCATATGGTAACCCTTCTGATTATAAAGGAAGATTCTGTGTCCTTGCTCTCCTTCCCTTCCTTTCTCTGGTCTGTCTTCTCCAATTTTTTATAAATTATGATTTCTAGCCTTTCACCTCATGTATGGACCACTGTTCTCTGAATGCACTCCAGGACCCCCATGCACTCGTCACATTGTTCAGTATGTGCCTGTTATTTCTGCTATGCAAGTACCACGCCAACCATTGCACCACTGGAGCTCCTGTTATTTCAGAAAAACAAAAGTAGAATCACTTTGAACTAGCTCTTCTAGTTTCATCATTAACACACTGAAGTCGTGTTGTCATCAGAGAGGCCACCTGGCCGTCGGTCAGGGCCTTCTAAATTGTTATTTACCTTATTGATTTTGCCACTGTCATTCCTTAGCTTTGCCTGCCTTGTAACTTGACTTTGGCATTTGGGGATGTATCACAATAACTAAGCTTGAGATAGAAGATTAGCCATGCATGCACTCCCGCTAGTCTTCTCTCCCTGAGGGAAAACTGCCTCCTGCAAGATAAAATTATAACCCTAAAATTGATTGGTGAGCATAAAATCAGGATAAGGGGAATTAGTTCAGCATCTCAATATTTAATTGCATCAGGCTTTTGATAGATGGATTCATCCCCTATCGGAATAGAGATATACCTGCCACCAAAGCCAGGCAGGTTGAGTCTTCGTGTCAATGTATTCTCTCCCAGGAGAAACCCAGGGGAGAGACTGGTGTCTTTGGTCACTGATTGCCTAATGGGCTCTTTTTACTTTTCTCTATTCTGTTCTGTATATAATGAATCCCTTATTCTAAAAAATAAATCTTTCCTAGATTCACTAATTTCTTTTATGTTGCTATGACTAGGAAGCCAACTTGTCTCTTCAAGGTTACTGTTAATCTCTCATAATTTCAAGTGGATTTTATGATTGAACTCTCAGAGCATAATCATTTTTCTCCGTTTTCGCATTCTTTGGGAGCCTCTCATTACCACTCATATAAAATTATAAGACCAAATAACTAGCTAATAGCAATAAAAATGATAATATAACCACATTCTTCCTTTCTGTGACTTTTCTTGCCTTCTCCCTCTGTCACCATTTAGCAGAAGCCAGAGTTGACTCTGGGCAGTTTCACCAGAGGAGTCAAGTGAACAGCATTAGCCCTTTGGATGTCCTAGCGTACCTTGGAGAGCCACTGACACCTCAGACCGGACTGTTCTCTGCCTTTGCAGCTCAGACCGGACTGTTCTCTGCCTGGCAGCAAGTCTCATCTGTTCAACTTCCCATTTGCTTCTCGTCTTTTCTAAGTCATATTCAATTTTAGGTAAAAGCGCTTGTCTCACAAGACCATAAAGGATCAGGGAATAATGGAGGTCAGAGAAGCAGTTTAAAAGACTCATGTTTTCCATAAATATCCAAAGAGAAATTTTTTGAATATTTTTTCCTTAGAATCTCAAAAGACCCTGACAACTTGTCTTGACCTTACATATTGGTTAAAATGCAACTTTGATGACTCAGGCAACTGTAATTTATATTTTAATGTCTCTACAGAGTTTCTCAACAGAGCTATATAAGTACATGCAGAAAAGCATAATCTTTTTTATGCAGCCACTCTGAAGATATGAATACAAATTGGAGAGGAAGGTGAAGATGGGAAGCAACACCATAAGGAAAATGTGTATCGTTGTAAAAGCTAATTGTGATGATAATTACTTTCTGCTTTGGAAGCACATGGATGATGTTGGCTCTTACAATGGAATTTGTTCAAAGAAATAAAAGAGATTGGGCTATTCAACAGTGACTGAATTGTTCATTATGTTAAGAATGGAAAGCAATCTTGTAAAATGTCATCTTTTGCATTTATTTTAATTTTCAGAGAACATTTATGCCAACTAAATGTAAAATTTCCCCAATATCACTCCTACCTCATTAAAGGGGAAAATAATGTGACTAAATGCCTTTGACAAATAGTCATATTATTTAAATAATTACCCTTCTGTTTTTTTCAGCAGATACAGACAAGGAAAAATCAGGTGAAGGAGGAAAAGGGGGATTCAAGACATTTGTCAAGGACAGGGAGATAAGGAGGAAGCAACAGGAATTCATTTTCTGCTGCAGAGCTCTGCGCCCCCCGGAGGCACTCTGCAGCTGCCGTCCCTGAGTCACACTGAAGGATGTGACTGAACGGTGACGAAAAACAATGGCAAAAAATAAATCATTTCCTGTTCTGGTGTCACCAGCCCCACACTGTTTATATAAATCTGTACATCTCTTCCAGATTCTGCACAGCTGTTACTAGTCATCTGGTTAGAAATCTGCTTCCTAGAGTTTTCTCAGATGAGTTGAACACTGGATTGGTGCCTGCATACCTGGTGTGTTCCTGCTGAAGCCGTCCTTTCTGCGTGGGCTGCTGGGGCTGACCTCCTCGGCCTGTGCAACATCAGCCTATACCGCCCT
This sequence comes from Microcebus murinus, assembly GCF_040939455.1. Taxonomy (NCBI): domain Eukaryota; kingdom Metazoa; phylum Chordata; class Mammalia; order Primates; family Cheirogaleidae; genus Microcebus; species Microcebus murinus. The sequence goes on from NC_134106.1 coordinate 110,069,745, forward strand.
CATCTACCGCTGCTTGTGACCCTCTGCTTGGCTAGAACTTTTGGAAGTCGTCTCTGGCCTGAATGCTGAGCCTGAACACCCTGTTTATTTTTCCAAGCTAGCCTCATACCCACACTCTACCCACACTCTAATTTTGCTCCATTCCCATGTCTCGTGATAACCCTTACCCCCATTCCCTTAAAACATTCTCCTTAAATGAGTCTATGCCTAGGGCCTTTGACTGGAAATTATTCTGAGCCTTCCAAAATTCACTTGAAGTCACCACGATGAAGGTGAACAGCAGGACTGGAGGAGGTTCCTTAAAGAAAGACATGAAGACCAGGCCCACGTGGTGGCTCTCACCTATAATCTTAGCACTTTGGGAGCCCGAGGCAGGAAGGTCAGTTGAGCCCAGGAGTTAGGGAATAGCCTGATCAACAGGGCCAGACTCTATCTCTACAAAAAATTAGAAAATTATCCAGGCATGGTGGCATGCACTTATAGTCCTTGTTATTCAGGAGGCTGGGGCAGGAGGTTTGCTTGAGCCCAGAAGTTCAAGGTTGCTTTGAGCTATGATCATGCCACTGCACTCTAGCCTTGGTGACAGACCCTGTTGAAAGAAAATAAAGAAGAATGAAAGAAAGGAGGAAGAAAGGAAGGAAGGAAGGAAGAGAGAGAGAGAGAGAGAGAGAGAGAGAGAGAGAGAGAGAGAGAGAGAAAGAAAGAAAGAAAGAAAGAAAGAAAGAAAGAAAGAAAGAAAGAAAGAAAGAAAGAAAGAAAGAAAGAAAAAAGAAAGAAAGAAAGGAAGGAAGGAAGGAAGGAAGGAAGGAAGGAAGGAAGGAAGGAAGGAAGGAAGGAAGGAAGGAAGAAAAGAGAGAGACAGAGAGAGACAGAGAGACAGAGAGACATGAAGACCAAGTGGCAGATAAGGATAGAACAGCTCTGAGGCCAAACTTCATGCCCTAAAACATATTAATTCAGTAGAAGAAGTTGGTTGGGGGGGACAAACTAGACTGTCAAGAGATGAAGACCAAGGAAGAAAAGAAAACAGAGAATTATGAAAGAGGTAATAGACTTTTTCAGTTAGGGAAAGTTGTTTAAGGAGATGGCCATTTTAAAAGAAGTTTTAGACTTATAGCTAGAGGGATTTGTTATGAGAAAGCAGATAAATAAAAGTGTACATGTGTACTTCTGTGATTCTTGCTGAACTAAGAATAATTTTATTTATTTAAAATTGGTAACCTTTAGCATTTGCAAGTTGAAATATATTGTCCTCATAAAATAGATCTTCATTCTATTCACTTTGTTATTCCTTCCAATGACATATAAAAAGGTGATGACCAACAGACTGGGGGGAGGGGAAGAGGTGAGCAGAAGAAAATAGTTGTAGTGTACAAATTTGTCCACGTAGACACAAAATACATATGGTGACCATATCTATGAAAAAATACTAACCAAGATCTTAGGAGATTTCAAAGAAAGAATCTAATAGTAGGTTTCTTATATTTATCCAACATGTAGCATATGATAATAAAACATTTACAAGCCTCTAGCAGCATTGATAATAGGGAACTACATTTATTTCCAAAGGGAGGAAAGATCATTAACATTTTAATTTGTTTCTCAACAGTTCAATTATAACATGCTTATTGTGCTTTAACCTTAAGGGACTTAACACAATTATGGAACTGTTCCAGTGTACCTTTGTCCCCTGTGTTTACTGTGTAAAAGATTAGGTAATGTTTTAAGATCATTCCTCTCAAATATTAATATTTTATAATATCTTTCTTTCAATTCCTGCACTCTGTCTATTCCTTAGATGTTTGATGAGATTACTTCAAATGAAATGAGAGCTGTTTAACTTGCTGGAAAAAAAAACCTTCAGGTATACCTTTTAAATATGGTTCAGTAGATAACTACTTAATGTCTCCTTTGTGGATCTCATGCTAGTGGCTCCCTCTTGTCTAGAGTCCATTGGCCACTCACTTATTCATTTAATGAATAAACACATTATCTTCAGTGTATCCTTCTCTTTAAAATATTTTTATGGACTGTCATATGCTGATACCTACCTATCCTGATTTTGCAGTCTAATTATACTTGTGGATATGTAGCCAATGTTGACAAAGATATATCTCCTCAAAGTTTGAGTCTCTGTATTCCAATAAAATAATCACTAATTTGATCAACTAATTATTGCTAATAAAAAAAAACTAAAGGAAAATTCAAAAACTTACATTTTCTTCCCATATTTCACTGCTGATATGTTTTAGCCAGGGTCTTCTGTTGAAAGTTACCTTGGTTGTGCCTCTCTACACACACACACACACACACACATACACACACACACAGACACACAGACACACACAAAGATATATATATATATATATATATATATATATATATATATAGAGAGAGAGAGAGAGAGAGAGAGAGAGAGAGAGAAAGAGAGATAAACTAGAGAGAGAGAGATAAACTGTAGTCCAGACATCAGGAATAACATTCTCAGAAGACTAATTAGCCAACTGTATTTGGACTTAGGGATTACAAGTAACAGAAACCATTTGATAAATTTATAGTAAGGATACACATAAATTTCCCAGAAGCTAAAGGCATGCAATGTGAAGATGAAGAAAATTGTCTGAAGCTGGGTTTGGTTGTGTGCACATGTAGCCTCAGCTACTCTGGAGACTGAGGAGGGAAGATTGCTTGAGCCCAGGAGTTTGAGGCTGCAGTGGCTGATTCTCAAGTACGATCACAGCATGTTTCATTTATTTACTTAGCATCTAGTGCCCATTTACCAAGTGAAAAATGATTTTGAAAAGGAACAATCCTAGACCCCTGTGTCAAAGGCCACTGATTAAATGAGTTATCTGTGACATGAGAATTAGATAATTTATTTGGTGAAGAAGAGGTCCTTCATGATCTTGATTAGAAATAGTTTGGTTTTTGAAAGTGTGGAGGGGGGAGTCCGATTAGAAAGAATTCAATGGAAAAGGGAAATAAGACACTTTAAAGAAGATCTTTTAAAGTGGTTTGCTATGGAGATATTGGGAGGTAGCAGGAGTATATGGTATCAAGAGAGGGGGTTTTCTTTTTTCTTTTCTTTTTTTAGTTAAGGTGAAAGCTATTATAACTATTTGTATGTCGGTGACAATTGGCCATCCACATGCAGAAAAATAAAATTGGACTCTTACCTCATTCCACATACAAGAATCAACTCTATATGGATTAAAGACTTAGATATAAGACCTGAAACTATAAAACCAGGAGAAGAAAATATAGAGGAAAACCTCCATGTCATTGGTCTGGGCAATGAGTTCTTGGATAGGACCCCAAAAGCACAGACAACACAAGCAAAAATAGACAAATGGGATGGCATCAAACTAAAAAGCTTTTGCCCAGTGAAAGGAAACAATCAGCAGATTGCAGAGACAACCTTCAGAATGGGAGAAAATATTTGCAAATTATCCATCTGATAAGGAATTAATATCCAAAATATTTAAGGCATTCAAACTATTCAATAACAAAGAAACAATTAACCCAGGTGAAAACTGGACAAAGGACCTGAACAGATATTTCTCAAAAGAAGACATGCAAATGGCCAACAGATATATATATATATATATATATATATATATATATATAAATCCTCAATATCACTAATCATCAAGGAAATGCAAATTAAAGCCATAATGAGATACCACCTGTTAGATGGTGAGATGAGAGATAACAAATGTTGGTGAGGATGTAGTAGGAATGTATATAGGTAAGAATGTAAATTAGCACAGCAATTACAGAAAACAGTATGGAAGTTTCTCAAAAAACTAAAAGTAGAACTATCATATGATCCAGCAAGCCCTCTACTGGATAAACATCGAGATGAATTGAGATCAGCGTGTCAAAGAAACCTCTGCACTCCTTTGTTCATTGCAGCATTAATCACAAAGCCAAGCTATGGCAACAATTTAAATGTCCATTAATGGATAAATGGATAAAGAAAACATGGTGTGGGCAGGGTGCAGTGACTCACGCCTGTAATCCTAGCGTTATGGGAGGCCGAAGCAGGAGGATAGCTCAATGTCAGAAGTTCAAGACCAGCCTGAGCAACAGAAAGACCCTGTCTCTACTAAAAATAGAAAGAAATTAATTGGCCAAGTAAAAATATATAGAAAAAATTAGCCAGGCATGGTGGCGCATGCCTGTAGTCCCAGCTACTCGGGAGGCTGAGGCAGCAGGATTGCTTGAGCCCAGGAGTTTGAGGTTGCTGTGAGCGAGGCTGATGCCACAGCACTCACTCTAGCCTGGGCAACAGAGTGAGACTCTGTCTCAAAAAAAAGAAAGAAAAAAAGAAAACACAGTATGTATACACAACGGTATACCACTCAGACTTTAAAAAGAAAGAAATGCTGTCATTTCAACAACATGGATAAATCTAGAGGACATTAAGTGAAGTAAATAGGCACAGAAAGACAATACCACATGCTCTCACTTATATCTAAGAATGAATAAAATAGAATCTAAAAGAGTCACACTCACAGAATTCAGAGTAGAATGGTGGGCACCAGAGGCTGGAGTAAGGCAGGGGGGCAGGCAGAGCTGAGATGCTAGTCAGAGGGTACAAAGACTTGCACTGTGTTGGATTTCATTGTCTGTACATCAGGTTTCTCTCCAGCTGAGCATCTGTACAACAGATTAGCAGGTGGAGACCATATTAAAACTATCTAGCCTTCCCTTCTTCATAACTTTGGCCATAATCTGAATTACAGGCCACTCTAATCATCTGGCCTTTTCAATACAATCATCCTGTTAGGTACCTATTTTAAGTTCATGACTTTTTATTGTTCACTTTACTGAACTCTCCATTGTGCTGTCAGAAACTCCAATTCTATGATTATTAACTCATTTATTCTTCAATATTTTTTGCCATTTGGCATAACTGAAATCCATCTTATTCTTGAGGTTATCACTTCTTCTCCACCCCCCTCAGGTGGACACTGCTTATTCTCTTGTGATTCATATATCTTAATATCCAGATACTAATAATATTTATTGAGCACATACTGCAATGCCCTTTCAGTATTTTACCTCACACAATCTCATCAATATTATTATTAGCATTCTTCAGATGAGAAAATGTAAGCACAGAGATTAAATTTTTCAAAGCCACACAATTAGGAAGATGTAGGACAAAAAAGCTCCAACAACCTGGACCCAATTCTAGGATGCAGTCAGAATCCTCCTCTCGCCGACATGTCTCTTCCTTTTGTAAAGTATGTCCGAATATATATTACAGCAAAGATGGCACTGAGAACTCTGAAGGCAAAGGGAATCAGACGTTGGATTCTTACATATAATACTATGTCTCTCTGATACACAGAACATATAAAAGCAAATTTTAATCAGAGGTTACTAAGTGAAATGTATTAGGGATAATGCTACATGTGCCTATTAAAAGCTTCAAATAAATTGATCAATTGACAATCTATGTATGGGTTATTTCTGGGCCCTATTCTGTTTTATTGGCCTTGTGTGTCTGTCCTTATACTAGTGCCATACTGTTTTTATTACTGCATCTTCATAATATACTTTGAAATAAGAAAGTGTGATGCCTCCAGCTTTGTTCTTCTTCCTAAGGATTGATTTGGGTATTCATAGCCTTCTGTAGTTCCATATGAACTGTAGAATTGTTTTATCTATTTTTGTGAAAAAGAGGTCTTTGGGATTTTGATAGGGATATACTGTGTTTTTATTAATAGTGATAAATTTTTTTAAGTTTAATTAAGACTGAAGTTGACATTTTTTCTGACTCCATCAGAAAATTCCTCCCTATATAATTAAAATGTTTGCTTTTCCAAAAAAAAAAATTCCATCATTCTTTAAGCAAATAGGTTATTTGGGAGAAAATCCTCCTGCAAAACTCCAAATCAGTGGCAAAGTGCTCTCTTTGTTCTAGAAATGGGTCTCTGGATCCCAGTCCTTAGTCTCATTGAAAATTATTGCTACAGGAATCTAATAAGAGGCTGCTTTTGCCTCTTATAACCATGTGGTTTTCTTGGGGAGTAACTGATTGTTACAGACTTCCTGCTGCTGTTTTAAGTAAGTCTTTATTTCAGGATTCATGCATTCAGCTATTTCAAGTTATGCTATTTGAAAATTAAATCTGAAAATGTCAAAGCTTTGAATTTGCTTCATAGATTGGTTGGCATTCAATTCTAATTAAAATAAAATAACATGCATGAAACTAATGCATAACTTAGTATACATTGGGATCTCAATAAATGTCAATTCAAGAGAGGTAAGGTAACCAAAACATTTGTATCTCCATAATATTCTGAAATTAAAAAAAAATCTTAATGACAGCTTTCATTGTTCTATTTTGGTATATTAAATATTTTCTAATATTGTGAGTTTCATATTTTTGTCTTTAATATTATCTAAGTTTTACTATTTTAAATGTGGTAATATCTTAAATTTGGTATGGCTCTTTTTTTCTTACTAAGTATTCACCTCAAACTCATGTTTAAAAAAATACATGTTCTATCTATGTGCTTAATCTACTAGATATTAATTTTTATGCTTATATGCCTGTATATAAATATTTTAGGTATATTTAGACATTTATATATATACATGTCTAAATGAAATGCCATCCAGTAGAAATCTTTGGCTTTAGTTTTTTAACTGTCAAAATATTTTAATACCATGCATTACACATTTAACAAATGTTAAAAAAAAAGAAAGGTGAAATGAAAAGGAAAACATTCCACACTAAAAACGCTTACAAGAAGCCAATGATGGGGAGGAATGGCAGGGGCAATATATGTAACCCTAACAATATTTGTACCCCCATAATATGAAAAAATTAAAAAAAAAGAAGCCAATGAACATGGGATATAATGCATGATATTTCATTGGTGTAGAGACAGATGAATGAATATAAGTGAATATGTATATTTCTTTATTATAGAGTTTGTCTTTAAATTTTTTTTCGTAGCTAATTGTTGTTCTTAGAATTAATTAAACATCTTGGCCAGGAGTCATTTCACACCTGTAATCCCAGCACTTTGGGAGGCCGAAGCTGGAGGATTGCTTGAGACCAGGAGTTTGAGTCCAGCAACATAGCAAGACCCTATCTCTACAAAAAATAAAAATAATATCCAGGCATGGTGGCACACACCTGTAGTGCTAGCTACTTAGGAGGCTGAGGCAGGAGGATTGGTTGAGTCCAGGATTTTGAGGCTACAGTGAGCTATGATCCTGCCACTGCACTATAGCCTGGGTAACAGTGAGACCCTGTCTTTAAAAATAAAAGAAATAAATAAAAAATAAAACAATCTTAATGGAGAAAAGATAATGGAACTTTTTGATTCTATTTGAAATTATGAATGTTTTGTGTGTAATTTGTTTATTTATTTATTCTGTATGGACTTAATGAAAGCTTCTATAAAAAGTGGTTTTGAAAGCTGCAGAGGAGATTAGCTGAGATTTAGTTTTCATATTTAGAAAGGAGTCTCCTAACTTTGGTTCTATATATTGACATTACTATATTTTAGAGGCACTAAAGTTATTTAATAACTTTAACCACAATAAATGTAATTACCTAACTGCTTTGTGTTCTGAATACAATACATACAATAATATTCTGGCAGTTCTGGCAAACTGTCTGCAGCCAGTGTCTAAGTGGTGTTTTTCAGTGAGGAGGTTAAAATCATGTCATCTGAAACTCATGCCTGGTAATGTATTACTTAAAAGTTCAGGCAATTTAATAGCATAAAATTAGTGTGCAGGTAACTCTTACAGCAGTTCTTTGGAACTCTCACAAAATGAGGGTATTTCCAGCTGAAGTATACAGACCTGGAACAACACATTGTACTGCAAATCTTGTCTCTGAATAAGTACAGAATGAATGTTATGTCCAGAATGAAATTCATCCTGGAATTTTCTTTTAGTTCTCATCAAAGAAGCTGTTCCATGAGCAGTTATATTTATATAGATGTTTCAAGAAAACATTGATCTTATTAAAGACATTATTGAAAACCTATTTTATCTGCTATACTGTTTTTAAGAGGATCACATAAAAATAGCCCTTCATATATTTCATTACTGAAGTGGAATCTAGAAAATACTGCAAATTGGGACATATTTGAAATATAGAGCACTGAATACCATATTTCCCACAGAATACTTATGTGTTCAAATATTCTTTCAATTTATTGTCTTCCAAATAAATGCATTTATGGTTTTTAAAATGTGATAGATATTTCAGCTCTTGAGTGTAGAAAGTATTTCCCAAATTTTTGTTTTTTCTGTCACTCAAAAATGATTTCTAAACATTAATTATTAATGTTAGTAAAATTTTGTAAAGTACAATGAGTATTAAATAGCTTTAAAATCCTTTCTAAAAATTGTAGAGATTTATCTTAATTTTTTTTCCATGTTTAAAAAGTCTCTTGCTGATCATAGCAACTTCATACTATGATTAGTTAGTATCGCCAGACATGACATTTCTTTAGGGCTGTGTTCATCACTAATGTTATTAGACATAATAGTCTCTGTAATAACTACAGTTTTAGCTAAACTTTTTGTCAGATGACTTTGAGAAGATCATTATTTCTAATGCATAACATGCCTGTCAAGTTCTCCAATTTAGTGGTCAGGAAGATAAATTGATTTTCTAACTTTCTTGTTGCTTTCTTCACTTCACATTATTAGTATTACCTTCCTTCAACGGGTTTCCTTTCTTTTCTTTTCTTTCTTTCTTTTCTTGCCTTCTTTTATAGAAATATTTTAAACTAAGTATCCATTTCTAAATGTTAATTTAGATTAATAAATATTTATAAATCTATTTAAATGGTCAAGTATGATCTACAATATAATACAAAGAACTTAGCTGTTAACACTTCCACATTGCAAAGCTCTCAGTCTTTCTTCAGGAAACTCAAATACTATACGTGATAATGTGACTGTGAGTATGTCCTGGCCAACCTATATATTAAATATTAATAAAGCTTTTTAAAAACAAAAATAAATGCAGATAGTATTTTTTATATGCTCTTCTGACACCTTCAGAGAATCTAATCATTATCTTGACCACTGATCTAGTGCTTGGTATTAGAATAGTTCATACCTGAAAAACAGAGCATGTTAAATCTACAAACTATGAAAAAATATTTTTAAAAAAGTTAAATGTTGAACAGCCAAGTAGAAACATTATATTCAAATAGAAATAACAAACAATAAAATCTGACACCTATTAGAAAAAGTATACATATCAGTAATGCAATTTGAATATGAATATAAGAATATGATTGCCAGAAAACAAAAACATTAATAGCTTTTAATTAGAATACATTGGAAGGGAAGTAGGAATGAAAGCAGCAAGTTATTGAACTTATTCATAAAGAGGAAACAATATTTTAAGTTGTTAGTGTTAATATAGTCTACAACAGTGGACAAATCAATGTCAATTGAGTTCTGAAAGGAACACATGCGGGAAACAGCTCTCACTATTATGAATAGAGGGCACATATAAAAAAGCATCTTTGAAATTAAATATAATTTAAATCAGTCTCGAATACTTTTACTGACATAAAAAATGCTAGCTAGAAAGAATAAATTATACATGCCCTTAATGCTGTATTCTTTTCTTTCCAACACTTCGTTATGCAAACATTTGAACTTGCTGCAAATTTGAAAGAACTTTTTAGTGAACAATCCAAAATGTACTACCCAGATTGTACCATTCACATTTACTATACTTGCTCAATCATATTATCTATTCATCTATCCCTTTCTCCATCTATCCATGAATTCATCTTATTTCTACTTAAGGTAAATTGCAAACATCTCAACAACTTCCCCTGAATACTTCAGCATGCAGTTTTTTATGTAAAATTTAGATAAAATGAAATGCATATATCTTAAGTGTACATTCCTTGAGTGTTATAAATACATGTACCTGTGTAGCCTAAACCTCTATCAATATACAGAATATTACCACTCACTCCAGAAAGTTACCTCATTATCTTCCCAGGTAATCTCCACTCCTGCCCAAGACAACCACTCTTATCATGTTTTCCACCAAAATGCTGAACTTGTATAAAGGTGATGATCCATTAAGTATAAAGGAATTACTTGTATCCTCAATTCCTGGGCTTCTATTTTTCACAGAAAAAATTATTTCTCACCAAAAGAAAAATATTCAAATGATTCTTGTAGAATACTCATGCACCTTTCAAATAGTTGAGTAAAATCAGAGAGTTTTTAAAGTAAAAATAATCTATTAAAATGGAACCTGTGTTTACTTGGAGACTGAATTAGCCAATTTCTAATCAAATCTAAGCATTTTGGAAAGTTCTTTGCATTAAGGATGAATAATATCCACATTTGTTGTTTCTCAGCTAGTTGATTATCTCACAAATTTAGATCCAATTATGAAATTGCTAATTAGTTCAATACCAGCCACAAGTAGATATACAATAAATATCTGCTAAATGGGATAAAAGAGTGAATGAAAGAGCAATAGAATGAAATAGGAGGGAACTGATGTTTCCTAAGTGTTTAGCATATGTGACTAACAGAATGGCATGTGTTTTAAACAAATTATCTTGTTTTCCCTTAAAATAATCCTGCAAGTTAGGCAGTCTTTGCTAATACTTTGCACAATGCAAATGCCCAATCCATCACTACAACCACTAAAATTCATCACTAAAACTGCTGAAATGTTTAAACTCTAACTAAGGAGTTTTCATTTCCAAGAACATCAGAACAGCAATTGGATTATTCATCTGCCCATAGCCTTAACACTAACCTTTTTATATCCCATCATTCTGTTTGAACCAGACAGTGGTAGTTTAGGAAAGGTTTTATGAATATAAAACATTGGCATTTGCTAATCAGTTATTGCTCACTTATTCAAAACTGGAAAAACTTAGCAACTTTATTTTAGGATCAGATTTTTTTCTGCTATAGTTGGTAAGCAGAAAAACCTATAGAATTTCTGATAAGTGGAATTTATACATTTCTAGTGCTGCTTATTAAAAGCGATTAAGTTTTAATCTATTTGGGAAGTGAGATTTGAAATTTATGAGGTTATGTATCTTCAAAAACCAAGCTGAAAAGTGAATTTTAATCAGAATTAAGGGAGTCCAGATCTGGACTTCCAGTATAAAATGATGTCTACAAAGAACACATGAAAGAGACTTTCTTGATATTTCATTTAAATGCAAAAAGGAAAAAAGAAACAAAAATGGCAAAATATACAAATGAATACACAAAATAACATTAAACAAAAAATATTATACCATTACCACAAACTACCAGATAAGTGTTTATCAAAAACTAGAAGTAATATTCAGTAATTGTAAGGCTGATGACTGCTTATATCTATTATATATAATTTCCAAAGAAACATTTATTATGTTCTTTGTCCTGGGGCATAAAAGGAAATCTCTAAAGGGTTTGTAGGCTACTAAGAGTACATTACAAAATGATTGCTGATTATAGATGAAGTCTGGAGTTTGTTTTGCGGTAGTAATTCAAAATGTATTTTGCTAGGAATTTATTTAAGTTTAATGACTTTGATTGTAGGTTATATCTTTTAAAATATGCAGTAACTCCCAGTGTTGGATTTGTCATTTGACTAGTAAACTGATAGAAATGATTTAAACATTTCCAGAATTTTAATTATATTGGTTGTATGAGTGCATTTAAAGTATATTAAAAGTTATTGAATTCCTCTGTAGAACTGGGTACATCTGTCCCTGCATGAGATTTAGTTATTCCACTAAAGCCCTATCAGGAAAGCTAAATCCTGGCAATTCTTCATAAAATCCTGGAGTAAGATCTAATCTACCTGGCATATGTGCATATTGTTCTTTGCCTGTGAGCACACACTATTCTTTTGATATAGAGTGAAATAGAAGGTCATTATGTTTCTGCAAAATAATACTTATAAGAAACATCCCATCTTCAGTAATTTGATTTAGCATGTCAATGTATCATTTTGAACTTGTTCTAAAATACTAGTTAAATGTCTAATTTCCTTCTTCAACTCATCAATATACAGTGGGAAGATGACTGATTAAACTATTCTATTCCAGAAACTTATGTAAGGTAATTTCACAATTTTATTTCAGAGAGAGATAAGAGTTGGTGTGTAACTAGAATAATGCATACATGACAGCACAAGCCAGACAAATTACTTCAGAGCAAAGCCTGAAGTACATCTAATGCAGAAGAAATATAGTTCATTAAAGGCTACCTATTATTTTTATTAGGCAATTGAGAAGCTGGGAAGAAAATGACTAAGATACATAGGATTAATACACATTTACTCAAGTATATTTGTTACATTCAATAGGTCCTCAGCTATTTTAAATATAAAGATGAATATAAGAATTCTTTGACTATCTGTGAAAGTATGTGGGGGTGTACCCCCTGCACTGGGCACACGTGCAGAGTCTGATCTGGGCTGCGGTGGGCACTTGCTCTTGTCCCGGGCGGCATCTTTTCACAGTGTGGATGTGAGCGTGGACCATGACTTTTGAAGCTGACAGTTGTGTGGAAGGTATAGAGAATTTATTCATTTATGTCTCCCTGGTGCAAATATACTCCTTTATCAGAAATTTCTCTCTTTATCTGAAGTAATTTTTCCTGCCTTAAAAACAACTTTGTATTATATTAGTTTTGGGACTCTAGCTTTCTTTGGATTGGTGTCTGCACAGTACATATTTTTTTCAAACTTTTATTTTCAATATCTGTTGTTATATTTAAAGTGTCTCTGAGACCTAGAATATGTGTGGTTTTATTCATTGTTTGCTTTTAATTGAAGTGTTTAGCTATTTTGCATCTGATGTTATTACTGATATATTTGGATTTATATCTACCACCTTACTATTGCTTTCAGCTTGACCTGTTTTGTTACTTTTTCTTTCTTCTTCTTTTGAATTACTAAAACATATTTTGCTTTTTCATTTTTTTTCTACAAACATGAGAGTCGTTCACTTTTCCTTTAGCAGGTGCCCTAGAGATTAAAACATGTATCCCTGATTTATAATTTAACATAAATTGTTACATTCACTTCTTCCCTGATAAATCTTGAACCTTAGAAAACTAAAAGTATAATTAACCCCTCATACCTCTTTGCTACTGTTCCTAAATTTTTCATATATTTTATATATGAAAGACAGTATATCATCATTTTGTACATTCAACATTCATTTATATTTATCTGCAGTTTTTCCCTTTCCTTTGCTCTTTAGTCTTCCTGAATTTGGCACTTCAATCTGAGATCAATGTCTTTCTACCAAAAAATTCTCTTTGGTATTTATTTTTTTCAGTGTAGGTTGATTGAGAAAAGCTTGTTTATTTGAAATAACCTTTATTTTGGGATCCTTTTCGAAGGCTGATTTTAAGAAGTATGGAATTATATCATAGGTGATAGATATTTTCTTCCAGCAGTTTAATAATTGTATTCTGTTCCCTTTTGGCTTCCACCTTTCATGGTGAGGGGCCACTGTCACTGTATTGCTGTTACGTTAGTGTTTCTTTATTCTCTGGCTGACTTTAAGACTCCTTTATTGCTTTTCCATTGTTTTACTATGATGTAATTATGTGCAGTTTTCTTTGTATTTATCTTACTTAAAGTTTGGGTAGCTTAGCAAATCTCATACCCCTTTCGAAAAACTCATGGTCATTTTCTCTTCCAATATTGCCCCTTCCCCATTTTCTGTCTCCTCTTCTTTAGGATACCAAATTACATACAGGCTAGACCTTTCTAGAGTGACCCACCTGCCTCTTTTTTCTATATCTTTATTTGTTTTTATGTGTGTTCAGTTTGGATATGTTCTAATAATTTATTAACTTTTCTTCCAATTCACTAACCTTTGAATCATATCTATTATGCTGTTAAACCTATTTAACTTTAGTCATTGTGTTTTCACTTTAAATTTTTTTAGAATTCCAATTCTCTGGCAAAGTTATCCAATTTTTCCTATATTTTTTCTTTCTCTTGTATTTTCTTAATATTAATCATGGTTGTGATTGATTTTTTATTTAGTAATTCCAATAGTTTGATCACTTGTGGATCTCTTTCTATTGTCTATTTTTTTCTCTTACCTTTCTGGCCACAGGGTCTTATATCTTTGAGTGCTTTTAAAATTATTTTCAAATGCCATTGAAAAAATGACAGATCCTATTACATTTCTCCAGAAAGGATTTACCTTTTCATCTTCTGGTAGAGAGGATGTGATGACACTGATTCAATGGGATTGAGCTGTAGTGAGGTGGGACAGTTTTGATGACATCCTGTCACGATTCCAATTCATACTGCTCCATCCATATGGCTCTTCAATGCTTGCAAGTGAAAGCTTGCATGTTCATAAGGGTCTCTCTCCATGATAGTAAATAATCGTGCACACTCATCTCTTTAGTACCATGAGACTACAAACAACTCCACTATGCTATTAGAGATGTTTGCTAAGCTTATTAGCCTACTGTTCTATGTGGCATCAAAATTTAGCAAATGTCTTAAAAGGAAAACCAGCTAGTCAGTTTTCCATTCTGCCCTTCTTGCTGGGATCTTAGTCCCTTCAGTTGCCAATGTTGTCTCCTTAATTACATACATAAGGCTACAAAATCTCTGCGGTTTATTCTGTCTTTAAAAAGCATCTCTTACTGTGAGCAAACACTAGATTTTCAACTTTTTGCCTTGTGTACAGATTCTTCAAATGCTCTCATAAAAACAATGACCACTCACTTCACTAATACCCACTTCCTCAGAATCTGGCAGCCTCTATGCCTTATATCAGCAACAGTCTTTACATAGGTTTTTCTTTTGGTTTTGTTTTTAATCTATTGTTTCTACCTCCTGGTGGGATTGTTCTTCTTCAAGCTACTGCATTATATCATGACTTAATTCATTTGACATGTTCAGTAGTGACTACGGGATACGGTACAGGCACTATTCTGGATGCTGGGAATACAGTGGTGAACCTAAGAGTCTGTACTAGCAGAGTGACACTCTAATGAAAGTAGACCATTAAAATATATAATAATAAATATGTAAACTGTCAACTGATGATAAATCCTATGAAGTAAGATGATAAAGGGGATAGAAGGTGATGATTCCGTTTTATCTGGGATGATCAGAGAAGGCCTGCCTGGTAAGGAAACCTATGTGAAGTGAACAGAGTGACCCATGTGTATGTCTGGGGAGAGTGTTGCTGATGTGGGAAATAGTCCTAAGGCATCATCATGCCTGGAGAACTTGACCAACAGTCTGCTTGCAGCAAAATAAGGGAGGTGAAGAGTGGTCGAGAAGTAGCAGGTGGTATTTTGGAACCAGTCATCTCGGGGCTTGTATTTATAAACACATCTTAATTTAGTAGAAATAGGAAGCTATTATGAGACCTTTTATGTAAAAAGTTCACTGTGACTCTTGCTTTCCATGCAGCAGCATGGAATTGGGAAGACAAGTTGGGAGTCTTTTGCAATCATTCAGGAAAGAGATAATGGTGGCCTAGACAATCTAATGCAAAGTGTAAATGTGGCCTCTTGAACTAGACTGCCTAGGTTCAAATGCTAGCAATGTCAATCATTAAAGAATCCTGTGCAATTTCTCTGTACCTAAGTCTTAGAAATGGAAAGGCTGAGGAACAGGTAAAGAGCTTTAGATATGATACATTTGAGATGCCAGCTGAACATTCAAGAGGAAATGTGAATTACATTCTGGAGCTCCATGGGAAGGTGCAGACTGAAGTTAAACACATGGATTGGTCAGAATATGTACTATATTTAAGGCTATGAGATTAGATGTGTTCCTCTAAGATTTAGGCTATCCGGTACAGAATCTGAGAAGACTGACTTGTGATGAAGGAGGAAAATCACAAGATAGTAGTGCCCAAGAGACAATACTAGAAAGTATACATAAAGGAGGGGTGATTAACAGTGTGAAGTGCTACAGATGGTTAGAGGTCAAGTACAATACCTGAGAATCAGCCATGAGACCTGGCAATGAGGTTGTTCTGACCTTACTGGGAGAAGTTACGGTAGAGAAATGAGAAACAAAAGGCTGAATAAAGAGGGTTCAAAGAGAGAACAGGAAGACAAAAAGAGAAGGCACCAAGTTAGATAAATTTTATGAAGAATCTTGGTGCAAACAGGAGCAAATGAGGAAATACCTGCAGGAGAAGCTGAGACCCTCTCTAGTGACAGAGATGCGAATGTCACTTTACTCTCATGAAGGTTCTGTTCAGCCAATCTTCAGGCTGTAGAATCATCCTTCAGTTCATCTGGGGTGACTGAAATGACTTGTGTCTCTCCCTACTTTCTTGTTCAGTTGTTAGACTAAACACTTCTCTTGGCTGCTGTTTAACTTCTCTTGGTCGTTCCTTGAAAGGCTCAGTAATATTCTGTCATGTTGTGAAGGTTTAAGCATCTTTACAAGAAAAATCATAGGCTCAAAGTCTTATTGTGCTGACCCACAATTTTGAGTTTTTATGCTATATTATTCTGGTGCCCAAGTAGTTAGCTGGCTTATCAGCAGTTACATCTCAACATCTCTCTTTTATCCTCCACTGGTTATTATGAAAACTGTAATTTTGATGTAACGCTAGAAAATATTCTGAGGTTTGGGACAAGAAGATTGTGAGGACTAATTCTTGCAAGTACCCGGGGGTATTCTGTTCATCAGATATCAACAGATTAACACAAAAGAAAATGGAGTGTATAAGTTTACTAGGGCTGCCTAACAAACTACTATGGGTGGCTTGAACAACAGAGATTTACTTTCTCATAGTTCTGGAGGCTGGAAGTCCAAGATCAAGGTGGCGGCAGGTTTTGCTGTTTTTAAGGCCTCCACCCAAAGCTTGCAGATGGCTGCCTTCTCATGGCATCCTCCCTGGTCTCTCCTCTGTGGGTGGGCATCCCTGGAGTCCCTTTAAATGTCTAAAATTCCTCCTCTATGACACTAGTCAAAATACCTTAGGGCCTGCCTTAAGGACCTCATTTTAACTCAATCGCCTCTTTAAAGGCTCTGTCACGAAATACAGTCACATTCTAAAGTACTGGGAGTGAGGATTTCAACGCATGAATTTGGGGGAACACAATTCAGCCTGTACCTGCAGTAATCTCTTTCATAAGTGCATAACATATTTTTAAAATGATGAAGAGGAAAACTGCTAAAAGCAGTATGAAAACCAGTAGTGTCAACTTAGATCAAATGAGAACTGGAATAATACATTTATAACTAACATTTATTGAACCTCTGCTATGCTACTGTATATATTATCCCACATACCTGGCCCATCCACAATGTGTGTACGTGTACATGTAATATATATACATACGTATACATACATATGTCACTGGAGAAAGCCTGCAAGGGAGTTACTACCACTTCCCAGATGAGGACACTTGGGCTCTGAACTTTAGTCCAATAATTCATCAAAGTCTTAAATTTGCAGAGGTATCTGAATTATTAAAAATGTTACATGCATCATATACATTTAACATATAGTGGTCATGGCAGAGAAGAGAGGTGTATATAATATAATTTAGAGCATTTTAAATAAAACATTGTTAAAATAAAGTAACCATACACCATAAAAAGATGAATTTTAGTTACCTGTGCTTTGCTTTTCCTGATTAGAGATAAATGTGATGACAGAGACATGACAGAAACTTGTTCACATTTTAAACCTAATTCTTTCTTTTGCTAAGTGAAGTTTGAATGAGTGATAATATGAAAGTCTTGGTGCAAATTTTGATGAGATGGTGAAGTTGTAATCATCTTCTCTTTAGAAGATGATTCTCCCCAGAGTGATTATCAAAAAATTGAGAAAACATGCAAATATCTGCATGCTATAACCTGCCCAAATAGATTTGATGTATTTTCAAAAATATTTCCTTTTGCAATATATAGTTTATGTATATTTTAGAATTAAAATTGTTACATAAACAATGAAAATCAACAGCTACCTAATTATGTACACAAGTCATAATTTTGCTTCAATTACTTCTGCTTGGTTTGGAGTTCTCAGTGACAATTTGATGAATCATCAGGTAATGATTTAGAAATCAAATATTTAAAAATCCTGTTTAAAAATTAATTTTAGGGCTATAAAAATGAAACAGTACCTTCAATCTGTGTCATGTCTGCATATATTCATCCCATAAAATTAAACAATATTCATTTTGATGTCTTTGGAAAAATAACAGAGCAAGTTTGAAATATATATTAAATTCAAATTTTAAGAAAAGGAAAAAAAGGAGAAATAATCTATTTATTTCACAATAACTTTCAACTTCTAAAGATAATGGAGGAGGACAACAGTGACATTCAAGAGGACTTGTAAAACAATTTTAATTTTTACTCAAAATATATGAGATGTCATCATTAGCCCTTATCTTTCACACTTGAAAAACGGAGACAATTGTTCAGGAAAGGAAGGGTAACTAACAGAAACTATTAGATTTTAAACTCAAGTTTCAAGAAAAATTCAGATAAGGCAGGTACCGGTAAGAACCCCGATACTTTCTCATTGTCCAACATTGCCAAACACATTTTCATATATATTTCATAAAAATATAAATATTAGAAATAGTATATTTAATATTAATTTTCTTTCTAAATAACATGATTTCTTGCTTTAAATGAAGGCTCCCTAATAGTGTCGCTTACTTTATAAACTGTCCTGCAGTTTTGTGGGATTTTGTAAATTCCAATTTATTTAGAGAATAAATATCACATACCCAGGGGTAAGCTATTTTTTATCACCACCAAATGTAAGTGGTCAGTATTTTGCAATAAAGAATTTCATAGCATTTAACAGAACATTACTGTACCATAAGTGGATTGACTAAATTGTGGGCCTTTGTATATAGACAGATTCTGATAAGAAAAATATCTTTAAATATAGAGATGAAAAAAAGAAATGCTAGGAATAAAACTTAGCTTCATGAAATAATTTTTAATACCAAAAAATGCCAAACCCAATACAATTTGAAGGAAAATGATGAAAAATGTCCCAACATAAACTATAATTAGGATAATATTGACTTTTTTTAAGGAAAATTGCCAATTCATTAGCTGATCTTTATATGGAAACAAAAATAAAGGGCTTTTTCATTATTTTCAGGCACAGGGAGGATACCACTGCTTTATTAAAAAAAAAAAGAAGAAGAAGAAGACTAGATTAAATGTGAACATGTAGACCCCAAATGTGTAGTAAACTATCCCCATACCCCAACATGGCCATATATGTTATGTACTTCCAGTTAATTCTGGCAATCCAGAGAAAGACATTACAGCCTAACTTAAAATAGTAAGACATAAACACAAAACATTAAAAAAGCCAAACAACAACAGAAATAAGACCCTGTGATGATGAATTTTGTTCGTACCAATAGTTCAGAACTCCAAAAATCTGCTTGCAGATAGCAAGAGTGCACACGGCACCCAAGGCAGGTCCTGTGTGTACAGTCTCCGCAATGCAGTATAATCTCCCACCCAGCAGCACTGACAGAGCGCTCAAGTGTAGTGAATGGATGACGTGGCTGGTTCTCTGACACCATAAACAAGAGTGGTCAGTGCCATTATTCACATGTGTTTGGCCAAATATAACTCTTGGGAAAACACTGGATTTTTTTCTTAGCAAGCAGTTTCTCATTAACAAGTTCTGGTCATTAGTGAACTATAATGAATCTTGGCTCAATTCTTTGCTTTGTAGGGCATTTGTTAACTTTTTGCCTCTTTTTAAAACCCCAGTGTTGCTTGTTAGGCAGCCACTAAAATAAACTCCCCCCGTTTTCAATTTACTTCTCTTACTTTCCCCTAAAGTGGACCCCATGTAAACCTAAAAACATACGGTAATTTAATATACAAGGTTTTTCAAAGTGCAAACTATGTTACAGTTTTATAGGCTTCATTTAAACACAGCACTTTATACAATACAGTACAGTTTGAGATTTCCACTCATAAATTACACCATATAATAGACTAGTTTAAAAGGAGTGACCACTTAAAGTAATGCAAAGCCTTCTTACACAGGTTAATACAATTGAACTTTACAAGCTTTGTTCAGACCAAAATAAAGTTAATCTTACACTTAATCACATATATACATATTTTAAAATGCTCTTTAAATGCATAAGTACAGATAAATTTCTTGAGTATAGATAGACACATTTGCCTACAGACAGATAAACTCTTATGAATTATCTTATAGTTTGGGTTTTGGTTTACACACATCGTATACAATACTAAAATAAAAACTGGGGTGGGGGCAGTTCATTTTATTTCTTTCTGCAGAGTCTGCTCCC
The DNA here is from genome assembly GCF_040939455.1 of Microcebus murinus. Taxonomy (NCBI): domain Eukaryota; kingdom Metazoa; phylum Chordata; class Mammalia; order Primates; family Cheirogaleidae; genus Microcebus; species Microcebus murinus. Next base: position 110,090,049 of record NC_134106.1, read on the forward strand.
CCTGCAACTCTTTCTGAAGGGTTCTTGACCGTTGGAGAACCACACTAAGTTCTTCAATGACCTTTGATGGTAACTTATGATCAGAGTCCAAAGTAGCTTTGCTATTCCTGTCCTCAGTCTTCCTCAGTGTCTTTAGGCCTTTATGGCCTTTTTGTTGTCCATGTAGGGCCTCAGTTTCTGTGTCCTCCAGGCAGTTGAAACTCCGATGTTTCCGGGTTCGGCTTCGAAGCCTATCGTCTTTGTGCTCCAGGCACTGGGCCACCATGGAGGCCCTCTCCCTCAAGCTGGCGTCCCCAGGCGCTCTCTCGGGCTTCTCACTGAGCCGCAGCCTTTCAAGCTCTGCTCTTGCACTCTAAAAATAAAATTAAATGTCTCACAGGAAGGCAAGAGTTGGCACTACTTAAGTTTAAAAAATGCCTTCCACATAAAAGTTGATGCCTCCTACAAAAGAGCGTGTTTCTATGATTTAGGTTCTAACTTTACTTTGATAGTAAGTGGCATGTCCAAATTTATGCACTAGTCTTAGAACTACAAAATCAAGTACACGCAGTCCCCGACTTACAATGGCTTGACTTATGATTTTTTGACTTTATGATGGTGCTAAAGCAATATGCATTCAGTAGAAATCATACTTCAAATTTTGAGTTTTGATCTTTTCCCAGGCTAGCGATATGTGGCGAGATACTCTTGCAGACTGGGCAGCAGCAGTGCCACGGCTCCTAGCCAGCCATGGGATCACTAGGGCAACAATGGACACAGTGTGCTGGGTGGCCGGGTGAGCCTGCCCAACTGTAGGCTGACGTAAGTGTTCTCGGCATGTTCAGGGTAGGCTAGGCTAAGCTATAATGCAGGTCAGGTGTATTAAATGCATTTTCTATTTATGATATTTTCAACTTAACGGTGGGTTTATTGGTTGTAACCCCGTAAGTTGAGGAGCATCTGTAAAATGTAATCCCTGAAGTTCATTTTAACATGCATTTAACATACTTCTTCAAAGATGGCTTTCAGGTTAATTATTCAAATTGACTCTCATTTCAAACTCGCTTCTCACTCCTGCTTGGTTGTGTCCAACTGCGTGTGTTTCTGTGGCTCCTACAGTGTTATACCCACAACACTGAGGAAAAAGGTCTCCATGCCCTGAGGCCACAGTCAGGGCAACGCTCTGTGCCCCAGCCCCTCTTCCAGAATCACAGCACCGGCCAGCAAGCTAAAGATGCAGAGGAGCACTGTGCAGAGAAATCTGTGTAACTTCTTTTTCCTGTTTGTTTTTTTTTTCCCTCCTTCTAACATACTTGACTAATGAAACTTTTCCCCCCTCATATAATGCCTATTAGATCTCCCCAGGTATATTTTTTAAAAGACCGAAATGTTTATATGCTTATGCATGAAAATTCACTTTTGTGTCAGTGGATTAGGGTGCACATTCATTCAGTGACGGTAAGGGCCTGCAGGTACCAGAAGCGCATTGCGACAGGACACCTGCAGTGGGTCAGACGTCGAGTTTTTAAACTAGCATACAAGACGTCATGTGACTGGCACCAGCTGGTGCACAGAGCTCCCGTCAGAGTCTCACAGGAGACTGCAGCTCGGTCAAGTGTAACATGTGAGAATGAACAACAGAGAACCAAGCACACAGGGAGATAAGCCGCAGAGAAAGGCTACCCAAGAAACTGGGTCAGGTTGCAGGTGGACGTAGGAAAAAAATGTGTTTTATTCCCCACAGTTTTTTTCAAAGTTTTCTCCATAAAAGTTGCAAAGCATTAAAGGCAGAAAGCATTAAAGGCAGAAATCTCAAGACTTTATTAAGTTATGAATGTTTGAAAGAAAGAAGATAAAATGAAAACTATACTAAGTAAAGTACAGTAATTAAAGATGCCCAATATAATAATGTTTAAAAGGCAACACCTCATCTTTCCCTATTTTGTTTTTCTCTGTAGCACTTACTGTTTTCTAACATAACAGATATGCTATTCATATTTCCTGTGATTATCTGAATGCCCTGCTAAAAAGTCAATTCAATGCAAACTGGGTTTTTGAATTTTTACTTTTGTTTGATTTGTCTGAAGTGTGAGCCTAGTACAGCACCTGCACATACGAAATTATCAATAAATTCTGAAAGAGTAAATGAAAAAACGTTAAAAAATGTCAAATATAAACATTTTGTTCTATTTTCCATAATTTCAGATCTAAACATAAAATTACAGCAGAAAAACTCAAGCTGAATGAAAATATTTGCATGAATATAATCTATAAATAATTTTTTAATTTGGAATTTTCTGACTATGACTATAAATTTTAAGCTAAATATATTTCCTCTACTCTAAAACTTATAGGAAATAAAGGTTTAAATTAACATCTAGCTTCATTCCAAAGTTTCATTAGAATATGTCAAAGTAATAAGAAGTAGTGGTGATGGTTGTACAACAATGTGAATGTAACTAATGCCATTGAAGTAATGGTTAAATGGGAAATTTCACATTATATGTATTTTACCATAACAAAGTAAAAATAAATGAAACAGACTTTATAAATAAACATTAATCTTATTAAAAGTTTCACTTGGCATTCATTAATTGGGGGAAAATTAAGGATAAATATGGAGTGGTTTTATATATCAGAGTAACAGTTCTTATTATCTTTCAACTATCAGCAGAAAGACTCCAGGGCCTCCGTTAGTTGCAGAATTTAGAGCCAAGTAGTAATACACATAATGCTGAAATTTCCAGTATACTGTGATATTAGCCTAAATAATACAATCTTATAGGAAGGTGGGAAGATATGACAGAAGTGAACTGTTAAGAGTTAGAGGACAGGACAGCGAGGAAGAACGGGAAACGCAGTGCTCTTCGCACGATGCCATGGTTTGCTGAAGTGCCTTGCATGTGGTGGGAAAGGAAAGACAAAGCCACGGATACTGGGAAAAGGAGGATGTAGTTTATACAGTGCCCCGTTCTGCAAGAAGGCATTCATAATTTCAAAAGAGAGGTAGATAAGGTATGAAAGTAGGAGAGCAAGAGTCGGCTTGCTCCAGGCAATGCCAGTTCATGTCACAGCGTGTTCAGAGAAAACCAGTTTGAATGGAAGCGATGATTTGAAATGGAGTCTCTCTCTCCCGCCTGTAGAGAGAACAGTTCCTGCTGTCATGGCCAGAGGTAGGTACTACAGTGCAGGTGTTCTCAGAGCAAATCACTCACATGGCTTGAGTCTGCGTCTCCATATTTTCCATTAAATCTAGAGATGCCGGCCAATGGTTATGGAGGTCCCATGATACCAAAAAGTGGTATGACCAATATGTACAGATTACACTAGAAATTTCTTAAATGACTTTTGCTAGTAAATTCACTGTGTTAGTTGATAATTTTCATATCACAAAACATCTAATCTTATCATGAAATTTAATCCTCATAATGCTTTGGATGTTTTAAACTATGATTAAATATAATTATTCACAGTTTAAAGTATATGATCTATATTTTAAGATGCGGAAAAAGAAATAACGATTTGTCCAAGGTCACATAAGTGAGAGTTTAGAATGAGACCCCAGCCTGGCCTTTCTGAAACCAATGTGATTCTTTCTACCTGATTCTTTCTACCATATCAAACTGTGCTCCAGGATACTGAAAGGGAACAGGGGATTAATGTCACTATTTTCTGCTTCAACTGTATCATTCTTCCTTGTTCATCATTTTTGTTTTACAGATGTCATTCTTAAATGGCAATTTTGAAAACTAGTGAATTATCCCATATCATCTTGTAAGTTCCTTATTATTTTGTCTCAATATATGTTAAATATATGCCAGGCATATGGTTATAAACTCTCAGGCATAAACTCATTTAACCATCACATCAACAATATAAGGTGCCCCACGTGCTTACAGATAAAGAAGCTGAGGACAATGGCGTTGAGTAAGATCCCCATGATTTGACAGGGAGTGAGCAGGAGAGCCACAGCCCTATCTTGCTTGTACATTCGTAAACATTGTGTTTGGCTCTTCATGGGTGATTTTTTATTTTTTTACTTTTTATTCAACAACTTACTTTCTCTGGCATATTCATCTGGCTCACTACTAAGTTCCTTGGTTAATTTTAGAAATCACTCCCTCCACAAAGCCTTCCCTGCCTGGATGAGGTACCGTCACATGAAAGCAAGGACAATTCCCCAAACTTACTAATCTGGCAACAACTTGTTTCAGAAAGCAATTCTTCTTGAACATATCCTTTGATTGGCCAAATTTGTCAAATCACTAAATCACATTTACTAATTTTACAAAAAAGCTTAGTTTATTTTAATGACTCAAATTTTCCAGAAATATTGCATTAAATTCTTTTAAAAGCCTTTATCAATTACCTCATAGTTTTGGTTCATTGGTTTTCCTTTACATATCTAACAAACTTAGGTATGTTAAAAATTCTCTAAAATTGTGGAATTGGGATTAGCTTAATAAACTACCGTGTATTCAATCCTCATCTAAACTGGATGCGGGTGAGGTGTTTTGATCCTAACAATCTATCTTCTGTTTTGCTCCATTGATCCCAAGGCAACGTCAGGAGACGCTGGAGGCCTGCAGGGCATGTCCCCTCCCTACGATGGCTTCAGCTGTTCAGCCCGTGTTCCCTAACCTGGGTTCCTGTGTGACTCTTAGAACTTTAAGTTTCTAGATTATATGAGGAACCCAGAGGTCCGCAGAGCCATTACTACCAAGAAAAACTGTAAATACAGAAAAGAGGGAGGGACAATGTCATATTTTCTTGGAGATTTAGTCTTTCCTTTGATTATACCAGTGCAGAAGAACTGAATAGGAAACAAAGGACCATTATCTTTGAAGCTTTTATCTTTTAGAGAAGGAGTTTACAGTGGGATAAATGTTCAAGAAAAGATATGTACAATTTTTTTTTTTTTTTAAATCTGATCACTAGATTAAAAAGGCTTTAGTCTGTCAAAAATTATTTCTGTTTGGACAGCAAAAGACTCAAATAGCTTAATCCCAAATTTAGCCTCCAATAAGATAAAACAATTTTTAAATGCTTTTCTTTTCACTTGGAGGAATCAATTAAGGCACTGAAACAGGCACTGGTCCTACAGTGGCTAATTAGTTTTGAGAGTAAACAGCCTATGTCCCTTGCTGAAGAGACTGAACTCCATGTCAAGATCGATGCTGCTTACATTCTCCCAGTCCTCGAGGTAAGAAGGAAAACAAACAGCAACCTTCACAAGAGATGTCAAGTCTTTATTGACGCTCAGGGGTCACCTTGTAGTTCCTTAAATTAACTGAGATACCATATTGCTTCCCAAACCCCTGAAATTGGATTATATTACTAGAAAGTCTAGTTACCATAGCTCCAGACATATTCTGCCCTGGGCTCACTCCAAGGGTTTTTATAAGTAAACTTGTAAGACTAATGTGAGACTGTGATTTTATCATCAGGATTTCTACACACATATTTAAAATTTCTTGGCTACTTTAGAAGTAAGAAAGTATTATTGTTTATATGCAATTGAGTGGTTGATGATATTAAACTAAAAGGTGTAGGGTTATTCATAATGTTTTCTCGATGTATATGACTATTTCTTAGCTTTTCAAAGGGATTATCACTATGCTTTTAAAGCCAATGAAGTAACTAATACACTGAATCACATTAAGACACAGGAAAACAAATGCTATAATTTAATATTAGGCAAACAAAATTCTAACCTACCTCGATATTTCTCCAGGCTTGGTTTGCATTTTTCTCATGCTGGATGGGAATTAGAGGCAAACCTCCAATTTTGGGATTTTTGGTTATTGAACGTTTCCGTTCCTTTCCGGCTGGTGGCCATATATCATTTTCATGCTGTGGAAACACAGTTTCTTGCTGTTGGTGTGTGATTTTTATTACGTGTATACCATGTTACATAGTTATTGGGCTCCTTTTCCATATATCCAAATCAAACGGTCTGCTTTCCATGAGAATGCCATTTGTAATTATGATGTTGACTCTAGTGGTGACAGCACTTAAGGACAGGAAACTCTTAAGCAAAGCGAGCTTTGAGGTCTCAGTTCAATTTCTAAGTTTCAAATACATGCCTCCTGTACTATTTGTCAAACCCAAAGGAGAAAAATATTTGAAGAAACCTGCAAATCTCTTTGTGGAAGAAAAATAATACACTTGTTTTACATTTCTAGGCCCTGTAATTTAAGTACTTATCATTTATTTTCTCTCTACATCAAAGATGACTTTAGTGCAAAAATAATTTGATCTTGTATATCCCAAATCAACCTAAGGCATGGCTATCAGAAAAATTAGATTCATTTCATGACCTTTTGAAAAATGCTACTTTTTCATCTAACTGAATTCCAAAGAAATGTTACCTTTTTACACAGACATTTATATTGAAAATCACTGTACAATAGAGAGTGTGGCACATTTGTTCCCAAATTATTGACTATATATTCTGGCCCACTAAACAATTACAGGTCTGACTGAAGAAAAGTTAATTTTGCAATGGGGATAAATATCCACAGGTAAAAATATAAGCTATTGAGTGATTAATCCTTGAGATATAAAAGAAAAACCTTTAAAGAATTTTTCTCCTCCTTAGGGTAGATTAACCTTTCAGAAACTGGGAAAAGGAAATTTTTTTCATATAATAATCTAAGAAAAAATATAGAATAAAATGAAAAGTTTACAGATGTTCTAATGAAATGAAAAACTTTTGCTAAACCATATATCTAAATGCCTACTCTTTATTTTCCTCAATTCTTAAGATACATCAGCAGATTCTTGTTCCATGTGTGAAGTTAGTGTTTTAATGTATTGTTTTATAGCAAATAGTTCATTTAAACAAACATTTGCTGTGTATCCATTATGTAACAGCTAAATTTTATTGAGGGATATACAGCCTGGCTTTGTGCTTATGAATGTACATACATTATTGCATATAACCCTCAATGATCCTACTATATAGGTTATATTATTAATAGATGTGTGTATCACTTGGGTTTTGGTGAACAACTTACCTTGGTTCAGCAAATCTGTACTGGTAGATTATGCAACATTTCAATGAGAAAGTTACAAGTTGTATATTATTTTTATATCATGGTACCAAACATGGTAAAAATAACATTCATATTATATAACTGGGATATTCTTAACATGTAAGGCTGCGAGAAAACTGGCTGAGAAGGAATTAGGAAATTCTGTGAATTATACTTACACTTCTAAGTCATTGATGTATATGCTAAATGATATTTTGGGAAACCTAAGAGAAAATGAAATTCCCAAGTACATATTTCTTTTTATGAAATAATATACAACAGTGTGAATACTGGCTAATTAGCTTTCACTGGATAGATCTAACAGGCATTTTTTCCCAACAGAAACTTTTAGATCTAAGTGATATGTTCTGATTTCACATTTATAGTTATTTGTAAATGACTTCAGAAGTCCATAGAAGGAATTATAAAGCTGAAGATCATATTTTCACTTTAATCACACCCAAAAATCACACCCCAAAATCTCCATTCTGCCTCTCACTTTCTAACTTGACCTCCCTATCTTTCCAGCTAACTTAATTTAGTTTCACTCACTAAGTTTTGACTCCCTGAGACTTCCAATCCACTGACCACCACCATTCTTCTTGCCACATTTTTCCCTACTTCACTCATTGCCTGGCTCAGATTTCATGGTCCATCAGTACACTCCCTTCCTGGTCAAAATTTTATCTGATTATTTATTTTCTTGCTCCTTCTTCCTCTACCATAACTGCCTGGTAAAGCCCCAAACCTAGTTGAACACAATTCTACTCATTCCATGGGTACCTGCCAGTTGATGGAGGACAAAACTAGAAGATTACCCTGTAGAGTTGTCTCACTTTCAATTTAACCTTAAATTTCAAGTGAACCCTCAGTACCACCTTGACGCTCTACCATAGGACAACTGGCTTCCACACTCTGTCGAGATTATTTCTCTCCTTTTCCTCTTCCAGTACACTTCTAAAATCCGTCCCTGCCTTACATGTCGTGAACTCATTGATTTAATTCAAAAAATTTTTTAGTAATCACTTAAGAAAATGTGATGAATGACGGTGATCTAGCACCTCTTATATTTTCCTGGATAGAGCTTGAGCCCATTATCCAAAGTATCACAAGATTGGAAGAATGGGCACCACATGTGCTCACCATCAAATTGGCACTAACTGATCAACACTATGGTGCTCACATGGTATAATATTCTCCAGGGATTAGGGGGTTGGGAGTGGGTAAACTCAGAACTAATGGACACGGTAAGCATAGAGGGGAAGGGCATGCCTCTAATCCTTGCTTGTGTGAGACAAAGTCATAAAATGTAACCAGAATGTTTGTACCCTCATAATATCCTGAAATAAAAATAAATAAACAAACAAACAAACAAACAGAAAATGTGATGAAATGTACCAGTCTCCCTGTATCTGTAGCTATATACATGATCTTCTTTTTTCTTGCAATCAGTATTTGCTCTGATTGCAAATAACTTTTCTCCAGTCATATCTTTAATTGCTCACTGGGCCAGAATATGTAGTCAATAACTTGAGAATAAATGTGCCACACTCTGTTGTGCAATGACTTTCAGCAATGATGAACAACTGTGTACTCAATCATATTGCTCTGTGTCTGCTCAAGGCTTCTGTTGGTTTAATAATCCTTCTCCTCCTCTATCAATTTCTTCCTGCAGTTACTGGACTGTCTCCATCAGAACACATGAAAGGACACACTCTCCCATCTTAAAGACAAACAAATCAAAACCTCAAAACCTACCTTGACCTCTTGTTCCCATCTAGTCACAGTCTCAGTCATCTACATAACAAATTACTTGATAAAATTTTCTGCACCCATCGCCTGGCTTTCCTCCTACCACACTCCTTATCATTTCTTTTCCTGTTTTTTATCTTCTGCCTAACCTTTAAATTTTGAAATGCCCAGGGCCTGTCTGCTCTCTCTCCCTACCCTCTTTACCCCACATCTCATCTGATCCTATAGCTTCCAATACAATCTAAGTGCTGACTTCCTCCAAATTTACATTTCAGCCCCAAACTTTTGCCTGAGTTTTGATCCAAACATCCAATCTGCTGCTCAGTGTATGCACTTGTGTATCAAATAGTCATCTTAAATTTCATGTGACCAAAACAGGACTCTCAATTTCCTTCTACATTTCTGACAATTCCACTCACACTCCTAAGTTGCCCAGGGCCAAAAACATAGGAATCTTCCTTGATTCCTACCCCTTCTCTCAAATTGCTATAGCCAATGAATCTGAAAGCCAATACGGCTATACTTTCAAAATATTCCTGAATCAGAACATGTCTAACCATTCCACTCTCATCTGAGCTGATATCTTCTTTCATGTAGCTATTCTTTCTGCTTCCATCTTTGACCCCCTACATGGTAAACTCAACAATGTGACCAAAATTATTATTTTTAATTAAAATAGATAATATCCTTCCCCTGTTTCAGACCATTAAACATCTCTTAACATCTTCCCTTCATGATGTTGATGGAATCAACCAAGATGGTGACATCTCAGGACTGGCCCCTCTCCTGGAATGACCCTCCTGGACACCTGCATGCTTCCCCCTCATTTCGGACGGGTCTCCGTCCAGCTCACTGGCCACCAATTCGTAAAGTTATTCCCTGAGAACCTTTCTGAATCAGTGCCCTTCCTTACCTTACCACACTTTCTCCTTATCCAGCATATTTTTTGATTGTTTCATGTTATCACATTGATATCTATTTGAAATTTTATGTGATTATTTTTCCTCCCCTCTTTCCTATTTTAGAAATACTTTATGTACAAGTCAAATAATTCCCTTTCTCAGGGAATTCTCAGGGAATTTTAGTAGGGAAGGTAGACATGAAATAACGGCTGTAGTGGAACATGCAGGATGGTGAGGGTGACAGCCGAAAGGTCTCATGGTCTGGCTGTCAGGGGGAGTTTCTCTGAGAATGTGATACTTAAGCTAAAATCTAGAGGACTTTTGAGGTAGGGTGAGGATGGGGATGGATATTATAAAAGTCTTCCAGGTGGAAGAGCTCACTGTAAGGGGCTTTTACTGTTAATTAGCATGTATATTTGTGTGTGTACAGTATTAATGTATATATTAACATTTGCTATTTTGCTATTTGTTTCCCTATAGAGATGAGCCTCAAATCCTTAAATCCTAGAAGGTCTCTGTGTTTACCTTAAGGGAAAAGCTAAATAATCCCAAGAAGTGAAATGAACAGAGGAAAGGTAATTGGGCCAAGTCTCTGGGACCAGGACAAGGAAGATACGTGAGACCGTGAGACTGGGAGAAATTACATGGTTGTGCGCCAGGCTCCGCTTCCTGACTCTCCATGCCTTGACTTTCAACTACAGTCTACTGACTTCAGTAATAGAGACAAAAACATCAATTTAGTTGTACCACAAACAGACATGGTAATGGCTTTTGATTCTATGATCCCAACTTTACTAAAGTATTTCAAATCTAATTTTTTAAAGTAGAGTTTAAATATCTGAATTTTAAAAAGTTATAAAAAAGAAGGAAAAAAAGGCTCTAAAAAATTAGCAGCCAGTCTCTTTCTGCAAATACATTCCCAGGTAGTAACTGTAAAGACAGGTTGAAAAGAGCCATGTTTATTAACCACTTGAAAGGTTAATAAATTAAATCAACATAGAAAATGGTTTTCAAAACAAATAAGAAGCAGATTTTGAGGTAAGTTAACTACTTCTTTATAAGAGAAACAGGAGAGTACCTCCTCACTAATTAAGAATGGCAACTTAATCGTTACCAATGAATTTCAATGCTCTGTGAGAAACACGGGTGGGAATTCAACAAGACAAGATTGGGAAAGGAACCAATCCAATTAATGGTACTATTTAACCCTTCCCCAAAAGGGTGAGTCCTCCTCTATGGAGGAGGCCAAATGCAGAACTGAGTACAAGCATTGGCCTCAGACACCCCGCGTTTAAACTAGTAACGAAATACATGCTCCTGAGCCATCAACGGAACCTGCATTTTGCAAAGCCAAACAACGTCATGCACTCTTTGTTGTGAGAATACATAAGTAAGTTACCCTTATGAAGTATGTAGGACACAGTAAGTTTTAAAGAAAGGTAGGTTCTTGTCCTTGTTTCTGGAAAGGCAGAGGTGGGGTGAGTGGAGAACAAGAAGGGAAATAGGAGTCTTTTCTAAATGAAGATCTGTGTGGGACTCCACTGTAATGACTGCTTAGACGATTCCCTTTTGCTACACAACTGACTTACAGCAACACACCTCTCCTAAGCCAATGAGCTGCGGGGCTGGCAAAAAAGAAGCTTCACAAAAACAATGAACTCTCTTTCAAAAGGTAATCAATAAATCTGGACTTCTGTACACTATTTTTAAAAAAATGAATGGGAGAATAAAATTTTATATCAGTTGTATACATCTAAAACTTTTATTAAAAATTCTTTGAAAATCAGCACCACACTAATATTTCCTGTAAACAAAGTTCTTATACTCTACTAGAGAGCTGAAACAAATATCATACCTGGGCAATAAAGACACTGGCCATCCATTCTATCTGAGTTTGTGAACTATCACAACACAGGTGCCTGAAAAACAAGGTTTATAAAACATATTATTCAAAAGATATTTGAGTATTCTCTAGTGTATTTGTTTAGTGAATTATTCATCAGAAATCTCTTTGGGTTTCTGAGTAATGACTTAATGTAATCAATAGTGAATATTTCAAAAAAAGTGAAATATTTCAGTACAAGTTGTTTCAGTCTTCTGTTAAGTGTACAATATCAAAATATTATAAGAGTAATATGCTAGTTTAAATAAAACATAGCTAAAGGCTTTGGTAACTGCTACAAAATGATCAGCAGTATTTTTGGATAGGTGGATAGGTCAATGTCGTTTTGCTTTTCCAGGTGTGAGATGGTACAACATCTTTTTCCCCAGATACTCTGAACCGAAGAAGAAAAAATACGTGCATATTCTCTTAAGATAAGATTTTTTAGGAAAGGCTTAGATACAATCTTCATCACTATGATTATAGACACCAATACCCACAGACTCATGAAAAATAAACTCCATGAGAAACCGTTGCATATCCAGTAACATTGATTCAGTAACCTTTTATTGAAAACCTAAATAAAATAGAGATCTAGCCCTCAAGGCTTGTGCAGTCCATTAGGGGAGCTGTATATGTTAACAAATAAATTATAACACAGTGAGAAAAAGCAAAAATAAAGTTGAGCACAAACACAGAAACAGCAGACTTGAGGATAAGGTGACAGTTGCTCTCTATAAGAAAAATAAATTGTAACTGATACTAGAATATTTTTTATATTCCTGTATTATTTAAAATAATTTAGTTGAAAAGACATGTTTAAATGAAATTTCTAGACAATGCTTGCTTCCTTCATTAGAGTTTCATGGAAATGTTGTCCCTTCCCATGACTGTGTTCTAGAAAACAGTTCCCTCCACAAATCATTTTAATTAGGTACCCATCTATATAAAATATTGTAGGTACAAAGAAGAAACAAATAATGATCAGAGGTGAGCACTATCTGATAAGACTTTAGGGACATTTGAGCTTGCTTTGAGGAACAATGATAGTCGAGTCTGTTGGATCATCAGAGAGAAGATGGAGGAGATGGATGAGGGTTCAGTAAAGGGGCCACATTTACTTCACACATAGATCAGAAAGAGCAAGGAATGTATTAAAGACGATACTTGTTTTATCCTTAAGCAAAAAAGGGAAAGCCATGGAGATGAAGTTAATAGAGTCATATATTCAAGGGCCTTGCACACCATGCCAAGAGCTCTACACTTTATCCTGTAGGTGACAGGATTCACAGAAGGTCGTAGCAAGAGAGGAACATGATGCAGGGCAAAAAAGTCTCTGTGGTGGCTAGGTGGAGAACGTTCTAGAAAACAAAAGCGGAGCTATGAGGAACACTTAGGACTCCTGGAATAACCCAAGCAGACCAATGAAGGCCTGGCCCCAAAGACAGAGCAGTGTGGGTGGGTGAGGAAGATGATGAAGAGGCAGATCTGGTGGTATGGCGCTGTGATTCAGACACAGAGGGGTGAGGGAGAAGGAGACATTTAATGCAATCTCTAGGGAGACAGGTGGGATACTGGTGACAGTATTTGGGAAAAAAACAATATATTTGTATTTACATTTAAATACACATGTAATATTACACATATGTAATATGTAATACATGTATATAATATGTAATATATATGTATATGTAATACATATATTTGTATTTATCTTTATATACAAAATATAAAGAACAGGTTTTGAGACCAGAATATATGTTTTTCTTAAATCTGATTTTGGCTAGTTCTTATTTTTCAAAACTGAGTTTTGCTCACTTACCCCTTAAAAGCTGGATTCCACACTTATATCATAACTATCAAAGGAGTCAAAAGTAGTTTCTCCTCAGAGGCATTGCCAAATAGGATACACAGGTTTGAAACAAACCTGCACTCTGATACAAACCTATTTGCCTCTTCTCAGGCTCAAAGTATTTAGAAAAAACTCTAATTTCTCTGAGGTAAAATATTTTCTGTCGTAGTTCTATCTGGAAAATACTGAAGTTATTCTTTGCCTGAAGTTGACACCAATGTATCAAGTCCAAAAGTCAGCAACTGTTAACTTACCAGTGATGTTTTTCAGAATATGCGGTCAATCCCCAACTGCATCACATAGGAAAAAAAATACACAAACATAAATTAAAAATTATACATTTTCTAAGACTGAAAAGAGGATCAGACATTAAGGAAGTGAGATTTAATAGTGGAATGTATACTAGAACTGATTCCCACAAGTGAAGATTCAATGGGTATGATTTAGCTAGAAGCGAATATAAATGTTGAGGGATTTGGCTATGAATTTATTCAGGCTTCATGGAGACAAAGGGAAGAAATGATGTCATGGGGTGGGGGTGGGGGACTCTCTGAGAAGAGAAAGACGCACATACACTTCATTAAAATGATGTTTCATGACACTAAGCATCAGTGCAAACATTTACTAGCTAATCAAAGCCACTTGTGATAATAAAGTATAGTATATACCAAATGTTGGGGTGAATTAAGTATTAAAGAGCCACATAATGTGTAAGAAGGGTCCACCCTTTCTCTACCATTGATATGCTACAGGCTGAATACCAAATTCTGTATAAAAAACGGGAAAATTACAGAGCCAGGAACAAAACATTCTAAAGGCCAGGCATCAAGAGGCTGCTCTAGCATTTGCTTTCCTGTTCCTGTGTGTAGACTTGCCTGAATCATCCCCAGGTTGTGAATGTCACTGATCAAGGAAGTAGATTCAGAGGAACCCAAGTACTTCCCAGTAGACAGGGCCTCCTGGGGATTTCTTGCTTTCCATAGGGGAGATTATAATCACCATTTCTTGCTTTATATAAAGGAGGTTATAATCACCAAGGTGCCGACTTTAGTCTCAGCATGAACATTATGCCTCCTTATCTACTCATACAAGTTTCTTGATTGCCATAGGACCCTACCACAGATGAAGCAAATTAAGAAATTTGTCTAAAACTTTCTTTATAAAAATACAGAATAATGCTACTGCTCCCTAAATCCTTAGACATATTTTCCCATTATTTTTTCCTTTCAACAGCACTTCCCTTCCAAACTTTACCTTGTTGGAGGCTTCATTTTCTTCCTCACTCCAAGATAACACTTCATTGAACTGAGGGAAAACATTTTGTCATGCTTACTACTCTGTAAGGAAAACAAAATAATGTGTAAACAGATTTCATAAATTTCCTTATGTTTTCCTTAAGCATTTATGACGGGGTTTAGAATTGTTTAGTTTCTTTAATGTTTCATGAACAAGCTTTAGTAAATGAAGACTGTTTTGGTTACCAACCAAATACATATATATTTAAATGGATAATAACGGGACAGTACCTTGTATTCAGATATATTTGTATTTCTGCACTTAAATGCATGACATTTCACACAGTGTGAGATTAATAAATAAAAGCTATTAATATAAATATGTCCATGTTGTTTTGGTTTTGATTTTGCCACCGAATGTGTTGTGATTTTATGTACTTTTTGGTTTCAGAATCATAGAAAATAGACTGCAAATCTGTATAGGAAGATACTAAACTATCTCACATTTCCATATTCATGAAAATTATCACTAATAATTCATAAAAGTAGATTATAAAAATTTACAATTGGTCCTAGATCGATTATATTTTCTCCACACTCTTCCCAACATATTTATTCAAGCATAAGTAAATATTTAAACAATTTTAAAGATCTGTAAATTTGTTTTCTCATGGAAAACATATTACCTCTGTCTTGTCTGACAGAAGTAAAATTGAATCATTATATTCTAATCTAAAAACTTAATTTCAAAACTTCACACATTTCATTATTTACCCTTGGATACTCCTGCAATAGATTTTATACAGATACTAACCATGGAATTAATTTAGAATATAACATTCCTCATATCCTTAAAATTCTCAAGGAAATCTCTTTCTTCAAACTGGTATGCAGATAGCACTTACAACTAAGAGCAAGGTGTTTTAGGTCATAAAGACCTGGATGGAAGTCTGGCTTGTGAGCGTCTGACTACATTTTACTTCTCTCTGCCCTCATTTTCTTGCTGGTAAATAGGGATAATAAAAACACTAACAACCTCATTGGGCTATTATGAAGATTAAATGAGAAAGTAAAGAGTTACTGTGAAGGATTACTGTAAAGATTAAACAAGAAAATGCCTATAAAGGGTTTCAGTCCAGTAATGGGCATAAAAGACGCTCACAGGAAATAACAGCTACTATTACTATACATTTAGAATACACTGCTTCATAGAAATTGCAGAATGGATGTTTGTTAGCAACCATGACAATACACAAAGGCCCATGTAGCAAATACACAGCTCAAATAAGCACCAAGTTCTATATAAGTTAAAATATTACCAGTGTCTTTATGAAAGCAGTCAAATTTGAAAAGTAATACAATGTATATGACATGTTTTTTGCCTTATATATTAAACTTTTCCTAGCATTTTGTATTTATATGTTATTAGCTTGTGATTTGTAAACCAAATATGGTTGTAATATATGTGGGAAACAGTTTGGTATTTATCTTATACAGGAGGACTATAAATAAGATTTCTTGCACACTTGACACAAGAATTCAGTATAACACACTGCTTTCTGTTTTCAAATAGATAAATCATATATACTCTGCATTGTCTGCAACATCTATATTATAAAGCACATTCTTGACAACTGTGTACCTTTATGTTTTGAATAGTCTGTATTTTTATATGTGATTTTTGTCTTGAAAAGTAGTAAAGCCACAGACTTGTGTGAAACAAATTTCAAATTAATATATGTTACATACGTAGGAATCAAATATGTATGCAAAAATACTTTTATTAGTCTGGTACTTACTAGGGAAAAATCCAAGAAATTTGAAACATGGATTTAAATGAGCTTTTACACATGGATGAATAGAAATGTCATCAATAAAGATAGTTAAGACATTTTACTCTCAAAAAAAAAAAAGTAAAGGGGGGGGTAAAATATGTTTATAAAATTAAAAACTAGTTTTCAGGCCGGGCGCGGTGGCTCACGCCTGTAATCCTAGCTCTCTGGGAGGCCGAGGCGGGCGGATTGCTCAAGGTCAGGAGTTCAAAACCAGCCTGAGCAAGAGCGAGACCCCGTCTCTACTATAAATAGAAAGAAACTAATTGGCCAACTGATATATATATAAAAAAAAAAAATTAGCCGGGCATGGTGGCGCATGCCTGTAGTCCCAGCTACTTGGGAGGCTGAGGCAGGAGGATCGCTTGAGCCCAGGAGTTTGAGGTTGCTGTGAGCTAGGCTGACGCCACGGCACTCACTCTAGCCTGGGCAACAAAGCGAGACTCTGTCTCAAAAAAAAAAAAATGTTAAAAAAAAAAAAAAAAACAACTAGTTTTCACAGAGCAAACAAATTAGGAGGATATAAAGAAAACACAGAGGAAAAAGTAATCAGGAAGATAATCATGAATAATGCTGTGGTGACCAGAGACCTGGAGTTTACATGGTGAATTTACTTCTAATCACTATTATTAATAAATTTGCTATTATTATTATACATAATATTTAAAAAATATTTTAGATTTTGTTCCCCTTATGGCTAGATTTCTAGAAATGGAAGCACTGAATCAGAGGCTAGCAATATAATTAAGAATAAGATCTTGAAATCGGACATAATTAAACTAAAAAGCTTTTGTACAACAAAAGAAATAATCAACCAAGTGGACAACCTGCAGAATGGGAGAAAATATTTGCAAAATATGTATCTGGGGACTAATATCCAGAATATACAAGTAACTCAAACAACTCAATAACAAAAAATAATCCCAATAAAAAGTAGACAAAAGACAGGAATAGACATTTTTCAAAAGAAAACATACAAATAGCAAACAAGCATATGAAAAAAATGTTCAATATCACTAATCATCAGAAAAGTGTAAATTAAAGCACAGTGAGATACCATTTTAAACACATCAGAATGACTATTAAAAAGACAAATAAATAACAGATGTTGGCAAGGATGTGGTGAAAAGGGAATGCTTATACACTATTGGTAGGAATGTAAATTAGTAAAAACACTATGGAAAACAGCATGAACATTTCTGAAAGAACTAAAAATAGAACCACCATTTGATCCAGCAACCCCACTACTGCGTATCTACCCAAAGGAAAAGATATCATTAGGGCAAAAAGCTACCTGCACTTGTATCTTTACTGCAGCACTATTCACAACAGCAAAGATAGAAATCAACCTAAATGTCCATCCATGGATGACTGGATAAAGAAAATGTGGTACATATACAATGGAATACTATTCAGACATAAAAAGTATGAAATTATGTCTTTTGCAGCAACATGGATGGATCTGGCAATCATTATCTTAAATGAAACAACCCAGAAACAGAAAAAAAATACATGTTCTTACTTACAGGTGGAAAGTAAATAATGTTTACACACTGACATAGAGTGTGGAATGATAGACAATGGAGATTTGTAAGGGGTGGCAAATGATGAGAAATTATTTAATGACTACAATATAATACATATTATATACATAATTTGGGTGATGGATACTTAAAAATCAGGCAACAAAATTATACTTGTATCCTATAAATTTATGCAAATTAAAAAGATCTTGGCTAAACGGTCCATTTACTTACAACTAAAGGTATATTTATATATTTGCTAGCTATTTTCAGTTTTGATGTGGTATATTTATCCACATCTTTACTTATATATCTGCACTAGTTCTTTGTATATTAAATATGAAATCACTTTGTCTTTGTAATGAAATATCCCACCCAAGTTGCTGTTTGCCTTAACTTTGATCATTTTTTTCTTTCATTATTTTTATGAAATCAGACATACTGATCTTTTCTTTTAGACTTTTGTAACTTTTAGTTAAGTTAAACTGCTCACACATAGCTGATAAATACTCAATTTCATGGTCTTGTAGCTATAAGGGTTGTTATTTTCTAGGCTGTAATTCTTTCATCGATCTGAAATTTTTCTAATTTTTTATAGTACAAATGAAAATTTAAATAGAATTTTTTTTTTGTTGACAATTATCCCACCCCAAGTTATTGAACAAACATTCCTTTAGACATGCACTATTCAGGGCATATTTATCAAAAATTAAATCTTGATATATAATTTTTTCCAGACTTCATGGTACCATTGCTCTCTATTTCACTTTATACCTGGAGTATAATATTTAAGCTATTTTAACTGGATTGTTTGCCTTAATAGTTGTTTGGGAAAATACTTCCCATCTATTTTACATTTTATCCTCCACTCAAATGTTTTTAATTATTATATATTTATACTTTGAGATGAATTATCAAATCATTTTTGCAAAGTCATAAAACAATTCCCTTTGAGAATCTGAAAAGCATTGTATTAAACTTATAAATCAATATCAGTAGACTTAACATCAGTTTTATTTCTATCAACGAAGTTCTGTAGTTCAAATAAGCCTCTGCTTCTTGTTAAAAACTATTTTCTGGGAGTTTATGAATTTTCTCTTTTAATTCCAACTGGGGACAAATTTTTGGATATTAATTTTTGTAGCCTGCTAATTTGTTGAATTTTAAGGAAGAATGTTTTAACAATTCAGTCTACATTATGGAACAGTGAGGTAGCTTTGTAAGATAATAAACACCCCGCTGTAGGATACATTCTAGGAGAGAAGAGCTGACTGTTAGTAGTATGTCCAATAGAGGTGACTCCTAGCCACTGTTGTCGGATGTTAAATCAGATTACAACTGAGGTTAATGTCCCAACACAGTCCCAAATGTAGTAGCAGGGTAGGGTGAGAGAGAGCAATTCTAGCACTATGGGGAAGATGGAACTTGAATATTTGAGATCAAAAACACTGTGCCAGAACTAGACAGTCTTCATTTATGCAGGACATTGAGGGGTCCGGGATTGCCTACATTTTGAAGAACTTCTGGTATCAAACGGAGTCTGCAGTAATTTAACTGATTCCCCAAGCCATCCCTGGCATGCAAGCTCATTACTTTATACTCTAGCCTGTCCAAAAAACCAAATGGTATATAATTTGATAGATCAGCAATTGTGGAAAGAAATCTTTTCTATTTTGATCTTTAAACTGAATATGCACAAAGAGGAACTAGATAGATCTTAATGGAAAGCTCTATAAAAAGGAATCCCATTTGGCAAGATAACTTTACTGTTGGCTTATTACAACTTTCTCTTTTGGTATGTGTAATTTTGGAGAATTTCTCCAAAAAGTTCAATATACTAGACTGTTATAAAGTCTATAATGTGTTGCTTCAGCCACTATATTTCAAAGTAAAGTTTTTAACTAAGCCAATTAAATGAGTGTGCTTAAAAAATTATTCCTGTGGCTAAAAGGAGTTTGCTTATTAGTGCATGCAACTTTTAATGGCTGCCCTTATCCATTTGCTTTTTTTACACCATTAACAGTATAATGGCAATATTCTTTGAAACCTCTCACCTTTTAT
This sequence comes from Microcebus murinus, assembly GCF_040939455.1. NCBI lineage: Eukaryota > Metazoa > Chordata > Mammalia > Primates > Cheirogaleidae > Microcebus > Microcebus murinus. The sequence goes on from NC_134106.1 coordinate 110,110,104, forward strand.
GTAAATCAAGTCAGAAAACAATTAACATTTTCTGTGCAGGGAAAACTTACAAAACGAAATATATCTTCCCTTGTGTATTACCCTAATTTGTTGTTAATGAGCATTCATAAATTATCTCTAATTAGCACAAAGTCTCTTTAAATACACTTCTCAATTTGTAATTTCTACTCCCTTCTCAGTAAATCATTTTCTAAATATATACAAACACACATATGTTAATTGCCACTGCTAGAACGAGAGCCAAATTTTTACTGGAATAAGTTGGGGGATGTTACCATTGATTATTTACTGAAAAGTTAACTGAAAAGTTAACACTGTCAATGACTGCACTATCAATATTAACAGGGGCAGACTAGTAACATGAAAAAATAATCAGCAAAACAAAACCATGTGTTAAAAATAATTGTAGTTTGAGTTTAAAGAAAAAATATTAATATAAATCTGTCTGCTTTTTTAATGTCCAAATTAAAGTATCAGTTACATTAATTTATTCTGATAAATGTATAGATATGACTTTCAAACAATAATTAGAGGATAATTTTATAACCTGAGGTCACTATTAAAAAAATGTGCTTGATGTCAAAGAGCACTGTCTTTAGACAAACTGTGGAGACTACTCCTGCCTACCAGTTTTTATGAATTATCTTAGATTGAGCAGGATGACCCTTTCAAAAACACAAATCCTTAAAATGTATTCTGCTAAGGGACACAACGTTCCTCATCTCGCACACTAGAAACAACCCACCTGTAAGAGTCGCTTCAACAACAGATTTCCTGTGGCAGATGCTAAAGTGCACATCAGCTTGAGGGAAAGCACCATAAAAATGGAATTGTATGTATTTCCATATTTGAAAATATTGAATACTATTTAATGAAAGGGACTTATCCTTTATAAATAAAATTCTGTCAGCAAAAACACGAAGCTAAACTAATACACACGTATTAAGTTTCCTTAGAAAGTTCCTGCCTAGAGCCTTTGGCGTCAGATGCCTGGGAGTGAATTCCGACTCCATCACTTTATTGTATGTGATTTTGGACAAGTTATATAACGTTTTTGTGGCTCTGTTTCTTAATCTGCAACGTGGGAATGATAGGAGTACAAATTTCATGTGGTTACTATAAAGATAAAATGAGATAATCCAAATGGAATGTACAGAACTCTGCTTCCCATAGAGTACCCACTTGAATGTTCAGTTGCTGCAATTATGACTGCACTGCTATTACTCCTCCTACTAACTACTAGTTGTTTCTAGCAACTGTTTATTGCTACACAATTGAGGAATTCATTTTCTTGTTGGGACTAAAAAGTTTAGGTTTTTTTTTTGTTTGTTTGTTTGTTTTTTTAAAAGACAGCCATGGAAGCTGTGAAAGGTTGATTTTTAAATACTCCAGCCAGAAATCCAAATGCAAAAGAAATCCTTAACCAATATATTATGTATATCAAAGGATAAGGATTAAGAAAACCAGTCTTTTGAAGATCAAGGTGAGTAGGCTCACTGCAAAAAAACAAAGAAAACTAAATCACATTCAGTTCTAGATGACTAGAATAATAAAATGTGAAGTCTAGCCTTTACTTTCAAAACACAAACCTAAAGTTTATGAACCTTCAAATCTGATGTGTTCTGTTCACATACCTCCAAACCCTTATGTACCTTATTTCTACAAACTCTACTATTCCTCTACTGATAACACTGAAGAATGATCATAAACCACAATAACTACTGGATACCCAGACAGATTCCCTTCTGGGTCTGTCAGGTGGAATAATAAGGTGAGAGTGCAAGTACAGTATCTAATACACACCTCTGATAAGGGCTGCAGAATTCAGGGTTGTGTTGTTAGTCTCTTGCCTAGACATTCCATTGTGCTTGAGGAAAACTCGCATAGGATACACAAAGAAGGAATGCTACTATGACTTACTTATGTCCCCAGGGAGACTTCTCAGCTGGAGGAATATGCCGGGGAAGGGCTTAAAGCATGTGGAGAGCTGAACAGAATTCCCCCCCCCCCACACACACACATATGCTGCAGCTTTATTTTATTTTATTTTATTTTTTTTGAGACAGAGTCTTGCTTTGTTGCCCAGGCTAGAGTGAGTGCCGTGGCGTCAGCCTAGCTCACAGCAACCTCAGACTCCTGGGCTCAAGCAATCCTCCCGCCTCAGCCTCCCAGGTAGCTGGGACTACAGGCATGCGCCACCATGCCCGGCTAATTTTTTCTATATATATTAATTGGCCAATTAGTTTCTTTCTATTTATAGTAGAGACGGGGTCTCACTTTCGCTCAGGCTGGTTTTGAACTCCTAATCTTCAGCAATTCGCCTCCCTCGGCCTCCCAGAGTGCTAGGATTACAGGCGTGAGCCACCGCGCCTGGCCTGCAGCAGCTTTAGAAAGTTGTCTAACAATTCTTTCTTTATAACATATTAACAGATGTTATAGTCTGGTCTTTGCACATCTCCACAACAGAACATAGAGAAGCACCACTCAAAGTATGCAAACAATGTTTACTGAAGTGAATTTCATATTTCAACATAAAAAAGTATTCTCCGAGTCTTGCTGACTACCATTCTACGTTGAAAATAATTGCCTTGGTGCTGCCTGAATCTCAAAGTAGATATTGCTGTATGTCCCCATGTGACCACTACCCAAAATAAGATAAAAGCATTTCTTTCCAGAAAGTGCCCCACTGACCCTTTTCTGTAGCAACCTTCCTCCCTAACCTAAGCAAACACTTTCTTCTATCACTATAGAATGGTTTTGCCTATTCATAGGCTTCTTATGAATATTTTTCTATTTTGTGTCAAGCTTTTGTTTCAAAGGTATTAAAGATTCACCAATACTCCTATATACATTAATATTCATTTATTTTTTGTTGTTGAGTAGTATTTTATTGTATGATTGTAACATTCTTCTAATCATGGGCATTATCACTGTACATATCTATAAAATGTTTCACTGGTTAAAAAGAACCGTTACATATATTATTATTTAAGCATTAAAACTTATACTATCATCATCCCATTATAGATTCAAAAATTGAGGTTAAGAGGTTAATTTATTTATTCATCCAACACACTGCTTAACATAGATGAGATTTTCTGATGTTAAGTTCAGTATTTTTATACTTACATCATTTATCTACTCCCTTTTTACCTATAGTGCTCTTCCCCATCCCACAATTATTTAATAAAAGCTTTTTAGTGATTAATTTATTGGGACTACAATAAGATTCCCTTAATAAATATGATATTGCATGAGTTAATTCATTCTACTGTATAAGAAAGATATTATAAGAATTATTTTAACTTTAGGTATGGCATTTTACTCCACCTTTTATTAATTTCCATTAGCTAACCTCAAGTCTCTTTTATCTTAGGGAATGGCACATTCTCTCTTAATTTTATTGACTGAGATGCTAATTTATATGCTAGTTTAGGTAACACATATTAGACTTTTCTTGAGGGTTTAAGTCACTCTCTGTCCTAAAAAATATGAGATGCCTAGAAAAGCCATACGAAGATCTTCACTGTGTCACTGAATGCATGAATGTCATGTCCCAGAGGCTGAAAGAAATTATCAGTTTACTATGTATTTCATGTTCTACAAGCTGTGACTTTCAAGAGAGATGGCTGAGAGTGGTATACAATGAGAATGTTCATAGCCACACAAATAAAAATATAAACATGTTCAAATACTATACCTTCATGTCCTTGTAAAGAAAGAGACATCCATCTCGTAAAACAAAATACCGGTCTTGAAACTTATTTCCAGACAGTATTTTAGACGGTTCTTCTTTGATTTTCAAGACTCCTTCTTTGATACTTTCCAGTGCACTCCTCTCTGTAAAGTAAAGCGCCACTTTTGTGAGTTGGGCACATTTTTACTTAATTTGGAATACAATATAAAACCCCAGTATTCTTTCAGTTTTAACTTGTTTTCTGCTACTGCTAAGAGTCTAAGGTGAACTTCTGGGAGCTCAGTGTGTCAGGGTGTTGCTCTTTACAGGGCAATTGGTGCTGTTCAGTTAGCCACAGGCTAGCGAACACATGAAATGTAGCTAGTCTGAAGTGGAAGATGATATAAACATAAAACACATATCACACTTTGAAATTCTGTATGAGGAAACAAAGGTAAAATATCACAATTTTAAAATCCTTATTACATGTTGAAATGATATAATTTTGGATGTGTGAGGGTAAAGAAAATATACAAGTAACCTCACCTGTTTCTGTATACTTATTTTTAAAATGTGGCTACCAGGTAATATAAAATTACATATGTGGTTACATTATATTTATTCTGAATAGCACTGGTATAAACAATGCAAATATACAGATAAAAAGGGACACATCTTCAGGAATTCTGACTCAGGAGTCCATAAATAAATGGGACCTGATCAAATTAAAAAGTTTCTGCACAGCCAAGGAAACTATCACAAGAGCAAACAGACAACCCACGGAATGGGAGAAAATATTTTCATGCTACTCATCGATAAAGGGCTGATAACTAGAATCTATATAGAATTCAGGAAAACCAGCAAGAAAAAAATCAAACAACCCCATTAAAATGTGGGCAAAGGACATGAACAGAAACTTTCCAAAAGAAGACAGAATAATGGCCAACAAACATGAAAAAAATGTTCAATATCTCTAATCATCAGGGAAATACAAATCAAAACCACAATGAGATATCACTTATCTCCAGTAGGAATGGTCTTTATCAAAAAGTCCCAAAACAATAAATGTTGGCGTGGATACGGAGAGACAGGAACACTCCTACACTGCTGGTGGGACTGCAAACTAGTACAACCTCTGTGGAAAGTAATATGGATGGAGAGACCTCAGAGTGCTAGGATTGCAGGCATGCGCCACTGGACCCAGTGAGACAGCATTTTTAAAATCACACTGTCATATTAATAGGTTCTGTTTAGGTACTATGTAACTCTTAAACAATTACTGAAAAACATATTGCTAAAATTTATCTTCGGTACAATGTCTTAATATTAAATCCCATGGAGAAATATTTTAAAGGATATTTTATAGTTAAATGAGAAGCATCGTAAGCAATTTGGAAAGTATTGGATGGATGTGGTGATTCAGATAATTTAGAAGAGGAATGTGGAGAAAGGCATTTGTAATGCCTTGTTGGTTTAGAAATAGGGAAAGTATTTTTAAAAGCATTAAACAAGTTTTAATCAAGTTGGAATTCACAGATTTTGTATACAGCTTAAGTTAGACAAACTCCATCCCTTCTGATAAGTTCCTTTTTCATTTAAATTCCTGTTCAAATTAATAAAACTTTCAAATTTCACCAATAATAAACAAACATTATGTCCAGTAAACCACTCATAGGTCAAAGAGAAAACAGTCTTAGGGAAAAATATTGTTTAAAAAATTAATTTTAATAATCATTGCATGTATTTTAGTATATCGGTTATCTGGGAGCACACATTATTAAGGAAAGGAATGAGAGGAATGTGTGTTAAGGATGATGGAAGAACAAAAAGAACTTTGAACTATGAAGCTGTATCATAAATATTAAGATTTCAAAGACTTTCTAAAAGCTCTCACAACTAAATTTCTATCTGCTCTCAAAATGTTAAAATTAGCAGAAAGATACTAATTAAAGGCCAAAATAAAGCTACATGCCTTGGGGATTACTGTGTGTGACTCTGTATGTAACAAAATCAAATAAATAATAAACAAATAAATAAATAATTTGAATGGCTTCCAGTAATTCATTCTTCCAAACTGGCCAGGTGCTGATTCATCCCCCAACTTTGGAGTACGTGACTCATATTTTTCACTCTCTTGACCTCATCCTGGGCGGACGGCTCCCTTGCTCCAAAGGAATACTGTTCGGGACAAAGTTCATGCCAGCTGTATCCACCACACCTGCTGTCCGGACCGTGTCGGATGTGGGTTCAACTCTAGTTCGTCAATATGAAATTTCCATGTTCTCCATGTCCCTTTTGAGCAGAGTTCAAATTCCTGGTATTCACATGTCTGTGGTAGGATTCTTGTTTAATAATCATTGAGGTTTGGTCAGAACTCCTGTCTCTGTTCTATGCTTTGGGCTACTCTATTCTCCAGAATTTTGCAATCTTCTGATTCTTTCTAAACACACTGATTTTTCTAGATGCCAAATTTTACTGACTTCAGAGCACTAATATTTCTAATGCCAGACAAGCAATCTTTCTTGCCATACCTTTGCTATACAGTCATTCTACATCCATTGGCTCTGTCTGATTTAATCATAAAGACTGACTTTATACATAATATAATACATAATAGAAATCCTGGCCATGATGTTATATGTTATTAAGTATAAAAACTTCTTTGTAATAAGAATTTAAAAAAAAAGAAATCAAGAAAGGACATAATATATGTATCCGCTTTTAATTGAAGAAGAAACCAGTTATTAAACATAATTAATGAAGTCATTAAATAAAAACCTTGGGAAACCATCTAATTTTTTTTTACATGTAATAGATCTGAAGATTTAATCCACTCCCCAAAGCACCAAGTTTCCCCAGAGATAGATCCTAGGATGCATTTTAATAGATAATATTTCATTTACTACCTTTTTGTCTTTCATTTCAATCAAATTCCAGCACACTGTTACCTCTACTCAATCATAAAATCCTCCCCCATTCTTGGTGATTGCTAAGATGAGGAAGGTTAGGTTGGAGTTTATTAAAGAGTCTTTAGAATTAACACCATGGTTAAGAAAACAAACTGCTATTCCTATTTATATTGAGCTGTCAAGTTGTTATTAATTTAGAAAAGCTCTTAGAATTGCATGTGTGAAACAGAACAGAATGGCAGAATGGCAAACTTATTCAAACAGAATAGGAACATTGTGTAACCAGGAAAACAAACTGATACCTGAACTTTTCCCCTCAAGAAAGTTTTTCTAAGCCATTTGAAAACCTCAAGTTCTTATACAAAAATGGTAACTCCTAAATAGTGGCCTCTAATCCCAATAAAAGAAAATTGACATGTGGAAGAGATTGGAGGTGAGGGGAATTGGAGAAAGAGAGAAACATCATCTAGGAATGATATTTCTAAAATATATATTTCTAAAATATATACTCTCCCTCCATTTATAGTCAGCTAGCATTTGGGTCACTGTTCTTTTGGCATTTCTCTTGGGGATTCAATCCTACTGCATTCCCATTGCCATCATACTACCCCCTGCCTTTTCTACCTAATACCTGGATTACAGAATTCTGTAACTCTATGTCTTGCCTTTCTATTAATTCCAACATACAATTCAAGATTCTTGTTATAAAAATGCTGTTTTCACATTTTAAAAAGCCTTGTCCAAAGCTCTACCTTTTTACTAATTAAAGCCTTACTCCCATAATATTAAAAGCCTGAACTCCTCCTCCTTGATTTTTAAAATGTGAAATTAAGTAGATCCCTCTCATCTATCTTTATAAATTAGTAAATTAATGTTTAATGTTTAAAATTCAATAGACTATAATAGACTGTTTGGAAAAGCAATTTTTATCTCTATGATATGACTCAGTTGATTCCTTGAATGAACTGGAGAGAATTTCCAGTCGCCTTGACACAAATTCTATACCCACTTCTGGACTCAACTCATCCATGAAGATTTTTCGAACTACTCAAGTCCATATTTTTCATTCATGCTTCTAAACTCTGAGATATAATGTTGCTCTTGAATGCATGAAAAGTTATGTTTGCTTTATAATTTCACTGTTTAACACATAATCATTTCATATTTGCTGTTTACAGCAATGTGTGCTTTGGTCTTCCCTCTCCAACACCTGTAAGAGCTGACACAGCACAATGACTGAGCACACTACAGAGCTAGACTGCCTGGGCTTGAGTGATAACCACATTCTCTACCAGATCTCAGGCAGTCGTCTCTAAACCTCAGTTTACTCATTTGCAAGACAGGAATACACACAGTACACAGTAGACTTGGTATATAGAGTGCTTAGAAGACTACCTGGCACAAGGCTAGCAGAATGTAAGTTCTTATTTAATTAATGGAGGGCACACATCACTTTCTCTGTACTGCAGAGTCTGTAGTAAACAATACAGAAAGAAGTACTTTCCAAAAGTCTGATGATTTATACACTGAGTTTTTTAGAGTCTAAAACACTAATTTTTGATTGATCCTTGATTTCAGCATGGTAAGGGGTTTAGGACAGAATGTAAGAGCTGGATTTGGAGAGCTCTTGACTGTAATGTCTGCTCCTCTACTTCCCAGCAGGTCACCTTGAAAGACTCATGTAATGTCTCCATGCCCCAGTTTCTCCATTTGTAGGAGGTCTAGTAGGTACTAGCAAACAACTACGAAGATTATTCGCACAAATAAATGAAATGGTGCATGTAAAGCATGTAGCCAGCAACTGGCACACAGCAAATGCACAGCAACTATGAACTACTGTTATTTCTTACATGTGATCTGGTTGACGTCAAGGGAATACACGGCAAATGAATCTATTTTTTTCATAGTCTATATATTTGTCTCTTCTTCTCTTGCTGGCATAGACTATTTCCTCAGTCTTGCACATTATCTAAAAAAATTCCTTGTTCCAAGTTCTACTCTTCCTCATCTAAGTGCTGAAGGACACAAATGGGCAGCTCCCATGACAGACACGCCCTTGAAAAATATGCTAAGACCAAGTCATTCGGCAATATTTGAAAGCTAATATCTAAGAAGTTCTTCCAAATTCAAAATTATGCATATACTGTTCTGTTCAGAGGTGAATGTATACATGTATTTATTATAATCTGGTGGAGACAGAATTACTGATATATTTCACTTATTAAATGGTATTCACTCAAAATGCATTTTAGTAAAATTTTCTTCTACCGTTGAATAGAGAACAAACTGGACATAGCTGTTTGAAAGTTAACTATTTCTTTCCTTCTTTTTTTTTCTTAGTAACAATTGAAGATTTATTTTGAGAACACAGTAAAAACTTTCTTCCTTAACTCTGTAGTAGATAATAACAATTAAGGCTAACAAATATAGAAACATTATGATACTCTAAGTGGTGTTTCTTAGGATAAGCCAAGTATGGTCCCCTCTCTCCCCACATAATCTATTTTCCTTTATTTTATTTGTACAGTTGGCTATCTGTATCTGTGGGTTCTGAAGCTGCTGATTTAACCAACTATGGATTGACAATATTCAGAAAAAAAAGTAAAAAATACAAATAAAAAACCGATGTAGTATAACAACTATTTACATAGCATTTACATTGTATTAGGTATCATAAATAATCTAGAGAGGATTTAAAGTTCAAAGCTAGAGAGCAGGTGTGTAAGTTATATACAAATATTATGCTACTTGATACACTTGATATAAAACAATGGAGCATCTGCAATTTTGGTATCTGCAGAGAGGTTGTGAGTCCTGGAACCAATCCCCTATGGGTACTGAAGGAAGAGTATACTGAAGAAGCATTGGTTAGTAGAGCAGTAGCCTATTGATATCATTCTACAATTAGATTATCTGCAAGTAGTTACTACTAGAACAGACTGACTAAAAAGCACCAGAGATTTTCTGCCATTTTATTGACAATGCTGCAAATTGCAAAAAGCAGAAAACTATGTTTCCATTATGTTTTTATTATTACATTGAATTATAATAAACTATTTCTAAAATATAATTTAGTAAAACGGGTGACATGTTTTTTATATGAAACTAAGATATAATTTTCAGCATACTCTTAAGACTGCAGCCTCCAACCCCGACACAGTCCGTGGCCTGTTAGGAACCGGCCACAAAGCAGGAGGTGAGCAGCCGGCCAGCGGGCAAAGCTTCATCTCCAACTTATAATCGTTCCCATCACTCACAACACGGCATAAGCTCCGCCTCCTGCCAGATCAGGGGTGGCATTAGATTCTCACAGGAGTGCAAACCCTGCTGTACTCTGCGCATGTGGGGCGTCTCGGTTGCGGCTCCTTATGAGACGCTAATGTCTGATGACCTGAGGTGGAGCTGAGCGGTGATGCCGGCGCTGGGGAGCGCTGCGTACACAGATTATCATCAGCAGGGAGGACTGACTGCGCGGTAAGTGCAACGTGCTTGAATCATCCCAAAACCATCTCCCATTCCCTGGTCTGGAGAAAAACTGTCTTCCATGAAAATGGTCCCTGGTGCCAAAAAGGTTGAGAACCACTGCTCTAAGGTATAGTTTACAGCAAACTCTTAATAGATACACTTCAGAGTTTTCAAAGTGTTTGTATATTTTCTTTTATGTGATTCACAAAGTAGGGAGTAGAGGTCATATTATCTCATTTATAAATGTGAACTGTGGCTCACAATGATGATGTCACAAGGTTAGAAAGCAACTATCTAGGATTAGAATTCAGATCTCTTAATATCTAACAGAATTTAGTCTTCTATCCTGGGACACTTCTAAGTAATGGTCATGATTATCATGATCACTACGGCTATCATCAACCACATAACAATACACGCCTGGTGCCTTTCTTGACCTCATGAATGACTGTATACTGTTAAACACCCTTTTTCTTAAACTTACTCCTCTGATGATTTCCATGACATTGACCTCCCCCTGGCGTTCTTGGACTGTTTCTTTACAGGGCCTCTTTTGCTACATCCATTCCTTATTGTTGGTGTTGTGTTCAGCTCTTTGATATTCATGCTCAAGCACTAAAGTTACATGATCTTGTAATCTGCCAAGGCTAAAACCACTTTCCAAACAATGAGCTCCACAGCTATAAGTACTGTATTCCCTTCTAGACATATATCCTCGAACACATTCAGACACCTAAAACCTAACACATCCAAAACTGAATGCAGTGACGCTATCCCTATGTTTCTTCTACTAACCCGCAAACTCTTCTATTCTCCCTAACTTAGTATCTTAGGAGGCATCCAAACTAAGAAACTGGGAACTATTAGTACATACAGCTTTCACAGTCCAGAGCTAACGCTGTCTCTCTGGAAAGCATTCCCTAAGTGTCCAGACAAAAGTGAGCAGGCAACCCTCTGCAATTTAGTCAGCACTTGCTTAGTTACAAATATGTATGTGTTTTTTAAGTTTACTTAACATACTTTTAGTGAGTAACAAAATAACATATAGTTTTGTTAGAGAAGGGTAGCATGAACAAGAAAAACTAAACAAGGAATGATATTTCCTTGAATAAGAGACATTCAGTGTTAGAAGAATGTCTATAATCATCTAGTTAAATTGCTCTTCTGTGCTTGAAAGTTTTCCATAAACATCCTGGCCTGGGGTAGTCAATTATTTTATGTTGTGCTTTTAGTCATATTTAAATACCTTTCATATATTTAGAGTTTCTGTTTTCTGTGGGTAAAGACAATGTTTAAGAATCCCTTAAATTTGTCATAGTAGATTCCTGCATGAAACAGAGAGCTAATAAAAACTTCCCAATAGTTTTTCACTAAAGAATTATACTTTCAGAAAAACTCAAGACATTAATACTAATAGTAAATATCAAGGACTATCATCAAAAATCCTTCCACTTGAAGTGAGCTGGGTCTTACCTTGCATCCCATACATATCTTTGTCTTTAAGAAGACTTGACGGGGAGTAAAATATAAATTATTCTACTAGACTCAGCTAGACTAAGATTTATGGCCTTGTATTATTTTGGCTATTTTTAAAAAATGTTCTTTAGCCCCTTGATAGCCAATGGTCACCTTTCCAGGTCTGAATTGCTGGAAGCAGTTATATTTAAATTATTCTATTATAATGCAAATATAATTCCAAAGCATCTGTCATATACAACTACCTAAATTTAGAAACCCATAGGGATGTGCATTTGAGTTACATCCTTAAAGTATTTCTTCCTCACGTAGATCATTAAGACTTGATTCTTACGTATCATATTGGGGTAATTTTAAAAAGTCTTTAGTGTTTAAAATAAAACTTCAGCAACATAAAACTATTCTGTAGCTTTATAGAAGCTATAAATGTATAGTTTACTTGTGACAGAGATACTAAAACTTAAACCAATATAAAAGAAATAAGACTGTCTAATTATAGAAGCTACAGCAAATAGCTAAATAGCAATTTAAATGAAGTTTAATCTCCCTATCTCGATGTCTCAGTCATAATCCATGGAGTAGAAAAAAATTTTGAGGGCTATTATCTTTCTTTTCAAGTTAGTTAACTCCTCATTACAATAATGGCAATGGCACAAAATGTTTCTAAGAAATAAAATTCTTTTGAAAAACACAGAAATAATTTTTAAGCAGAGGCAACAGAAAACTCACTTCCTCCCATACACTTCTATAAAAGTAAAGTATGCTACTTCATTACCTTAAATGAATAAGCAGAAATTAAGTGCAGGGTGATTCTAAAATATATTCCTACTTATGAAATCTACATTTTAAATTTACATTTTAACTCTCAGATAGAAAGTTGAGGAAATTAAAACCCCTAAATTACAGCAAATACTTACATGATAAAATTCTTGCTTTAGTAAGAAAATGGTAAAAACATGTCAAGCAAAAGTATATGTTTATAATTTGCTCCATAAATCAGAAGAACTCACAAAATTATGAAATGCAGGTCATACGTATATTATATATACACATACATTTGTGTGCAGATATAGATATAGGGATAGGGACAGAGATAGTGAGTAAATTTGCAGCAGCCAGGTATAAATATGGGAGGCAGGCTGTAAAGGTAGACAACTTTATGTTTTAATACAATGTTAACACATCAGCTATTTATTACTAAGAGAAAACGTAGTTGCCACCAACTGCTCTTATTTTCAAACTCTGATTTCTATTTTGCTCTACATTGGAATAAGACATTCTTAAGAAAGAAAAAATAAACCTTTAACATTGTTCCATTTTGCTTTGTAGAGCAGGTGAATGTTTCTGAAATGGTTTCAGTTTTTCTGTTAACAAATTGACAGAGAAATTACATTTGATTTACTTTCCTTATTTTCCTTTTAGATTCCAATTTTGAGGTGTAGTAGATGTGATAAATGGAGCAATAATTCTGGAATAGGTAGTCACTGTGATTGATTTAGGAGATATTTGCCAAGACAGGGACAAAGTGGATTGAATGTCTAACCTATCCAAAATATATCACAAAATATACCCTATAAGACATAGTAATAAGCTCCAGGTTGCTATAAGACGCAACTACTGGAAAAAATCATGACTTAAAAAACTGACTAATAAAAACAGACCATAGACTCCTTAAAAGAACAATCGTAAATTCAAACAAACAGAGAACCAACCATAATGAAATACATTATTTTGCTTTACAATCTGAATATAAATCATAAAAATTTTGTGGGCTACAAGAGCATTTATTTCATAGTTTTTGATCAGAAATATGTAACTAGGCCGGGCGCGGTGGCTCACGCCTGTAATCCTAGCTCTCTGGGAGGCCGAGGCGGGCGGATTGCTCGAGGTCAGGAGTTCAAAACCAGCCTGAGCAAGAGCGAGACCCCGTCTCTACTATAAATAGAAAGAAACTAATTGGCCAACTAATATATATAGAAAAAATTAGCCGGGCATGGTGGCGCATGCCTGTAGTCCCAGCTACTCGGGAGGCTGAGGCAGTAGGATTGCTTGAGCCCAGGAGATTGAGGTTGCTGTGAGCTAGGCTGACGCCACGGCACTCACTCTAGCCTGGGCAACAAAGTGAGACTCTGTCTCAAAAAAAAAAAAGAAAAAAAAAAAAAAAACAGAAATATGTAACTACAATATGAAATGATCCAATTAATGTATGTGCTGATGATTTTCTCCTAACACTTGTATTTTGTTTGTTTGTTAATTTCTTTTTCATGAGGCTTAGTTTCCTGATAGAAAGAACTACATATAGTACAATAACAACATACGTATCACTTGGTAAAATGAAGTAGGGATAGTTTAGGGCAGGGGTCCTCAAACTTTTTAAACAGGGGTCCAGTTCACTGTCCCTCAGACCATTGGGGAGTGTGCACTGTGGGCCCGGGATGGGACGAGTTGGCTGCTAAGCAGGACAGGCAGCGGTGGCAAAAATACCCCGAAGGCTGGATAAATGTGCTAGGCTGCCCGCATGTGGCCCGTGGGCCGTAGTTTGAGGACACCTGGTTTAGGGACACAGATGTGCTTTATGACTCTCATCCCTTTAGAGAAGTGAAGGAAGTAAGAGAGTAACAAAAAAGTTTGCTGATGTCTTACTCTATAGCAGGGGTTCTCAAACTTTTTAAACAGGGGGCCAGTTCACTGTCCCTCAGACCATTGGAAGGCCAGACTATAGTTTAAAAAAAACTATGAACAAATTCCTATGCACACTACACATATCTTATTTTGAAGTAAAAAACCAAATGGGCAAAAACACCCGCATTTGGCCCGCAGGCTGTAGTTTGAGGATGCCTGCTCTACAGAATGTTACATCCAAATCTCTGAAAATATCACTTCAAGTCTGTAGCTTTTTTTCCTTTGCTTATTCAAGCTTACTCCAGCTCTTACGCAAAATGCTTTTCTGGACTTCACAGAGGCTTGATGTTTTTACGAAAAAAGGACTCACTTATATTCTCATCGAAAGGATGCAATGAATGGACTGTGTGAAACATCATAACACCCAATTTTCCTACCAGTTTGTGGACAGAGCCAATGTATGGTTTTTCATTATACCTTTTCTTCTTGCCCTTACACAACGAAGATTTTACTCAGATATGACTATGATAAATCGGCTCAATCTGTACCTTGCCAGGGCTTTTCCCCCGCAAAGATCAACAGCATTTAATGGTGTACTTGTTTTGGATAACTCCCCACCTCCCCATATAAAACCTTCCTATATATTATGGCCTTGTAGGATCTCATTGTTCATTCAAATAACAGCAAAAGTATTAAGTCTAGATGTAGGTTGCAAACATTTTGCAATGTGGACAATTGCAGACATTTCAGAGGAATATTAGGAGAAAAAAAGAAAGCTCTCACCAGAAAGATAATAAAAGAATAATAGAATTAAAAAGCTAGAACAGATTTTTATAGATTATCCAAATCAGGGTTTTTCAACATCAGCACCACTGACATTTTGAGCCAGATATTCCTTCACTGTTCTGTGTATTTTAGTATGTGTAGCAGCACCCCTGTTCTGTACCCACTAAATACCAGAAGCTCCACCTCCCTACCCCACCACCAAGTTGTACAATCAGAAATGCCTCCAGATGTTGTCACATGTCCCTTAGAGGGCAAAATCATTCTTACGTGAGAACCACTAATCTATGACATCGATATATGCATATTCATACAACTAGAGAGAATTCGTATTGCAATCCTTAAGAAGACATGGAGAGGATGTGGTCAAAATCATACGTAGGAGTAGTGAAGAAATTTGAATAAGATAAAGGTCTCTGAAAGACTAAATTTCTACAAGAAGAAGAAAAATATACATTTTGTTTATTTAGATGCTCTGCAAAAACAGAATGACAGAAGTTTTTACACTGCCAGCCTTTTGTAAAAATATGTTCAGGCAATTATAAGATATAAAGAATAGTGTTATGAAATCATAAATTTATCAGATTAATTTTGGTCCAATTATGAGCTTATTGACCTATAACTATTAGCTAGAGAGCCAGCAATCAAGCCAAGCAGGTTTATAGCACTGAAGGGCTGTACCAACCTCTCTACGTTTTTTCCATTATTAGAATTATGAGTAAAACCAATCCATTCTCAAATCTAGTATATAGCAACTGTATAATCTGTGACAAGTTACTAAGCCTCTCTGAGCTTTTCTTTTCCTCATTTTTAAAATTCAAAGACAATATAACTTATAGGGAAGTTAAAAAATGAGCTTTGGTGAATATACAGTTTGTCTTATATGTAATTAATAGATAGTAATGGTTATTATTAATATTAATCATAAAATTAGTGGTACATTTTATCTTACAAAACTTGACTCCTTAGCTTTTAAGGTTAGTTTGTATATAGTCCTGGCTGAATTTTTTTTTTTTCTGATCTGCCCGTTGAATGAAAGTTTCAACAGTAGAATAAAATTTTCAAAATAAAAAATTTTCTGATATCTTATACAGGTTTAGAAATTATCTTACATGGTTCACTGGTATAGTTAACTTCTTATTTAACCATGTGTGTGCACTGGCTTCTTCCAGGTGGATGGGAAGTATCCTTGGAACTATTTTATTTTATATATATTTGTTTTCCAGTATCACCATGGAAAAAGTAAATTTACAGCAAGCACTCAATCTCAAGAGCCTGCATAATTTGTACTTCTTGAATGCCCAGAAAGCTTTCAAATATAATTCACAGAGAAGACTCATCATCAATCTAAAATTTAGGAAAACACACAAGCATAAGCATAGCAAACAACTCTTAAAAATATGGTAATGTGGTACTATTTAAAAAACTTTAATGTGGTACTATTAAATTAGCCAACTATCACCAATAGTGCTACACACTAGGAAAATTTCCTCCTATGCATATTTTCTTTCTTCTCTCCATTCTATGTCAGTAGATTTTGTATTTAGCTGCTCATTTTTCACATTTTCAAATACCACTCGTGCCATAATAGTTATCCTTTAACCACTTGAATTTCAATCGTAGTTGCAATGTAAAGTAATGGCACCTACCGCTGTAGTGTTTAATTGTGTCCATGGTTAAGAATTTCTTCACCACCAGATAAGCAGAGCCAGGTTCAGCTAATGAACTCCACCGAAGCACCTGCTCCAGCACATTTTCTGTGTAGTGAAGAGGTCGCTCTGTGGAAAATAAAACCCAAATCAAAGGGAAAAGAAGCGTATTAAAAATTTTTGTAATAATAAAATTTTAAAATCCTTTTGAAAAGATCTGTATGCAACAATATACATAATCATATTTTATACAACAATAGCATTAGGACTACATGCAAGATATACTAACATCTAGAACATCATTAAGCACATAAGAAAATTTACTATATATTTACTATATAAATGAATACATGCAGGAATACCTGTTTGCTATTCATCTATTAAAAAGAAATGTTTCCTTTATATAAAGTCTCACAATCCTACCCTTTGTACAATGTATGAGCATCTTACTGTATCTTCTTTTTAATTTAGATAACATTCTGATTTGCCTATGTGCAAATGCAATTAAATAATTGTAAAGGGACTAGCAAAGTTAATCTTGTCCATTACTAATAAGCATAAATTCTTTGTTTATCCTAATATGATCAGAATCTTATACTTTCGTATTAGTATCAGTACCAGTAAGCAACTTATAGCTGATATTCTCATAATCAAGACGA
The DNA here is from genome assembly GCF_040939455.1 of Microcebus murinus. Classification (NCBI taxonomy): domain Eukaryota; kingdom Metazoa; phylum Chordata; class Mammalia; order Primates; family Cheirogaleidae; genus Microcebus; species Microcebus murinus. Next base: position 110,127,343 of record NC_134106.1, read on the forward strand.
AATTATAAAATATAACTTCTATAGAGAACATATGAAAATAATTACAAAAGAGTACAGAGTAATCCAAATATAACTATTAGTGGAAATACCAATCAAAAACATTATGTGGCAATGTTATACATTAACTATTGACATAACAGGCCAACAAGCAAGAAGTTAAATGGCAGCCTTTCCTCAAAGAATACTCTCCCACATACATTTTGTCTTAAGCAACCACATTTTTAAAGGTAACACATATTCTTAGAATTAAAAAAAAAACAAAAGTTTTATAAATAGATTCAAAACTTCATAGAAAAGTTTTCTACTGATCAAAATATACCAAGTAGTTAATAAAATGTAATAACAGAAGCATATGCTGGGGAAAAAAGATATTTAAACCTTTTCACTAAAAATAGCATAACTGGAAGCCCTGACACACAGATGTCGATACTGCTGTCCTAGGACCGTAGCGATACACAAGTCAACTCACCTCTTTCATACCCTCCTTAAGGTAAAGCACACAGCACTGGAGTTTTTTTTGTTTTGGTTAAAGTAGTGATGCTACTGACAAGAAAGAGCATCTCAATAGCATCATACTCGTATATAAACCACGGTACTGTAATTGGTAACAAAATTAAAAGATCAAACATATCACATCCTCTCTAAAACTGATCTCCCCTGCAATGGCCACATCACTCCAGAAGTCATCAATAATCCAATGTCTACAAAAGAAGGAAAGAAGTCTTCCACTTCCAGCATAATCACCAGATTTTTGCTTCCTATCCAATAAAACTGAAATGCAGCCTGTGCTTATTGGAGCTAGCCTAGTCATACTAATGGCACACACAAAGAAAGAGCCACTAGGCTACACATCTTGAAATCAATAATCTACATCTTTTTTACAATTATATAGCCCCCTGCACATAGCACAGTACTGAGTATATAATAAATGTTAAATAAATATTTTAGGAATGAAATATCTTATTAATTTCTTTGGTGATCCATAAATTCACAGAAAATATTCACAGAGCAGCAGACAAAATATAACTCTTTCTAAAACCAGATAAAATCTGTTGTGCTATCTTAACATTGCTTTTCTTCAAATAATTTTCTAAGAGTGGGCAAAGATCATAATTGCTCATAATCTGTTAATGTTGTAATTCAATTGTTAATTAACCCACAAACTGGTTGTCTTAAAATTGAAATTATATGTACTTAAAACTAATTATAGAATAAGCATTCCCTTTACATTCAGTTTTAAATGATACTTGATTCTACTTCTTGCAAGCTCAGAGACACTACTGATCTCATTACTAGTTGCCATTTATAGAATAACACCTAAGCATCAGACATTAAATATACTGGCTACTTTAAATCAGTTATCACTTTTAATTCTTGTAATAATATTCTTCAATAGAAACTACAGTATTCATTTTTACATGTAAGGGAACTTAAGGATCACAGAAATTTAGCCACTTGCCTAAAGTTACATAGCTAGTTAAGGTGAGGAACAGAGATTTGAAGTCCAAATCTATTTGACTTTAAAGTAATGTAATGTGGATAAAATAGTGCCAACTTGCAAAGATTTTTTTGAGGACTGAACAAGGTAACATAAGCAAAGTGAAAACTAATGTCAGTTCAGACTTGCTCCTTCTCTGTTCCCCATCAATTTCCCATCATTAGTGAAAAGATGGTAAGGAAATAACATTAAGATAGTTTCAACATCCTATGTGTAAGGAAAGCGATGATACTAGAGTTGGCTTAGAAGTGAGAATAATATTCTTAAATAGAATCCAGTATCTGGATTGAAATAAAAACTCTCCATTTTACAAGACTAAATTGCTAATGAGACTGTGAAATGTCAGACATTTCTATTAAAGAGGGTCAGCATTACATACTATTACAATAGACATTATTACTACAGTGATAGCTCTAAAGTGTTCTTAGTCATACTGAAATCAAAACAGAAATAGAGGCATATATATGGGCATATAATTAATTTTGGTTGCAAAAACTTAGTCAAATATGCTATCATACTGGCATCATAGTATGAAATACTTCAGGGGAGTGAAAATCCTGCAGATCCAAGTTCCTAGATAAAGAATAGAGCTTAAAAAATGAGATGAAGAGGTAAATATTTAGACTGTCAAATGCTACAACTATAAAATGGCATTAATATTCACCTTAAGAAAGAAATAAGCAGCAGGAAAAACTGAGTCATCACACATTATTGGAACATAAATCCCTACAAATAAATTTTTATTTACAGTTACATTTACAACCATCTGTCAGGATAGATTATATGTTATGTAAGTTATCTGGCATTAGGGCATTACTAGAAATTAACTCTTTTGCATACTATGTATAGAATAAAAATTGCTAAAACTTCAGTGTAGTTATTTGAGAAGAATAGGTTATAGAGGTGAATCATTAGCTGTGTAAAACAAAATGTTATTGACTGCTTTAAATCTTGTTCACAGAACAACCCTGGCACCCCTTGTTAAATACAGAGCTATCCATTTTCCACCTGAAATAACAGCCATCATCCCTAAACTTCTGACAGCAATAATACAAGATTTTCAGAGACAATTGTCACTTCCCCAATAATTAAATTCTTAGTGCCAAACTTAGAGCTGGGCAAGCCTTTCTCTGTCCCATCCACATAAAAAGAAGGTAACAGGACTTTATGTGTCAATCAGAAGAGCTGGAAGAACTAATAATTTGTGATGTACTAACTACCACATGCAAGTTGATAATCAAGTCACTTCAGAGGTAAGCATCCTTTGATTTCTAAGATGAAGTTTCAAAACAATGTTTCCATAGGTAATGCAATCTCATTTGTAGCTGTACATAATTCCTTCCCATTCTCACTCATCTGTTGCTTCTCTCAGGAGGACCAGTGACCAAAGACACAGACCCCAATGCCATGACTCAGGGATATGTTTTAATTTACTCAACCCTTGAGGGGACAAGTGTGATAGGGAGAAAATGCCCACCCCAAAATCCACGGTTTCAGTATTTTTCTGTGACTTTTTTTAGAAAACAATAGAAATAGAAGCATACAGGAAACCATTAGCTTTCCAAGCACTAACCACAGTCTTGAGATCTTCTAGTGGTTCCTAATCTACAAGCAGGGATCACTTTCTATGTGCTGTTCACATCTGGACACATTTATCTGAGGGGCCATATCCAGGACACCGGAGGTGAGGGCTGCACCTCAGTTAAAAAGACTTTTGTGGGTTATGTTCCACATCAATGTATATGCTAGACGGAGTGAGAGATACAGTAATAAAAGTCTAAAGTACATAGCAAATGTCCTAAGAGAGTATGGTCTAGAACAGAACCAGGTAAATACACATTACTATTCTACAAGTCGTACACAGTATGTAGTATTACAGATCTTGAGGCAAATGATCACAAAGAGATCAGTGTGAATGATGCTCACCTGAATATGGTGAAGGAAGGGGCATTTGAATTAGACCTTGAAGGATGGACAATGAGGAAATAATGAAAGGGCTTTAAGTGGTGGAATACAATCAAATTTGTGATTTGCAAAGATAATAAAAGGCAATAATGTTGCCAATTAACTTTTATTCACAAATACGATAAGGCTGACACCTAGTCTACCATCCTCAAAATTAGACAAAAAAGAAAAATCAAAAGACTCAACCACCCGTGTAGCAGAGTCACACAAAATTATGCTTCACTTATTCAATAGATCTTAACTGTATGGCTACTATGTACTAGGTCCTGTACTAGACATTAGATATGGGGGGGGGGAAGCAGTCTCTCCTTTCTTCCAAGGAGCTTCCCTCAAGACAGAAAAACACAAATCCAGGTAACAGGTACTACAAAAAGAGATGAGACAAAGTGCAATGGAACTCTTAGTCTGGGTTTTAAAGGAGGCAACTGGGTGGGCCAGATGGAGGAGGAACAAAGGTATATTTGGGAAACACCAGCTTATATATGTCAGTTAAGCACAAAAAATGGAAGATATTATCTATTTAAAAAAAAAAAACATGTAAAATGAGAAAAGATGGCCAAGTAGATTGGTGCTGGGGAAATTCAACATTTAGGAGACAGAGAGAGAAAGAAGAAACTGTAAGAGAGAGAGAAAATAATCAGAGAACAAAGTAGATAATCCAGGCAGCACTGAAAATAGAGTGAAGAATATCAAAGAAAAAAGAAATGGTCATTAATAGTAAATGCTACAGAAAGGACAGGTAAATTTAACCCTGAAGTGAATCTGTCAGCCTTGACAGTGGCTTTCACAGGAGTCATTTCCCAGAGCATCTCTGTGCATGGGGAGGACTGAACTCAACTCCAGGGAGATTCTGTGAACCAAAACCGAAGCACCATAGTCATTAGATCTTGGCAATATATATTGAAAATAACATTTTGACCCATTTTGAAAAGTTGTGCAGGATAATTAGAAATAAAGAAATAAAAAAAATCAAACATCAGACAGAATAATGAAAGACAAAGTACTTGACCATCTCATTTCATTTCAACACTGACTGCAACACTCCTAATAACATGCTATGGGGTATTTCAACATTGAATTTTAATTTTGATCTTGAGCTTGTGGGTGGCGAGATTTACCTTTTGGCAGTTTGGCAGCTATACTTGAAAAGGTCCCAAGACCTTAGTAGGTATCAGCTAGACAGATGGTCAAGGTACAAAGACATTCTGTATCTTAATTTTTTTTTTTCCTAAAAGTCTTTCAAACTAAATGGTGTCATTAGAATATTCAGCTTAATCAGCACTTGACTACTGGACTAGTCAAGGTGTTTTAAAAGCACACTTTATCTTTCAGTGTCTTTGGGATGAAAGGCAACAAAATATTTGATCCACTAAAGAGAAAAGAAAAGAAAAAAGCCAAAAAAGAAGTTTCTTCTAGGCTTAAAATTATTTTTCAGATTAATAAATAATTTTTTAAATCAACATTCTTTTTTCTTGTTAAATAAGTGGCATACAGGAAGGAGATGAATGGTGGTGGTTACAAATCAAGTTACTTGTCCTTACAAACAAAGGCCTTATTTCCTGAGGTAGCAACATAGATACCTAATGCTTTGAACTATATTTTTATAGTCAACAAAATAATCTAATTATTGTGATGAGTATAAGCATAGAAAGGCAACTTCAAGTGATGATAATATTTATCAATACATACACTAAGGCTGGGTGCGGTAGCTCAAGCCTGTAATCCTAGCACTCTGGGAGGCCGAGGCGGGCGGATTGCTCGAGGTCAGGAGTTCGAAACCAGCCTGAGCAAGAGCAAGACCCCATCTCTACTATAAATAGAAAGAAATTAATTGGCCAACTAATATATATATATATATATATATAAAATTAGCTGGGCATGGTGGCGCATGCCTGTAGTCCCAGCTACTCGGGAGGCTGAGGCAGGAGGATTGCTTGAGCCCAGGAGTTTGAGGTTGCTGTGAGCTAGGCTGACGCCACGGCACTCACTCTAGCCTGTGCAACAAAGTGAGACTCTGTCTCAAAAAAAAAAAAAAAAAATACATACACTAAGGTAGAAGGGAATTCATAAAGAGATGTTAATATTTAGGAAAACATAAAATGTTAGTAATAACTTGTCACAAAAAGAGTATTTCTTTATATAATAAAGGATTTAAGAGTCTCTACCATGGAAATCACTTACCTAGTTCTTCATTTTCAATGACTTCAAATGTGGCCCAAAAGTCACCTTTTGTAGGAATGATATTTTTTATTGCTAATACATCATTAGTTAATTCTTCTGCTTCCATCACAGGAGATATCTGTTAAAGAAGCAATATTTCTTCAAAAGATAAGCAGACTTATACTATAGGGCAATAATACTCCCCAACCACCATCTAATGCTATCCCAAGTTTCTTACAAATATGGTTAAAACTAGCTTCTCTAAGTACTTAGAGAAAACAGCATGTTCAGATCTTTTCCATAACATGCAATACATTTACAATATAGACATAATCAGGAGAAATTCTTTTCCCTCACTTAGTGAGCAGTTAAGGCCACTCAGAAGGGAAGAACGTACCCAGTCACACACAGAAAGACCTTCACACGACAGTCTTCCAAGTGTAAAACTTTTCACTCATCAGTTCTATAATCAAAAGTGCAGTGTCCTGGTTGATTCAGCCGAGGCCCGAAATTATACACTGCTGTCTGTCATGCCAAACGGCCCTGGGGTTTTGGTCGTGTGTAGTGCGTCTTGCCACGCCAAGTGACAGATGGTGGGATACCAAAGCATGCTGCGGCCAGAATTTCAGGGCACAGAGCAGAGTCTGCAGTGCCAGCCTAGAGGCCAGCTCGACAAGACTCCCAAAGCCTGAGGACACAGCATAAGTTCACCAACTCTTCAGGACTTTCAGGATTTTTGATTTGTTTCTTCTTGTTTTTGTTTTTGCCAATCTTAAGTGCATGCTGGCCAAAACACAAGATGGCTTTCTTCAATTAGTATTTAGAGTTATAGTGTTAAACAAATAGAAGATGTTTCAAACATCAGAATACTGCAATTGCAATTTGCATGTTTTCAGTAAAAGTATGTCCCCATTACAGATTTTCTTAGAAAAGGAATGTGCTCGTTTCCATTTTTCCTGTCCATTAGTGCTTATAAGCATATTGCATATATATAAATAACAACAACAATAAAAAAATAGTTTTCACAACAGGTCATTCACATAGTCTACTTTTTGTACTTCATGAAATTTCATGTTTTAGAATATATTAATTAAACAATGAAATCCACTGTTTTCTATTTAGAAAAGCTCAATGAAATATAAACTGAAAAAAGGAGATAAAAACTTAGCATCTGGGAAAAGTGGAGAACTTCAAGCAACAGAAACAGTAGAGGAATCATTTCAATGATGCCATTGATCTACACGGATTTAAATTTTTTTAAATAGTATGCCTTTTTCTTACAAAATATTAAATTACTGAGAAACCAAACTTGTAAATTAGGCAGCAGGGAGTGCCTCAGTTTGAAGTAGGAAGATGGAAACTCTACTCCTTGCCCCAAGAGAGACCTAAAGCTCTTCTTTAAAACACCTACTACTCCCTATTTAGGAAATTATTAGTCTCTGGAATATACACATCAGTATAATGAACATCAGGTTTGGATTATGACAACATAGGTTTGTATTTTGGCCTCAATTCCCAGTTTCCAGTCCCATGAACTTGAGATATCATCGGCTTCATCTATCTCCATGGGTTGCAGTAATGATTAGCTGAGATAAATGTAACTAAAGGGTTTTGCAAAGTCTTAATATTAAAACAAATGTCAGTAATTATTTTTGTCACATTGTATGTTTTCTAAGAGCTTTTGCAGTTACTATAGGTGAAACTGGACAGATTTTTATATAAATCCACTTAAGATAATATTAGAATTTTGCTTAATTGCAATAACTTCTATTATGGCTTTGTAAGAGAGTTAAAATGTATTACAGAAGAGTTTACGTGTAGAGTTAAGTCATGTGCTTTGAATATCTCTTTTAGCATTACCTTTAAACTTGTGCTGATTGATCTGCACTAGTCCTTCACATCTTTTATGATCAATATCACACGTTCAGTGTAAGAAATATGAAGTGGTCAACGAGTGGCAAGATAAATGCCTCATAAGAACAAAGCCCATGATCATAGTATTTCAGCTCCTTGTTCCAAGTAAGACAGCTAGTACCATGTAGTCATAATACATAATCATTAGAAATATATAACTTAATAATTACAATATATCAAATGTGTGACTCTGTTTATTCTTGGATACATTAATCGCCATGTGAGTTGTATTTAACTCACGCTAGTTTTGAGCCTGGAGCCTCATGAGGCAAAACCCTGCAGTTGATTCGTGAACAATCTTACTTGCTGATGTTCTTATTGTTACAATTAATATTGAGAATTTAATTCTAAAAACATGAATTTTTAGATGTTAGTTAGCATATAACTCACACACAGAAAACAATAAAAAATAACAAATGTTTCATTAAATTAGAAAGGATCATTTTGTTTTCAAAGTTTTTATTCTATATTTGTAATAAAACACCATGGCCCCAAGGAAAAAAAATTTTTTTTCTAGTGTGGCAGTCAATGTGTTAAAAAAGGTAAGTAGCCACAGTAGAATTTCTGTTACACAGCAGAATATCTATTTCTCATTTAGAGAAAGTAGTTTTACCAAGAACCTGAAAGATCAGTTACTATCCCTAAAAGACTAATTACTGAATATAGTAGCATGAGAAGGATCTATTTTTAATTCAGTATAAATGATCAATATTGTCACTGATCATTTGTGCTGAAGAAAAATATTACCCAATATTCAAGGAAGGAAAGCATTAACCAATATTCAATTCAAGTAAGTTGGAAGACTGAATGCTAAAGTATAGGAAACAAGAGCAGAAGACCATTGATAATAATAATAGGACTAGTAATAATAGTAATTTATTAAATACTTACATGCTGAGCAATTTGCTAAGTTTTACATGCATTATCTTTTTGAGTCTTCAGGCCAATGCTATGATATAATAATGTAATTTTTCCTCATTTTACAGGTGAGAAGATAGAGGCTCAGACACGACAAATACAGTAACTTGCCTAATGTTAAGAAGGTAGGAAAGGGAGGAGCAAGTATTTGAGTTACGGTTATTTTCCAGAACCTATAGAAACTCCTAATTGTAACCTAAAGCACATAAGATATTCTGTTTCCAAATGATTAAAATATAAAACTCCCAAAAGGTATTGGTATGGAAAGTCAATGTTGTCATCAGTCATCAGTTTGAAGTGGAAAGTTGACATAAATATAAGAAACAGTGGAAAATTCAAAATATGTAAATTAATGCTAACACTTATGATTTCCGATAGTACTCTTTATAACCACCATTAGGACTCACCCGAATTATAATACTACAGTCAGGTTCCTTTCTTTCTACATATACTTCAATTAACAAATCTCCAGCCTGGGAAACCTAGAAAAGGGCAGATGTGAAAACAGCACACTTACGCATGTTGCAAAAACACATATATGATACTTAAGACAGTTCCCAAGCCCTATAAAGCCCTAGTCATTACAACAATAAAATGAGCTCAATTCCCCTGTTCACACACATGATGTACCCATTTCCAGATGGCTGATTAAAGACAAAGAATCTACACAAATGTTATAATCAGCAACAACAATCACAATGCAATTTTTATCTCTTACTCAAGAGTTTAATGTTCTCGATTAGATTCTTACTGAAATAATGAATTTGACCACAATGAAAATATGCTGACTTCCACAGCAGAAGTTGTAGAAGCCATCATCATGTATGTTAGCAGGATAAATAAAAACGAGGATGGAAAATAGGCCATATGTAATTCTGCTCTTAGCGATAATGTGTGCGTGATATCAATAAAATTAAAAGGCAAAATAGGTCTTGCCAAATTTTCAAAGAGATGGAATTTGAGGATAAACTGGGTCAGAGCTGTACTAAAACCACAAATATAGAAAGTAAAAATTTAGTAAGAAAAAATTAAAGTGAAATGATAGAACAAAGCAGACAATAAACATATGTTTTTATTTTAATTATTTTTGGCCAAGCACTAAGTGCTAAGTTATTGAGGTCATTATTATATTCCAGAAGATATGTTAAGTGAAGAAGATGCAAGCCAGAAAATAAAAAGCATAAGATATCACTATGTAGACTAACAGTATAAAGTAGAGAAATTCAATAAAGAACCAAATGAAACTACAAAAAAAAAAAAAAAATTGAGTAGCTTTTTTCAGAAGTTCCCTTAAGATATGTAACCACATAGAAACAATAGCCATCAACCAATTAAAAAAAAATGATCACAATGAAGAAACAATCATTCTAAAGTTAAATTTCCCTTAGCATAAAATCCATTGAGTAAATTTGTGACAAAAACATTAATAATGTACTTTGAAGAAGTTTCTTAATTATTCCGCCATTACAGGCTTACAAATTCTTATTTCCAATTTCTTCCCTCACTTTCAATACTACACAAAAATTCTCGGAAGATACAGTTGACACTTTTGCTTTTCACAATATTTGCATAAACAGCTCTCTAAGAAAGGACATATTATAAAAACTGAAAAAGCAAACACAAAGAATTCATAGAGTGAAACTAAAAAGAAGAATAGCTAAGAAATTCAAACAAGAGCTGAGACAAAGAGAATGTCAGGAAAATACTCCAGAGGAGAGTTTTGAATGGATTAGAGGAAAAATTCATGCAAAAGAACAGATTTTCCCAAACTTTTTTACTTTTCTTTTCCAATTACTATATTTTATAGACAATTGTTTTATTTTTACTCACTTATACTGAATTGAAAACATGATGTTAAGAAGGCAGGAAAGGGAGGAACAAGTATTTAAGCTCAGGTTATTTTCCAGAACTTATAGAAACTTCTAATTGTAACCTGATTTCTTTACTGTAATTTGAATATAAAAGACTGATTCTTTATTGTAATTTGAATAAAAAGATAAAAATGTAAAAGGATACTCATACTTTATAATAACAACATAGATAATTGCTGCCAAAGATAACCTTCCAGGGCTCAGACAATTCTTTATCTTGTGACTGAAACCCTTCTAAAAAAGTGAAAATTTAAGAGAATTGATAATGAGCTAGATTTTTTTATGGTTAAACCTAACTCCTCTACAAGCTGCATTAATTACTTTGGGTCAAAATGGAAGAAATAATTCATTAAGTAATTAATATCATAGTATTAGTACTGGGGATAGAATCTAAGCCTTCTCTAATTTCCTTCATATGGAACAACAGCTCTGTTCACTCCTCTAATGTGTAACGGATACTATTTCAGGACAGAGAATTCAGGGTTTTGCTAACAAAAAGCATGTGTCGCATTATCTGAGTGTATCTGTAAACAGAGTACACTTGACCCGTTTTTATTATTTACCTTGATACCTGAAATCCACTGCAGTTCCTAGTTATTAGAAGATAATTCATGATCAACCTTAAGAAGTTCTAGTGAATATTCATCAAATGAGGTAAGCTACCTTGGAAAAGCATAGTGCAACCTGGCCATGAAAATCCAATACAATGTGACAGAGGAAAGCAAGACAGAATATAGAAAAGTCAACTAAGACAAAAATTACATCTGTTACAAAGATCACATTAGAAACATTCCATTAATACAATCATCTTCAAGCATGCAAAGCAAAAGCATATAAGAAATAATTTATATTTTCCAAATAATAATGAAAAAATCATTAAGCTATTTGAATTTTCAATTTGCTCCAAGTATTTCTTTGGCTTTAAATGCTTCCTTTGAAATCCACCAGCATTTTCAACAGTGCTTTTATAAATAAAATTTGATTTGATAGAGGAAATCTTGATATGTAAATGAAAACTGATTTTCCTTCTATATTTAAAAAATTTGCATCAATATATTTTGCATGTATTACACAACTAATTTATCTAGGGTTTTTTGTTCATCACTTTTACTTTGCTTCAAATAGGAACCTGAGAATATACACAGCAAATATCTTTACTTACAACACAAGTTTTTGTTTTGTTTCATTCTTTAGAGATCTAACTATTACTACTCACTTGAGTGTCTTTCCACTTGGTAATAAAGCTATTTTCTATGTCCATTTGTTTGACTTGGTCTTCTTTAACCTGTTTAAAATATAATTTGGGACATTCTAATAATGTAGAATACAAAGAGTGATGGCACTCATCGTTATATAACTCTTCGGGAATATAAATATCAAATTAAAAATAAGTGGGAATGGCTATCTTAATCGGCATGGGCCCACACAGCTAGGTCATAAATAAAGCCAACAAGATAGAGTCTCATACAGTTCAAAACAATCTATGATGATACTACTTCAGTCTGCAATTGCCTCAATTGAAAGCTCTATTGCTTAGGACATTTAACAAGCAAAGGAGCTGATGACTGGTTTCTTTTAGTTCATGTAGGTTGAGAAACAAGATATTTCCTTAGCTGAAATGTTCACTAAGTGTTTATTAAATTTCTACCATTTAGGTAAAGTTAGGTTTAACATAACTATGAAGATAATCATGTACTTTTTACAAATGGTACAGTACAAAAATAGAATATAAAGAGAGCATGTAAAGCCACACATTGTTTTTTTCTAATTCTTTCTTTTCTCAGCATCAGATTATTGCAAAGAATTTGCTATTGATCAAAAACAGTGGACACATATAGAAGGAAATAAAGAGAAGATCAAAGAGCAAAGGAAATCTAACAACCCTGCTGTCTATTCCTATATGAATTAAGATAGAAACATTAATATTTTATTTTATGAAAATAGTTCCTTTTTCTTTGCTAAGGAATCTTGTTGTAAGTTATCTTAAGAATGTAAAAACTCTACAAATGATAACCCTATCATACTAACCCACTTGGTTTAATCTGGTATATCTGTACCTCTGGAAAACAAGTGGTTTAATAAACAACATTTAATAAAATGCTCAGAGAGGTTACATGGCAATACCAAGATGCTAGAACTACTTATGTAATGAAACTGGACCTTTGACCTAAATCCACCATATTCAAATCCTGGGCTTATTTCCTCTATTTTTACTTCATAGAACCAAGAAGTCATCCCTATTCTAGCAGTTTCCTGATGAAACATGAAAATATTAACTTCATAAAATAGTAAGTTAAAAAGTCAAACAATTAAAACAGAGATGAATTGGTGAGTACTACAGAATAATATTTCAGAATTTTCCTTTTTCCAATTGGAGCACAATTAAAAAAAAAAGACCTAAAATGCTTTCAATTTAACTGCCTAATATTTATTACCAATTTATTAATAAATTCATAATTTCCCACCTCTAAATGGACATAATTCATACACATATAATGAGAAAGGAAATGCACATAAAAACCCTATAAATAGAACTATTTTGTCTCAAAGACATCAGATGGTAAAAAAGCTTTAAAAGCAACCAAATTTAAAATGAATGGCTATAGCTTAAAAAACTAGTTATATCTAAAAAAATTTTTTAAGTATAACTATTCTTATTTTCTCTCTCTATTCATAAAGACTTGAATAGTAACATCCTAAAATATACATCTTTGTTTGCAAACAGCAACATCAAAACCACCACAAGGGTAAGACATAAAATATTTACCTCGAATATTTCTACATAATTATTAATTAAGTCCTCAATTACATTCACTTCTTCACTGGTTTGTCCCTTCGTTTGAAACAAACAGGATGAAAAGACCAAGGCCAAATTATGGGCGTTCATGTGATTGATTTCCGAACATTTCTGAACCCTGTCAGAGAAAAGCATAGCTCGTTATGATATACTTCTATTTGGAAATTTCATAGAACTACAAACCAGGATTCTTATCATTTTTAACACCTACATATTGAAGTTCTCTCATATTAAAGGTATAATGTTGATTTAAAGAAAAACGTATGGATCTTCCTTTCAAGTAGCTCATCGTCCAAGAAAATAAGAAAGAATACTGTTAAAGAGATTAGTACAAGTCACAAAGCAGCACTTGACTGCTGATTTAGAGGAAGGACTGAGTGTATCTAAACAGTTTCATACTATGAAACAACCCGTGGCTAAAGCATAAAGTAAGCTTACAGAGTAGTGTAAAATGATGTAGAACTGCAGGATCAATGGAAGAGGAAAGGGGGCAATGTGTATGTGTAAAAGAAAGCAAGAAAGGGGCTTGGTAAGTATTTATTAGAGAGTTCCAAATTCCAAGTTCAAGGCTGGGCTAAATTTTCCAGAAAGTGCATATTAGGTTAGAAAGAACACCTAGAAGCATGTGTTTGTACAGTTATTCAAAATAGGATATTATTAAAAGCAGACAATTTAAAACTATAACTACATTTTTCCTTAGATACAACTAAGAATCACTTTTCATAATGAAGAGATATGAACAAACTAGCCAACTCTTCCATTCAGTAGGCTACAAGCCTTGGATCTTAAAAGAGCACTTAAAGTATCTACAAATATAAGTTCAAAGTAATTAAAAAACAACAAAAAACACCACTATAGTCCTCACCCCAAGAAAGGGAAATTTATATTGATAAAAGCGTGCTAGGTGAGAACTGTAAGTAGTGCATATAAAAGTATCTGTTGATGGTCTGTATTTGGGTGTCACGGACTGCATAAATAGCAGCTGCTCAACTGCCTGTTTAATTACATTTGGAAGTTTTTGCAGTACATATTAAACAAGAGAGACCAAACTCTATCAAAGGAATATAGCAAAAATAAGTTAGGTATTCCTGTCTATAAACAACATAGATTCTTGTGGGTATAAGACCAAGTGAGTAAACATGACAGCAATATATATGATAATGTAAAAAATTCATAATAAACTGCCAAATTGCATAGCAAAGATGGAGCAAGTGCAATCATCAAATATGATTTACAAGATGCAAAAGGAACTGGAATTTAATAGAGGAGGATGTAATAATTGTGGTCACACCTCTCAAAAACCTCTTCTTTACTTTTATCACACTAAAACTGTAAACATCTGGAAATTTTATCTGCATGTCTGCCTCTGTTACTAGAATCTAATAAGCATCTCACAGAGACTGTTGATTTAATCACACACTAGTATACAGTAAATACCTGGTGAATGGAATTAAGTGGATGTTGCTGATGGAGAAAGCAGTCTTTTATCTAGGGTAGGAATTAAATTAAATGCTGAATCAACTTGGCCACCTCCAAATTGACCTCTCAATCTTTTGAGGACATTATCAAACATTTCTGCCTTTCTTGAGACTTTCTTTTGTACTACCTTTCTCCTTAGGTATTATTCACCTCTCTTTAATTTCAGTGGCTACCTTAATTTCTGGGATAAAGTGGCTGCGACAGTATTCCTTTTCTTCCTGTGTTTCCTGCCCCCAGATGTTGGTATTCCCAAATGTTCCGTGTTCAGCCTGCTCAGGCTCTTCTCACTCAAGCCTTCTCATCAGAACCCCAAGGATACTGTTTTCTAATTAATTTCTCTGCCTCCTACACTACTTTTCCCCAACTAATCCCATTACAGGGGTTATTAACCTAAAACAAATTTGGTCAGTCACTTCTTATCACTTAAAGGATAAAATTCAATGTTTTTGTATGACCTGTACAGTCTTTCACAACCTCCTGACAACCAACTATAAACCTTTTCATCTCCTTGTACCCCTATGTCCCAGGAGTTATCCTTTGGCTCATTGCTCATACTTCTCCTTCTTTCATGCCCAGTTCATGTGCGTCTTTAAATCTGAAGCATGAAGCAGTCCCTAAACCTCAACACACAATATCTCCTCTATAGTTCCGTGCTGCATGCTAAAATTATCCATACTAAAATTTTTCCCAACATCTCATAAGCATAGAGATAGGATGATATAATGTAGACTATATTTATATTGGGTAATAAGAAAATCAGTTTACAATATTGGAGTTGACATGCATGAGAAGTATTGGTTGGAAAAGAGAGATAAAGAGAAAAGACAAATTGTAGAAGATTTCTAAATCTAGACTCTAAATAGGGTACTTTTAGTAAAATTTGGTTTTATAGACATTTATTCAAGAGAATATTTCACCCATGCAGGAAGCTACAACATATTCGTTAGCCAATGTTTACACGTATTAAAGTTTTTGTAATCATTTTTGCTAAGATCAGAACAAACAAATCTCTAGTTTTAACTCAAAAGGATATTTTTAAACATTGTTATCCTTCAGACATCATTTCTCAAGTCACCATTATATTCCTCATATCTTTTCAAATGCAGAGGGACTTTCATTTCAAGACACAGAAAATGGTTTTAACTTTTAAAATTTCTTCATTGGATAAATAGCCTGATACCAAAATATATGGGTTAGGTAAGATATAAACTGATAATAAAGAAATGCCCACTAAAAGAAAGCATTGTATTCACAGTCAGATTCCTGTTACAGAATTCTGGTCTCTGCAATTCCTTTATTCCCCAACTTCCCACCCAAATGAGTTTTATAACTTTTATTAATGCACTAGATGCATTTGAGGATGCTGTATATGATTATTTCTAATTTATTTAAGAAATTCCCAGTGTTATTTTTCTGTAAATGTGACTTAATTACAGAAAGAGAGGCCAAAGTGACTGTTATTAAGATATGTTGAAAGATTCATTATCACATGTAGAAGGAGGTTAACCACACTATTCTAAATTTAAGAAATGATGAGTTACTGAGTAAATTTAAGAAATGATGAGTTACTGAGTGCTATATTTGAAATGTCTAAAAAAGTTCATAAATCCACCCACCTGTAAAGGTGTTCAATTATAGCTGCCAAAGTTGCTCGGTTGACCCCTGGAAGAGTACGTATAAATGCTCCATACTTTTTAATTCTTTCTTTGTCATCTTGTGTATCTGGAGGGGGAAAAAAACAATCTTTAGACCTAATCATCTATAAAAGTTTTATTTTCAACAGTATTTTAAAATAGTCACAAGTATATTTTATGAAGTGAAACAATTAGGTTTCAGCAGAAAACTATTCAAACTCCTATAATAAAATTGCCTGTAATTGTTGAAAAGCATTTAATTACATAAATATTCCACTGCTACATGCTATAGTTCTTATAATTTGTAACTTACAATAAAAAACTTTCAAAACAGGAGGGTGAGAGAGGTTGCATTTTGTATCTTCTACTTTATGGAATATTGGACTTTAACTTAACAGGAATACATTCAATTAACTAATCAAGTTGGAGTAAAAAGTGAAGAATTAAGCCAAAAGTATTTTGACATTGGCCATGGAAAGGTTTCATTACTTGTATTTGAAAAATGACACTTATTTTATTTTTTCCATATAATATTATAAAAATCTTCCCAAAGCTATAAACCATCCCAGAGCTCTGAACTGTACATTACCCCCCCCAATCTATTTTAAGGGGCTTTTACCAGTTCTGGTACCTTCCAATCCTTGGAAAAGGTGAGGAGACAACCAGAGAAGTCATGGGCAGGACTTAATAACTACAATCCAGACTTAGAAGAGGATGAACCTTCTGCCCTTGTCATGGACAGAAATTTATTGGTTTATGGATGAAAAGGAATGACTCTGTACTCTTCTAACTCCAAAAAGCCAAATATCTAGAGAAATTAGAGATAAGAACCCCCAAATTTCTAGACTCCAGAGCAGCAGTCCCCACCCTTTGGGGCACCAGGGACCAGTTTCATGGAAGACAGGTTTTCCACAGATGGGGCTTGGGGGATGTTTTGGGGACAATGCAAGTACATTACGTTTGCCGTGCAGTCAAACCTCTGTGCTGACGGTAATCTGTATTTGCAGCCGCTCCCCAGCGCTCGCATCTCCGCCTCAGCCCGCCTCAGAGCACCGGGCGTTGGATTCTCATGAGGGGCGCGCAGCCCAGAGCCCTCGCATGCGCAGTGTCCAGTAGGGTTTGCACTCCTGTCAGGACCTAATGCCGCTGCAGATCTACGCCGTGATGCGAGCGAGGGGAGCAGCTGTAACACAGAGGAAGTGTCACTTGCTTGCAGCCTGCTCACCTCCCGCTGTGCAGCCCGGTTCCTAGCAGGCCACGGACGGGTACTGGTCCACAACCTAGGGGTTGAGGACCACAGCTCCAGAGGGTGTGTGGTGGCAGCTTGGTTTAAATTACTAGCTGACAGGGGAAATAAAAGATTATTCTTTTCATAAATAGCTGTGCTGACTTTGTAACCCAAGGGGACTGTACATGTATTCCCTCTCAATCCCCAACTACCTTTGGAAACAAGGGTTTTTCATTTCCTACTTAGCCCTACCTATTCTATTCACAGAAAGCCAGAAGAACATTTAACGATTCTTTAAAAGTACAAAGTCACTTGTAAAGGACATTAAGATCCCTGGGGATTTAAGAAACTCTGTGATACATTTTTCAAGTACACTCCTATTCAAAACAGCAAGCGATGTCCCTTTTGTACTGATTTTAGCCCGCACATCAGATTCATAAACATAAACATGGTCAGAACAACTTAAGTGTACTGGTAGCTGACTCTCTATAAGGAAGAGGGGAAAACACCCAAATTACATTCAAAGAGACTACTGGAAACGAATTAAGAATTATCACCCCCAGTGTAATCCAAACCTTTACCCTCATGTCATCCAATTACTAACTGTATGAATAAGTACATTTATACCACAAAAATCAATTAATATCACTACACTTATAACAAGAAGTCATGCTAGTATGCATATTTCACACATCTTATAAAAATAAAATAGATGTTAATTTCAAAATAAAACTTAAGCAATTCGAAAGTAAAACTCTGAAAAATTTCATGTCATATAGAAAATACGATGAGCAATGCAATGCAACTAGTCACAGAATTCAGAAAATTTAATAGTATTCTTAGAAGAACAGATTGTGTATCATATAAGCATAGCTGGTATAGCTCTGCAAGGCATTCTCAGCCTCAGACACAGAGGATGTCAGATTCTATGAGGTCGCCAGGGAGTTCTAGTTTATTCTTTTCAGATCCAACATGGGGCACTACTGAAGGGTCTGGCTGAGCGACATTAGATCTAAAAGCAAAGGCCTTAAAGGGTATTTGACCCAGTGTTCAAAGCCTCCTCCAAGTAAGTTCTCAAAGATTCACATCTAAGTGAATGGCGAACACACTTCCTTTATGACACAAGCCTACCGTTGCTGACTACCTCCTCCTGGTAGACTGACAACCGTATAAGACCTCTTTGTTATTGAATTTGTCAAATTTAGAAAAACCATATTTATCACATATTTTCAATAACTGATTTTACAATAAAGACAAACTGTAAGCTTTTATAAAATAGAAATAGTATAAATAATGCCATAATTATAAATTATAATAAAATTTTCTTTAAACAATAAATGGGGTTGCAAGGTAACTAAGCTGAAAGTGATGCATTTATTTCATTCCATTTTATACACCAGAAAATTATACAATTAACTCTTCTTGTGACTGCAGTTGACCCTACTGATTTGAGAAACATTAGAAAGCAAACAAAATATTTCTGAGTTAGGTAGTTAAATTGTGAAAAGCTTCATTTTAATAACAATGCTAGTCTTCTTGCTGACACTAATCAGGATCATTCTTGGGATGATTTTCAAACTGTGAATGTTTTGTGACATCCTTTCAAAATTAATTCCTTCAAATACATTATTTGTGTTTTAAACAAATACTTTCAATTTAAAAAAAAACTTTCTCAAAAGAGGCATATTATATAGTCAAATTCAAAAGCCATTTTCGAAAAAATTTTGAAACTAAATGTACATGAAAGAAATAGATTAGTAATTATGGTATAATTTAAAAATAAATTTTAAAAACTAAAAAAATGAAGATTGAAAATGATCATTTTGAAAATGCAAATATGAGAAATATTTATGGTTTATTAATAAAAATAAAAGGTGCTATATATATAAAAATCACAGATGTGGAGAAACAGACTATGAAATAATACAGAAAAATAGAAAAAGCTTTATTAGAAAGATGGGATTAAAATCAATGTTTATATCTAAAAGTCTTTATTATTGTGATATTTGAATATATTTTAAATTAATAGATATAAAAATTAGTTTTACTAAAATTAATATGAGCCAATAAGTGATTTAATAAACCAGTTTTCTAGGGTCATCTCTTAACTAGGTTCTTTTACTGTATAACAAGGCTTTTTTTTTATTTCATTAGATGGAATCTAGGAAAAATTGAGTTATGAAAAACTAAAAAAAGATTGCTAAGTACTATAAAGAGGTAGAATAAGTGATAGAAGAAACATAAAAGAGTCATGTGAAAATCTTGTAAAATGAGTCTTGTATTAAACCCTTCATTTAATTTTAATAACAAATAACAAATCATTAATAGTATACATGAACTTGAGTAAAACACTTCCAAAGTTAAAGCCAAGTAAGCACTAAGAAAGCTACTGAAAACTAAGTATATAACACTATTTGGCAATTATATTATTATAAATTTTTTGAAGTAGACAGAAACAGCTATTGATATTTGCATAATTTCCATCTAATCCATCATGAACATTGTTCCTTTGGATTAAATTTCAGCTTAAAGATTTTTAAAAATCTAAATATAAAATTAGAAGGCAAGCATTTATTAGACTCTGTATTATATTACCTAAAGCAGAGATCCAATATGGATAGAGCTCCTTGGTAAGAAGTGCATCATCAATGTCACAGAGAAAACTTTTCAGCACACCCGTCACATCTTCAAGCTGATGTTTCCCAGCCCTCAATTTAAAGCTTCTTGCATCCTTCCTGAAACTCTCCACGAGTTCACTTATGTGCAAAGGATCACCATTCTTTTGGTAGATATATTTGCATCCTAAACCTTTGTTTAAAAACAAATTAAAAAATAAAGTTACATTTAAAAAAGTCTAAATTCAAAATCTAATTTGATATATTGAATATGAAACAAATACTTGTGTTGGTATGATGAATAAGATGAAGAAATCATTATGTAAGAGTTGATAAAAACATGAATAAGGAGAAAAACTTCTTGTTCCTAATTTTAGTATTTAAAGTATAAACCTAATGAACAAACCCTTCCAGCCTCAGCTTCTGGTAAGCATCTGATTAGTCCTTCCTCCAGCTCTTGCAGAATCTTTTTCAAATGTTCTTTTGCCTCAAGTGCCCTATCTTCACTTACTCTCCCTGAACACAAAGTTGCCTCTATTTTTCACTAACAAAAGTGAAGTGAAGCTCTCTGCAATAGATTTCCCCAACTCTTGCCCCCATATTGTATACTAATTTCTATATGTTCCCATCTTCACATCCTTTCCAATGAAAAGCTGGGTCACCTCTTTTTCAAAGTTACTGATTCACAATGCCCCATAAAAAAATAAGAGGTGTAGTGGTTAGGGGGAGGAGGAATGATAATGATGACGACACACAATACAAACACAAAGATTCTTCAGTGTCCTCTCCCAGGTTTCTTGTCCTCCTTC
This sequence comes from Microcebus murinus, assembly GCF_040939455.1. Lineage (NCBI taxonomy): Eukaryota > Metazoa > Chordata > Mammalia > Primates > Cheirogaleidae > Microcebus > Microcebus murinus. The sequence continues at coordinate 110,148,231 of NC_134106.1, forward strand.
CTTTCAAAACTAAGCTGCATTTCCTGTTTATTCTTTCTACTGTCTCACATGCCTATTAATCCTTTAACCACCTTTCTGTGACCAATCTCCATTCTGATGAGATCAACTTCATCAAGAATATTAATGACGTACTTTTTTTCTAGGTACTGTTCAGTTTGTAACTAGTGAGAACTCCCTGCAACATGTGACACTCCAAATGAATCCCTGATAAAAGTGTTTTAACTTCATGGCTTTCATGACATCACAATCTCTATCTTTTTCCCTCCCTTTGTGATTGCCCTCTAAGTCTTCTATTCATTCTGCTCATCTAGGATTTACCAATGATTCCAGGAATCCCCAGGAATGTTCTTTATCTTGTTTCTCTAGCTCAATATATGGCATTGCCTTCTCCCCAGGCCCTTACAAGTCAGAACCTTTCTCACTCACATTAAAAAAAAATACAATACTATGTCACAGAGTCATCATAATCTCACTCTCAGAACTATCCCCATCTTTCCATCTCATATTCTATTAATATTATCTTGTGCACTCAATTCCTCACTACGTTTTCACATTTGCCCCCATTATCATGTCTTTCTCAATAATGATGGCAGGTCTGTTGGTATTATCAACAAAATTAAAAATCTGAATACTGGCCTCCTGCTGCCAGTATTAAGATACATGAAACCCTATACAAATTGACCTAACCTCCTGCCTCTATATCTACCTCTTCTTCTCACACTAAGTTCTGGCCACATTTAACTATAGAAAGTTACCTGAACAATGTTCTCTTGTGACACTATACCTTGGAACACACTGTTTTCTCCTCTTGGAATCCCCATCCTCCTCTTCTCCTAACTAGCTCCTATTTCCTCTTAAGGCCATGGTAGGCATCATGCTTCACCCCTGAAGGCCTCCATTGCCATCTCTACCCCGGGGAAATTCACCCCACACCATGAACACCTGTAGCAGCCCCTGAACCTCTTTTCCATAGAATTTTAATGCAGAGATGTAATTGCTCACTTGCTTGTCTCTGACCCATAAATCTGTAAACTCCTAGAATGCAAGGATTATGCCTTATTCTCAGTGTAAATCCGGCAGCTACACAGGGCCTAGAAGAACTCAGTAGATATTCAATAAATGACTGCTTAATGCAAGAGTAAGGAAATTCTACAAAAACCAATGCTGACTAAGTGCCTGAGACATTATGTTTCTCACTGAGTGAATAGCTGGTACTCAAATTAGTCACCGTGAACTCAGTTAAGTCTAAACCTTGACATGATGAGCACCGAGAAGTCAGAAAATAGATTTTAACCTATAGGTCAGGAACTTCAAAATAATTGTTACCATAAAGGCTCTGAGCAACCACCTACATCCTGTGATCACTGTGGTATCTTCTAAGTTCATGGAAAATCTTTCCTTCTACACATGCTTTTAACACTGAAGTTTCCCCCATGCTCTGCTCACTATGAAGAAAAAAAAAAAAACAAAACAATCTTTCACTGGCTCTCTTGCTTTAATATGCAAGTTAATGCACCTTGTACTAGGGTTATAAAGTACTCATAAGGTATGAAATTTACTTGAAAATAATCTAATGTTTAGTTACTTTAAATTCAAATAAACACCATAAGGAAACTTCTGATTTCCTTAGAGAAATAGTAAATTGGCTACATTGGACCTAGTCAAGTTATTTTAATCATTTCTCAGCTTAAGAAAGACTATAATGCCATCAGGAAACTAATGTGATCTGAAAATTCCTAATAGGTTATGTTCTTACTAAAACATAACATGAATGCAACTCATTCATACCTACAAAATGCAAGCACACTAGTACTGAATTACTGTAATAAATGGAGATAACATTTTTCATTTTCCTGCTCCCATTTTCAAATAAACAGATGATTATAGCTGATTAGAAAAATATGAACATACTATCATAACAAAGAACATCTTACAGTGATGCTCACATGTGATTATTTAGAAATACAATACAAACATAATGAATCTAGACATTAATAATAACTGCATTTGGATTACATATAAAATAAGCAAAATACTTAAAATGTTGTTCTCCCTAGAAGAGATATAAATACACATAAATTTAATTTCTGAAAATTTTCTTCATAGTATTTATTTCTGACATTTAGTTACATATCAGTTTCCCATGGTCAAACATATGATTTATGGCTTTGTCTTTAACTTTTTACTCCCTCTACTATGTTTCTAATATTGAAATTAGTAGCTGGCATATAATAGACACTTGATAAACAAGCAATAAACTAATAATACACTGCTTTAATGTAGCCTTTTTACTAATTATACCTTCTTTTCAATTAAAAACACCCAAAGACATCTCTAATATTTAACAAAAAAAAGTTCATATACCTTCCAAAATAACAAATCAATCATTAATTCTTTTCCATATTTGTAATCTAAATAAATGGCATTTATCCACAGGATAAAAGGTGGAAAACATTTTTATATTAAAAATATATTCATGAAATTTCTACCTTTCAGAGTATGAAAAATATATGTAACTAAGAAGGAATTTAAAGGATTTATAATAATTTGAAAATATTAATAAATATGAGGAATAAAGATTATTTTTCAGGCATATAAAAAATACTATCATAGCATCTAAAATTAAAATGATGTTGAACCATACAGGTATAGATCAACTTGTTTTGTATTTGCTAACTATCCATAAAAATATCTGTTGCAAATAAACTAAGAGCATTAAAATTAATAACCATGCTATTTAATATAAACATTTGACCAATGGCATAGTGAATGAAATAAATACACATATACTTTACGTATATCAACAGAAAGGAGATTGTTTTTCATATTGCTCCATAGTTTACCACATCTAAAAACACACTTAGGCATGTTGTATCACTCTAGACTTTATTCTAGACTTGTAACCTCTGAAAAATATAGTCTTTAATCTACTATTGTTGATACACATATAATATATTCTTTCAATATGTTAACATTTTTATGCATGTAAAAGGAGAAGGAAATAGCAAAAGTGTATTTTTCAGTTTAAATGAGTCTTACTGGGAGAAGGAATGGCAATTAGCTGAACAATGCCTGCTTTTATTTTTCACCGGTATACTTACAAATATAAAGGGCTTTAATTCAGTCCAGCAGAGGTATCACTTAAAAACTGTAAGAATGATACTGTGAGTTCTAGGGGCTGAGTAAAAACTCAGTGATACTCACCATACTGTGTAACAAATGCGATGCAGCTGTTCACTATAATGGGAACGTCATTTTTGCTGAGCTGCTGATCTTGTAAAGCATTACCATCTGTACCTGCTGCTTTTTCAATTGCAGTATGCCAGACTGTGAAATCCAACTTGGTATGCCCATGGATGTATAATGTTCTATAAAGTTTAAAAAGCATTTTGAATTACAATTTTGCTTTAAAAAAATCTCACTTCAAGACAGATTACCCTTAAATCCACAAAAACGTGAGCCTGTCTTACCCGTCATAAGAAAACCCTTCCTCTACCCTCCATCTATCACTACTTTCCGCTCGATCCCTCTCTTCCCTGGACGGTCCCATCTCTCCAGAGAATACAGAAAGTTCTCTGAATTTATGGCCTCACTTCTTCTCATTCCCTAACCTCTTTTATTCTGTTTCTGAAGAAGCTAACAGTCACGGCTATCACCAGTGACTTCTAACGGATATTTGAAGCTATATTTTTCAAGAATTTAGAACTGATGATGATTTCCTGCTTTAAAAAGAAAAAAAAAATACCATCCAATTTGACATTTACAACACAATTCTTTCTGGATTGTCCTCCTATCTTTCTGGGCGCTCAGTCTCTTTGCCAAGCTCACTTCCTGTTTTTGAATATCAAGGTCATAACCTTAGCGCATACAGACACCACAGACTCTCCGGGGACGTGTGACCCAGCCAATGGTTTCATCTCCCCATGACAATTCCCAGCTCCAGGCTGTAACTTTCTCTCAAAAATGAGAGGTCCGTGTGACTCAAAAGCTAGAGCAGAGAGCAACTGAGAGTGGAAACTGCAGTCAGAATCCCCAAACTCAAACATTAGCTCTGCCATTTACTTCCTTTGTAACTTTAGACAAGCCATCAACTTTGTTTTTGCCTCAGTTTCACCACTGGTATAATGAGGAAAATAATAACACCTAACACAGTAAATGTAATATTAATGACTAAAGAATAAAACATAATACTAATGAATATTTATTTCGAACACCTTCACCTTAATGTTCACTAAGCATCTCAAACCTTTCTCACTAACACACCAAACTGCTCCTGCACCACAATTCTCCACTTACCCACTCTAAATTTTGGAATGAACCTGTACATCAGTCTCTCTCCTCAGTCACTGTCACATGAATTCACCCACAAAATTCTGTTGATCCACTCTCCCAACATAGAAGCCGTTTCATCTTCTTTCCAATATTGCCTTATTTCAGATCTTCATATTGTCCTTTGCGGTCACTAAAACCCCTCCTAATAGAATTCCTTCCCAATTCTCACCCCCCATCCCTACTCCTCACTACAATCATTCTAAAGTGCAAAGCTAATGGCATAACTTCCAGATCATTGTCTTTCTACAGCTCTTGAGTTTTCAATCATGATCTAGCCTGCACTTCACCCTCCAACATTATCTGTCATTCTTCCATGCTCGAGTCACTCTGGGGGAAAAATCACATTTCCTTGTCTTTTTCATAAATATTTTCTGCTCTTTGGCTGACTACTGCAACCAAAAGCTGTCCTCCAGGTGATGCTTCCTGACGTCATCACCGATCCCCCTCTTATGCTTAGTGCATATCCCTTTGAATCCTCCAACGGTGGCTTTGCCCACCATGATGTCATCTGCCGTAGCTCCGTGAATGTTTCAGCTGCCAGCCTCAAACTTTACATGGGCAAGCAAGGAAAGCATTTCAGTGTCCCTAGTCATGAGCATAGACCCTGGCATTTAGTACATACATAATAGTTTTAAAGATCTATCATTAGATATAAAATTTGATTTGAAACATACATTGACACATAATAAATATTCTCAGTAAATGTACAAAGTAAAACTATTTAATCTTGATTTAAGACTGTGAGAGGGATATCTTGGATCCAAAGAGAAGGAATGAGCTGCATGAGCTGTGAAGCTTTAGGGGCAGGGAGTGGAGGGTAGGAGGGGAGGGATGCGATCTTTTACATTTCTGATAATCACTTGCCCTAATTTAAAAAGGAAAAAAAAATTTTCCTTTTTTTCCTTTGTTTCCTCTTTTTGAAATGTTCCTGTGAGAAGACAAAGCTACCACCAAGTTAGCACACTCACTTCTAACATCTTCTGAACTTGCTATAATTAACTTCTTTTCTAGTGACACTTGTGCTTGTTTGTAATCTCCATCTCTTCCTTTTTGACATTTTCATCTATTGTTTTTATTTTCCATACTACCACAGTAGTCCTGACCTCCAGGTTTTGTAATTTTCTTTTTGAAGAATTCTTGACCCTTGCTCTACTACTCCTGACATGCAACAGCCTTTTCATTTATCTTACATCATCTTTAGGTCAAAAGCATTCTTTTGCTGAGTATATTCGTCTAAATGAAATTATGTAACTCAGGTAATTTCCCTGAGAAATATAAAGCCCCCACATTATATAAACTTAATAAAAATTATATCTTGCTAAATTCAGGAGTTTGGGCCAAGAGAAAAACTTTTTCTGATTTTTATTTACATAGATTTTTACCTAATTAGAAACTAAATACAGTATAAAATCTTTATAACTGTTTGCCTATAAACAACTACAATGGGTATATGAACAAGCAGTAAAAGAAATCCAAAATACAGTGGCTCTCCTACGATACCAGTATAATTCTGCCATTAACTGTGAACATTTTCAAACTTTAAATTTTCTTTCTAGTCAGAAGAAATCCCAACATGACAAGTTGAGCTGACTTTTTGTGAACTAGTGAGAAGAACTCCTGAGTCAACTTGTCAAAGAGTGACTCCTCAAATATATCATCTAGTGCAGCAGATGTTTGACATTTAATAACATCAGTTCAACAACTTTCCTCTCTGATGCTTATCTAAACTTTGTGCACACTGAATAAAATATCAAAAGATATTTTCAACACAAACCCTGGCCGACTTTGCGATTTCAACTGTTATCAAACAACCATTTCACATTTCTGGATAAGAATTCCAAGGAAACATTCATTTACATCCTAAAAAACTGAAAAGTTATCTTAATGAACTTTAATTACAGAGAAATGAGTTATTCTAATTGTCCATTCTCCAAGCATACATTTCATAGGGCATATAAAGAAACATTTCTCTTTGCTATAATGAATCAAGGCAGTTCAATAAGACATAGAAATGAAGTCATAGGACTAATAAAAACAATTCTCTCAAAATTGTAATATAATAACCACAAAATGTAGACAATCATATTTGAGCCTCATCTACTGCCAAGAACCACAAGAGTCTTCACAAATAGTAGAATCAATAAATTTGACTACATAAAAAATAAATATATTTATGTAAATAAAGAACATTTTAAATAAAACAGAAAAATAATATCCTCCACAAATATGGCTGGAGACGATAATACCCTAAGCATCTACACAAAACTAAAAACAGTCAGTCCTCTACGGAGCCAGTCATCTACAGCCACAAAAAAATAATTCACAGAAGAAATGCCAACGACCAATAAACATGAACCAGTTTAAAAATCAAAGAGACGTATTAAAACAGCAACATGTCAAATGCAATTTATCAAAGATTAAAATGTATAATGTTCATCACTGAAGAGTATAACCAGATGAACAGTCTGAAAGAGATTTGACAATATGTACCAAGAATTTTAAAATATGTATGCATTACCTTTTTTTTAATTTCAGCATATTATGGGGGTACAAATGTTTAGGTTATATATATTCCCTTTGTCCCACCCTAGTCAGAGCTTCAAGCGCGTCCATCCTGCAGATGGTGCACACCGCACCCTTTAGGTGTCTGCAAACCTATCCTCTCCCCTCCCCATCTGCCCGGCACCTGATGACTGTTACTATTATATATATCAAATTGGTATGCATCACTTTTGATGTTATTCCAACCACATGACTCCTTCACAAGCACACAATTTGAAAGACACAGTATGTTTCTTCCAATACCTTTCTGCCCTCACACTCAAGTGCACATGCATACAAACACATGCATCTAGCAGAGCATTTAAAAACTGGAAATAAGCTGAAAACCAGGGAAAGGTTAAGCAATTTTCTGATATCCAGAGATATGTATGTGTTTAGTACAATGGCCAGAGAATACATAATTTTATATATACATATTTGAATTCAATTCCATTTGCCAAAATGTTAAATTGTCTCTGGATACAAAACTCATGGATATTTTGTTTCCCTCTTTATATATGTCTGTGCTTTTTAAAAATGTGTTTAGAAAACAAATCACTTTAGTCAAAGTTTTGACTGGTTCCTTGATGGAAGATATTTACAGCCTTCTGAACCATGCCATCTTAAACTATCATTGAACTTTTCAGGCCAGAAAACAAGAAATATCTCTACCAAGCTTTTCATTTACCACTAGGAAATTAAGACCAGAGAGAATGTGCCTAAGGCCTCAGGGCTAGGAAGGAAGAGCAAATTTGAGCTAATAAGGTAGATTTTCTGGTCCTACCTCGTGCTAACCTAGTCCATGACCCTTCCTTACCTGAGGAATTAGATCTCCACATTTTAAAGCCTTAGTCCTCAATTCCAAAAATGCTCATTCAAAAGGTGAAATGCTGATGTATGTATCTTTACGTGGGCTTTCTTCTTAGTCTTCTTTTCACACAGAGATTCACAGAAAGATCTTCTGAAGAACTTACCACAAAGTCATACTATTGGAACGTGCCTAGAAGATGATCTCCTAGAGCCACTCATAACAGAAGATCTATTTCTCTTTGTAAAGAAGGGGTGGCTTATATTCTGCCTTAAAAAGCATCCTAGGCACATTGGAAATGCATTGGATATGATTTTGAAAGACAACTTTGGAAATGTTCTCTTTTTTTTATGCTTCTGAAACAACCTTTCAAAGCAGAACATACTAATCATCACAGTGGGCTTTGTGCTATTGCTTTTTCCTGGAAAAATATGAATTGTGTTATTGCTGTAATATCTGATTAGAATTTTTTAATGCACTAAAATGCACTAATCTCAAGTGTACAATCTGGAACATTTTAACAAATCTTCACACCTGTGTAACCATCACCACAATCAATATATAGACCATTCTCATCACTCACAATGTTCCCTCATAACTGTTTGTAGTGAATCCCTTCCCCCACCACCAATCCTAGATAAAAACTGGTCTGTTTTCTGTCACTATACATTAATTTACCAGTTCTATAATTTCACATAAATGGAATCACACAGTATTACCTTTCGTGCCTGACTTTTTACTTAGCACAATGTGTTTTAAGACCCATTGATGTGGTTAATATAGATATCTTTGTAATTCTATAATATTCTCTCTATAAATATATCACATTCTGTTTATACATTGACTCACTGAAGACCATTTAGGGTCTCTCCAGTTTCTATTATAAATAGAGCTGATTTGAGTATTTGTGGAGGAGTCATTTTATTGACATATTATGATTTGTTTGGGGTAAGTACCTAGGATCTCATATATTGGGATGTAGAGTAAGTGTACATTAACTTCATTTTTTCGAAAAATGCCTGCTAAACTGTTTCCCAAAATGATTGTACTCATTTATTTTATAGTCCTACCATACTTATTAACACATTGTATTGCCACTAATCTTAGTTTTTCCAGTATATGTAATATTTTCACACTGAGGTTTTAATTTGCATTTCCTTAATGTTGAACATTTATATGTGTTTGTTGACTATTCATGGATCTTCTTTTAGAAATGTCTACTCATTATTTTTTGCCATTTTCTTGGGTTTTTGTCTTAAGTTATATGCATTCTATATTCTAGATACAAGTGTTTTACCAGATACATGTGTTGTAAACATCTACTTCCAGTGTGTGATTCTTTTTGTTTTCATAATGGTGCCGTTTAAAGAACAAAGTTTTTAATTTTGATAAAGTATAATTGAGTTTTTTCATTTATAGCTCTAATATGTGTGCCTTTTATCTAATTCCCTGGCTTTATCATTTTGAGCTGGCAATAAAATGTTGAATAAAACTGGTAAGATTGAATATTCCTGCTATTTGAATGCATTTTTTCAATTATATCTAATGTGTTAAGTTTATTGCTATAAAGTTGGTCACAATATTCCTTTATCTTTTAAACATTATAGTAAAAGGATCCATAGTAATATTTCTCTTTTCATTCCTGGTGATTTGTATTAATATCTTCTGCCCTTTCTTCTAAGTGAAGTTTTATCAATTTTCTAACTCTTCAAAGGAAAGTTAGAAGTTTTTCAATTTAATTGATCATTTCGAAGAGCCATGTATTGGTTACATGATTTTCTTTACTTTTTCTCAATTTTCCATTTCATTGATTTCTGCTACTATCTGTATCATTTCATTCTCTGTAGTACTTTGAATTTAATTTGCTTTGCTTTTCCTAGATTTTTAAGGTGAAAGTGTAATAGACTGATTTTAGATTTTTAAATTTAATGTAAGCATCTTAAGCCATAAATTTCTTTTAAATATTGTTTTATAGCTATATCACAAAATTTTGATATGTTTTCATTATCACCAAACTAATATTTCCTAATCTTCTCCTGCAATTGAAGTATGGGTTGTTTAAAAGTATGTTTAATTTCCAAATATTTATGAATTTTTGAGTTATCTTTCCATTGCTGGTTTTAATTTAATTCCTTGTGTTAGAAAACATACTCTGAGTAATTTTACTTTCTTAAATTATAGAATCTTTCTTATGGCCTAGGATACAGTATGTCTTTGTGAATGTTCTACATGCACTTGAAATATAACATGTAGCCCCCCGTGTGGGTGTAGTGTTATATATGTGTCAGGCAGGGGGGTATCAGTGAGGTCAAGTAGTTACAAGTCTTTACTAATTTTCTGATTTTCCACCAGTTAATGACAGCCAAAAGTTGAAATCTCCATTCAAAATTGTGGACTTGCCTATTGCTCCTTTGTAACTTTTTAATTGGTGTGTTCTGAAGCTTGGTTATTCAGCACACATATATTTAATATTGGTATGCCTTCTTGATAAATTGGCACTTTTATCACTATGAAATGATCCTCATTTTCTCTGATAATTTTGCTTGTGCTGGAGTTCATTTTGATATTAATCTGGTTGCTCCACTTTTCCCATGTAGGATTTGCATGGTATATTTTTATATTTTTACTTTTAACAAATCTAACTTTATATTTGGTATGTTTCCATAAGTGTGTTTCTATAAGTTATGACTTACTTAAAAAAAAATCCATTCTGTCAACCTCTACCTTATAACTGTAGCTTCAGACCATTAACATTTAATGTAATTATATGTTTGATTAGATTTAAGTAAATCTACTATTCTGTCATTTGTTTTCTATTGTCCTAGCTCCTCTTTATTCCTTTTATTCTTTCCTTGTTTTTTTTTTTTTTTTTTTCCCTGCTATCTGGATGAATTTCCTTGGCTTCTTTTGGTTTTTTTTCATATGATTCTATTTTGCCTCTGCTATTGGCTTAATAGCTAGACCCATTTGATTTGTTAGTGGTTGTTCTAGAGTTTTCAACAAGTATTAAAGTCTACCTTCAAGTAATATTATGCCAGTTTACATATAATAGTCTTGAAATGTTATTTTTTTTTATTTCTCTCTTCTTGTCCTTTGTCATATCGGTATACATTCTACCTTTATGTATGTTATAAACTCCACAATATATGGTTATTTGTGCTTTAAGCAGTCAATTATGTTTTAAAGAAATTTAAAAACATAAAATATGATTTAAACATACACACACACACTTTCTGTTGTTCCTAATTCCTTCGCATAGATCCAAGTTTACAACCCTTATCATGTTCTTTGAACCAGAAACACTTACTTAAACATTTCTTATAGTGTAGATCTAGATTCTGAGCATAAGTTTGGCCAAAAAATATTTTAATTTGGTTTCATTTTGAATGATACTTTTTCTAAATAGGGTATTTTAAGTTGACAGCTGTTGTTTTGTTTTCCAGCACTTTGTAGATTTATGACATCGTCTTCGGGCTTGCACTGTTTCTAATGAAACATTCTCATATTTGTCCTCTATATCTAAAACTTTTTTCCTCTGGTACTTTAATTTTTTTTCTCATAACTAGTTTCAGGACTTTCATAACAATGTGTCTTGACAGGGTTTGCTTTTATGCTGCTTACAGTATTTTGATCTTAGCATGTGTGTGGATTTATAGTTTTGTTTTGTTTTTTAAGCAACTTCAGAAAGTGGCCATATTTCTTCAAAGTTTTTTTTTTTTTTTTGCCCTCTTTTCTAATTTTGGGATTTAATTGCACTACATAAAATTGGTTGACACTGTCCCATAAGGCTCTGAGGCTTTGCTGATTGTTTTTTTCTCTATATGCTCAAGTTTTGGCAGTTCTTACTGCCATGCCCGCAAGGTCGCTGATCACCTTTTCTGTACGTTAAGCATATCAAGTGACATTTTCTTTTCATATATTGTATTTTCCGCTTTAGAAGTTATATTTAACATTTTTTTAATTATCCATTTTTTCTCATTATGTTTATACTTTCTTTCATATCTTTGGCTATATTCATAATATTTTAAATCATTTTCTAAAGTCTTTGCTAATTCCATCAGCTTTCTCATTTCTGGATCTGTGCCTATCAACTGGTCTATAGATTTTTCACATGACTAGTAATTTTAACTACTTCCTAATCATAGTGAATATTAAGTTGATCAGTGCCAGGATTGCATTCTTTCCTTAATGTTAATGATTGTTTTCAACATCATTTGCCTATTTGACTCCAGGCAACTAGATTACTTGTAGAACAGCTGATCCTTTGGAAGTCTGTTTTTAAGCATAGTGAGGTAAAAATAAAGCAACCTTTACTCTAACTAAAGCTCAGTTAGCCTTTATACCATGGCATTATCTCCCTTGGGTCTTTACTAAATGTCCTGTGTGTTTAATGAAGTCTAACTTGGCTGGACAGAATCTGAACATATTCCAATGCTGTCTAAGCTCTAGGAATCCTTCAACTTATAGTACTCTGGAATTGTCTCTGTCTGGCCTCTTGGAGTTTCACTCTACAAATATGTAGATTATATTGAGCCAAAGATGCACAGGAATTCCTTTGAAAATTTCTGCAACTCTTTATATATCTCCCTCTGCTCTGGTACTCTCCCCTGAAAATCTGGCTACTTCAGAGTTCCTAAACTCCCATCTCTACTATACCTTGCCCTCTGCTCCGGTTCCCCCACTCTCTGTGCCATGGCTGAGAGTGCCTGCAGATAGAAAAGAAAGTCAAGGCGATCTTAAGCTACTTCATTTGTTTCACTTCTCTCTGTAATCATAGTCATAAAACACCTAAATTGTCCCAAGGTTGGAAAATAGTTGTTTCATACATTTTGTCCAGTTTTCTAGTAGTTTGTAGTGAGTAGGCATGTTCTATGCCAGTTACTCCTTCACGGCCAGAATTGGAAGCCTAACACGTTTTATTTAGTCATCACACCCATAAATCATCTTCATTTTAAGTTTTGGGAGATACAATATTTTTGCTACTTTTCCAAATAAGACTCTAGAGCATGGAGATGAAATTTAAGTCAGAAACAGGCAAACACACAGTATTAATATACAGATGCAGAAACTGTGGCATAAGAATATGCAGTAGGAATTTAAGTTTTGACAGTTAGCTTAAATAGCTTGTTTCTTCTGAAGCCAACAGTTCAGTAAACAGCCCATGGCACCTGATACCTCAAGAAAGACAAGGGTGCCAGCATTTCAATCTCATCCCTGTACACTGTCCGGCAACCACCTGCAGGTGAAGCGCCAGAGCTCGGTCTGCTGTGAGTCTGCTCAAAGCTTTTGATGGTGATCCACTGACTGCAGAATGAATCCAAATTCTCACTTTTAACAATAACTTTAAAAAAATAATTTAAAAATGTCTTCTGTACCCTTGTAAAGGGCCTGTAGTCCTTTCTAGCATATGGCAACTTATAAGTTAAATTTAATTGAAAATACTAACATGGTATCAATCTATCTTTGCATTCACATCTCATCATGCTTCCTCCTCAAGTACTCAAGATTTAGGCCAACCTGAACTGAAGTTGTTCCTAGTCTATCCTATTTCTCTGAAACCATTATTACCATTTCTTAGGATACCTTAGTCTCTCAGCCCCCACAATTTTTCCTATTGAAATCCGATTTAGGATTACAGATCCACTTAAATCTATCTCTCTTAAAAAAAAAGTAAGTTGAAGGGGTCTTGTCATCCTTTTGTATGCTTTTTTTTCTATCTTTATGCATTTATTTCTTCATAAACTTAAATACATCTTGTTATAGAGAGATGCTTTGAACTAATGAAACAGATTTGTGAAACAAAAAATGTATACTTTAAAATCGATCCTTTGTTAAATAGCTGCACATTCCCTTTATCATAATTTTAACATAAAATCACTTTATAATGTTAGTTTGAATAGCTACTTTCTTTTTTAAAAACCTGTAGGGGGAAGTGAGAAAAAAGAATCTCTTGTTTGCCTTGGCAACATTCAAATTAAACCATCTCTAAGAATTAAATCATCAGAAAGTTACAAAAGCAGTCAAGCTTATAGTGTGGGCAATGGGCTACTGTTTAATTTGCAATTATATGCACAATTTAGAAACCACTTTAAGATAATTCCACCTCCGGAGTATTGCTAACATATCAGCTGCTATAAAACTCAATTCAATGGGGAAGGGGGAATCATATGAAATAAGTTGATAGGAATTAAGGAATTTTAAATTTAGGGTGTTAATCTCCCAAACTGAGAAAAGCATTCCGTTGCATAATTGCAGAACATATTGATAAAGTGTTTATTTCCCAGTGTTAGCTTCTTTATGTCTGGAATTTGCAATTAAAACTGAAATGCAGTCAGGCTTGGGAGTCAAGTTCATTATGCTTTACTGTAGGTCAATCAGGGAATCTAAAATGAAAAGAAAGCCACACACATCAGTCTTCTCAGTTTCTGACAACACAGCTGAGTTATGAAAAATTAACCAACAACATTTCCACAAAAGAAAACAGGTGTCTTCGGCACGTGGGCATGCAGCTATGGAATGTGACACAGTGAACACAGAAGCTTATTCATTAGCAAGAGATGTACAGAGAGCGTGGGCTAAAGTGCAAAAATAGCTTCCAAATTTTGAGAAAAGGATGTTGTAACCTATTGAACATTTCAGTCAAAGTGGAGATATCATCTGCTGTCCAGGAAAATACCTTCTGAATTTTCTGGTCCAGAACATTCACTAAAAATAGATATTCAACACATGTTTTGGGTTTTTGTTTGTTTGTTTGTTTGTTTTTGGGTTCTTCTGGGAGGAGCACAGAGAAATCCTGACTAAGGCCTAAAAGAAAAGTGCAGAATCTAAGTTCCAATAACAGCATCAAATAGCATGCCAGAAACCCTTAAGTGGAATCAAGAAAGCTGTATTTTCCATAATAATAATTTTTAAAGTATACAAAGAATACACATTAAAATGATACCATCTGGAACACCTTCTGTTTAGAGCTTTTTAGAGCAAAAATGTTCTGTGTGTCGAAAATATTATTGCAATATTCTTCCGTCTAAAGACACTCATGCTATGCATATAGAGAAAACTACCGTGAAGATTAAAATATACATCTAAATAGTGACTATATCAGTGGATGATTATCATCTATGAACATTTCCCATTCAGGGGGTTCTTTTTCCTACTTGCCTTTAAAAAACATTAATGTATATATAGCACTTTAATCAAAGGCAGATAATGATGGGAAAATATGTGAAGTTAATTTGCAATTCTGGTTTAAGTTGTTAATAACAAAAAATAAAGGTTAAATTTATAGCTGGTTGGTTTATCTTTCAATTATTCATACTATGTATGCCATGAATACAAATAATCAAATGTTATTTTATTTCCAAAAAGGCACAATTTTATTTGTCTTTGTCAAGTCTACCACAATCTCCCTTTGCTGACAGTCATTATTTCCTAAGGGGCTAACAGATCAAAAGGGAGATGAAAAAGATGGTGACACAATGAAATTCTCTTAATTTGACATAGTAATGAAACAGCTCTTCAACAATCACAGCTATAATTAACTAGCTGTGTTTGGGTACTGGCAGAGAAGGACATATTCTGTATCTTGGCAAGCGACACAACTGGGTGACAGAGTCACGGGGCCAAGAGCTCAGGAGTCACCTAATCTATTAATAGCTCACAAAGCAATTGAAAACCCTGGTATCTCTCCACATTCCACTACCTGATCAAGAAAACCGTCAACATCCAAAACTATGCGTCACTTCTTGCTGTTACAATTGAGGGACCTTGCTCTCTTCCTTGTTCTCTAACTTCAATCTCTCCTTTTTTTATTTTAATTTCTCTTTTCCATCAAAACTTTAACTTGCACAGTTCAAGCCATTTTAAAGCAAATTTTACACATATGCCCCTCCTGGGTCAAATCCTTTACCCCACTAACCCTATTAACCTGCAGACATCTCTGACACACTATCCTCACCAGCTGTCTGTCTGCTCAGTTCCCGTCCTTCACCTGACCCAGACCTGCCTGGTCACTTCTGCTCTCTGAAGTCACCAGACAGCTCCATATCCCATGGAGTATCTGTTCTCATTGGGCGCTTGAGAACTTGCAACACTTGGCACTTTTAACTGTTTTTTCCTTCCTGAAACACTCTCTTTCTGCACTTTGTGACACTACTCTCCCTCTCAGTTTCTTGTCTTACTCTCTGGGTAAACAAGCAGCTACTCCTCCCAGGACAGCTACTCCTCCCTGACAACTCCTACTCCAAAATGACATACATTCATCAAGGCTCCAACACGTTACTTCTTCCTTCCTCATTCTATAGACTCACCCAAAGTGACTCACCTTCTTCCTTCTTTATACTGGTAAATCCAAAGTCCGTGTCTCCATCCCATTAACCTTTTCATGTACACTCTATCCATAAAAAATAACTTCCTCCTAGAAATTCTTTCTTATATGTCGGATGAGCACTTCATATTCAACATGTCTAAAATCGAACTCATGATCTCCCAAGCTATCTTCCCAACCTGGTCCGTTTCCACTATTCCCTGACGTCTATATATTCACATACTGCACACACACACGTGCGTGTATATAAATAAACAGATATATAAATAGGAGACCCTATTTTGCACCACGCAAGGTGCCGTGTGCTGGTACAAATGTATGCTTGCTCTGTCAGGGTTTATAATCTGGTGTTCTCACCATCTGCCAGGCTGATTCTTTACTTTTATTCACACTGTTGGCTCCCCTTATTTCTATTCCATTTTTAATTAGGTAGGGAATGTATGGATATATTTTATCTAATAATTTTATTAGAAAACCTTTTTAGTTGCCTAATAAACATTTTTTATTTCCCAATAAATGCTGAAACTCTAAATTCTGGTAACTTACAGTATATACATCGAGACTCCTAATACATTTATTGACTTAATTCTTGAAAATGATCTGTACATACATACTGATAAATTAACACTTAACACTGGTTTTAAAAAAATCTTTAGGCTCATAAGTGACAAACTGATATTACCTTGATTTCAAAATGGCTTTTCTCCTCCATACCATATATGCACTGAGGGCTGCTTAAGTACTTAAAATAGTGCTTGGTACCTGGTAGATTCTATACATTATCATGATTATATCATTGTTATTATCAGATTATTATTGATTTGAAGAAAACAGGAAAATCAAGTAAAATCAAGATACAAACAATATACTTCCTTTTAAATAGTGTGTATTATGGAGCAGCTAGTCAATGAGATTTAAGGAAAATAACCTGGCTGTCCATTTATCCTCATATTTCTCCTATTTCTATCCTGGTATACTCTCTACTCTCCACTCTCACAAAAATACTTTAAACATAACTGTTTATGCTTAGTAACAGATGCAGATAAAAACTTTTAAATTATTATCAAAACATTATTCAGTTTCAGTGATCATTTATGTTGGAATTCCATTAGTTTTCCACTATTCCATGAACTGAGAGGTTCATAATGTGTCAAATAAATGCATTTCATCTCCTGATACCTGCAGTGTAGGAGAAAGGTCAAAACGCACAAAATAACCAAACATTTAGTATTCTGGCTTCTATATCTTGCACTCATAAGGGAGCACACTGTATACAGCATGACTAAATAAAAATCCATCAAACCAAATAATTCTCATCCATGTTTGTCATATTTTATTTAAAACCTATACAACACTCGTCAAATCCTTCATAGACAAAACATAGTAGACACTTACACCTTGGCTTGAGTAACTTGACTAAAAATAAATTAAAAAGATAAATTCGACCATCAAGCTGATGCTTGTCTGTTTAAGAGCATAAACTCTGAGAGCTCAGAGGCCAAGTTTGTATTATTGATCATTTTTTTTTCTGCCATAGAAGTGGCAGGCAATAGGTATTCCATAAATATTAATAGATGACTGGAAAAACTTTATTTGTGCTGGTACTTTAATACCATAATGCTATCTATACATAATACTACTTCATCATTTCTGAACATATCATTAACATTACTCTGATAGTACAGTGAAATCATCTGGTACGAAAAATAAGAATCTAAAATACTATTAAGCATCATAATCTCAGAAATAAATAAGTGAAAATACAAAGTCCTAATTATGCCTATAAGTTAAACAATATATTCTGACAAATATTCTATCACCAATATATATGTCGTCTAAAGCTGCTGATGTCCTCTCATGAAGATGAAGGGAAGACAGGTTCACTTAAGGAAAGTCATTATCCTTGTCACAGCAAGAAAAGTAACCGTGGGGAAGGCTGATTTAGCTATATTTTTATATTGCGGTTTACCCTTGAACACGGGTTTGAACCGCGTGGTCACCCTTACACGCAGATTGCCTTCCTCCTCTGCCACCAGAGACAGCAAGAACAACCTCACCTCTTCTTCCTCCTCCTCAGCCTACAGCAGATGAAAACCTTTATGATAATCCACTTCCACTTAATGAACAGCAAATACATTTTCCCTTCTTCATGATTTTCTTAGTAATATTTTCTTTTCTCCAGCTTACTTTCTTGAAAGAATATGGTATATAATACATATAAGATACAAAATGGGTATTAATTAACTATATTATTGGTAAGTCTTCTGGTCAACAAGAGGATTTTAGTAGTTAAGTTTTTGGGGAGTAAACATGTAAGCACAGATTTCTGATAGCACAAGGGGCCTGTGTCCCTAACCCACGTGCTGTTTAAACATCAACTGGATTAATCTATCTATGTATGTTCTGCAAATGATCTTGCACTATTATTGAGCCAAACATACTGAATCAGTGCAATCAGTGAATTTTTTAGAAAGAAAATTACAAGAAATCAAGAAAAAAACAATTTGTTTAAGAAACTCTATCTTTCTAATGTTCTGATCTGACTCTAGCTGCTGCTTCCCAGGCCCCTTCCCTAGAGCATCCTCCTCTTCTACACCTGTAACTATTTGACACCCTAGGCTGCATCCTCAACTCTCTTTTCTACTTACAACTCTTTCTCCTAGGAAAACTCATCCAGTTCCTTGGCAAAATAGCATCAGTAAGGTGATGACTCTCAACTGTGTATCTCTAGGTATAACGTCTTCACCTAATTGCAGACCTGCATACCCAACTGCCTATTCACCAGTTCCATTTTGCAATCAAATAGATCTCCAAGTGACCATTTCCCAAAACCAAATTCTTGATATACTGCCCCAAATTTAATATAGCTAATATCTTATCTTTATCCCCCATGTTTTTATTATCTCAAAAAACAGTACCATCCTTCAAGTAATTTCTCAGGCCAAAACCTTTGGGGATACCCTTGACTCTTATACTCATTTAAATAATCAAGAGACGTTAACACTTCTATGTTCATGATATATCCAACCACTCCTCAACACCATGTTCTCAGATAGGCCATCTCATGCCTGGCTTCTCTAGCAGCATCCTACGTAGGCATTCATTGCCACACTTGTCCTCCAAAAGCTTATTCATCTGGAGTCGGAGTAGTCCTTTGAAAAGATAAATCACATCCTTCCATTTCCTGGTTCTCAGACTCATCCAATTTTTCACATCATGATCTATAAGGTTCTATATGATCTGGCCCAGGGATATCTCTGAAACCATTTCTTCCCACTCTCTCACTCATTCAAATCTTTGCAGCCACAGACGGTTTCTTGCAGAACTTGGACATGCCAAGCACAGCACTCTTCAAATGTCTCTGGCCCTATGACTGGAACAGTCAACGAGGACTGCTGCATGGTTTCTACTTCACTGTGCGCAGACCTTTCCTCACAGAAAGCCTCTCTCATCAGGGTAGCTAACACAGAACACTGCTCCATCAGGTTCTCTCTTTGCTTTGCTTTTCTTCACAGAACTTAACACTGATGGATAAAATATGACATACTTATTTTGTGTCTTCTTACACTGTTTTCTTATATCTCCAATACTTATAACTGCCCCTGATACTCAACAGAAGCTTAATACATAGTCACTAAAACTCAAGAAATCAAGTTTTAGCTATGAATGACCCACTTACATAGATAATTCAGGATATTATTTATATCCATTATGTTCCTATATTGAAGACATATTTATAATCACCAAACTGCTTTTCATATTTAAATGTAATGCCCCAAAGCAATCTGGGTCTGTAGAAAACTATAATAGTTTATCACAATGATTTTTTTCATAAAAATATAAAAATACCTAAACTTCACTGGTATACTATACATATATACATATATACACACACACACACACACACACACATATATATATATATATATATATATACACACACACACACACATATATATGATTCAGAAAATTTCCAACAGGTTTTAAAATAATGGTCTCTCCCCCAAGAGAATAACTAAACTATTCCACTCCCCAGTTGTTTGGATAAAGAGTAAAAAGCAAAAAGGCACTTACCTCCCTTTTTCTACCAAGAGTAAGACATCCAATTTTTCCCCATTTTGAACCATTGTGCTGATTGCTGAAGGGAGAAGCAATAGAAAGCATAAACATATTTTTTTACAGTATTACACTAAATGCCCACAAGATACAATTGTTAGTACTACTTAGTCATAAGCTCAGGAGTGAGCCATCATAATTTTACAAAAAGCTATCATTATTGCATGTAATAAAAAATTGTGTTCCAAAGATAAGGGGGAAGAAAAAAAATCTTACTTAGCTCTTGCAGTCTTCGTAAGTGCATTCTATCTTCCTGAACTTCTTGCATTTGAAGGCAAAAATGCAAACTAGATTTGTCCATAGCAAACCAGCCTTTTCTCCACTGATCCAGAGCATGACAGTCTTTGTAGAAGAGTTGACCAATCAAATCATAGTCAGCTTCTGTTAAGTTTTCAGCAAATAAGGGAACAAAATGCTGTTAAAACAAATACAAAAAAGTAATAAAGACAGTGAAAATAGGAAATCTCTTCCCTATCTACAGATATGAGTGAACATGGAAAAATTACCTTAGTTTTTCTTTTTAAAGATTGATAAGTAACCCAAAATTCAAAACAATTATTTAAACTTGTTATCAGTCTTAAAACTGAAAAGCTATAATGCATTTTCAAATGGCAGCACCTTAAGTCTTTTTTCTTGCTACATATAGAACTGAAATAAGAAGACATTCTCTTAATTGATTTGTGGCACTTTTCAAAATGTCAACCTTCAGTCTTTTTCTCCTTTTATGTCTTTTACAGAATTTGTTCCCTTTACCTTTATAAACACCTTCAATAAGACATCTACCTATAAAAAGACATACACAGTGACTTTACAATATTGAGAATATCTTAACCAATAAAAACATGGCCTTAATTTGAAAAATGATTTTCCCAAGGTCCTAACCATCAACTTCTCTGTGTAAGGCTCTAGGAAGGTAGTTCTTAACCTCTTTTAATTATATTCTTTGAACACCTAATGAAGTATGACCTTCTCTCAGAATCTTACATAAAATTTTCATGGATCCCTGAAGCTCAACCACAGACTCCAAGTTAAGAATCTTCTCTGGATTTAGGGTAATAATGTAATATTTAAATACCTTGGCTATTGCCTCTGTCCATTTTCTTTGAGCTTGTGATGTTTCAGCTCCAAATAAGAATACGCGTTCTGAGGGTAAGTAGATCTCAAAGATAAAGATGGGCCTACAGCAAACATGAACAAAAAGGTACCACAAGTTATCTTTGGCACTTTTAAACCCTTCCTTACCTGTTTTAACCATAATATTCATTAAGTGAATGCAACAATTTTGTCTTTAGTCCATTATTTTAAACAAGTCATAAAATTAAATGACTACAATGGTCAAAAATTAAATGCTATATATTTACATAAGACTTGATGGAAATATGTTAACCCTTAATATTAGCGTATTTTAATTTTCCTACTTTTTAGTGAATTACCAAAGAAACTTTCAGAAGGTACAAGTAGGCTTTAAGAAACCATTAAAGTCTTCTAAAGGAAGAACTGAAATGATAACAAAACCCTTGTAACCTGGTATAATAAGTATCTCAAAACACTTTTCATCTCTAATTATTTAATGGTAGACCTACCCAGTATTTAAATAGAAGTCCTCTTTCTGTATAGCCAGGCAGATAACTTCATTGATATTAATGGTGCCATAAGGTGTGGTAGACTTGTCATTTTCATAGTAACTCAAGAAGCCTCCTTCCAAAACACACCACTTTTTATTTGTCTCTAAGAATGCAAAACAAAGCAAATAATAAATTAATCTGTATCACAAATCTAATTTATATATAAATATAAACACATGGTTAGTCAGACCCGTATGTTTTCTCCACTGTGCTAAGCAGCTACGCAACAACCCCTCTTCACCATGTAAAAGCTGGGCCCTTTACTCTGGAGAAATCAGAACCGCCAGATTCAAAAATGGGAGGCTCAAGCGTTGCCTGGAGGCAGAGGTAAGACTCACGCTGGAAATAAAGTGATTCCATGACATTCTGTATACTAAACAGTATAACTTCCCCAAATTTATATACAAAATGCTAGAGCCAGGACTATCAAAGACTCCCACCCAATACTCTCAGCAAGAGAGGGGTGAAATCTCCTATCTGAATCCCACCATTTAAAAGAAAACTTCCAAGAAGGGATTCTCTTGTAGAGACTCCTCAAAAAGCACAGCCATACTGACACCTTGATTTCAACCCAATGATACTAATTTTGGATGTTTGACCCCTAAAACTGTGAAAGCATGCATTTCTGTTGTTTCAGGTCACCAAGTTTGTGGTAATTTGTTACATCAGCTATAGTAAAATAATACAGTAGGAAAAATAACTATCTTGTAAAATGGCTATGAGAATTTGTGATGAGCAGAGTGATGACCATATAATAATTAATATTACTGTTAAAACAAATTTTAAAGAAAGCTTCCAACATGAAAGACAGAGACCAAACACAAAATAACATTTTGTAACCTATAATTAATATCAGGCTGGTAAGGGATGATACTGTATCCACACAACAAGAATGGCATGCTCTAAAAGGAAAAAGAAGACATACACACACAAAAAAATTGATACATAAAAAATTTAAAAAGGATGTCTTAAAAAAGGAACTCTCCCCAAAAATGAAACAAGAAACAGAAAATGAGATCATATCAAATGATCAGTTTATAAGGTCCAACATCCAATTAACATTACTTCTAAGAAAAGAGAAGAAAGGAAATAAAAATGAGAAAATTTACAACAAATGAATAAAGGTATGAAAAAATAAATAACAAATTTCTGTTTTCCATTAAAACCATGTACATATATTGCTTTGGCAAAACAAAAATCAGATTTAAAATATTGGTAACAAGGATCATCAACTAGTGGCAGACTGGGGGCTGGGAAAAGGTGCCATTTTAGACAGGGGTCTGCCCAGGTTTGTTTCACTTCTACTGAATTCTGAAACTTATGTGCAACTATACAGTGTGCATTTACTGGGTTTTACATTATTACACATTCCAGAACTACCAATGCTACTCTTTGCATTTAGCTCATTTCCTGACTGAACCTCAGGCACTGAAAGTATAAATGTATAAATGCAAAAGAAGCCAAAGTGACAAATGCCAACCACAAAGAATAACTTCGAATACTGTGCCTCTGCATTGCCAGAATTTATTAGTCTTCATCATTCCTTTCAATTTCCCACTCAAAAACACTGAAATAAGGAATCTCACTAATTGAGCAGCAAAAAATCATATATTATATATTATATATTTCCTATCAAAAGACACTAATGTGAAAACTAAATTCTAAATTTGTATTATTTTCATTTTTTTTAGTCAGGTAGGTTTTAATGACATGATTCAAATGTAGTTTGCCAAATAACTCTTTGAACAAGTGAGGTAAAATATTAAACTCAAATTTTTCACATCAATGATACTATGAAAGAAAGACTGTTTGAAATTTTCAGTTTCCTAGATAAAGAGAATTATTTTGTAATTTTCTTCTCATCATCTTGTTTCTGGACTCTAGAGGTTGCACAATTCCTCAAATTGTAAGTTACTGCCAAAAATGAAATTATACAAGCAACCTTCAATTTTAGTTTTAAAATATACACTAGATCTATAGACATTAAGAATAAGGTCTATAGATTAAATATAATGAATAAGGTCTACAAATTAGATAATTTCCAAAGTTTCATCACTATACTATTTTGGTGTATTATTTAAAAGTGCCCTTCTTTTTAAAAAATACACGCTGAACTACTAGGAGTAAAGAGGCATCCTTTCTGCAGCTTACTTTGAAGAGGTTCTAAAAACAAGTGTGTGTATAGAGAGACCATGAGAGAAGCAGATATGCATACACTAGCATATATATGCATCTCTGTCTGTACTATAATGTCTGGGTGACTGTGTGTACTTATATACACATATACAGAAAAGAGGACAAAGCAAATGTAAAGTGTTAATATTTGAGCTAACTGGATAAAAGGTATATGGGAATTCTTTGCACTAGTCTTGTAACTTTTCTGTAAATTTCATATTAAGTCAAAGTAATTAAAAATAAAAAAGTTAAAAATATATATTGAACTGCTTTTTAAATGTTCCTTCATCATATAGTCAGAATTCTAAATGGGCATGGGGATGGGAAGTAGAAGAAAGAAATAAGACAATGCATTTGGCCTCAAAAAACAATCACTAAGAGAGACACTCAAAAGGTAGATGACTTGAGACCTATGGGATCACTATATTCTGAAACACAAATCGCTAAATGAAAAGTCCAACTACAACTGGCACAAGTAAACAACACACCCCCAAAAAATTCCTTTATGGGTACTGGAAAAGAAAGCTAACAGAACCCAAGCAATTCCTAGTAGAAAGTGATATCTATTTCAGGGCCCTCAAACCAGAGTCACAGTAGATACGCTGCACATTTATATGAAAATCGTGAGATGCTGTAATTTTTAAATGAATATTTATTAAAGATTTCTAGTATATAAGAAAAAGCAAAGTTATACTACTAATCAAAGGGAGTTATAAAATAGTTTCAAAACAATGCACTCAGATGACTAGAATAATCTCCACAAGAGAATAAAGGAAAAAGTACACAATTATTCAGTACATAGATAATCACTGGCACAGATTAGGAATTCTACCCCTGTTCTCAGGCAGCTTGTAATCCAGTGAAAGGGGAGATGTGTTTAGAATGATAACCATCAGGTGGTCTGTTTAGTAGACTAGAAGCATTCAAGGAGGGAAGCAACCATCAAACTAGAGCAATAAGAAAAAAACTACACAGAAAAAAAAATCCTTTAAAATGGTCCTTTATGACTGAGGTGGCAAATTTCTAAGGCAGCGAAAAAATTCATTCTGAACCACAGTCTTTCCATAATTCTGGGAAAGAACAGTGTGAGGAAAGTCACAGAAAGGTGAAACTGCAGAAACCCTATTTGGCTGAAGAGTCAGATTACACATGAAGTTGGGAAATGGGAAGCAAGACTGCAGGTTCGTGGCAGAGGCCAGGCCCCGAGAGTCTACACAGCAGGTGTGCAGGAGTTCATACCTCTCTTGGTAGACAAGAGGGAGCCATCTGAAGGCCTTAAACAAACAGTGCCAAATGAAATGATACATAAAATAAGCATAAATGCAGAATCTAATCATGCAAATTCTAATGGGAAACAAATGACAGATCTCTTGAAAAAGGCGGGTGCAGTTCATTTCACGTTAGAGGTGCAGCCTTGAAGAGCTTAGTCCTGCAGCATTATCGTGTCTGCAACCATTTGTTAGCTTTATTCACATAAGTGAAATGGGCCAGAGGTCGGACAGGGCAGGCACAGATGCTTCCTTCGATCACGTATAATAACAAAGCTGTGGTAGGAAATATCGACATTCCTACGGATTTGGGAAGCAAAGAAAAGTGTTAGCGAGATTATGTTGGACCACATTGGTTTGCTTGGGCCAATTTGGATGTGCACTCCTGAGTGTGACTTTGAGAAATGTCAACACCCTCCGTGACACCTTCTCAGCTGCAGACGTCGCACTGCTACCAGGTGTCCGCGGCACGGGGAGCGCAGAATGAGCGATTCTCAGCACTCAGCTGTTTAATAAACAGGAGCATGCGTGTGAGATGTAAGTAAAGTAGGTAGACTGGCCAGAGGGCTTATTCAATCTTTCTACTCCATCATCATGCTTAGATCTGTCAAGAAAAACATTACTGTGGGATTTAGCTAAGCATGGGTAAAGAACTCAGAGGTGACCTATTTTAATACTACTGTGGAATGATATGGATAATAGAGTTGGGTACCACGGCTGCCAGCTACAGCTACATACCTAAACTCAAAGGCCAGGAACCTATGTGTTCACACATAAGCCCTTCACTCCTCTCCCTCCTCCTCCTCATCCCCTCATATTTATGTGCCATGCACTGTTCTACACGTTTTATATGCACTAACTCAGAATCCTCAGAACAACGCTATTAGTGAGTTCTATTAATATTATTATACACCCCCTTCCTTGTACCCTTTCCAAAGGCACAGAACAGTTAATTGATTTCCCAAGATCACACCAGTAGTATCAGAGCTGGGGGTGAAACACAGGTAGTTGGGTTCTAGAAGCTACCCTCCTAACCAATGAACACAATGCCTCTCTGCACCTGTTAAATGCTTGAACTATACATACCCATTTAAAATGTATGAGGGCAGAGAAAAAGTCGTACCTTCTAATACATATGTGTATAATCAATCTGTGGTGGTTAAGGGGAACTAGTATTTTTCAAAACCGTGAAGTTGTTTCCTGATGAAGAATTTCCTCAACTGACAATATTTAGCATTCCCTGAAAATAGTAATACACATTAGGAACCCTCTTCATTCTTTTCATTTAAAATAAATTATATGTTTAAGCCTTGGAAAAACATTTTTATGCTATACAACCTAGGTTTTCATAGAACAAAAGATCCTCAAAATTCTCCAGTATTCATCTACAAAATTAAACAAACTGAAATAGAGTTTCTAGTAAACCATGTCCACCGTTTTCTTTTTAAAAATCAAACCCTGTGTAAACAAATCAAATTTAAGACACCAAGGGAAAAATATATGGTTGGGGCGAAAAAAGGAAAACAAAACAAGGACGCTATTATTCAACTCTGTACTTAGGTTTAACAAGACCTATCAATCTTTCTTTCCATGAACACTAAATTGAAAAGGAAAAAAAAGAAAAAGAAACATACAGATCAGACCTTATAACCAGAGGCCAGATAAACTTCAAGTCATGAAAACCTGAACTGACAATCTGAAGCCTCCAACCCTCGGAAGGGCTGCACGCATTTTTATTCCCGGACTTCCGCCTCCATTTTCAATCCTTTGCTCTCTGGCCATCCTGACACGCACTGATGGAGTGCTCTTGTCCAGGTGCTTGCCTTTCAGAGGCAAAGGTGACAACCACACTTTAATCTCTGAATCTTTCCAAATATTAATTTTTTTCATAAATATACTGCTCAATAGCAATAACAACACTGCGGAATCTTGAGAGAGGGGGAAAAAGAAACAAACCCAGAACTTTAAGTTTCTTGATCGTTCAACTTTTTCTTTCTTCATTTTTAAATAGATTCTTTCTGCATAAAATACTCTTTGTACCAGCAATTGTATCTCTTCATACGCAGATCAAAACCAAAACATTAACATGGGACTCACATGTTTACACTGTGAGTTTAACTTGCCTAAAGAGACAGTCATTCATTCAACAAATATTTATCATGTGTTACTCTGTGTTGACACTGTTTTAGGCATCAAAGATTTGATTAACCCCGAAACAACCAGAAAATGCTGATGCCTCGTTGAGCTTTCACTCCAGAAGGGAGAAACAAATAAATGAAGGCAGGACCGTCCGAGCCCATGCAAGCAGCACTATGAGAGACATACGCAGGGTCCTATGAAGGGGGAGCTGGCACTGGGCTCACAGTTTAGTAGGGTGCCAAAGTGGCCTCACTGACTAGTGAGTATTGAATTGATTTCTGAAAGAAGGAGCCAGCTGGAAAAAGTTCTCTCCTTGCAGAGTGAGCAGTAACCGCAACAGTCCAGAAGGGGCAGAAAGGATGTGGCATGTTCCAATAACCGACAGGAAACCAAAGCACTCTGACATGTGAGCTTAGACAGGAGTGACAGGAGATGGAGGGAGGGGGAGGTCTCAGAAGGTCTTGTAGGTCCCAATAAAGAATGCGAAGCCACTAAATATTCTTGAGCAATGCAACTGCATGATCTGATTTACATTTTCAAAGATCATTAAGCCTGTTTTTTGGAGAAAATTTCAGAGGGAAGCTAGGGCAGAGACAGGGAGACAAATACAGACAGTACTGCAGCCCAGCAGAATGTGACAGTGACCGGGGGTAGGAAGAGGAGATGGAGAGCAGCCAACTGACTGATAAATTGGATGGAAGAAATAAAGACAGTCAAACAACGCCCTACCAGGAGATTACTTTAAAATGAAATCTTTGCTGTTGTGCAACATAGCCAAAATACAAAAGCTTACTTTCATATTACTTAAATAAAGAATGCTTTAAAATGGGAAAATACCCCTAATTACATTACATATACAGAGAATGAACTGGTTTCTGTTTTTTGAAACAAGTTTTAACCAAAAAATACATAGTTAATATATAAAAGATAAAAGAATGATTTAGTTGCAACTGTTTAGAACATCAATGTGATACTCAAGTAATTTAAAAAAAATCTATTTTCAAGGAAATATTAAAGAAAAGTGATGTTTATAAATATTATAACCACAATTGTTAAAAAATAAACACAAGCTTATTTTTAACCTACGGAATGATTTTGATATTTTGAAACATTTTAGGAACAATATCTGGTATTCCAATCTCTATTTGATCTTTGTAAAAGTCAAGTGGTCTGAAAAGCAAGTCTATGATCTTTTAGTATTTAGAAGCAACATTCTAGAAAGCTTTAACACTTATTTATAAGTACATTAATTGTCTTATTCAATTATTTTAGTAATTGATACAGTCAATTCACAAGTTATCC
Organism: Microcebus murinus; assembly: GCF_040939455.1. Classification (NCBI taxonomy): domain Eukaryota; kingdom Metazoa; phylum Chordata; class Mammalia; order Primates; family Cheirogaleidae; genus Microcebus; species Microcebus murinus. Next base: position 110,176,860 of record NC_134106.1, read on the forward strand.
AGATACTTTACCTTTTTCTGATCAGTTAACTTTTGAGTTAAGGGTTATTTACTAATAGGAGCAACAGAAGATGAAACAAAACTCAGTAAATTTACCATTTATTATTGGCAAGGCTGAATAAAGGAAGACAAAGATCAACTGCTGAAAGCACCAAAATCAACTAAATTGAAAGGATAAAATGTTCTGCCATCCTACTCTCACCTGGCTGTGACACTTTGACCAATACCACAGGGTTACAACAGCAAGGATAACACAAGTCAGGTGTAAAATTCTGCTTCCTGGTGAACTTCTTCATTTGTCATGTGAAAATCAGCATAGCACCAACTGTCTTGCAGACTATCATGCAGATTACAATTAAGGTATGTAAAGTAAGGCAATCCTTATACATATTATATGCTCACTAAAGGACAGCCACTCTTTTCAGAAAAAATCTAATAAAGTATAGTTAATGTATTCTGCTTTGGGAATAATTTTTTGGAAATAAAGCATTTATAATACTGAAATAATCACTTCAAATGCACAAGTATCAGGATTAACGCTCTAAAGTGAATGTGTTTGTCTTCTTATTGTTCCTTTGATCAAACAACAGAGCTGAATACCCCACCCAGGGAATGGATACAAGGCTCCGGAGCCAGTCAGTGCCACCATCAACCAGCCTACACAGCTTAATTTCTCTTAGACATTCTTTGTTCCAGGAAGACAGATCTCATTATATTTTCCTGCCTATAGTTCTGGAATTAGTTTGAATGTATATAATGTGAACATGAGGCCTGTGTCTTACCTATTTTCACATTTCCACTGCCTAGCACAAGCCTGACACAAAGAGTTGGATGGATAAATGCCCATGTGACTCTGTTCAGAGAATCCAAATCTACAACCTTCCTGTTAAATCAAAGTGATTCCCATCACCTTTTATGAAACCATAAACACACAACTACTTACTACTTACTTAAACACACACACATACTTCATCAAAACAAACTGACTACTTGATATCACTTAGTACTCTAACTGAACATTTCCAGAAAACTTGCCAGTTTTTCCTATGCATTCACATTTATCTATATTATCTCCCCAGTTGGGGTGTCCATCCCTAAGGGAAGGAGCTGAGTTGCCCTGTTTTTTTTTTTTTGCAATAACCCTTAAAATCTGAAACAAAATCAGTTGGCCCCAAGGTAGACATCAGTGAACACTAGTGAGAATTCACTCAGCATTCCAACCCAGTATAATCCCTGCTGCAGTACATGAAATATTATTTGTGCCTGGAAGCATTTATATGCTCAAAAAGTCTCTCTCTACTGCAAGATCAAATCTAACATCGTAAGGGGAAAAATCAAAATGTAAACCTAATTGTTTTGATAATGGAATAGTTTTATCATATAACAAAATCTAAAAGAAGCATGAAAGATACCTTCGAGCAGTTTTTTCTCTGAAGAGAGTTTAGAAACAGCAGCAGGAGCCTGATACAGAAAGTCACAGAGGAACGTGGACTGCGAAGACTCTTGATTTAATCCACCCTCAGGGTGAGTGTCATGCTGAGGGAAATCTAGAAAAATTAAAGAAATAAAACACTTGAAATTTAAAATGTAAACAATTTTCCCTTTATGAATATGTACATGAGTTTTGCACTAGAAGAAAAAATATCTTAAATTTACCACAGAATATAGAGATATTTATTGTACTTTGCATAAAATTTGCAAATAAGCACTTAAGTCATATTTATTATTCATATATGAAAATCGGATTTAATTTTTGTGGAAATGATTATGTGGGATTAACTATTTTAATCTTCCGTTTATAAGATTAAAGAAATAGAAAAGATTTATTTCCTAAACTTTTTCTTGAAATGATATAAAAATAGGCTTAAGCATCTTCCATATTTTTGGTAATTACATTTTCTTCATTCTGACAGGTTTTTCTTATTTGAGAAAGAAACCGATTTATGCTTCAGGACTCTAAGAGATCTATCAGAAGAGAACAGATTAACACAGAGACAGTGCAAACCTGAGAATTTGTTGTGATAGAGGAATTCCATTTGCAGACTCTGGCCAGCCTTCTTGGCCAATAGGTAGGGCGTGCTGTGCACGGGGTCTCCAGTTGCACACATGACGTCTGCTCCGCTGAACAGCAAAGCCATTGTTTCCAGAACATCTGATTTCACTACAGCAGCACAGAGAGCCTGCTCATTAAAGAAAATACACCATTTAAGGGAAGAAAATAATATTCTAGCTATCAAAATAAGTAAAAGTTTGACAATTCATTTATGGGATAAAGTTTATACTCCTTTATTCCTAAGAAGGTTAATAATAATATGCTCTGAATTAGGCAATAGGCACAAAAGGTCTTCTTTGTGTGAATTTAATTGTAACCCAATTCCTTCACATCTCAATTCATTATTTTGTTGCTGTGATGTCCCTTCAAAACCTAATCCATCATATTTGCTTTGGAGATATTTTTATGCTTACATACTATGATAATGGCTGATGTTCAGAAAATTCAAAACATTTCAAATGTAATCATGAAGTATCCACTAAATGTTTGGCATATGAGAGTTGTTAATATATTTTTTCAGTTTAACCAGGAACTGCAGAATATTTAAAGTATCATTGTGCTGTGGGAATTAGAAAGATGAGTGCAAAGCAAATTCAGAATCTTTCTGTTTGTGGGCTGGGGATGGGGGCCATCAGAACAATATGCAAGAGGCAAAAAAACATTACTACTGACTTATGTTACCCATCATCCTTGTACAAACAATATGAATGGCTAGAATCTGACTTTTTTCTTTTTTTTTGCATTGAAGTAATAAGCTGCCTTCACACCTCTCCTCATCCTTTCTTCCTACCTTATGTCAGTTCTCAGAGCTCACTTTATTGGCTTCCCATTTGCTTCCAAACCCTCAATTATGGCACCTTGATCTGACCTTAGCCTTGAACTCACTTTAACTGCTTCCTTACAAGGTGCCCCTGGATAGACCACTGGTTAATTTGCCCTCAGAGATGCAGGCTCAAGACAGTCACTCCATAGCTGTGCCACTCGGCAGCTCAGAATATATGAATAGATGGCAAGCAGTCTCACGACACATTCACAGTTCCTACCCTGGAGTGTCAACTGTTAAAAAAGTACTCATCTTTTCTACCACGGACTAGATCTGTGGTCCCCAATCCCCAGGCTATGGACCAGTACCAGTCCACGGCCTGTTAGGAACTGGGCCACACACAAGGTGAGTGGCAGGTGAGCAGCAAAGCCTCATCTGTATTTAAGCCACTCCCATCGCTCACATCACCACCAAAGCTCCGCCTCCTGTCAGATCAGCAGCTGCATTAGGGTCTCACAGGAGCACAAACCCTGCTGTAAACCGCACGTGTGAGGGATCTAGGTTGCACACTTCTTACGAAAATCTAATGCCTGATGATCTGAGGGGGAGCTCAGGCGGTGATGCTAGCGCTGGGAGCCGCTGCAAATACAGATTATCACTCACAGAGAGGCTTCACTGCACAGTAAATGTAATGCGCTTGAATCATCCCAAAACCACTCCCTCCATCTCCAGTCCGTGGAAAACTGTTTTCCTTGAAACCAGTCCCTGGTGTCAAAAAGCTGCAGACTACTGGTCTAGATGACCTCTATAATGTCCTTCACCTCAGAATGAAGAAGCTAAATTCTTATACCTGACTGTGTACTCATTTGGTAGGTGATCTTGGACAAATCCCTACATTTCTGGGTCTTAGTTTTTTCCCACCACAAAATAAGGGTGCTGGAAAGCATAAAGACACTACCCCTTCCACTCTAATAATAGTCTGACACCCCCCAATGTAGTCGCATGTATTTCCTCTCATTCCCTCTCTCGTCACCCTATCCTTGTCCTTCACAGCACACAGGACTTGCTCTGTGAATTTATTCCAGTCTAGCTGTTTACAGTTCGTCTTCCCCAATCGACTGTCACTCCCATGAGTAAAAGTACGTTTTTTTTTTTGTTTGTTTGTTTGTTTTTGAGACAGAGTCTCACTTTGTTGCCCAGGCTAGAGTGAGTGCCGTGGCGTCAGCCTGGCTCACAGCAACCTCAATCTCCGGGGCTCAAGCAATCCTCCTGCCTCAGCCTCCCGAGTAGCTGGGACTACAGGCATGCGCCACCATGCCCAGCTAATTTTTTTGTATATATATTTTTAGTTGGTCAATTAATTTATTTCTATTTTTGGTAGAGACAGGGTCTCACTCAGGCTGGTTTCCAACTCCGGACCTTGAGCAATCCGCCCGCCTCGGCCTCCCAAAGTGCTAGGATTACAGGCGTGAGCCACCGCGCCCGGCCAGTACATCTTGTTTTTACCACAAGTGTATCCCAGCACCTAAAAGAGGACTCAGCAATTATGAAGTGTACAATAAACATTCAATATAATGTTCTTTTTAAAAGATTATTCATTGACACTAAGATGCCACTTTCAAGAAGTACAATGTGGAAGTAAGTCCCAATAGGTAAACTTCACTAAGATATTTAGAAGAAATGAGATTGCTATCCCTTAATTTAAAACTTATCTAATGGCTTAGTCCATGGAAACTAGCGTGTTTCCCCGAAAATAAGACAGGGTCTTATATTTATTTTTCCTCAGGAAGACACTCTAGGGCTTATTTTCAGGGGATGTGTTATTTTTTTTTAATTATGGTACAAAAATCTACATTTATTGAAATATAGATAACTCATCTTCTTCTAGAACATCATCATAACTCTCCAAAGCCCGAATTCTATCCTGAATTTCTTGTGACTCTATTTCCTTTAGAACCATTGGCCCCAATCTCTCATGTGGAGCACTAGAGCTCTCATGAGGCAGATGAGAAGGGCTGCTCATCTTCTTTACCACTCCGCAACGAAATGCATGGGTTGTGCAGATGCGCTGCATAACTACATCCATTACTGGGTCTTATTTTCAAAGAAACACGGTATGTGGTGTGACAGAGAGGACCTTGCTTGAGGACATAAGTAACTACCCACTGACAAGATTCACTTACCATCAAAGAGGAAGGGAACTGGGGGAATATATGGGCTCATTTTCCAGGCTCACCAGTTACCTCCTCAAATCAATAATGTACTCTTTATATGATTAGTCAGTTATTTTAATGATATAACTGGTAACCATAAAAACATTACCTATAACAAAATTAAATATCTGAATAATAACTTACATAACTATATAGCTCACTCCTATTTTAGGAACCTATTATGAATCCTACATTCATCGTGTGCTTTTGCTTTAAAATTAGTTGGTGATATCACTTTACTATTAATAACACCAAAGACATACAAAGAAGAAAAACTTATTTTAGTGGAACTAAATCAATAGAACAGATATATAAATCAATTTTATATATCCCATATTTTCAAATGTAGACAATGGTCTTTATTTTCCAAACTGTTCAACATAATGCTAATTACCTAGAGATTCTTATCCATCAAGCATTAGCATTAAAAAATGCATTCACAAACTAAGAACTGGCAGGGCTTGGTGGCTCACACTGTAATCATTCTGGTAGACCTAGGCAGGAGGATCACTTGAGATCAGGAGTTTGAGACCAGACTGAACAACAGCAAGACTCCATCACTACTAAAAATAGAAAAATTAGCCAGGCATGGTAGAGCAAGCCTGTAGTCCCAGATACCTGGAAAGCTAAGGCAGGAGGATCGCCTGAGCCCAAGAGTTGGAGGCTGAAGTGAGCTATGATAACACCACTGCTGTCTACTCAGGATGAAAGAGTGAGACTCTGTCACCAAAACAAAAAGACTGAGAACTATGAAAAAATATCTGAGCATTGAAAGACAGGTTTATCAAGGTTCATGCTTTAAATATCTATACATAGAAGCGTCTCCTAACACACAAGAGATGAAGCAGTAATTTAGAAAAAGAAGGGGTGAGAGAATATTTAACAAATCCCTTTGCCAAAAGTTCTTTACCAAAAGACCAAATGTGCAGATGAAATAGGCACCAAAGGATCTCGAATCACTCAACCAAAAGCAAATGAGACTTCAAATCAGTAGCACTAAGCAAACCATAGTTTTTAACAATACACTTGTTATATATCACTGTTGGTGACACTATCAGCAACATACCAGCTGAGGTTATGTTCTGTTCCCTGTCCCTAAAACAGTGAAAGTTGTCAAAATATTAAGAATGGAGATAAGTCTGAGTTAGCTGAAAACCTCAGTTATGGAGAAAGAATTTATCCTCTCTTGATAATGAACCCTTAAGTCAAACAATGGGGAAAATCACTGGCATAATCTCATAAAAGGAAATAAAACAAAATTAAACAATTATTTTATCAAATAGTATAAGATTTTTTACTCCTTATCCAGAATCTTGGCACATGTTTAAAAAGACATTAAAGTTGATATCTATTGTTATCTTTTATTGAATACCTTATTTAATTCTTCTTTGGTGAGAGATGCCAAAAGGGTCTTTCTGAACTTTCCTTCTTTATATTTCTGAGTAATAAAGTTTTTTCTCTTTTCTACTGGTGAGTCCATGTGTAATTCTTCATCCTTTTGGAGATTACCAGCCCAAAAATCATTTGCTCTCTTGTTTCCAATGACAATAAAAAGCTGCAAGTCAAAAAATGACAAAACATCTCAGTTCATAAAATGTATTTGACTCTGTAGAAAACTGCATCATATTACAAATTAAAGCATAATTTACTATTAAATATACAAAAATACATAAAAGACTGAACTCTATAAAAAATGAAGTATGAAAGCAATTACTATATCTATTTTTAATACAGCCTAGCTACTCTGAATAATGGTAAAAAATTAGCTTGGAAAGAACTGTAAACAACACAATTACAGCAAAAGTGCTTTTATTTTTTGAAACTCATATTGAGACAGATACATATTCCGAAGGGCTGAGCAGGTGGGCTAGCGCTGTCTAAAGCAGGCAGCAGGGGAACCGGGCAGAAAATGGAGACAGGATACAGCAAGTCAGACTCAATCATAGTTAATGATGAGCATGGCCAAGATAAAGAATAGTAAATTCTGCCAAATGTTTTCATTCACTTTTCTAATATCTTATCCATGGGTTAAAAGAGAGTTCTAGCTTTCTGTTAAAAACAAACAAACAAAAAACCCGTCAAGCCTTTAAAAGGAGTTATTACCATTAAAGTTCGTTGTACTTTTTATTTTTGAAATAACTATCTCATTTGTGAAGCATTCCAAAAGAGTTGCTATTATCAAAAACACTATAAGCCATTTTCATGATGTGATGAGAACTTCACCAAAGAGCTCCTAGAAAAATTCACAACACCCACTGCACACCTCTTCACAGTCTCTGCTGACCCCCACAGGTAAACAGGACTCACCTCTATAAGCTCATTACTCCAAATGCTGGCATCCATTTTTAGGCTTCTAACCTTGGAGTCTTTTGGTCCCAAAGATCTATGTTGTCCTAAGGTAAACAACAAGAACATTGTATTTCTATTTTAATTTGTATATAAACTTGTTTTGCCTTTTTTTAAAGGTGTATATGTATGTGTGCATGTAAGTGTGTATCTTCTCAGCTTAAAACACAGCAATATCTACTTTCCTAGATGCCAACTGCACTAAGAGCAGTGGTGGCGATCACACAGAAATGATAGCCAACCACAATAAAGATGACAGCAATCGGCGTCGCCAGCACCCGGCACTGGCATAAAACCACACTTTTAAAAGAACATATAGATGTGTGGGTATACAGACATATAAGTAAGTTTTCCTCATCTAGTAATTAGCTAGAAATCACACGCCACTGAAAACCTTTTATAATGTGTCTGTTAAAGTCCCACATACATAAATACAGATACTATCCTCTTACTATTACAAAAACTTTACTACTGTAAAACTAGCTACAACATTAGTAAGTACAAATCTGATGTAGATTCCTTATTCTACTATTACGTCTGGACAAGACAAGAGCCCAGCAATCTATTACCATCAATTCAACTGTGCTGTGAAAACCATCACTCAGTCATCACGAGCACCCGGGTGTACCACTGTCCTTGATCTTAAGGACCCTTTGCCTTATGAGCAGTGAAAGTTCATTTTTCTCCCCACATCTGGTAAGAGGTTCTTTACCTTCCTTCCTTGAGGTGGAAACTACTTAGAGCACAAAGCTTCAGAATTCTTAAGGCAGGAATTTGCACAGGTTTGAATCTTAGCAGACTACCTAAAGGCATACAATACCAAAAAGGAAAACAGAACCTTTTAAGAAGAGCTGAAGGGGACTACTGGAGTAACCTGGGCAAAGACACTGAGAGTGACTTGAGGCAGCAGCAGGAGAAAAGAAGGGAAACAACAGATTTAAAGACAGCAAAAAGATAAAATGAATGGGACTGGTTAGGCTTTAGGAGGAAAGGGAAAGGGTCTCTCAGGTTTTAGACTTGAGTGTAAGGTAAACAGGACTGCTTCTGTCTACATCAAGAATATATAAAAATAGGCAGTGTTATACGATGGGGTGGGGGCAGCAATGAAGCCTCCATTTTTGACATGTTATTTTTGAGATATATTTGGCAAATCTAAGTAGAGATTCTAGTAGGTAGATAATTATGAGAGTTTGGTATCCCACAGAGAGAGAATCATCTGCTTGAAAATGAGTGTGGAATTCAAGTGATAAATGACACTCAGGAACAGCAGAGTGAAAGAGAGCCGAGAATGCAGCCCAAGGGAGCACATCTATTTCAGGAGCATGAAGAGAAAACGAAACCTGCAAAAGGATGATGGTGGTAGGAACACACAGAGAGAGGATAGTTGAGGGAAGCTGAAGGAGAATGGGTATCAGAAAGAGACATATCAGTCAAGGGTCTCAAACAAAGAGAAGACAATAAAGATGTAAAGTGACCACACAGAAATAAAGAAGTAACATGCATTGGTAAATGTGGTGAAAATATTTTTACTACAATAGAGAGGAAAGGAGACTGATTACAGAAAGTGAAGAAAAACTAGGAAGTTAGAGGAATGAAGAAAACCTATGCATATTACTGCTCTTGAAAATACCTTGTCTATGAAAGGAAAAAAGGGACAGAGAATGATACACAGAAGGGAATGGAACATTTTCAGAAAGCCTGATGGTGTTAATGAGACAGATTTATGCAAGTTTATATGATGAACCAAAAGAAACCATGGTGGACTACCTACACAAGACAGTGGATAGGTGGTGCGGTGAGTATATTAAGGAGGGAGGAAAGAAGGGAAGCATGAGCAGAAAGAACAGCTGTGGACAGCAGAAAGGGATCTCTCCCAAAAGAAAAGGAGGGGGACGAATACAAAGAGGAAGGTGATTAGCTGATTTTTTGTTGGTGTTATGATTGATACTCATGAGGAAATCTACCTTATTATGATGAGAAATGTAGTAGAAGAGAGGTCTAGAAAAGTATTAAGGGTTTGTAGCAACTGTTGAGACTGCAATACTTCTTGTCTGTGCTCTAGCTAAGTTAGGTGGTCCTCTTCACGGTCTCTCATTGAACCTCGTACTCAGCTCTAGTCCTGTACTTACCAGACTCTAGTCTATTGTAACTATATTTGTACATTTGTGGAGGAAATGTCACGTCTTATACATTTTTTTAATTCCCCAGACAAGACCAGTAGCCGGTATTCAAGGTGAATTCTCTCTCGGCCTCCTTTGTGTGTGTGTACACGCACAGGTGCACATGTGGGGGAAGGGGAGAGGCAGTCCTGGAAAACTGAAGTGACGTTTAAACCATGCTTAACTCTCTGCAAGACCTCTATGACCACATACTTAAGGAAACCAGTCATAGTCACAGGACTGGTTATTTTCATAAACATCCATACTCCTGTGAAATGCTTCTACATAAAAGTTTTTATTATAAGATACAGAAGATCTGGCATACAAAGTGTAGAGCTCAAAACAAGTTTGACGTGAACAATATGTCTTACAAAAAGCGACTGGGGAAAAATGGACAAATTTTACAAGGTGCAAGCCTGTTCAGGATACATTCTGAAATACACTCACCTAAAATCGAGAAATTTCAACACTGTCTTTTTAAAATCTGTACACGGAATAGTAGCCACAAAATATGATTACATGCTTAAAAATCAATTTTTACATCTAAGTCATGCATAAGAGAAGTTTAGGGTCATGAGGTATTTCTGAATTTGACTGAAATGTAATAAGCTTTCCCCGGTGTGACTTTGCACAACATTAGCTAGGACACATTATATATGACAACAAAAAGCATTCGGTGTCAATCTGCCACAGAGCAGTGATGAGCATAACTTGTCACTAATTACCTGCACACTTCTTACAGATGACAACACAGAGATTGATGGACGCCCAGTCTGGATCCGGGGCTTTGCAATCTGCACAGCTCCTGTTGGACTCATTGAACCAAATCTTCTCAGCTACTTCATAATCAGAGAGAGTTTCTGCTATCGACTGCTGCACAGCTTCAATCCAGTCTTGTTTCTCTTTTTCGGACTCCGCTGTAAAGCTGAAACAATTAACATTTCTGCGTTATCGATCTCCCTTGTAAAGGCCAATTAAGTAGTATGTTCAGCTTGCATATAAATTTTCACTCCCAAATTAAAGAGCAGCTAAAAAATATGCCTTCTAGGCAGTGGTGGATTGTGTTTGCTGTTAAAAATCATCTACTTTAACAAACCTTTCCTTTTCTCTTTCATTTTCCACATTCCTTATGACTTTGTTTACATATCTTGAACAAAAATTAATGTATGCATTTTTATGGCCAAGATATAAAAATTGCCTTGTTAAGTCAAAAGCCTAAACAAGAGGCCATGTTTCCTAAGCAGTGCATATATAATAATCAGTAAGAGACTGGCTCACTTTCAGGACTATAGGAATATTTCGCCAAGTAAGTATACCATGACAGTCTGAAACTACATTATCAAAAATGCCCACCACAAATTGTGATTTTGTTTGCAGACATAAAAAATAGTTCCTTTTTTTGTAATTAGAAGAATGTCCAGATGACTTTAAGAAACTGAAAAACCAAAAAAAAAAAAAAAATTGGAAGTGGTTACTATTCTAACAGATTTCTAACACATTTTTAGCCATGTTCTGATTTATTCTGAATCTTGGTGTTTACTGGGTGTTTTAGTCAAGAGAAAAAACATTAAACAGCAGTTCACTCCTTCAAGAAATATTTACTGAGCACCTACAATGTACCAGGGAATGTATTATGCTACGGTCTACACACTTGGTCCACGACCCACGAAGTCATTCCTCACATTAAAATATACTTTCTAAAGATGAAAATGCTTTAAAATACAATAAAATAACAGATGGCTAACATATTCTAAATAACCCACAAAAATGAATGGTCTACATGGCTACTTTCAGAAGTACTTTATGATTCCATTACCACTATAATATTCATAAAATTCTTAGTTGTTTCTGGTTCTATCAGAAACTGGTCATAGCCAATATATATTTATATTTTCAGTTGAGGCTAGAATCTGCATATTTAAAAATAAAGCTTATTATTTTTATGAGATCATTTCTTTCTCAAAATTTGAGCTAGTGGACATATTTTGACAGACAAAACGAGCAAGAGATTCGGTAGTAACTTTGAAATTTCTAAGTAATTGTTAGTTCTTCAAAAACCTAGAGCAACTGTCTCTGACCTGCACACTACTCTGTGTGTGGTCATTATTTATAATAAACAACTTAATGTAGGTGAACTCAATAGATATTGACTTATGCCTATTCTGTATAATAGACCTATGGAGTCATTATAATTTATTAAACTATATTAAGGACTTTAAATATTCTTTTCATCGTCATTAATGATGCAATTAGTAGAATACCACAATGTAAGATATGTAATAAAATGCTAAAATATTTTAGCATTTGGATCAATAAGTGTTTTGAGGGCCATTAAATTCAAGATCACTTTAAGCTCAGTCTCTGGAAGAAATCATAGGGAACAACTGTAATTAGAAATTGATCTTAAATGAGGGACTATATTTGATTAGTATTTAAAAAAGGCAAATAACAATATATTTTGAAAACAAGGTAACATGTCCTTTTAATTTTATTTCTTCTAAATGTAAAGAATATATTACATATTTGTTGATAAAGAATTAACATATTCACCAAGCCCACTAAGTAAAAGAGGTATTAAAAAACTACTCAAATTTCATGAAATAAATATCTTTTCAGGTTGCATGATTATTATTCAGGTCATGTTTACAAGGTATTAAATATACTGGCTAATAAATTAGACAATATGGAAAAGAAAGAAGATAATTTTGTGTCCTATAAGACATAAAATCACCATTAGCAATATAAAGGTAGTTCACCCAAGCTTTCCCGTAGCAGTACGAACACAAAATACTTAAAAACAGCTTACCTGAAGCTCTTATAGGGAGTGATTATTTCAAAAGATTGTTTCACAGTTCTGTCCACTTGCTTCACATTTGCTACATTCATAGGAATTATGGTAATACCAAGTCCACTCTTAAAATCCTAGTTTGGAGAAAAACATTAAAAACTATCAAGAAACCAAAAAGATAGATGTTGAAAACATGGTATTTTCTAAAATACAAGAAATCATACCAAATTTTACTATATATCTGTATATGGAATTTAAAAATGCATTAGAAAACAGATTGAGAGTGCTTTTCTTATTTTAGATAGTCACTTTCAATACAGAACAATACTGTCCCATATTAAACTTGACAGTCAGGCTATTGATAAAGTATGGGTTTCTTTCACAAGAAAGATAAATTGATTAGGCCACAGATACTGAACTGCATGTGCTTTGCTTTTGAAAGCAGGCACTGTATTCATCTTTATCCATTCAGTAAAGGAAACTAACAGTTAACTTTACCATGTACCAAGCATTTTCCTACGTGGCAGAGCCAAATGACATTGTGGGGTTAGTATAATTACTGTTTATATAAAAATATGGGGAAACTCAGGCTCAAAGGGATGAAGTTATATGGAAAGTGCAGCTAGTCGTACAAGGCAGAAAGGAGTAGAAGGGCAAGCTGTCCGGTGGCTGTTTGTTTTGCCACATTGGATTCCCTCTGCTGTGTCACATTATTTTTCTCCTCAGTTACTCTCAAACAAAAGCGTTGTTTTATGAAGTATACAATTTTATCTCATTTCCAATATTTTATTGCTTTCCTTTTCCATCAATCAGATTCTTAAAAAGCTCCTCTAATGCTACTTTGGCATAAAAACTGCCATTTGTTCAACATCTATAGTCACTATGTTCAGCTTGTCACGTGAAGATTAGAAATCGTTCAAATGGCGAAAGGAGAGCCTGCATCCTGAAAGCATTAAAGTTTGCAATGTGTCATCCACTCGTAGGGGTTCTGAAACCTGTCAATGTCAACACCTGATAAGCTATAATCTGTACCTCAGAAAATAAATTACCTTTGTTAACACATTTTTATTGAATGTGTTCCCAATTGATAAATTAAATTATGACTAGGAATACGCGGTATATTAAAGGCAAAATACAAAAAATATTGGTCCATTTTCAATGATAACACTTGGCAGAGACTGTGAAAGACCTATTCACAGGCTTCTTCTCTGTCTCTCCTGCTATATAGACTAAAAGTAAAAGTCCTATTTTCCCATCTCCCCTACACCTAGGAGTGGCCATATATTGTAGTTTGAATCAATAATGTATAAATAATTCCTGGTGGGAAAGACAGGGAAAGGCAGAAAAACCTTAGAAAAAGAAAGTCTTTCACCCTTGCCTTTCCGTCTTCTCAAGAAATGACATCTGGAAGCCTAGAAGCCATCTCAGAACTTTAGAATCCTTGAGAAGACAAGCCTGAGGACAAATTCTTATATTCTATGGATGCCAAAGTGAGGAGAAAAAAAAAAAGAAAAAGAAAACAAAAAAACAGGAAAAATCCTGTTTCTTAGTAGCATCAACTCAACTCTCTACTACCTACACGAAACAGTTTGTTAAAACAAATCCCTATCTAATATTTAAGTTATAACTTCAGGTTTTAATCATTTAATACTCATGTATTCCTGACTGATAAAATAAGTGAAAAAAATATAAACAAATTTTCCCCCATTTTAGGGTATCCAGAATTTCTGGCCACAAATTGTGGAAAAGCTTCTCTAACTTTATTTTTTTAACATATAAAGTTTTTAGTTAGGATACGAAAATGACTCATTTAGATACGAAATCGTCAACTGGATGTTATTTTTTTTTTTCTGATGAAAGAACAAATAGCTCATTTTGTTAGGAGAAACAAGCCAGAAATTGAGAATCAGTTATATAAAATAAAAGATGCAGAGAAATTCTGAGTATTGTAAAATAATTAGAATGGGAGTAATGTACTTCCATTTTGTACAGTAAACCCACTTAATGAAAAATGCTTGACATTATCTATGAGAGAAGGAAAAATCACTTTTCCAATCCCACATTTTAAGCATATATGTACAGGGCTGAACTTTCTTACTAAATAGACACACACACAAAAAAATCCCCAGTGGTCTATAACAATGTTCCTGCTAAATAACATTACTGTTGGATAAACTCCCAGTGCATGGGATTGGGAACTCAAGCTCTCTTTCCTAAGTGAGAAAATAAGCTAGGAGTAGCAAGATACAATTATTTTTAAAACAACTTTCTGATGACTCACCTTGATACAGGGGTAAACTCTAGAATAAATATTTGGACTGTACATCCTTCAAACAATTCTCCTTAATGAGGCTTTTGACAAGAGCTAGCTACCAGATCACTCCAGGTTATGTTCTCTGATGGGGGCCTGGCCTGCAAGTACTGCATAAGAGGCACATAATGCTCTGGCCGCCATACCAGCAGATGGTAAAAATGACAACCTTTATGAAAACTAATGAGCGTCATCAAGGTTCCTGCCTAAATAGATGGCCCCTCAACTCCACAACCACGTCTTGAGATATCTACATAGAAATCTTTGATTTCTATTAAAATAAGTGAAGGCCAGCTCAACACCCCAAATTTCTCCCAAGCAAAGCAAAGATGATTTTTTACTCTGGAATATTGTAGACCATTTATCTGTTGCTTGCCATGGCCATATGGTTTTTAGTAATTAGAGTATCCACAGAACTCACCAGCACAAATTGACTATAAAATGTACATCAGCGTAACAAAATAAATGTCAGTGCTCTTGAGAGCTATTAAATATGAAACAACTGCAATTTCTATGAAAAATATTTTTGGTGACATTAAACCATGTTTTTTCAGACAATATTTAGAACATATTTAGAATATTTCTTATTCTTCGATGCTCTTCACAATTTTTCATGGCAATCTCTCCCTCCCACCCAGAGTCCCACTGGGACTCTGATTCTGTGAATCTTGGGGCACAAACTACGGGTCTTTAATATGCAAACACAAAACTACATACAGCCCCATGGTTTTCATGTGTGGCCAATACTAAGAAATACTGATTTAGGAAGCAGAACTAGTTACAGAATTTAAACAATATGAGTACGCAACATCTAAATATCAGAACACAAACACTTCTGCCTCTTTCAGAATGAAAAGAAAAAGTTATCAGAATATACAAAAACCATTTGAAATCATTAAGACTATTAGTTTAAAATAAGCAGGCCAGAACACAACGACATGTTGCACTGACAAGATCCTCTTTGTCCTGGGTGCAAACTCCTGTGCTAACGTCCAGAGACTTTAAAAGCATCGTCTTCATTAAGCATGTGGTGTATTCCATAATTGATTTAATATCTATTTGTGTGTGCTCTGAAGTTTATAAACAGCCACGAAATCTCATTTGATATTCTTATTCAGTGGTCCCCAACCTTTTTGGCACCAGAGACCAGTTTCATGGAAGACAATTTTTCCACAGACTGGACGGGGTGGAGGGTGTTATCAGGCAGTGATGCGAGCGAGGGGACCAGCTGCAAATACAGATGAAGCTTTCTCGCCACTGACTCCTGCTGTGCCCCCTCCCATTCCTAACTTTCAGGGAAGATGACTGTTCTACTGAGGAGGGGTGGGGGACGGAAGAGCTGTCCCTCAGGCCATGGACCAGTACCAGTCCATGGCCTGGGGAGGGGGACCACAGGTAAATAATCCTGTGAATTAGGCAGAGCAAATATAGAACTTTTTTAAATGGTAAAATCACTCCTGGCAAAGCAATGCTTATTAATTACCCAGCATGTGCCAGAAATGCTGCTAAAACCTGGGTCTGCACCATAGCATAAGATAGGGTCCCAGCCTTGGGGAAGCTCATGGTGTAAGCACGAATGAGAGAAAGTTGTAGTAAGTATAATAAAAGAAAAGCGCCTCCTTGCAGGGTGAGCACAGAATTCAGCCCAGAAAAGAGAGAGTCGCCTTCATTTAAAAGCCTTTCTTGGCCAGGTGCGGTGGCTCACGCCTGTAATCCTAGCTCTCTGGGAGGCCGAAGAGGGTGGATCGTTTGAGCTCAGGAGTTCAAAACCAGCCTGAGAAAGAGCGAGACCCCGTCTCTACTATAAATAGAAAGAAATTAATTGGCCAACTGATATATATATATAAAATTAGCCGGGCACGGTGGCGCATGCCTGTAGTCCCAGCTACTCAGGAGGCTGAGGCAGAAGGATCGCTTGAGCCCAGGAGATTGAGGTTGCTGTTAGCTAGGCTGACGCCACAGCACTCACTCTAGCCTGGGCAACAAAGCGAGACTCTGTCTCAAAAAAAAAAAGCCTTTCTAAAGGCTGTGACACTTGACTGGGCGAAGGACAAACCCTGGACCAGCCTAATGCTCAAGCATGCCTCTCTTGCTTCGGTTCACTCATCCACGAAAGAGGTTAACAGCAAAACCTACAGCATCACGTTAGTGAGGATTAAGTTAATGCAGTCAAAATGCTTGAAAGAACGCCTGGCAAATAGTATGTGCTACACAGGACTAGTTAACTATTATTGGTATTATTATTTTGTACCTTTAGAATTTGAAACCAACTGAACACATTACCTATCTAAAAATTAATTACCAAAAACACATGTTCAAAATTAACTAGCAGGACGCTTTCAAAAAACACAATGAAATGTGAGTATTAAATGTTCAAGAAAAAATTAAAAATAAATTACCCATTAACCACAATCTGATTGTGAGCTTTATTCTCATGAAAAAGAGGCAAGAGCCAGGGACAAGCCAAACTTTCAACCTTTAAAACTTTATAATAAACTGGATTGAAAAAAATTGCATAAAAAGTCAGCAGGTAGAATTACATTATTATAGAAAGTAAAAAGCTAAAAACGCATTCTGGAGTAAGCAATATTTTACATTTAATTTGCTGTGGTAGAATGTGGGATGTCAAAAAGCATGAATCCTACCACTAGTACCAATATAGCAATGGCCATGCTTGGCCCAGCAGGTCTGGACACTGCAAGGGTGGTTCAGTGGCCAAGTGAGCAGCACTAGGAAAGATCCTGAGCCATGCACTGGCTGGCTGTATGACCACTGACAAGTGACTTAGTTTATCTAGACCCCAATTTCCTTAATTACGAAAATAGAGTCTTATCTATCTCATGTGGTATAATTATAAAAATTAAATAAATCAATATAAAGGGCCTGATACAACCAATTATTTCATTTGAGGGTTCTAAATTAATTCAGAATTTATCTGCAACAAAAATATTGGTATTTTATTTATAATGACTGAAAGTATTCACACCAACACTTCTATATTAAATATTCAGGTACAGTCAATGGTAAATATTTACCAAGATACTGAAATGGGTTATTCATGAGAATTTTCAGCAACAGAACTTGGCTGAAACTATAATACATTTTAAAACCACATAATGCAAGAATAAAATATAAGTTTGATCCCAAACAGAAAAATGAAGGTAGGGTTTGTTAACCCCAAATCTGCTGAAACCTCAAATCTATTTTTGGAAATACTGGATGCCAAGTTTCCATGCCAGGAATTTAAGAACTCGGTGCTTAAACATTTGTTGAAAACAGATGTGGCATTGTATGACATTGGCACCAGACTTCCTGGGAAGCACCAGATGCAGAGTTTGGCCAGATACAGAACCCAGAGAATTTGAGGCCACCACCTCCATCCTGCTGCTCCTTTCTGTGCCACACAACCCAGAGCCCTATGAGGTCTATTTAAATTCTACTAGAATTTCATTCCCATGCCAGAACACCAGGGAACATTATTTTGGGAGGAGTGAGGGGGGATGAGTCTCTTGTTATATCCTGATTTGAGAATGTTTAATCAAGTGAGTTTATGTAGTTAAAACCTCAATGCCACAATTATCCACAAATGGATACCCAAACCCACCACACAAGACATCTGGTTGTAATGAATTCACTAATATTAATGTGATATTAAAAAAACTCATCAGGAAAAGATGGGAGACTAGCTGTCAGGACAGCATAATGAATGGAAACCAAAGCCAATTCTCTTAAATTTGCCTCATGTCCTTTGCAGAAATTCCTTTCAAATAGTAATGCCATGTATATAACAATACATATGTTTACCTCAATATATGTTTTGTATCTAATTACCTCATTTAAAATTTTAAAAATACTGGCTCGCATACTATATCAATATCATTTCAAGATAATTTAGAAAATAATTATTATTCCAGAATACAGAAAATCTACAAGCTTTGAACTAAGTAAAAAATAGTTTAATTATATAAACAAAATTTCTACAAAACAAAAATTAACTGAAAAATAAAAAGTAACCAAAACAGCTCAGAAAAAGTTTATATATATATATATATATATAAAATATAGCATGAAGATTAGTTTATTATATAAAGAGCTTAAAGAAATTGACAAGAAAAACAATAAAATCCTAATAAGTGGACAAAGAAGACAGAGACAATTTATAGAGAAAAATAATTTTAAAAGAAAATTAAAAAAACAAAAAGATAAATGCTCCCTCTAGTCAGGAAAATAGCTACAAATGGCCATTAAGTCAGCAAGGTCATTCTACCCATGTTTACTGATTGCCAGCTTTTCGCCTGAGGACACAGCAGTGAATAAATATTCACACTATTAATTCAGAAACATAAAAATTACAACTATTAACACCTTTAAGGTTAAAATGTAACTGATACTATTCTTATAACTAACACTATTTTAAACATAAACAACTCTTTAGGAAAGGGTCATAGGAATTTCCAAAATAAAAAATAATAATAATTAGAAAGGAAAACAAAGCTACATACAGAATGCTACCACAAACCTCATTTATTTAACACTATTGCTCTCTCATTGGAAAGTAAGGTCTCAGACTGTAGAGATACTATGGGTTTCTATGTCTAGTGCCCAGAGCGGAGCCCAGAAACAGGAAAGTGTGTGCTAAACATTTGTTAAATGGATGAATCAATCCAGACACACGGTGCCTGTAGTATAACCTATACAAATGCAATTACACAACTCATTTTATACAATGTTGAAGTAATGTGGAAAAGTTGTCATAATTATAACACACTTCAGGCATATAAAACATAGGCAGAAACAAGGAATAGGAAAAAATGTGCAAAAATTAAAAGGGTGGGTTTGTGAGATGCCGCTAAATATTTAAGAGATGACATAATTTATGTGATGTTTTTGCAACAGGGGAGGAATCAGGTAAAGAATCTGACAGTTTCTATTATACCATTTTCCTCTCTAACAAATGTTTCTACGTGTATCTTCATAGTTTTTTTCTACTTCTTCTTAAAGTCTATCTGGAAAAGGAGAAACAAACAAACAAACAAAAATAAAATACCTAACATTCCCCAAGGCATTTCACCTAGGCATTTCACACTTCAGTTTCTATAATCTGCTAATGAATAAAAGGGAAAGAAAGGGATGAAAAAAAAGTGAATCTTTGAACTGAGCAATTTGGAAAAGCAAAATTCCATGTTAATTCCATGTTGAAGTCTATTATTCATGGAGTTTAGACCAGTCAGGGAACCACCTGCAGACTGGCATTCTTTAAAACAGAGAGAGAGAGAGAGAGAGCGAGAGAGACAGAGACAGAGAGAGAGAGAGAGAGAGAGAGAATGTTTTTAAAAGGACAAAAAAAGTAAAGGCATTAATTATGACAATGTTTTAGCAGCTATTTTAACTTAGAAAATGTAAATTCTTAATTCAGTAGAGGGGAGATTCAAAAAAAGAGAAAACTACTGAAAATGTATTTGTAGGGACGCTTGACATGGAATCTTAAGGACATCTCTATTGAAAGTCAAGAAAAAGCTCTAGAAAAATAATCTGTAAAATCAGCGTAAATTTCCAGACACATACACACAGTTAAATGAACTTATGGAAAATAGCAAATGAAAAATATCTCTACTGGTTTTCAAACACTTCTCCTTTCTGCTGACTTAGCAAATGGAGTTTTTAAAAATTCCTCCAATAAGGCATACTCTGGCAATAAAAGTCTATGTTAAGAGAAAGAAATTAGTTAAGGCAGGCTTTATAACCTAAAAAATTAAAATCTTACATAAAAACCATTGAGACATTACCTAAAAAAGCTGCACTCTTGCCCAGAGGCTTACCATTTTTGAAGAAGAAAAAGCCTTAGAGCAGTGTCTGGCTGTATGTGGTTTTTGGATCACCCATCACTGAAACTCCTGGGGTGCATTTTAGGAATGCAGATTCCAACACCCCATTTCCAGAAATTCTGAACCAATGGGTCTGGAATAGGCCCAGAAATATGGAATTCTAATACATAACTGAAGTGATGGCCTTAGAGATAGTGTTCCATCTCCCTTCTTTACATGATGCCATTTAAACCTAGAGAGACTAACTTAATTACCTGAGCCAATTAGTAGCAGAGCAAGAATGAAAACCCATAACTTCAACCTCCCAGTCCAATCTTCTTTGCAGTAAATGAGCTTCCTCTTTAATAAGTCATCAACATATGGCTGTAATAACTACCCTTCCACCTCTATCTACTGCCTGTTTATTCTCTCTAGAGTGACTGCCAAAGTAAATTAGTAAAACGATATAAATTAGAGGCAAGAAAAATGAAAATAGTTCCTATGATAGGGTAGTGTAGTTCAATTGCTTTATTTTTTATTCTATTCATGCTTTTAAGTTACAATATGTGATCAATAAGTTCACTGTTTTAAACTAAAAATAATATAAATAATTATGCTCTGTTGCATGGCACATTAGATCCAAAATAAATTAAGATAAATTAAGAAATTCAAATCTAACACCACTTACATTTTTATGATGAATAGATTTTTTCCATCACTTTTGAAAAATATACAACTCTGTGTGTGTGTACACATGACTGTGTGTATATACAACTTTTAAAATTTGCACCATACAATTTTATTATCCTTTAGTTCTTTTCCTAAAAGAAAGGTTGATGCTCTCACTGGCGTAAAGCCCTCTGCTTTCAGGACAAAAACTCCTTACTTAGCATGTCACAAGGCTGTTCACACGTGCTTCACCATGAGAGAAAACAAGCACAACTTTCCTCTGGATACAACGGTGTATGCCGGAATGGAAACACAGATGAAAATGGAATGGTTATGTCAAGGCTTCCTGAACTTGGAGGCCCTTACTTATTTACACAGTTTGGAACAACTAATTCTTTAAGACTTGACTCAAGACCAATTCCCTTAAGATATGACTCCATATAATATGATGTAATTAAACACAGACACACAAAAACAATAGACATTTTTAAAGGTGCATTTATAGGCATGCTAATGTACAAAAAAGGACTTGAAATACATCCAACATGTCTACTTATGAAAAGATGGAGAGGGGTCTGGCCTTAATGCTCTAATGTCTAAGGAGAACATATTCATTACTTGAGTTCATGGAAATGTTTCTAATTCCTAGACCATGTTAAATACTCCTTTTTTTGCACCTCTCTGTAACTCCTGCACAATCTAATTCAGCACTGAGCTCTCCATCCATCATAAATGCTGGTCTTGCTTGACTTTTCCTCCCAGAAGTTAAGACTTATGTCCTCCTTCTCAGGAAGAACATCA
Organism: Microcebus murinus; assembly: GCF_040939455.1. Taxonomy (NCBI): domain Eukaryota; kingdom Metazoa; phylum Chordata; class Mammalia; order Primates; family Cheirogaleidae; genus Microcebus; species Microcebus murinus. Next base: position 110,198,766 of record NC_134106.1, read on the forward strand.
TTTTTAGAGTGCCTGGTATGGTATGCAATGTTTATTGAATGTATACTCTGAAACCCACAGGCAACTAAATTGTTCAGCGAAAAATCCAGATTCCTAGGCTATTTCTAAAAGGTCACAGTCATAAAATTTCTTTTCAACCTAGTCTTTAAAAAGACAGTTGATATACTGGTCAAGAAACTAGGCTTAGAGTTATAAAGTTCTGGTTTTAAATTAAACTCTGCATGATAAACTGGAATCCCCAAATTATTTAATTATCATTTTCCTTACCTATAAAACACAAATGAGAATATCTTCCTTTTATATATGTGGGAAAGATTAAAAGGGAACGTTTACAGACTCATACCTGGTACTCAACAAATGGTAATCATTATTATGGACTCACACAATTACTAATAATAAAGCAATAATTTCATATAATTTTTAGATAATCAGAATGTTAGTATAGCATTAAACATATCTATCTTACTTTTAGAGAATAAGTAGCTCAGAAAATCTAGGTAATGTGAGCAATGAAACTAATAATTTGAAATCCATCAGATCTGTGCAAGTAAAAAATGAATACTTCAATTAATTTGGCAGAGTAACTTCCATGCTGATACATGCGAATTATGCATTTTTAACCACCATTGCAATAAGAAAAGTTTTAATCATCTTACTTCACTGAATAAAAATATTCATATTCAGTTCATCCACATTATTAAGCTGTACATCACTATTTTTCTTGAGGAATATGCTAACTATCCAAGTTATTGATATGTCGACAGTGCTCAATGATGCCTTCCACAGTTAATTGGCTAAAAAATCTTATCCAAAAAAATGTAGTAAGTTCACACTGAAGTTCATAGGATGCCTTGGATAAAGATCTATAGTTAACTTTTGTGAAACTTTTTGTTTTGATATCCTTATTTGTATAATGAAAATAGCATTTATATTTCATCTTACCATAACCCATTACAATGTAACAAGAGTTGATATTAGATCAGATATCTAGAGTTTAATTCCACAAATAATTATTAAGCATCTAATATATACCCGGATGAAAGATTTTTTTAAAGGTTATTCCTAAAATGGGGTAAAGAAATGCATATTTTTATGCATATTAAAAACCAAAAATGTTAGAAAAGAAAGTCTATAAAATCTAATGAAGCTAACAGGATTTGTTAAAACTTTATTTTACTATCACTCTCCTCAAAACATTTAAATTCTCTGTTGAGCCTTTTGATATTAATCAACCCAACAATTCAAGTCTATTTTACTTATGTGTATGTGATATGTCTGTATAGATAAATATGTGCATGTGTATGTGTGCATTTTTGCATATACATATATGTGTATATATACATATATAGCACTATATAGTCTCTAGTAGCATACACATATAGAGCACACATATATATAGTCTCTAATAAGTCATTTTCTCTGCAAGAAACTTATCTGCTCAAAATAACAAAAAAAAATCAATAAAACCCTGTAAACTCAAGCAAATGTGTTACCTGTGTTTATTATTTTCTATCACAAAAATAAAAGCAGCACAGCAAGCACAGGACCGAGACTATTTCGTCAACAGCTATAATGGTTAATTGGGTCTTAATTATTCTCTCATGTAGTTTCATACTGTTACCTCAACTAAAGCACACTTTTCAAAAATAATTTTCAGTGATTCTATTTCCTCAGTCCCTTAAAAGGGTGATATCCAGCCTCAAACTTGATGTAGACACTTTCCTGCTGGTGAAAACACTGAAAAATTCAACAAAACTGCTCTTTCTTTGTTACCTTAAGTGGAGTACTCAACACAAAAGCAAGACTCTGTAAATAAAAACATTAATAATTCTAACAAAGCACAGTTGTTAGTATAATCAAAAAGTAACAATTTGCAATGACTGTAACAGAGCTCACCTGTTCATTTTTGCAAAGCCACACACTATTTCCACTTAACACTGTAAAAATTTTGGCTTTATATCCTCTCAATTCAAGATATCCACATTTGTCAGGTGTAACAACTGCTTGAGACTGTGAGGTAAGGGACTCTGATTTCAGTGCATTTAATAGTATGCTGATCCAGTCATTTCTTTCCTCTGAAAATAAAGACAGGAGAAAATACATAAATCCATATATGTTATATAAACATAGAAACAGCAACAAGAAATCTCCTCTCTTTGTAACAGATAATTCAGATTCTTTCCCACAATCACAATTTAAATGCTACTGTAGAAAGGACCAATGGCTCAACTTTTTGAGGGAAAAGGAATAACACTACTCAGCTTTCCTGGAACCAGGACCACTGGCTTCATGTGTGAGCTTATTAGAAATGCAGACCCCACTCTAGACTGGACAAATTAGAATCTGCATTTTAAAAAGAACTGCAGATGATCGATATCCCTGTTAATATCTGAGAAGCATTCTTTTAAATTACTCATGAGACTAAAGTTTCTCTTATTAATAGAAGAGAGTAATATTGCTATCCAACAAGTAACAGATTTTATGTGGTAAAGCAGTTACCAAATACTCAGAAAATCTTACTGACAGTCACTTGGAACCTACTGTACTCGGCAGTATGCCTGCCTTCATGTTCTCTCTCTGATTCCACTCTCACCACAGTGACCAACAACAGTAGCATCTCACCTGGCAAATTAAAACTTGGTTCTCCCACTCCTTCCACAAAAGCTAAGTGACCTTCAACTATGAACAACTTCCTGTGTTATTAGCATAGGGATTTGACCTAGTCCTCAAGGAGCAACTAAAGCTATTAGTCAAATTAGATCAGAACACATAATGGACCACAGAATAGTGTAAACGTCATACAAATGATATCAAATAATATAGGAGTCAATTCAGTTGAGGTAAGTGATGTGCTGAAAGTCATATAACAAGTTAGTATTAACATTAGAAGAATCAAATGTTTCAACTCTTGACTATTCTTGACCCCATAAAACAAACGAGGTCTTGAGGAAGAGGAGCAAATCAAAAGCTTGGTAGAGTGAAGAACAGAATGATTCTGAGCAGAGGTTATTAACATAAGAACAAAAGCAGGAAGAACTAACATCCATTAAAAGACTAACTTATAGATGAACATATTTATTAATATAATTTTTACTCAAAAGGAAATAATGGGAAAAATGGCGATAGGATCTGCACTGCCTATTTAAGGAATTTTAAGGCAAAAGAAACCATTTCAGAATTCTTAACCAAAGAAAGGCCATGATTAGGGCAACATGGATGATGACAAGCAGACCAAACTGGAAGTCTGGAAATTAGGAATAAGGCAACAGAGACTTAAAATACAGTGAAAATGGAAATAAAAGAATATGTAGAGTCAAGACATTTAGGAGAATGGAAAATAGTGAATACATGTGTTAAAATAAATAAATTACTGAGAGCAGAAGGTAACTTAGCATCTGAATTGGCTAGGAGGAGAGACAGGAAGATCCAATTAATTAGCAGAACTACCTCCAATTTTCAGCACCCTGGCATGAGCATCTAGGCAGACCGACAGCAATGTATGAACAAAGGTAATTTGTATGAGAGAAGACCCATGGAAGTGGATAAATATTTAATGTAAAGGGAAAAGAAATGGACAAACCTTGGTGTGGAATTCTACCTATGAGTCTTGAAAGTAGGCTATCAAAACAAGGAGAGAAATGGTTATCAAGGCAAAAGGAAACAAAACAGACTGAATCTCAGGGAGGAAAACCTTTCAAGGAGGAAGGAGAAGAAAAGAGCAAATAGGGCCCAATTGGGAAATCAGCCACTTTCTCAGATACTGCTAAGACAAATCTGCCCAGAATAAATTCATTCTGGATTGAAATAAGTCTCCATATTAAATCTGTTCACCTTCAAATACAAATATAGTTATTTCATAGTAAGTCTTAATTTTTAAATTATCTTCATTTTTGTTTACCTTCAAAACTACTAAAAACATTTGGTTGTGTCTTCAATGACCAAAGCCCAAGTATTTATTAAAAACTCATTCAACAATGTTTTATTGCAGATATTACATAATCCCCCAAGAATTGGTGGTTATTTCTATATATCAGTATAAAACACCTATCAAATGTCCCTGTGGTATGTCATAAACTAAACAACACAGAAATATTCAGGTAGCTAAGTCAACGTCAGTATACAGCAGCTACTCTACAATTTTACATCTGTATAAACACACCCAGATTGAACCATGATAATTTATTACCTTTTTAGTAACAGAAACAGGCCTTCCACTTTACTTGGTTATTACAGGTGATCATTAGTTTCACACAAGCTATTTCTGCCAAGTAAATGGTATATAATGGTTTTTGTTTGTGTTAATCCACACAAATCAATGAGTTTGAAATACAGGTTATAATTTAATAAACTGAGCCTAAGTGGTTGTGGCATTTACATCACTGTTAGTATACACCTTAGTTTCTCAAGAATTAATTCGAAACTGTCAATTGCATCTGTTGGACTTAAGCATATTTTGACTGCATCTCAATACATAATTCCCTCATAGCCTAGAATAATTATCTAGCTCCTGAGGGCCCCAGTTATTAATAGGAAGTAAACAGTCATGAAGAAGAACAGGAATTAACAGTAACATTCAGTCTATTCTTTACTACCCATGCCAGGGGAGAGACATAGTAGAACAGATCATTCGAACATAACAAAATAGACTGCAAGTGCCATTTGCACTTGGCTGTGCAGCGTGCAGCCTTAGACACGGGGAATGTGCTTCCATGAGTCACAATATCCCAAACTAAATAACAACTTCCCTTTGGACAAGTGTCTAGGGCAGAGTTAGACAGTAGGCTAGCTTTTCCTTTCATTCTTTCCAATAACAAACACACACTGGGTGTCTGCCTTGATCTTAGACTGTGCGAAGCACCTTTTCCTCTGAACACCAGCTCCGACCTAGACTGGCTTTGCTCCAAGCATAGCATTCCAAGCTAAGAAAAAAAGAAAAAGGAGTAAGAGAAACTAATAATAAGTGTTGAAATTGTCACTTTCTTGTGATTATGCTAGAATGTAATAAAAGACAATAGAAATTTCCTAAAACCTCAAAATAGTTGTTGATGTTTTCAGGAATAAAAGCCTATAGAGTAAGAATCAAAAACAGAGGTTATTGGGAGGGGGGAGGAGGGCGGGTATATACATATATAGTGAGTGAGATGTGCACCATCTGGGGGATGGTCATGATGGAGACTCCGACTTGTGGGGGGAGGGGGGAATGGGCATTTATTGAAGCCTTAAAATCTGCACCCCCATAATATGCTGAAATAAAAAAAATATATTAAAAAAATACTAAAAAAAAAACAAAACAGAGGTTAAAAAAGGTCAACAGGAGAGACAGTATTCTCTGAACTACTAGATTTATCAGTAGGCACAATCATTAGTAACAACAGATTTATTATACTAGAGATTACTACATAAGGGCCATGCAAAACATCAATGACATAATCTAAAAAAGTTTAGCTGGACCCCTTCTTTTGATATGATAAGATGGCCTGACTAAAGAGCCCTCAGTGTAACTCATGATCAATATTAGAGAAAGAATTATTGCACATCAGGGTTGTTCTTCAAACTGATAACCACTCATTCATACAAATATTTACTGAGTGTTTAATATGTTTCCAGACCTATTCTAAATACTAGGAATGGAGAAATGAACAGGATAGATCACGACCTTATTCTCTTGGAATTTACACTCTAGGGAAAGAAGGCAGGCCAAAAGAACTCTTGGATATATAATTTACTGCACAGTAAGAAGTACAATAACATTTAGCACAGGATGAGGGGCTTAGGGAGTGCTATTTCATACAGGGCAATACAAAAGCCTCAGAAAGGAGGAGATAATGAACCACAAGCTTAAAGGAAGTGAAAGTGACAAGCAAGCCGAGGGTGGCTGGAGGAAGAGCATTCTAGGATAAAGAGAACAACATGTGTCAAGGCTCCGAAGCAGCAGCAGCAGCAGGTCTGGCATATTCAAGGGAGAAGCAGCCCCTGCAGTTGAAATGTAGTGAAGTGGGGAGGGTATGGAAGGTGGTAAGGATGGGGAGACCAGGGCCAAGTCATGCGGGGGCTTTTGGACATCATACGTGTTTGACTCTCAGTGAGACACAGAGGCAATGAGGCATTTGAAGTGGACTGATATGACCTGACTTTCTTGGTGAATGGTCACTCTGACAGCTGTACTGAAGATATGAATGTAGTTGATCAAGAGAGCTGATTAAAATATCCAGATGGAGGTTGTGGCTTGTAGTATAGTGGTAGCAGTGCAGTGGAGGTGTTGAGAATTGATCCAAGTCTAGACATGTTTTCAAAGTCAAACTGACATGATTTGCTTGCTGATGGACTAGATAGGAGATATGGGAGAAGGAAAAGATTCAAGAATGACTTCACCCTTCATGGCCTAAGCACCTAGGAAAATCCTATTTACGAAGATGGAGAAGATTACAGGAGAAGATGGAAATAGGAACTAGACATATGAAGCCTGAGATGCTGTTAAGCACCCATGTTGAGATAAGCAGGCAGCTGAATATAGGATTCCAGAGCCAGAGATGGAGATGCACATTTGGGATCAGTCACCTTAAAACCATGAGACCTGCCTCAAAACCAGACTTGGGACTCCAAAATAGAACATTTTAGAAAGAATATGAGGATCTAGCAAGTTCCTGAAATATACGTCAGGAACTTCCAAAATACCATGATAAAGTCTATAAAGAAGACACTTAACAAACCACCACTGAGATTAGTAGGGTGAGAAAGTAAAGGGCCAGTAAATGTTTCATGTCTTGCTTCTAAAACCAATGAAGATTGCAAAAGAGGTAGAAGTCTGCTTGTCCAAAATAACAAAGGGGAATTTATATGTTTCTTCTGCTAGGCATTCTTTAAATAAATATTTTTAATAAAAAAAATGTTCCCATATCAGTATCACAGCTGCCCCTGGAGAACTGTCTGATGTTTAAAAAGAGAATTGAGAGCCTGCATACTTGCCTGTTTCCCAAGTGCCTAGACTCTGCTAAGGAGGACAGAAACAGAATCAGCAGCTGAGAGCCAATAATGGAAAATGGCCATGTGAAAGGAACGCCCACTCAGGATTCTTAAGCTCTCTTCTCACCATGAGAGCTGCCGACTCAAAATACCACCTGTGTTTTTAAGTAACACATCTGTATGTGTGACTGCAGGTGCCACAAGGATATATACTAACTGGGAGATCATTAGCTGTTAGGACATTCAGATCAATTCCAATAGTTCTGCTTGACAAAAGCCATCAGACCGAATTTGCACTTAGGAAGAGTATTTTTAAGATGTTATTATTTCAATATAATTCACTTTCAGCTAAGAGAATAACAACATTTCACTAAGAAACCTGAAGAAATTGAAGCCTTGGAAATTTTGTGGAGAAAAGATGCCAAATTGTAATCCTATCTTAGTAATGCCAGTGTATCCACAATTTAAAAATAGTGACTGATTTCAGGGAAGACTGTTGTATATGTCATTTAAAACCTTTTCACCAAAAATGAAAAATTCACCTCTGTTAACATGTCAAACTATTTCCTTTCCTGTTCTAAACTTTGATTTTGCTTCTTCATTCAACTGAAGCAAACTTTAATTTAGGTTAAAGATCATTAAGTCAAATTTTTTATAAGCCACTATAGTTGATTTCCCAGTTCCCACAAAATAAAAAAAAAAAATCAACCATTTGTATACACAGAAGAAAGAACACTTAATAAAACACATTTAGTATCTTGTTGAAGATGCCATAATAAATATATAAACACATACATAAATATATATGCATATATACATACACATACCTCTATACATACTTAGCTTTAAAATGTGAGTTACTCACTATATAAAAGTAATTTTCAATCAAAATAACTTATTTAGCAATTGCATGTGGATACAGCCTCAGTTTTTACTGATACACTATTTCCATGATTTCAAAAATTAAAGACCTTATAACTTGTTTAACAAATAATAAATTTATACCAAAGTTAATGAAATTCTTATACTGTACTAAGTTTACATCACAAAGATGAACTGTACACTGCAGAAGGCTTTATTGGTCACTTGTGAACATGTAACTTTTAAACATGTGTGGGTTGATACATTCTACTTAAATAAAATGTGTCTGTTTAACTTCTAATGTGGCAAGTAAATATGGCTAAACAGATTTTCACACAAGTTGGAAGCTTTAGTTAGTACATCTGTCTTAACAGGCAGGCTATGTGACATATGTGAAATTCACTCTGAGAGGCCAAGAGGAAGGTGACATGCACCTCAAAGAGGTGAGTCTTGTCACTTCTTTGTGAGAAGGCAGTCACCTTTCAGGGTAGTGGAACCAGAGTACAAAGGCAGACCGTCATGATAGCCAATTCAGAGAAGCAACGCCATGTGTTTTAAGAAATACAGAAAGAGAAAAAGTGTGATTTCAAATACAAGTCAACTGTGGACAAATTTCAGTGTTACACAAAAAGTGACTTCTCACATATGCAATTCTGGGACAGGGTTGGCAAACTTTTTCTGTAAAAGGCCAGGTAGTAAATATTTTAGGCTTTAATGGTCATACAGTCTCTGCCACAACGATTCAATGCTGCCATTGAAGCACAAAAACTGCCATAAGACAATATGTAAATAAATGAGAGTGGCTGTGAGCTAATAATATTTTATTTATAAAAACAGGCAGCTGGCCTGATTTAGGTTACAGGCTACAGTTTGTTTACCGCTACTCTAGGGCTATAGTTTTCATTCAACATTTCCTTTAAAATAACAAAAACATTATTTTGTGCTACATATATGCAATATATACATAGATATGTTTCACAATATAACACTTACTCTAAGCAATGCACTTTGATATTTCTTGTTTTATTTTGAGTTTTGTTTTTTTGCCTTTTTTTAGGGAGGAGGAGGTTTGCTCTCATAATAAAACAATAAGTTGATCTCACAAATAGGTAGTAATCCAGTCTGAAAAAAGCGGCTCTAGTGTGAAAGGCAGCTGGAACAAATTCATTTATCCAAAGCAACAATGAAAACCTTCTGGTGAAACAGAACATATATTGAATGCTTTCTCTGTGCCATGCACTGACGTATGTCCTAGGAATCTAGCAGTTTAAAAAAGAGGACAGTGTTGCCCCATAATAATTAACACTGTAGTAATTTCTACTGGTGGTGAATGCGCTTATTCACCTCCAGAAAAATGGGATAATAATGGTAATACTACCTATAAGACTATTGTTAAAATTGACAATTTAGCAGAGTATCTGGCACATATCAAATATTCAGTAAATTTTTCATGCATTATTCAAATAATACATGATTATTTGCACTAAGTACTCCTAAAAATTAACTTGAATTCTATCTCTATACCTAAATAAAAGTAGTCTTTAAAATAAGTTAAAATCCAAATTCTTTAATTAATGAGAAGGCTTCACCTACATTATTTGAAACTACTGAGATTTACAGTAATGACATATTATGACACTCAAACAAAATGTACAACAGAGAACATTTCATTCCTCTAGCTCCTCCCTCCCCCATGAAACAAAACTCAGAAAAGATTTCTCTGTACACCTTTAAACTCAATCCAGAAAACACATGCCATCTTTAGATCAATTTTTACCATCAAGTTACTCATAGATGATGTAGATAGACAGAATCCAAGAAATATAAAAGATGTTCCAATATCTCTAATAGAACAATTACAGTGCCAGCACAATCAGCTAAGACCTGCCATATATAAACTTCCATAAAACCAATTTTTAATTGAAAAATTGTTTTTGCATATTAAATAAATATTTGTATTAACAAGGCAATACCTCAAAGGTAAGCTCCATCAAAGCAGAAATTTCTATCTACTTTTTTTCCATTACTATATACCCCAAATTTATGAGTATTTGACACTTAATAGCTTCACACTAAATCTTTGTTGCATTAAAGAATAGTAAACAACAAAGAACGTGTTGATTTATTTATGTTTTAATATTATGGATTTGAAAAATTAACATAAATGTAAATTACTTAAAATTAATATATTTAAAGGTTAACTAGTTTACTAATATGATTGGTCAGAAATTAATGACTGAACATTTTATAGAGATAAAGAAATAATCTTACCTTCTTTTTCTACTCTAAAAACAAAAGTTCTTTGTGTTGTAACAACTTCAAATTTATTGTCTCCTTGAACTCGTACTGTTGATATAGCAGAAAGTGGAATTATTCCTTTCGAATACATTTCCTGTATAGATTAGAGAAAAAGATAAAGAAACTCATGAAAATGAAGTTTTCTTGAGCTTATAAAAAAGGAAAAGAATGGCATGGCATTTACAATTGCTTCTCTTTTATAATTTCAATCTAAATTTTAAAAATGACATACAGATGTTTGATCATACACTAATTTAATACCTAAGAAAAGGACTATTAAATGTCCCTTTCTTTCAACCCTTTGCACTCGGATATCGAGTGTGACTCGACATGGTTAGTAAAAATTATAGAGATTAAAATTACTCTTTGAATGTATCAATAATTTGAAATATAAAAAATCCAAATAAATAAGTTTGTATGAAAAAACTCCAGTTTTTTATTCTACTGCCACACTTTGTAAAATCTGGGGTATTTAAAAAATTAAATTCTGAGTAGAATAAAGGAATCAAGAAAAAAGCAAGCAGGTGCAAAGGGTTAAGTAAGATGTCTTTTCAATTTTCTCTTCATCTGGAATTAAAATGCAAAAAATCAAATACAAACAATTCTACTAAACTAGCAATATATAGTTCCAAAAAACAGCAGCATGTTCTTTAAAATAATCTGGTCAAAATGATTTTATGGTGTTTGCAGGCATCTGCTGGCCACTACAGGTACTGTAACTGAACCATTTCAATACTACTGCTATTACATATTGAGCACAAAAATATACCTTAAAAAGTTGTTGGATTTTTATCAATTAACCATATTGCTCAATGATTTTATGATGAGGATCTTAATCTCACACAGTATCACTTTATTTTTTATTCCCCAATGACTAAAAAGTGAAAAAGATGGACTTGGCTATTTGTAATATGTATGTGCTATTTGTATAAGCACATATATATTACAATTTTGTTCAAAATGGTCATTCTTAGGATGTTGATAACTTTTTCTCAGTCTTCATTTCCCTTGACTCTCTCAAATCACTTGGCATGATGACTACCTCATGATTTCAATTATTTACTAAGGGTGTAAAATTTACTGGGCTCTGCATTGAAAAGAAAAGTCAAAGAGTCCTTATACATTCAAGGAGCCTCAAAATATAGCTAATGTAATGAGAGAAAAGTTTAAAACCGAGTACAAAGGGATACATATGAGTATGAGTACAAAGATGGAATTCTCAATTCTGTTTAAAAGGGGTAAGAAGTGTTTTTACAAACATGGTGCCATTTGAGAATAATGGATGTGTAAAGTAGAGAAATAAGAGGACAATGATGTAGAATCAAAAGAGATGAGGCCACAAACATACATCAAGGCCACACTACGGAGGGTCTTGAATATCACAAGAGTTTGGACACATCCTTAAGGTGTTTCTTCACTTCCCTTCTACAGCATTACCCCTGGAATCCCCACTTTTGAGCAGGTTGCAAGTGTCCGAAATAACTGGTTAGAATAAGAAGGTACTAAACCATTCCGTGCAGAGAGCAAGTACCGCATTTATATTCCTCCCTGCTGTAAACTCCTACCTTAGTAACAGGTAAGGGATAGTCATTGTCAGCAACATGGCATTCTGCTGGGATGATCTTCCTCTGCTAGTCGAGGAGATGTACTCTACCACCATGGTGTTCCCTCTTAGTTCTTTAATAGTTCCTCCTCCTTCACTGGCTCTGCTCCAATGTCCCATCCCTGACTTTATGTACCCACAAAAACCCTATCCATTCTTTAATGCTATTTTAAACACCGACACCATGAAGGCTTTCCTGTATACTCTCATGTCGCCAAAAATGGAATATATTTGAACTGTGATTTAGGAAGATGAATGGGCAACCTCGTTTAGAAAAGGGAGAAGGATGTCAAGAAATAAGCACTTAGAAAATAACTTACTTCTTCTCCTTATTTTCCAATTTTTTTTTGTTTTATCTTCTCTCCCTAAGAAAATTTCTTGCATTTCTTTTTTAATTTTAATTGACATATAACGATTATATATATGTATGGGGTACAGAGTCACGTTGTAATAGTTACAATCCTCTCTCCAGCTATTTGAGACTATTAACTATTATATAGTGATCCTACAGTGTTATAGAACACTAGGACTTATTCCCATCTAGCTATAATTTTGTATCCTTTAACAAATCTCTCTATCCTCTCCTTCCACCTATCCTTCCCAGCCTCTAGTATCCTCTGTACTACTTTTTAGTTCTATAGGATCAACTTAGCATATGACTAAGACATATTACTGAGAATGTGCGCAGTTGAATTTTCTATTCCTGGCTTATTTCACTTAATATAACGTCCTGCATTTCCACTCTTTATACAGAATGATCTAAAAATCTCTCCCCCTACTTATCTATCCATTTCATTCAACCACACTGCCACATTTCAAGTCATCAGTAGTATATGTACCTGCCCCATACCACAAACTTTAAAACTGAATTTATTATCACCTGAAGACCTACCCTCCCTCTATACTTGACAACTAAAATATCGCTCTTCTAGTCGATCGGTCTGAAATAGGACAGACTGGGCTCTGACCTGCGCTGATCTTTTGCACACACATAACGGGCTCTCTCCCTCCATCTACAGCGCCAGCCTCCTCCTGCCACTCACTGAATTCTTCCCACACTGGCCCTCTTGGGGTTCCACAAACATATCACGTTTCTGCCCAAACAAGCACCTTTGCATACACAGTTTGCTCTGCAAGGAATATTCTTCAAACTCACTTTTTTACATAGTCACTGCCTCCTCACTCTTCATATTTCAGCATAAACATACCCTCCTAAAGAAAGTCTTTTTGATCAGCCTCAGCCTCTTCTCTCAGGCTGCTCATCCTCACCTGGGTAAATAACCCTAGTTTAAGCTAACAGCAACCGGAACTTCCCCTTTATAGCAATTATTCATTGTAATTTAAATGGTGCCTTTATATTTACCTATGTGATTATTTGATTAATACAGTCTCCTCAAATAAGCTTTAGGTAATCTATCTATTTCCCTCACCATGTTTCATGATGTAGTTGGTACTATAGAAATATTTTCTGAGTGAATCTTATATTCTACCAATCACAATTATTACAAACTCTGATGGCTCATTTTTAATATTTTTTTAAAGTCATTTCTTATCACTTTCACTGAGCCTCTACGTTAGTCTATACTCTGATAAATTAATTCCTGATTACTGCAACACTCTACTGACTCGCCTCTCTGCTTTCAGCTTGTTGTCCTTCTAAACTTTACTATATATTATTGTTCAAATGCCACACAGTTGCATAAAATAAAGGTTCACAGGGGTGAATAAGAAAATGGGTCTTGAAGCTTGCACAGGATTTTGATGGATGGAAATGGCTAGATGGAAGAATAAAAACATAAAGGGGAAAATATAGGAAAAGACATGCTCAAGTTTCCCCCAGTGTGTACTCACACATTGCTTAAAAAGATCATCACAAATAAATGCAAGACACAACTGGCTTAACAAAGGAAACCCTTTAAAGGCAAGTAGGTTAAAATGGCAATACAAGGACAATCTAGACTACCAAGTGTTCTAGCAATTGAGAAGAAGGAGAGAACGTCTTCCCATTGTCAGACAATCTAACAGGTGGGAGGGGCACAGCATCTTTGGCAGACATGTGAGGGCCTCCATCCTGTAAGTTTGTCATAGCTGAGACCAGATAGCAGGAAATTAAGAATGTCCAAAAACATTTATAATTCATCCCCTAGGTGATATGTTACAAAATTTTAGTTTGCATAAGAATTATAAAAGCTTATAGACATGTATCCCTACTGAGATAATTAACTGTTGGCTACTATTTACCCCTTTTCTCAATAGAGAAAAGTCAAGCAGCACTGTAGGGGGGGAAAACAAGAAGAAAAGAAGATTCTCCTTCCACTAGATTTCTTTAAAGAAATTAAAAAACAATTCTTTAAAAACATAAACTATGTACCTGTAACAATGATATGATATTATATTATCAGGTAAGTACTTCTGGTAGAGTAACAGGGAAAAAAATCCGCAGATGATTAACATATGCTTAACAACCAAAATGCTAGTCACTTTAACCTCAGGAAGTTATAGTTTCTCTAAAGGTTCATTTGTAATATATTATGAGATTCTAAAATAAATCTCATAATTTTTAACACTATAGAGCTAATTTTATATTTCCCTTCTAACAATACAAGATACAGCCAATTGTAGAAAAAAAATATACTCAAATGACAGGCTCAAAATGCCTGCATTATTCAGAGTGTAAAATTTTCTTTAAGGAAAGAAATTTTAAAGCATCCCTTGAGCCTGTAATACACAGACATGTAGGTCAAGTTTGTCATTTATCTACCACTTTCCCACAGTGAAATGACCACAGGGCAATTCTGCCCACAGCTGAGTGAGAATGGGAGCTGAGTTAGATTTCTTAGTAGGGGATAAGATATCAAGGGCTGTTGGGATGATGCCATTTTCTGTGATACAATGAAGTCCTGGCAAAGATATGATTCAGCATATTGAGAAAAGTGGAAGAAAACTAGGGAGATGGGAAACACTGCACATTACCCCCAAAATGCCCAACCACATGTTTCTCAAGGCAGCATTTAAATATTAAAAGACCAACTGCTCTCCTCATATAGCCACTAAAATCACACACCCAGCCAGGACAGTAGTAGCCATGGCCACTCTCATGCATCCTTTTTGCCAGAAGGGTCACAACAGAAACTGTACCTACTTTTAGGAAACACCCACCCCAGTGCTTTTGTATTTTGCCAAAATGAAGCCAATATCTGGACAGTAAACAGATGAAATGCCATAGGAAACAACAATTTACTTCTTAAAAAAATTAAGGATAAGCTAAATTATTTGTAATAACTCATTTTAATACAAACTTTTAATCTCAATTTCAAACCAAGCCTGCATCATTTTTATTGCATCAATTGCTAAAAATGTGACAGGCTCTCTTCTCTTCACTGCAATTGAGATAAGCTTTAACAGGACAAATTAAGAGAAAAACAGTCCAGTTGGACGCAGCTACTAGAAATTCTTTCTCTCAAATGGAATGACTCTACCACCAACAGAGTCTCATGGCTTGGAAGCCTGTGTCACTACTGGGTAATTTTCCTCCTCATCTCAAACAAACCAGAAAAGGGACCAGAAGAAAACCAGCAGTCAGATTCCCTGAGCTACAGAGACTACCTTGTACTTACCCCAGGCATAGAAATTATCTCAACATTCAAATGGACAAGCAGACTAGAAATAATAGCTAAAGCAGAAAACTGCCTTTTAAAAAATATTCATCCAACTATCTTACACACCTCAAAGAGGTGTGTTTAAACCAATTGGATGCTTAATTTGGATCATTGCAAAGCGAAACCAAACACCAAACACTTCTCTAACCCTTCTATTATTCTGAGCAATAAAACATGCAGTGTGTGTTATGTTGCAATACATGTTACTTTCTGTTTAAAAGGATATATTCTTCTGCCCTGCAACACTAAAGAAGCAATTTATAAGAGGGAGTCTAAATCTCTTCAAACCACAGATATAACTGAAATATCCATTATATCTGGGAAAATCTCCAAATAAGAAGAAAATAATGTTAGATTATGAGCTATAAATAAGAGAATGTGGTTAAGTCTTAAAATAAGTATATTAAGAGAAAGTATACAGTTAAGACAAAAATCATCTGATTTTAGTTAACTAAACATATTGTAGTATATTTATTAATTCCAACTTTTTATTAAGGAAATTTTCAAACACAGAGCACCCATATATGCTCCATCTAGATTTGACAATTTATTACATCTTCAGAATTTATGTAAAGATAGGTAACATTTGAAAAACATCTTCAGATATAATGACGCTGAACCCCTAAATATTTCAGCCTACATCTCCTAAGAATAAAGACATTCTCATACCTAACAGGAAGGATATACTCAGAACTCTATCTTGTGTTATTAGGACTCAACTGCTTTCAGAATACATTGTAACCATTTTCACATAACAGTTAAGATTTTCAATGAACTCTAATTCCTTTTCAACTTTGTCTTCAAGTCTCCTTTATAAACTTCAAAGGGAGAAAACTACTCAGTTATATCATGCATGGTCCACACTTTCCCATCTGGGCTTCTACTCCTCTCTGCTAAAAGGTCCTGTTTCTCTCCAATTTCTACATATACAAACAATCCCTTCTTCCAGATCCATGCCAAATGAAATCTCACATAAATGTCTCCCTCCCCAATCACAGATGAAGAATCTATCCTTGCTTTGCCATTTTCTTCTCACAGTGTCATGTGTACACATCCCTTGGTGCTCTCTCTTGGATAAAGACAATTGCTTATTAACTTTTATATTGCTCTTAGGACTTCCCCAGGTTTATAAAAGATACTCTATAAATAATGGTTAAACAACTAAGTAAAAAAAATTCTAATTGTATATGTCAAAAAGTTAAATTATGAAAAGAGTAAAAAAAAGAGTTTTATCCTATTTAAATTCCTTTCATGTTTATAATCCATCTCCTATTCTTGAAAACCAAATCACTTGCTTAGTTTACTGAAGTACTCTTAGTATGCATAAAGCAATCTTTGAAAATTGTAAAATGTATTTACCTTCTCATTATTGTAGTAAGAAATGCTAAGGCCATCAAATTTCACCCATCTCTTCTGAAACATGCGTTTTCTGCAAAACATATGAAATTGTTATTTTACATTCAAGTACCATGAACTTGGATTTTAAATGCATTTGTAATATAACCATGTAAATATATTCCCATTTGCCATTAAACAGTATAGACAAAAACAAGCAATGACAATGTACAGTATTTGCCATGGTACACAGAAAAAAAAATACTGTTAATAGTGTTGTCCTTCACATTTTTAAGGTTCAGTGCAAAACAAAGTGTGGCCAGAAACACTATCACTGAACCTATTTTCCTTAATGAAGATTATCCTTCAATGAATATATGTTTTTATCCCTTATTAAGCTTATACAGCTATTTTACCTTAATTTGGGGGCATAAATAATATTTTGCTAAAATAACAAAGCTTTGATAATTGGATTTACATAGATAAAATATTTAACTTTGACTAAATAAGCTGAAACAACTCTGTCCAAACATAGAGAATCATTTATGATCATTCAAAATTCAGTCAAACATTAAAATTTTTGAAAGAGGCTCATATGAAAGACAGATATTTAAAATGGTTACTGACATGAAAGGCAAAAGCAAAATAATATTAATATATCACATGCTTCCTATTTAGACTTAAAAGAGAAAACAACTTTTTCTGACTACTTTAGGAAGGAATGAAGAACTACTTCTACTTAAGCCTGTTTTTTATTTTCTTCTTCTTCCGTGAAGCCAGGCAATCCTACAGGTTCTAACTACCCTAAATCTCTACATCTGCGGTCCCCAACCCTGAGAGAGCACAGATGGTACCAGTCTGCAGCCTGTTAGGAACCAGGCCGCACAGCAGCAGGTGGGCAGCAGGTGAGCAGCAGGTGAGCAAGGGAAGCCTCATCCGTGTTTGCAGCTGCTCCCATCGCTCCCTGGCGCATCCCCACCTGAGCTCCGCCTCCGGTCAGGTCAGCCGCAGCATTAGGGTCTCACAGGAGCAGGAACCCCGCTGTAAACTGCACACGTGAGGGCTCTAGGTCGCAGCTCCTTATGAGAATCTGGTGCCTGATGACCTGAGGTGGAGCTGAGGGGCGATGCCAGCGCCGGGAGCGGCTGCAAATGCAGAGTGTCCTCAGCAGGGAGGTTTGCACAGTGAATGTGATGCGCTCGACGCATTCCGAAACTGCCCCTCCCTCCCCCCCCCCCATGTCATGGAAAAACTGTCTCCCATGAAACTGGTCCCTGGTGCCAAAAAGGTTAGGGACCACTGCTCTACATGGCTCTCAGTTTACTATCTAGATACTTTTAGTCTTTAACCCAGATCATGTATGGAAACTAACTTCCTATTAAAAAAAAAAAAAAGTAATTTCTAAAACAAATAGGTAAACATCAATCAGGTCTACCTTTTTTGCTTTTGCAGTTTTCTAATATGTTTAAAATTAGAAATTGTTGTAGCTTTCTGTGGCTTTTAAAAGATTTAGACAACAGCGAAAGAACTTGAGGGACTATGAAAAGCTTCTCTTCTAGGCTGCTTCCCCAGCCCCACATCTAGTATTCAACTGAAAGACAACCTCCCACATTAATCATTAGCAAATTTATTCCACTGAAGATAAAATTAGACTAAATATGATCAAATGGAGAAAATTTTTGAATATCATCAATGCAGACATTTCCACATTCTTGAATTTATTATGAGAAGAACATGTAAAAATTTTAAAATTATATAGCCACAACTGACTCCAGACCTCTTTCCATTTATTTTCTCATCTTTCTCCTGTGTAAGGTCTCTTGGCTTGTCTATAATGTGTTTTCTTTCCACTGCAGCATCCAGCAGTGTCATAGGGATCTAGTTTCTATTTCTTGTAGCCACCCAAGTGTTCTTCAAATTCCCAGCATTAAAAGTTAAAAGGTCCTAGCTCTTGGGAGGCCGAGGCGGGCGGATTGCTCAAGGTCAGGAGTTCAAAACCAGCCTGAGCAAGAGCGAGACCCCGTCTCTACTACAAATAGAAAGAAATTAATTGGCCAACTGATATATATATAAAAAAAAAAAAAAATTAGCCGGGCATGGTGGCGCATGCCTGTAGTCCCAGCTACCCGGGAGGCTGAGGCAGAAGGATCACTCGAGCCCAGGAGTTTGAGGTTGCTGTGAGCTAGGCTGACGCCACGGCACTCACTCTAGCCTGGGCAACAAAGTGAGACTCTGTCTCAAAAAAAAAAAAAAAAAAAAAAAAAAAAAAAGTTAAAAGGTAAAGAAATATTAAGCAAACACAATGACTATACATTGATTAATCACTTTGTACTCATTTCATGTCTTTATTTCCATACTTAAAGACAGGCAAATACACACCTTCCCATACAATCCCAACAGCAACTCAACAAATCAAGGTTTTGTTTCGGGGCCCCACCAACCTTGCATTGTGAATGGGGGTGAGCTAGAGCTCAGGGGCACATATAATCCTCCATTTTAAAATAAAAATAATCAACATCTGTGGGGGGATAGAGGCCTCGGGGCCTTGCCATTACACTCTCTACTCCCTTTGCTGACTCATCTTTCAGAGTTATACCTAAACCTTCTGCACAGAAATTCCTTCCCTGATAACCTGATCCAAAGCAGATCCCAAAGTTACTGTTTCTCGAAGCATAATCTCTAATTATATGTCATGTCTATCTGCTGCACCAGCCCTTACACTTTATAAGGAGAAAGTTCATGAATGTTTCATTCTCTCCTATATGATCAGCAACTTAACACAGACAAATATGGCACTGAATGTGCTGCATGAATGAGTGATGTGATTAAGCACAGTCCTTTTTGCAACGTCATCAGGATAACAGATAAATAAACTCAAATGATAGCATCCATATAATCAGTGTCTTGGAAAAAAAAGAATAGGGGAAGGTAGTACAACTTTAGAAAACTCAGAATTAAATTCAAAGTTTCAAAACCTGCCAAAACACCAAGTAAAAAAGGTTTAAAATCTATTTTAACATGGCTTACATAAGACTGTTTAATTGCAGCCACTCAGATTCAAAAAGCTTTCTTATAATCTCATCACCATCTGGACAGAAAGTTTGCAACATGAGGCAGCATCTAGGTGCTTAGTATCTGTGTCCACAGAAAAAGAAGAAAAGATACAAAATAGATAGCTTAGTAGCTATTAGTCTTAAGGATCAAAGATGCCACTACCTGACTGGCTACGTCTCTCCCCTGTCAGGTGCTGACACTGCAAAGGAGTACCCCACCCTTGGCTCTCCGAGGAAAGTCAACAAAAATCTCAGCCTCAGAGAGAATCCACTTCTACGACAGTCCTCTAGCCATTTTAATTTTCTCAACCACCAGGTACCTACTTGATGTGTCCATCCATTTTAAACTCAATACTCTTAAAGAATACTGAATCTTCTTTAATAATCTGTGGAGGGACAGGTGAACAGGACACATGCCAGCCCACAATGAAACGGATGAGAAGCCACAGGGCGCAGCAGCTGAACGAGCCATTCTGTAGGTGGGGAGCGCTGTTCTGCAATCCTGGCACCAAACTCCGCTCCTGCTGCCATCCACTCACCAGTCAGCCGTCAAAATCTGTGGTAAATGCTCAGTGGCGGGACTGCTGAACCACTTATAGTTCTTTGAGGAATCTCCGTACTATTTTCCAGAGGCTGTACTGGTTTGCAGTCCCACGAGCGGTGTCTGAGTGCTCCTTTCTCTCCGCCTCCACGCCAGCGGCACTCGTGTCCACCACAGGAAGTGAAACTCAACAGAAATCACACAGGTGGGAGGGCTGAGGAGGGGATGGGTGAAGTCACACCTACTGGGCACAATGTACACTATCTGGGTGATGGACACACTCACAACTTTGTCTCAAGCAGTACAAAAGCAATCCATATAACCAAAACATGTGTACCCCCATAATATTCTGAAATAAAAAAGCCTGTGGGTGCCTACTCTGTGGACACCACCCTCTGGCCACACTGCCCCTTTTCTCTTGACCTTTCTCACCCCAGGGCCTTTCCATATGCCATTTTCTCTGCTGGAAAAGCTCCCTGCCTGCTCCTGACATGGCTGGCTCCTCCTTATCTGTGAGATCTCAGCTTCAAAGTTCTTCCCTCCAAGGGGCCACCCCTGACTAGCACATGGATCCTTCAGATCCCCTTGTTCTCTTGATCTAGATAGTTCTTTACTTAACAACACTTAGCAGAATTGATAATTACATATTTGCTTTGCTTCGTGCATCACCTATACTAGTTTCTTCCCCCTATCTGGGCCTTAGTTTCCCTATCTTCCTGTTTTAAGATGCATTTTTTATTGTTACATAATAATGATATATACTTATAGGGTACATGTAATATTTTGATACATGTATAAAATGTGTGAATGACCAATCAAAGTAATTAGGATATCTATCTACTCAAAGAGATTTTGAAATCCTTGAGTACCAGAAACCACTTCAGTTTTGTATATCAATGTAACACCAGTAACTACCCCAGCTCCTAGCATATAAAATGTGTTTAATATTTAAGTGAACAAATAAACATATTTTTCACTGAAAGATGCTTACCCAAATTTGCATTTTATAAATATGGAAAATAAACACTATTGAAACATTTCCCCCTTAATTTCATTTTTTTGCTTCTTTCAAATACTAAAGACCAGGTTCTTTTTTTTTTCTGAAACAGTCTCACTCTGTTGCCCATACTAGAGTGCCATGGCATCAGCCTAGCTCACAGCAACATCAAACTCCTGGGCTCAACCAATCCTCCTGCCTCAGCCTCCCGAGTAGCTGGGACTATGGCATGTGCCACCATGCCCAGCTAATTTTTTATATATATTTTTAGTTGTCCAGCTAATTTCTTTCTATTTTTTTAGTAGAGATGGGGTCTCGCTTAGGCTGGTCTCGAACTCCTGAGCTCAAATGACCCTCCCACCTCAGCCTCCGAGAGTGCTGGATTACTGCGCCTGGCCCCAGATTCTTTATATGGAAAAAAAAAAAAAAAAAAAAAAAGCTTTGTAGACCTACCTTGTTATTAAACAACAACAAAAAAAGAAAAAAACAGAAAGTTTGGAATGCTCACCATTAATTTTCATGTAGTTTTAAAATATATTTTAGAATTAACTTTTAACCACCATCTCTCCATTGCCCCAGCGCCTAGTCCCTGGTATCTGCCATTCTATTCTATGTTTCTGTGAGCTCAGCTTGTTTAGATTTTACATATAAGTGATGCTGGCCAAAAGACACAAATGTTCAGCTCTAAGAAGAATAAATTCTAGAGACCTAATGTACAGCATGGTGATTACAGTTAATAATAATGTACACCTAAAATTTGCTAAGAGATCTTAAGTGTTCTCACCACACACAAAAAAAGGGTAACTCTGTGAAGTGATGGTTACATTAATTAACTTGTTTGTGGTAATCATTCACAATGTACATCAAATAATCATGTTGTAAATGTTAAATATATATATTCTTATTTGTCTATCAGACTTCAATAAAGCTGGAAACAAAAAGAAAAAAATTTAGCTCTTTCAAATATATGCATTTGATATTTTCCTACCTAAAAATGTAAAATAACCAATTTAAGATGTTTCCAAAATTAAACTAATTTATATAAAGATTGAATAATCTTATTGCCCATTAAACATATCAACATTCAATTAAGTATTTTCTGTATGTGAATTTCAATATTCAATTCTAATAATTGGTTAAAGATAAGAACTTATACTTAAATTCTTTCTCACAGTAGCAAATGCAAGTTTAGATTAATATTGTAAACTCTACAAATTAATCAAAATTTCAACTAAGTAATCAAAAGCAGATCTTGAGAAGTACTGTGCTTCTAAATGCCAATGTAGATTTTTAAGTTAATATTGGAGAATACTAAATTTTTAAGAATTATCTTTTCTATGCAATAGTTGAATATTTCTCCCAGGTATTTATAAAAGTTTATTTGGTATCAGGCAACTAATTCCACAGAAATTACATATATTATTAATATACATACTATTAAAGGTTGCTAAAGTACTCTAAATGTTTTCTCCAAAATTTTGCTTTTTCCTTAGATTTCATTAAACAGGGGAAGGGCATACCTCTAACCCTTGCTAGGCAGAGGCAAAGATAGAAAATGTACCAAAATGTTAAAAAAAAAAAAAATTTATCAGGTGTCAGGCAGTGGGGGGGAGGAGGGGATGGGCATTTACATACATAGTGAGTGCCATGGCACGGCAAGGTCTGGGGGAGGGTGGACACCCTTGAAGCTCTGACTTGAGGAGGGAGGGGAGGCAAGGGCAATGTATGTAACCTTAACGTTTGTACTCCCATAATATGCTGAAATAAAAAATTAAAAAAAAAACCTCAAAAAAAATTTCATTAAACAGCTTGTTTTATAAATGTTAAAAAAAAAAGACAAGGTATAAAAGACAATGCCATCTTAGCCACTGTTCCTACTACTACACAAATTAGATCTGAAGTGATGATGATTACACAGAAAAGAGACTTTAGAGTTTCAGTCAATAAAGAACTTATTGGCACTATACTTAGTAATAAAAATAGCAAACACTTATATAGTGCTTTGTTCCAGACACTACCAAGCCACAAACAAATACTAACTCATTTAATCCTCCAAACTACCACAAGACAAGTAATATTTTTATCCCCATTTTACAGATGAAGGCACAAAGGCTTTGGTTGGGTGAGTATAATAATTTGACCAAGTTATACAACTAGTAAAGAATACATCTGGGATCAAATCCACGAAGTCTTTTCCCAAAGACTGTGCTCCTAACCACTACACAAAATAGACTTTAGTACATTTTATAGCAAAGCATCCCGGACATCCCTTTACGTAGTAATAACATTTGACCTCTACACATTTTCTACGTGAGTTCGATCTTGCAAAGTGCTTCAGAATTCCATGAGGAAAAAAGGTAAAGCAGATACGAAACACAGTAGCCTGGGTTTTATCTTATTTTGTTTTTAGAGTTCTGAAGGGAAATATTTCTTTAAGAAGCTTTTTTAGAATAATTTATAAGGCTTGTGCAGTATTATTGAACGGATTTCTATAAACTCTTCCCTTGAGCTCTGGTAGGGCAGGTGGTGTAAAGTTTCAACTGCTTTCGTAAAAACAGCCTCACCATCTGGTATCAGTTTTTGTTGTTTCAAAATGTTTTTCTTAAAAATTCATTTTTAACAACACTGTATACACACACAATTAAATCTCTATTTATGAAGTACTCACATAGAGGCACTCCTGTTTAATTTCATTCCTAAGTGCCAGCAGAGTTTTCTTTTTTTAAAGACTACATCTGTAAGCTTAAAAAAGAAAAATCTGAAAATCTAATAAGCACACTAAACAATAATGTCAATTTATGATATCGCAGGCTACCAAACTGTCACCCTTAAAAACCACACAACTGGAATGAGTCTCAAAGGCACTAAGTCAAATTTATGGCTTTTATTAATCATGGTATTCGAAATCATCCGAAACATACTTCTCAATTATTCTAAACAATCTGAAAGGAAAAAAAGATATCGCCAACATGCTGTTCCAGATTCATCTGACTTGTTTACATAATCCTAAAGAATGACAGTATATTTTATCTTATTCCCTCCTTTAACCCTAACTAGACTATTTTTTAGAACTACTATAATCTCCAAATGTATAGATTTTTTTATTTACCTAATTATTCATGTTTTATTCAGGTAATTATTAATTTTATCTAATTATTCTTATAAATATAAGGCTTTTAAATGATGCAGTATTAGTAATGAAGTATTTTATAGAGAGAGATGCAAGGAATTACTAAAATATTTCTATAAAATTCTAGCACTTTTCTATTCTAAAAGGCCTTATTTTTAAGCAAACCAAAGTGATAATTTCTAAGATCATATCAACCAAATGAGTTGTGGCCAAAAAACAAAAATTCTCTTTAATCACAACTTCTATCTCTGCTATACCTACATTTTTAAACAACAACAAAAAAGGTATTCAACATAAAATTTCAGGGACTATAAAGACTTTTGGAAATCAGTGATAAAGGCTGAATTTTAATGTGCATTTAACAATTTATAAAATACTTACAAAAAGTCTAGTGTTTACATGAAGTGGCATATGAAAATCTATGTTAAAAGATTCACACTTCTTTATGTTATGCGGTCCTACTCTAAAAATTCCAACATGAAACAGCTTCCAGTTAAGGTGATCAATTAAAAGCTTGCATTTACTTCTACTCCTCCCCAAACAGCACTAAAAGACTTCAAAGGATTAAAGGTATAAATAAAAATAAATACCTGCAAAACAACATTAACCAGAGAAGTAGATGACAGTAACAATATTTAGAAATCTGGAAAACAGATAGAAGGGTAAGAATTGACTGCTAAACTGGCATGAGAGCAAATTAAGAAGAAAACCGATTTACGCACCCCCACTCCCCAGAGCCTCAGGAAGTCTCCGGAAATGCCAGCCCCAAAGGACGAGGTGCAGAGAATGGGAAGATGTATGGAAAGGCAGTTTAAGAGGTAAACTCACACCACTCACCATCCCATCCCAGAATCCTTCTCTCACTTCACACCACTGGGAAACTGCCCCCCACCCCTTATTCAGCAGAACAGAATTTTATTCACTGGAGAGGGTAAAACAGGGGGTCTCTGGACTGGGAGATTCTGGCATGGCTGAAAGTAGAGAACTGCATTAAAAACAGCAGAGTAAAATTCTGCATCATAACTATTGATACTCAAAGTCCATTTTCCCTACTAAGCTCCAAAAAATTGGTTACCAGGCTGATAACCCTCAGGAAGAAGATTCATTTCAATAGTACTAGCATGAGGATTCTCCATCAAAATACATTAGGAAAATGCCAACCATGATCATCTTACAAAAAAGACAGCAAGACCCATCAGATCCTATGTGCTTCCGATCAGCTTTGCAGTATCTCACTTTAAAGTAAACAGCCCAAGATTAACAAAACATTTGAGGAAAACACCTCAAAGGTAAAAGATGTAGAAGAGCCCACTCCCTAAAAAAAATGTAAAAGAAACAGACTCTACAGTAAATGAAAGCTTCAAAAAAAGTATTAACATTCTCAGAGAAGAGAATACATTGCATATATAAAACAATAACACTATGCTACTAAAAAATAGTGAAAAGAAAGTACTTTGTATATTAAGGACAAGATATAAGAAAAAACAAAAAAAAAGTAGGTTAGAAATACCATTAGAGAAACTTTCCAGTTGGCAAAAATGAAAAATAAAAAAGCTAGATTTTTATCAGTGTTTTGGGGCAAAAGGTCTAATGCCAAACTATTAGGAATTCTACAAAGAAAAAATAGAAAAGTTATTGAAGAAATAAACAAGAAAATCTCCTAGAACTGAAAAATAGCCTATATAGAAAGGACCAAGAATCAGATTTCTCAGAAGTAGCTCTAGAAACACTAGGGATCTAGAAGCCTATGGTTTGCTGATCTGGAGAGAATATTATTTCCAAATTATCAATAAGCATGTTAGAAAAAAAAAGAAATTTTCAAACAAGCAAGGTCTCAAAAAATTTACATCCTATCTATCTTTTTGGGAAGCTTCCAGGAACTATGCTTTATCCAAAGAAAGGCAGAAGGTGGAGAGGCAATGACATGAGATTCAGGAAAGACAAAAACACAGGAGAGAGGCGCAGAGAATCCCCAAGATGATAATGAGGAGCTCTCAGGACGCTAATTGTGCAGCAGCCTGGAGAATAGCCAGCCCACACTAAAGTCTTCTTGGGTGTCTGGGAATAATAAAATTGATAGGTATATATATCTTAGTTATTTCTGATATTTATAGCTCTTAGGAAGAATTTTCAAATGAATACATAAGTATATAAACAATTAAGCAAACAAAAAAAATCAATTATTAATCCAAGGAAAACTAAAAGCTATAAAAGAAAGAAAAATCAATCGTATTATGCTACATAGCTCAAATATGAGTAGCATTTGAAGTCGTAAGAATACAAAACTACACTATAGACCAGGCACGGTAGCTCATGCCTATAATCCCAGCACTTTGAGAAGCCGAGGTGGGAGGATCGCTTGAGGCCAGGAGTTCGAGACCAACCTGGGCAACACAGCAAGACTCTGTCTCTACAAAACATAAAAATACCAGCCAGGCATGGTGGTGCATGCCTGTAGTCCTAGCTACTCGAGAGGTCAAGGCAGAAGAATTGCTTGAGCCCAGGAGTTTGAGCTATGATGATTCTATGATACTCTAGCCAGGGCAACAGAGGAGACCCCGTATCAAAATAATGAATGAATTAATTAATTAAACAAAATTATAGCTATCACCTAAATATTTTATATAACTATATTAAAAGGAAGAGAATTATGTCTATGCTACAAGGGAAGGGGACAGTGGTGAAAATTGGTAAATATGATCTTTCATGGTGGTACATCAATAATTAATTCCTAACACTGTAAAACCAAAAAAATCAGTATAAAAGTTTTATTAAGAAACACAAAGTAAATACCAAGAGAGACTACTAAAAAAGTTGAAAGTTACCAAGTGAAATGGCTCATGTCTATAATCCCAGCAATTTGGGAGGCCAATGTTGAAGGATTGTTTGAGCCCAAGAGTTCGAGATCAGCCAGAGCAACATAGTTAGACCTCATGTCAACAAAACAAATTTTTTTAATCAGCCAGATATGGTGGTGCATGCCTGTAGTCCTAGCTACCTGGGAGGCTAAGGCAAGATGATTGCTTGAGCCCAGGAGTTTGAGGTTGCAGTGAGCTATGATTGCACCAATGCACTTCAGCCTGGGTGACAGACTGAGCTTGTGTCTCAAAAAAATAAAAATAAAATAAGTTGAAAGTGTCTGCCTCTTGTGAAGAAGTTGGAGGGGAGGAAAATTTGCTATTTTGTTTTAATAAGCCATGTAGAACTTTCTGACACAAACTATTCGCTTTCATAACAACTAAATATTTGAATTTTAGAACTTCAATGTGAACACACGACTCATTTACCTTATATTTGTCAAGGTAAACACTGACTAGGACATACTTTTGGTAATATTATCCAAGGTACCTGCAATAAAATGGTGTTGTTCTGAAGAGAAAGAAAACTGAGGTTTACTCAGCACCAACTAAGAGTCAGGCCCCAAGTTACCTACTTTTCTAAATGATCCCATAGAGAAGTCTTGACCTTACACTTTAATGTGGGAAATGCAGCTTCGGAGGAACTGAGTCACATAGCAACATTGACAACGCTGACTTGAGTCTCTGATTCCAATGCCCTATTCATTTCTCTGCAGCTAGACTGTCTAAAAAGAATTAACCACATTATTTTAATGGAGGCTATAACTGAATTATTTTTCCTCAAACTGCAAATAAATATTAAAACATTTCTTTTTGGCATAATCTTTACCAGTGGCAAGTGATTTGAGAAACAATAAATCTATTTGCAGTTATAGAAGGATACTTTTTTATCAGGGATTTAAGATTCAATTTTAAGCTCAACAAGGTGATTGACAGATAACACCCTAGTCAGCTGGAGACTTGCCAACTCCCCACAACATCTGCCTTTCACTGAAAGGATAGCTAGAAAAAAGCATCACCAGAGATGTGAGGCGCTCAGACGCGCGAGCACCCGGGTGGGGAACAGCACACTGACGCAGCCTTGGAGACTGGGCTTTGGCTGGGAAATCGGTCACCCCCAAAGGCATGCAGAGTACAAACTCCAAACTCCCGCCAACTCACATCCTATTAGCTTCTGAGCGCTCGACACCCAGCCATTGGTTGGCATCTGACCTTTTCTTGGTAACTGACCATTGGCTTTTCCAATTTCCCTAGTTCTCAGTTCAGCCTGAACATGCTTTTCACTGGTCGTCTCTCCCTCCTGGTCCTAGAGCCAAGCCTTGCATTTTCAATAAAATACCCCACCTCTGCTTTGGCCTACCCTGCTCACCATCTTGTGTGTCAGTACTCCAGATGTCGCCCCTCAGGGCCTTTCCACTCTCTCCAGCCAGAAAAGCATTTCATCTAAAAATGTCAGTTAAGATCTTATCCATTTTCCAAAGGCCAATTCAACTGCTACTTTCCTCCCTAGAAAGTCTTTGAAGAAATGCTTTCTCAACCCTCTATAACCTCATGACTCTATATTCGGTGAACTTTTCTGTACCAATTATTATACTCTGTCTTTTGGTCTTACTGTTATCTGTATATATTTCTTTTCTGCCCCAAATGGAAGCTACACAAAGGCAAGGAACACATCTTGCTCATCCCTGTACTCCTCCACCTCAAACTGCTGAGTTAACTGTTGAGCTTCTGATGTCTCAGGCTCACACTGTCATATAAGTCTTCCCTTTCATTAAAAACAAAAAATTTTAAAAACTGTAACAAAAGAGGTATTAAGCTGAGGAATAAAATTCTAAAACATCTTATCAAGTAAAGTACAAATTTCTTAATATACATAGCAGTTTTTATAAACATGCTTAGTATGCTGAACACCCAAACATCTTTAGAAAATAATAAGTTATAAAAAAAAATCAAAAGGTACAGTGGCTCATGCCTGTAATCCTAGCATTTGGGGAAGCCAGAGCAGGAGGATTGCTTGAGGTCAGGAGTTTGAGACCAGCCTAAGCAAGAGCAACACCCCTGTCTCTACAAAAAGTAGAAAAATTAGCTGGGCATGGTGGCATGTGCCTATAGTCCCAGATACTGAGGCAGAAGGATCACATAAGCCCAGGAGTTTGAGATTACAGTGAGCTATGATGATGCCACCGCACACTAGCCAGAAGAGAGAGTATCTGTCTCAAAAAAAAAAAAGTCAAAAGGGTTTCCTTATTGTAGATATACTTAGACACTGCAATTTATATATCTCCTACAAAAGGGGCAGCACCTTCAACCATGTCCTCCTTTATAGCAATTTACAGGACTTCTTCTATGAGTTACATATTTGAGAAATACTAAAATAAATTATATCTAGTCTTTCATATTTATAGGCATGCAGATCTGCTGAAGAGCTGCAGCTTATTAATTACAGTTGGGAAAAGGTGGGGGAGAAGAATGTTTTTTTTAAATACTCAAAACCCAGTGAGATATTATTAAAGCAAGTATCATTTAGTAATTTTTCACCTTGTTTGAAACACTAGTAACAGCCCCAACTTTGACATTTCATCAAGTTTCTTTTATATACTTTTTAAAACCACTAGTCTTAGGCATATTATATTTAGATTATTCAAATACTTAAATAACTTCATACTTTGAAAATGTTTCAGTATTTCTTTGTTGCATGATGTTATACAATTATTTTCTTAACTAAATATTGGACAGTTTTCATATACTATGCACTGACTCAGAATTGGCATTTCCATTTCAAAAGCAAATAGACACTTAACTATGTGAAATAAGTTCAGATCATGAATTATTTTGTTTGATACCACTCATTAAACAAAAGACAGTTTCAAAAGCTACATGAAAAAGTATAAACTGGAGTGTGGTTATTCTAAAACTGTGTTTTGATAATTCATGGATATGTTTTTAAGAGAGAAACATATTATAAAAAAGACTGAGCATTCACTATTCTCTTAATGTATACCAGCTCTATCAATAGCACCTACAGATTTTCATATGCTTATTGTTGAGTTCAGCAATTTGCATTACGAAGTCCTTCTATGTTTTTTAAATAGCTACTTTAGAAAAATTAAAAGAAAAAACAATGTCTAATGCTAGGTTTTTACTGATTCTTTCAACAACAAATATTAAGCATCCACCACGCACTAGGTAATGTTCTACGAAGGATATCAAAGTACAACAAAAGCAATGCAGAAATCACCTGGTCTAGGAGCCCCGAAGAAGAAAATATCTAAGGGAGCGAGGGGCAGCGGGGAGAGGAACAGTCGCAGTGTTGATTTTGGTGGTTTAGGGCCTAAAGGCAAAGGAGAGCATAAACTTGGCCGAAGAGGTCCAAGCCATGCTGTTCTTTAGGGAAAGAGCATTTCAGGCAGAAAGAGAAGCAAGTACAGAGGCCCCCAAGGAGAACTGCTGCTTTTTATAGCCTCTATATTTTATTGTAACATAGCCTTATTCATTGCCTTACATATTATCTTTGCCTGCTTTCTTGCTACAACTGCTGAGCTAAATAGTTGCAACAGAGACCATATGGCTGTAAAGCTTAAAATATTTATCATCTGACCCTTTATAGAAAAAGTTTGTTGACCCCTGCACTGTGGAATTAAGAATGCCATTTCAATCAGTGCCACCTGCACCAGAGGGACATGTGGCCAAGAGTTAAACAAGGCTCCACAACCTCTGCATAAGAGGTGGGTAGGCATTATATTGTGTGCTTAATGAGCATCTTAAACACCCTCACAATAGCCTACAGAGTCTAATCAGAAAAAGAAAAATGCCAGGTTCTACTTCTGATCTAATGCATGCTTTGGGGCCAGTTACGTATATTTCTTTCAAGTCACAACAATGTAATCATGTAGAAGAGTTTTTAAATTTCTTGGTGAGATAACAAGCTCCTTCATTTACTTTCCTATCTCCATCCTAGTATCCAGGAAAAAAATACAAATAAAACATTGAAGCCAAAAAACTCAATTATTTCCGCTAAAATGAAAAAATATAAATCTAGAAAACTTAAAGCATCTAACCTTAGGTTCAGAATAAAAAGAATGGAAAGTCAAAGTTCTGATAAAGAGAGAGGGAAACATTTTAACTGTCCCAGAGGTGACCAATAATGGTGGAGCTTTGTCAATGTGCCTGGAGCAAACAGACCAACCCTGTGAAGCGTGTGAAACCAGCACACAGGAAACCACAGCTGCAGGAGGCTCTACGCCCAGGGTCTGCTAATTCTTCCAGGAGCACTTTGAGAGAGCACTGAGATCTCCCAAAATACATGATTTTACATAAATGAAAGATTCCAGAATATTCAAGCTCACTGTTTCATTCCACTGGTGTGTAGACTCAAGTACGGACTCATGCTTTTAATATCTGAATATGCATTTACTAATAATAAATACCAATGACTGATAAAAAACGGCAATACACACAGCAGATGATTTTGTCATCACAATGTAACCAGAAAGGAGTGACACAAGATAACTGATACTAAGAAGTATTCTGCATTGGTTTATTCAAAATCAAATTTCCTAAAATGATGCAAATATATGAAGTATTAACATATTACTAACCACAAAAGTTTTAGGGTATTTTTGCTTTCTTAAGAAATGTAATCGCTGCTCCCACTAGTCAATTAATGCTTTTTATGGTAATTTTTTTGCTAGCCCTATTATTTTAAATCAAACCAAGGATTTCTAGAAATGATGCACATTTTCAAGGGAATAGTAGAAGAAACAGCACATTGGTGGTGACTTGCCACGTTAGCAAGTTAAAGATGAGAGGTTCAATTCCAAAATAATTTAATACCTCATGAGAAACATTTCAAGTAAATATTTCAAAATGACATCCAAAAATAAGATGCCAAAAAACAACTCTAATTAAACATAATCCCTCCCCAAAGATGTCTCAGTACTGTAAAATGCCTAAGGGACAGAAGTTTTTTGTAAACATCTGAAAGGATAAATCTGTTTGAAAAGTATAATATTCTAGGGATTCTGACCTTCTGTGCAACATACAAAAAATCAAAACAATAATCAATAACAGTGAAGATCTCAATCTAAAAATGACGTACTTTTTCCTAACTACAATAAGCCTTGTATCCTCAAACAGAACACTATTATGATGTGAGCAAAAGCTAAAGAATGTAGGCTGAGTAACACTAACTCTGTCTGTGTTGTTTTTCTTTGCTACATATTAGGATACAGGATAGTGCATTTTGGTGTGAAGTTAGAAAATAACATTAAGAACATAGGTATGAGCTCATAACTTCGCATTTTAATTTGCTATTCAGAACCTTAATGCAGCATTGCACTGCACATCTCTCTCTTTATGCCTAGAGAACAGCATTTGCAAGTGTACTGAAAGTCCCTAAAAACTGCATCTCTGTGTGTGTGTGTGTGTGTGTGTGTGTGTGTGTGTGTGTGTGTGTCTAGGTTAACAGTTGGGGTGGTAGGATTAGAGATGGATAAACTTGAAAATATGCCATTTATGAAATGAATAAATACATACCCTTGAGGAGAGAGCTTGTCCAGCCACCCTGATTTAACCTTCCTTGCAGATGATCCATAGAAACAGGCATACGGAGATATTGAGTTTGAGGAAACGGTTGATGAATCAGCATTTCCACTTGTTGAACTTAACGGATAACTGTGCCTATTAACAGAGTCCAAATTCGCCACTTTTTGAGTCCTAGATTTAGATGCCTTTGAATTTTTTCTTCTTAAACTCTGAAAGCATTCTTCTACTGTTGAGTATTCTGATTCAGAAGCAGAGTCTATCAGGAAATTGTTTTTGTCCTCTCGAGGTATCCAAATATCTTCTACTTTGTCTTCACTTATTTTCTCCTTCCTGTTATCATATATGCTAAATGGAAAATAATGGTGTTAACATTTCAAAGTGCTATATCTGACTTAAAACATCAGTGACATTTATTTTTAAAGAACTGATAACTGAAATTTAAGGCCAAGAAATTCTTAGACTTCAATTAACCCATCGGATAATTTGTAAAACTCTTCCAGAAAAATTAAGTAGAAATCTTTCATTATCTTTCATTATCTATTAAGTAGAAATCTTTCATTGGCATATTTCAAATATGCCAATATGGCATATTTGGACACCACTAAAACATTTTTCTTATGCATAATTTAATCTGTTGCTTTTATTCTGGAGGGTTGGGTGTAGGTAGTAAGGATAGAGATTAGCCATATTCTTTGCATCATAATTTAAACATCTACAATGGCACAATAAGTGGCCAGCACAATCTCTTTTCTCTGGGCAACATCATTAATCACTAACTTATCTGTGTGGAGATCTTATTTCCAACTTGTCCCCTCTCTGCTCTCCTCTAATCAACTCCAAAGACCCCATGTTCCACCATAATGTAATAAAACCGAGATTATGTCTGACTGCTGAGAGAGTCAGTATTGCTTGGCAACGCTAATGAGGAAAAATACTGCAGCACATTGCCCGCTAGAAAGCAAGAAAGGGTCATGGTACACCCAGAAGGTAAAAGCTATGTAACATAACATTTACTGCCACACATTCATAATCACTAAGCATATTCCTATAGATTTAAGGAATGACATAATAGATTCACTCTGTCATATATGTAAATTAAAACTCATTGCAAGAATTTGTTTCCCTAATCAATGAGAGAGCTATGCCTGGAGTCAAATCATATCCTTTTGTACACAGAGTTCTAAAAACCATTACTTCCTTAAAGAATAATTAATGTATGCTGGCCCTTCCATGTTTCGTATTATAATAGAGTCATATCAAATGCTTACTGAAGATATTCAATTATTTAGCTTTAACCGATGGAAACCTACAACAGTGTCAGCCTTGGAAAATGAAAGATAAATAGAAAATAAAATGAATGTCAGTAATGATCCAGTAAGCCAAGTTCCAAAAAAGCTAAGGGAAAAATAAAATTTAAGTTGGTGCCTACACATTCACATATGATCCAAATAACTGGACAATTGTGAATCTCTAATAAAAAGGATATATTATGTTTGCAAAATTCCACAACTTATACAGTGATATTTTGCATTGCCCCTTCTTCCTTTATATCAAACAAAGATTCTCGTCTTTAATGTGTAATCATGGTCACCACATATTTGCTCCTTTGGAGGGGGGGGTAGTAGTTTCAATTAGGGAAAGACAAAAATAATCTGCCACAGAATATAACAATATATTTAATTCACAGAATTGAATTTAATATTTCAATGATTAAAATTGATGTTATGGAATCATTTAGAAAGATTTACCAATATAAGCTATTTTCTTATTCTATGAATGAAAACACTTTATAACAGTTAATTTTAAAGAATTAATCATCATCAATCATGACCTCTTACCTTGATCTGATGATAAAAGAGTTCCCTGCAGTACTTGATTTCCCTTTGAGTGTTTCCTCATGGGTCCAAAATTCATTCTTTATAGACCTTTTCTATATTAAAAAATATATAGATTATTGTTTTGTGTTTTGGGATTCATGTGTGTATCTGTTTGTGCGTCTAGCAATATCCTACAAAAATGTACAATAGCTGAGTTTAATTTTACTAAATAGATGTCTAATTGCTTAGAAAAATTTTCAGAAAAAAATCAATTAGTAAGACTATATTAAACAGCAGCCTTTTGATGCCTGTTTTTACTACTTTACTTAAATCATTAGTAAATCATCAATTCAACTAAGAAAAAAAGAAGATGTTAACCAAGAACAAAATTCACGTATTTTATTCCCTTGCTTTATTTTTGTCTTCCCACTTCTTTTATCAAGACCAAGAAATAAAATAACAAAAGAGCACAAGCACTGAAGAGGAAAGACTGAGTGATAAACCAAATAATTAAAATATATAAATAATTGAAAGCCTACACACTTAGGAAGTCTGCATTTGTACACAAGGCAAAGCAAAATCTAGAGTTTCTGTATTTTATGGGTTTTTTGTTTTGTTTTTAATTAAAGTAACTTTACCTTGTGGCAAATTTTTAAAACTCACAATCCTATATTCCTGAAATTAAAATGAAAATGTTTTTAGGATATATATTTTTTAAAGATATAGATTTAGCATAATTTTACTGACTAGAAATTTCATTCTTCATTATAATGCATTCCTCAAATATTAATAACTTAGAAGAAAATGAAGAGGTATATATAGACAGAAAAGCAACAAACTGATTATGGAAAAAAAGTTAAATGTATGGGACTAACCTTGGAATTTTCTAGTCTCTGTAAGAGAAAAGTCTCTCCATAAGGAAAGATGGAAGATGAATTCTCTTCATTTGACTCTTTTGGGGAAATTATGGGATGAGAATGGAAAGATGTGAATATTATGAAATATCATTTTAAAAAAGGAAAAAAAGCATGTGTTTAATTATTTTATAGCAATATCACAACTTCAGCTTTATTCTGTGAGAGTCCAAAGTTATGTTCATAATTCTTGTCCCCCAATCAATTCTCCCGTGGTCCTCTTGTTACAGCTTTCACCGTATATACCCTTCAGCTCACAAACACAACACATGGCTGTTTCTTAAATTGTAACTTGTCACATATGTCCTTGCTAGCCTCTAAAATCCACATTAATATAACCAAGTACACTGCCCACATACAACAGAAACTGTCACAGTACCATTAGCAATGGTAATTGCTAGATAAGGAAATAAACTAAATGATGGAAAATTAATCTTAATTCTATTATAATTCACAATAAACAATTATAAAAAGTCCACTAACATAACAGCTAGATATCATGCAAAATCCCAGAATCCACTTAATATAATTCCTCCAATACCATAGCTAATAACACACCTGTAAATAAATTATTTCAAGACAATTTCCACCACCCTTGAATTGCACTGATCTACAAGAAAGAATTCTCAATACTTGCATTTCTGCTATGGAAAAATTTTTTTAAAAGTTTAGTCAAGTGTTTGACATTGTATTATCAAAAAGAATGTTCCTGAACTTGTATAAACAAAACCAAAAAGTAAGAAAAGCCTCTGTCACTGATCAATTTACCAGAGCAACAGTGTTAGCCCTTTCCTGTTACCATGGCAAAAATCACTTTCCATATATCTTTGTCCTGTTGCTCAGACTGCTAAAAACCATTTAATTTTGTCAAACGCCTTCAACTGTGGCTAATGATAAATGAAGCTTGTATTTAAAAAGCTTTTTACATTAGCATGTATAAATTCCCACAAGTCTGAGTGTATATTACTATCTTTTATTCACTCACTTTTAAAAGTGTCTGAAGTAACCATGCACACTAGAAGACAGTTATTCCCATTATTCTCTATACCACAGGTGGGCTGCCTTTTCAACCATGATTATAACACATTTAAGGCTATCAAATTGAGTGCTAACTAATTTACAGAGACTTTAAACACATAGACTCACTTTGCCATGTCACAGATTTTCCAGTTGAGGTAGCAACATTTCTTCTCTCACGGAAATAGCTTAAAGGAAAGGGGGAAATATTTATGAGTTCCTATTTGAGTAAAGGATTTATTACAGAGATATACATTCTTTTGGGTAGAAAAATCAATATTAAAAAATAAGTCTGGTTTGAAATAAACAGAAGGACCAAATTCCACAAATGCATTTTTCTACATAGCTTTAATGAAAGAGATACCATCGGATTTAACAAGTATTTTCTTCTCACATCTATAATTTACAAAAATAAGTAAATGTATTTGTCCAATGCTATCATGCACATAAAGTAACTTCAAAACTACTAGCCATACAACTTATAGAAACAAATTTACTAACTAGATTTCAGTATTTATATAGGTTTTTGTCATTAGCTTTCTAATATTGAGTCAAAAATGTATCTGGTTCTATGAACATAATGTGATAATACATACACCACCTTCTTTCAAAGATCTTACAGTTTTGGGAGAAATATATTATAGGTAATAATTTAGAATGCAATACAATAACAGCAATGACAGAGATAAACATGGTAGAAACAGAGGACTATAGGCAAGAGTTCTATTTTCCATCTAAAGTTAAAGATCAGGACATCCTTAACTTCTCATAGATATTTGTCAGCCCAAATAACTGGAAGTAATGAAATAAAAAAACAGTAGAACTCAATGAAATAAGATATGGACAAAATTTTTAAATCATTGTAACCAAAAGCTGGTTCTTTTAAAAGATTAGTAACATTGACAAACATCAATAAAGGAAAATAAAAAAAGACAGAGACACAAATTACTAATATCAAAAACAAGAGAGGACATCATTACAAATCCTAAAAATATTAAAAAACTTTATGCCAATAAATTCAACAACTTAGATGAAATGGAACAACTCTTATTTGTTTTTTTGTTTTTTGTTTTTTGTTTTTTTTGAGACAGAGTCTCCCTCTGTTGCCCAGGTTACAGCCAAGCTCACAGCAACCTCAAACTCCTGGGCTAAAGTGATCCTACTTCCTCAGCCTCCTGAGTAGCTGGGACTACAGGCATGCACCATCATGCCCAGCTAATTATATATATATATATATATATATATATATATATATATATATATATATATATATATATTTTAGCTGTCCAGGTAATTTCTATTTTTAGTAGAGATGGTGTCTCATTCTTGCTCAGGCTTATCTCAGACTCCTAACCTTGAGTGATCCTCCCGCCTCGGCCTCCCAGAGTGCTAGGATTACAGGCGTGAGCTTGTAAAATAGAAATTAACAAGGGGACTCTAAAATTTATATACAAATCCAAATGACCTAGAGTGGTCAGAATAACTTTTTAAGAGAATAACAAAATCAGAAAGCTTATACTGTACAATTTCAATACTTAGTATAAAATCACAGTAATCAAATCAGTGTTCCACTGCTGAAAGTACAAACTTGTAAGGCAAGGGAATAAAAAATCCACATATAATTCCACACAGCTATGGTCCACTGATTTATGAAAAAGATTTGAAAGCACTGTACTAGAAATTTGATGGTCTTTTCAAAAAATGTTTCTGGAATGGGTTATCTCAAAGGAAAGAAGAAGA
Organism: Microcebus murinus; assembly: GCF_040939455.1. Lineage (NCBI taxonomy): Eukaryota > Metazoa > Chordata > Mammalia > Primates > Cheirogaleidae > Microcebus > Microcebus murinus. The sequence continues at coordinate 110,237,096 of NC_134106.1, forward strand.
GAATATCAACCCTTACATCATTCTATACAAAAATTAACTCAAAGTGGAGTTTAGACCTAAATGTTCATGATAAAACTCAAGAAATGGTGAAAAACATTGAAGAAAATCATTGTAGCCTCTGAGTAGGCAAAGAATTCTTAAATAAAATAAAAAACCAAAACTCATAAAAAAAATTGAAATATTGAATCTTAGCAAAATTTAAAACTTATAACGTCACATACTTCTAAAAAAGTACTAGTCCAAAATAAAAAAGAACTCTTACAATCCAGTATTAAGAAAAACAATTCCAGTTTAAAAGTGAAAGAAATCTGGATACTTCAAAAAAGAAGATACATGAATATGTAATACCACTACACACACATTAAAAGGGCTAAAACTAAGGTTACTGATATGAAGTGTTGGAGAGTATGCGTTACAATTGAAACTTTTAAATACTGCTGGCAGGAATACAAAAGGGTATATTCACTATAGAAAACTAGCATTTTTTAAATAAAGATAAACATTCACCAAACTTAAAATAGCCCAGGTATTTCAATCCTATAAACTCCAAAATATTGAAAACAGATGTTCACTGAAAAAACAGTATTCAAATCTTCATGGTTTTATCCTCAATAGTCATCAACTTAAAAAAAAACCAAATGGACATCAGAAGTGAATGACAAAGAAATGGTGGTGGCCAGCCAGGATGGCTCATGCCTATAATCCTAGCACTTTGGCAGGCTGAGGCTGGAAAATCTCTTGAGGCCAGGAGTGTGAAACCGGCGCAAGCAAAACAGACACACAAAAAAATAGAAAAATCAGCTGGGGGCGGTGGTCCCGCCTGTAGTACTCAGGAGGCAGAGGCAGAAGGATTGCCTGAGCCCAGGAGTTTGAGACTGCAGTGAACCATGATGACGCCACTGCACTCTAGCTCAGGCAACAGAGCAAGAGCCTATCTCAAAAAAAAGAAAAAAGAAAAGGTGGCATATGGACCCTAGAGAATATTACTAAAAGAAAAATTAAGAATAAACATAATAATATGAATAAATCCCAAAATCATCATGCTGAGGAAAAGCATCCAACACAAAGGAGTACAGTCATGCATTGCTTATCAGGAATATATTCTGGGAAATAGGTCATTAGACAATTTCCTCATTCAGCAAACTTCACAGAGTATACTTATACAAATCTAGATGGTACAACCCACTACACACTAGGCTATATGGTATAGCCATTATAATCTCATGGGACCAACGTCACATACGTGGTCCATCCTTGCACTGACCAAAACATTGTGTGGCATATGACCACACATCCCATATGATTCTGTATGAGCATGTGAAAGAGGATGGACTATAATAAGGACACCAGAAAACTCGTAAGGGTAATAGAACTGTTTCTTGACTGTGGTAAAAAATTTGTATGGGTTTACACATCTTTCACGACTCATCAAATTACATGCTTTAAGAGATTACAATTTATTATGCATATATTATACCTCAAAAAGTTGTTTAAATAATGAATTTAGCAAATTTGCTGTTTATAGAGTTGAAATATCAATGTCAACTCCATTCCTAAATATCAGCAAACAAAATGAAACATTAAAAATGGTATGATATAGTATAAAATTACCAAAACCTAGGAATTTACAATAAAATTATAAAATGTAGGAATTTAAAAAAAGATTTGAAAGAACTAAAAAAATTTACTTAGAAAATCTAGTCAAATATAGAAATACATGAAAGATTGAATATTGCAAAAATAACAACACCATATATATTTATCTGTAAAGTCAATGCAATCCTAATCAAAAGAGTTACAGGGTATGTATGTTTGCATGTGATGTAACAAATTGATTTTAAAATATGTATGAAAAACAAAGGACCAAGAACAACTAAAAGACTTTTGAAGAACACAGTGAGAAGATATACTTTACCAGTAGGTATCAGGATTTATTATAAAGCTACAGTAATTAAAACACTATATTACTGATGAAATGATAATAGATTAGTCCAGCCTGAGCACAAGCGAGACCCTGTCTCTACAAATAGAAAAATTAGCCGGGCATGGTGGCACATGCCTGTAGTCACAGCTACTCGGGAGGCTGAGGCAGCAGGATCACTGGAGCCCACAACTTTGAGGTTGCTGTGAGTTATGATGACATAGCTGCACTATAGTAGCCCGAGTGACAGTGTCAGACCTTGTCTCCAAAAAAAGAAAAAAAAAATAGACTATTGAAGCACAATAAAGAGCCCATAAAGAAACTCAATTGTCAGTTAAGACAAAGATGTCATTCTATAAGTGATAAGGAATGAATGGTCTTTTTTAATTATTAGAGCATTTGTATATCTATATGGAACAAAGTGAAACTTCACTCCTATCTCAGGTCATACATAGAAATCAACTCAAGGTGGGTTGTAAATCCCAGTATAATAGGCTAAATAATAAAGCCAGAAGATAAAAAACAGAATATTTTCATGTTTCTTAAGACACAAGTTTTATCTTTTTATTAAAAGGAAAGTATTGGTAAATTTGACTAAATTAAGAACTTTTATTCATTAAAAAGTCACCATCAAGGAACATATAAACAATATGTAGAGGGGAAGATATATTGGACAAAAGGCTCATAACCATAGTGTATCCATGACACTTAAATATCATTACAAAAGACAGAAAATGCACTTTAAAATAACCAAAAAGAAATAAAAATGGATAAAGACTAGAAAAGTCACCACATCAAAGATGACATAAATGTGGCCAATAGCCAATAAACACATTATAAAGTATTCAATCTTATTAATCATTAGAAAATGCAAATTAAACCATAATAAAATACCACTACACACATATCTAAATGGCTAAATTAAAAAGAAAAAAACATGTTGCTAAGGATATGAAACAAGAAGAATACACATATACTGCTGATAGTAATACAAATTCATATAACCACTTTAAAAAAACCACTTTGCATTATCTACCAAAGTGGAAGACATACATATCCTATTACACAGCAATCCTAGTCCTAGATACATATTCAACACATATGCATGTAAATATGCTCCAAGAAAAACCACCTAAATATATGTCAACAAACAGATAAACAAGTTGTGAGAGACTACTCAATAATAAAAAGAACAGTCTGGCATGCAACTAGGATGCCTCTCAAAAACATCATGTTGAATAAATATTTCAGATATAAACGATTACCAACAGTATGATGACATTTATATGAAATTCTAGAACAAGCAATATTAATTTATAGTGAGATTGATGGCTGCCTGATACACAGAGAAGGGGAATTTACTGCAAATGGTCACTAGAGAATTTTACAGAAAATGGGGATAGGAATGTTCTATATCCGCATTGTGGTAGTGATCACATGGGTATAAATATCTTCCAAAATCCATTAAAATAAGTCTATTATATGTAAACACTTTAATAAAGTTGATTTGTATATGAGTATATACATATATTACTTATATTTATGTGTATAATTATGAAAATTATTTATATATTTATAAAGCATATATTTAAATATTTTTAAATTATAACATAATATATGAATAGTATAAATATATAAATATGTTTACATAAATAAATATATATAAAATACATGTTGAAAATATGAAATATCTATCAATGGTAAGAATGGATACTATGGCATATTAAGTAACAAAATACTATAGAGCAATGCAAATGAATAAACTATAACCACTGCCATCAACATGGACAATTCTCAAAGCTAAGCAAAATGAGTTTGACCAAAAACATACTCATTATATAACTGCATTTTTTAAGTTCACAAAACAAGCAAAACTACACTATTTGGGACACACTTAAATGGTAAAATTTTTAAAACAAGAAAGTGATTACCATTTAATGTCAGGATAGAAGTTGTCTTTGGCAGGGAAAAGCACAGAATTTTACCAAAAGATTAAAAAATAATTTATTCTTTTTTTTTTTTTTTTGAGACAGAGTCTCGTTTTGTTGCCCAGGCTAGAGTGAGTGCCGTGGCGTCAGCCTAGCTCACAGCAACCTCAGACTCCTGGGCTCAAGGGATCCTCCTGCCTCAGCCTCCCGAGTAGCTGGGACTACAGGCATGCGCCACCATACCCGGCTAATTTTTTATATATATTTTAGTTGGCCAATTAATTTCTATTTTTTTATAGTAGAGACGGGGTCTTGCTCTTGCTCAGGCTGGTTTTGAACTCCTGACCTTGAGCAATCCGCCCGCCTCGGCCTCCCAGAGTGCTGGGATTATAGGCATGAGCCACCGTGCCCAGCCAATAATTCATTCTTTATTTGCTCATTGTCTCTACATTCTTGATACTTTTATACTGCTGTACTTATTTCCTCATATGTGTATATTACTAACACAAGTACATATTACTGATTTGAACCCTTAAGTGGAGTGTACTCAAATTTTCTACACCTTCTACACCTTTCACTGAAAATAAGTATTTTTAATTCTTACTAAGCATTTACAATATGCCAGACAGATGTCAGAATTTTATGTATATAACATGTGTACATGTAGACTGTGCTGCACAAGACAGGTTTTGTCAATGACAGATCATGTATATAGCGGTGGTCTCACAAGATTATGATGAAGCTGAAAAATTCCTAGTTCCTAGTGACATCGTAGCCACTGCAGCATGACACTGCAAAGCATGCACATTTGAGGAGATGCTGGCATAGCCAAGCCTACTGCGCTGTCAGTCATGTAAAAGTATAGTACATACGGTATGTGTAGTACATAATAATTAATGGTAACAAGCAACTATGTGTTTGCTAAACTATACTTTTTTCTTATTTCAGAGGATACTTCTTCCTCTTAAAAAAAATAGTAACTGTAAAACAGCGTCAGGAAGGTCTTCTAGGGCATATTCCAGAAGAAGGCATTGCTATCCTAGCAGATGGCGGCTCCACAGGTGTTACTGCCTGGGAGCCCTGCTGGTGGAACAAGATGTGGAGGTAGAAGACAAGGACACTGATGGTCCCCAGCGTGCATAGGCCTAGGCTAGTGTGTGTGCATGTCTTACTGTTTAACAAAAAAAGTTTAAATGTAAAAATAAACAGATTTTAAAATAGAAAAAAGCTTATAGAATAAAGATATGAAGAAAGAAAATATTTTTGTATAGCTGCACAATGTGCTTATGTTTTAGTAAGCTAAGGTTAAATTTTTGGGTTAACTTATTGAAGAAAGAAAAATATTTTCAATAAATTTAGTGTACAATGTTTATAAACTCCACAGTAGTGTACAGTAACAGACCTTTCCATTCACTCCCATTCACTCACTGACTTAACTGAAGCAACCTCTAGTCCTGCATGTTCTATTCACAGTAAAGGCCCTATACAGGTGTATCATTTATCTTTTATACCATATTTTTACTATATGTTTTCTATGTTTAGATACGCTTGAATACACAAATACTTACCATGTAAGTATTGGTAAATGTAACAAAAATGTTACAATTGTGGACAGTATTCAGTGCCATGCTGTACAGGATTGTAGCCTAGGAGCAACAGGCCAGGTGTACCGTAGGTTATACCATATAGGTTTGTGTAGCATTCTCTACAACGTTTACACAAGGAAGAAACTGACTAATGATACATTTCTCAGAAGTGTGCCCATCATTAAGGGACATATGAGTGTGTGTATGATATATACACATATAAAGTATAGACATAAAAAAATATAGCCCCAACAAGAAATAAGATTATCTGCTTTTAAAGAGGAAACTGGCAAAGAAGTAACTTGCCCAAGGTCACACAGCTCATAAGTAACTAATCTGGGATTCAAACCCAGATAGTCTAGTCTATATTTTACATTCTAATCCACAATGCTTAATTTAAAAATAAAATAATAAAATCAGGCCAGACATAGCGGTTAATACCTGTAATCCTAGCACTTTGGGAGGCCAAGGTAGGAAGATCACTTGAGGCCAGGAGTTCAAGACCAAACTGTCTATACAAAAAATGAAAATTAACCGGTAGTGGTGGGATGTGCCTTTAGTCCCAGCTACTCAGGAGGCTGAGGCAAGAGGATCACTTGAGCCCTGGAGTTTAAGGTTACAGTGAGATACAATGATGCTACTACACTCTAGCCCTAGCCCAGGCAACAGAGCAAGACGCTGTTATCAAAATTAATAAATAAATATTAAATTACTAAAAAAAGTATATAAATAAAGATTTTCAACTATTTTAGTATAGCCATTAGTGGTATTTTAAAGCAATAGTTTGTTGGTTTTACTATTACTCATATAAAGTATAAAGGGAAAAGTTTGATTTCATTATTCAATATCCACCTGCAAGGGATTACCAAATCTATTAACCAAGTTCAGTTGAATAACTACAAGTGAAAGGTTAGCTCAATATAGGAAACAAGGTGTTTTGAAAACTCTAGGTTAGCAATTTATATTTTTATTTATCTACTAATAAATTATCACAAGCTTTCTTATGTTCTAATATATATTTTGCCCAACGCAATATGTTAGGGGCTTTATATTTCTGTAACTCACGTAATTCCTTGTAATAACCTTATGAGGTAGGAGTTGGTATCCTAATCCTACCAACAAGGCAGGCAGGTTCTCCCGCCCCAAATCCCACAGCTAAGAAGAGGCAAAGCCAGAATTCAAGGTTAAGTTTGTATTTCCATCTCTGTCCTATTATTTTCCTATTATCCTGAAAACTGCTTCTAAATTTGAAATGTAAGGCATGATTTATTTATAAAAATCAAAAGCCCAGCAACAGTCATCATCATCTTTTGTTATCATGCTTTTGAGATCTTGGTCAAGTCACCTAACAGGGGAATAAATTGTGTTTTCTTTTAATAAGATACTATACGGCAGTTATTCCATAAAATACACATATTAACATGGACAAACATCAAAAATAATATTTAAGTGAGATACCAGGTTGCAAAAGAATATCATTTTCATAAATCAAAAACATCTAAAACCATGCTACTGCACTTATAGTAAAAGTACAAAAGCAAGCATGAGTAGGAAAAACATCAATTTCTGAATATTGGTTACTTCTGGGCACAAAGGGAGGAGACAGAATAGTTGAATTACTCATTTCTCAACAAACTAAAGTCTGGGCCCAACATGGTAAGATATTAATATTTTTTTAATCTAGATGGTTATAGTTATATGGTAATAAATAACCATATTTATTTTATATAATTTTCTGTATGCTTGAAATTTCCTAAATTATAAATAATTTTGTCTTAGTGTTTTTGTGTCGTTTTCAAACTCTTTCTTAAAGAAGGCTTATACTACAGTTGTTGACCAGGAAGAAAGACTTACTAGCTTAACTCCAAATCCTGAGAAGGGTTGCCTCTTCTCCCTATAAATTCCCTGAGAGTTGCAACCTCATCTTCATCTTTGTAGCATACCCGTTCTCCCTCCACCTCAGTACTTTGGACAATACATGGTTCAACAAGCTAATAAGTTGTTGAAAAAGTGTTCCAAGTACCACAAACATATGAGTATACATGTCATTATTTGATAGGTTCAGAAATTGTTCCATCTGCAAAGAGCTTGGGGAAAAAAGTGTGTATGTACACACAAAGCTTGATTTCCAGATTTCAAAAAAGGGAAAGTTTAAAGTTTGCTCTTAATAAGTTAAAACTTATTTTCAAATAGAAAGTTTAAAACCCCAAATAATAACAAAAATAAAAACATTAGTGATTCTAGGTCACATTAACTTAGTGTTTTGTTAATATTTTCCCCATAAAGTTTCATTATTTTTAAAACCCTAATTCAATTTTTTCTTTTTTCTGAATATAGAGGAAATCTACAGATGTTCAATTCTGATGGGCTGGTCTACTATAAACAATCTTTATCTGTAGGTGTGTAATGTGTTTGTAAGGGCTTTGAAAATGCCTAAGTTTTATTACTTAGAGAATTAACAAATTTCCAGGAAAGTAAAGAAAAACTATTCTTATGGACCAAATTGTTTGTGCCCCCCCCCAAAATTCATCTGTTGAAGCCCTAAGGCTATATATAGGGTCTTTGGGAAATGATTATGGGTAAATGAGGTCATAAGAGCAGGGCCTTATTCCAATAGAACTAGTGACATTATAAAAAGAGACCCCAGAGCAGGATCTCTGGCCCCTGAGCCCAGGCACTGAGAAAAGGTCACGTGAACACACAAGGAAGAGAACATCTGAAAGCCACTAGGGAGTCCTCACCAGAACTGAACTATGTTAACACCTTGATTTCACGCTTCCAGCCTCCAGAACTGTGAGAAAATAAATTTCTGTTGTATAAGCCACCAAGTCTACAATATTTTAGAATTATATCCAGAGAGGCAAAGACAGCTATCATTGGTATCAGAATTAAAATGTTTAAAGAACTTGCATAAAAAAGGAAGGGAAAGCAATGAATAACTCTGATTATCAAAGTGAATGTTTAAGCATATCTACAGGTATCATATTTTTTAACATCTTTCTTTTAATCACTAAAACTGCCCAGAAAAGCAGTGGCATAAAGGTAATGTCAAGGATCTTCCTTTATGAACTATACTTACCTATTACTTAGGCAAGGCAGTCATACCAGAAAATAATTACACACCATATACGGATTACCATTTTACAGAATGTGTGTTTTTAAAAAATGCAGTTCTCATAACTGGTAACAGAATACAGGTCATTACAGAGTTCACTTCAAAAGAAAAACAAACACAATCATTAGGCAGCAGTTCAAAACTGCCCGGAGGTTTTCATATCTAACCAAAACACAAAAATCTGAATTCAGAGGGCATAAGAGTGGGTTAACTACAACACAGACCAATAACACGAAATTTACAAGGCACAGATAATTAAGTCTCAATCTGTGAAGTTCCAAAAATCATTCTTAGGATAAGAATAAATGATCATTAAAGAAGGATTGCATGACATAAGTCTATAACTATTATCATGAAATTTTTCTTTAATCTACTAGCAAAGGTGAAGTTTAATATATACCTTTTTCAAACAAGGTAGAATTTTTTATTTACAAAAATATAGTTTAAATGTAATGACTTTTTAACTTGTAAGGAATATCAAGCAGATATGCCTATCCTATAATCATAAATCTATTTAAATTTTGATTCAATTATTAAGATGTTCAAGTCAAAATTTAGAAAATATTGAAATAATTAGCATATTTTCATAGATTATTAAAAAGAATTTTAAAATTTAAAAATCTTAATTTTAGGGTGAGTAAGCATTTTTCTGCTATAATGTGAAATGTACATTTTTTCTTGAACAAGATATGACTTTCTGTATTTTTGTTACCCAGTGCAACAAACAATTGTTTATTACTCTTCCGTACACAGTTTGCTCAAATACATTTTCGAAATTGAAATCTATAAAAGTGTTAACCATTTTGAATGTCTATGTACATCTAAAGGAAAAAAATCTAAGATTCTTATTTTCAATAAAAATTCAAAGAATGCTGGAGATTTCAGGTTTAGATTTTAAACTTTTGAAAAGACCTCAAAGGGTCCACATATTACATCAGTTTATAATAGATAAACTCCTACAACAGTGCGGCTTTGCTTACAATCCCCTTCCCATTACTTCTTCCCCATTTGCCTTTCCCCAAAACATTCACCTAAAAAAGAGGAGGGCTTCATGAGTCATGCCAAGGATAGCATAGCTGCATGAAAGATGGATAAAAATCATTAAACTGGGGAGGAGGAGAAAGGTACCTCCTCAATAGCTATAAGATAGCTGTTTCTTCCTGTCTCAAGAATTAAGAAGACTCCCCTGAGCAGGGCCACAGCACAAACCTAGAATTCCACGGCAAAGGCAAGATGCTGGTTGCAGCTGCTTTCTGCTTGGAGAACTCCAAGTGACTAGGGAGATCTCCAGGTGCAGGTAATGGGCAAAATGCTAGTGTTTCAAGGCTAATTCTGATCTGGCTCTCAAGAAATAGGAATTAAAAGATAACCTGAGGTTATTGTCTAACACAGCCCCACCCAGCCCACCCCTCCTGAGAAAAGGAGCAGGCAGGAATTCAGGGAAGAACCCTGGGCAAGAACAAAGACAGCCCATTTGACCTGAGGATCAATTGTGTGGATGTGTTAGGAGGAAGGAGGCAAGGAGAGTTGAAGTCCAGGGAGAGACAAAGAGATTCACATCAGGAAAACACTTCCAGGATCATATTTCTTTGAAAAGTTGTATGAAATGTTTAATTCGAAATTACATTAAAAAGAACTGGCCACAAAGAAATATTTTATTTGGTATATCAAGGAAGATACTATATATCACCTGTAGATATTATTTGACTAGAGAGAAACTCATATTATAAAATTCAGTTTTATTTAAAAAGTCACATAATAAAACTTCAAAATCTTGCAATTACTATTTGCAACACAGGGACGAACCCTAAGGAAAAATAGTGAAGTCTGAAAATATTTTAATTTACTTACTCATTTTATGATCTAAGCACCTCAAAAGCATAGTTTTCATTTACTATAATAACCACAAAGAAAAGAAAGATCATGATGGGTAATCTGACCTAAAACTCACATTGACAATAGCGTCATGACACAGCTAGCACTAAATTATTTACTACTAATTTTAATGTTGTTTCAATTCTCATTTTCAAAGATATAAAGTGAGCAACAAGCCTTTATATGAAGCAAAGCTTATGTCTACAGCTGAAGCAACTGAAAATATACCACTCTGGCATAGTGACGGTTTTGAATGAAAGACACTTAATTCAAATGTCGGAAAACAGCAAGTGCAAAAAGATCACTCTGACCTTCCAGCTCTTTCTTCAAAGCAGGGGCTCCAATTCTCATGTGAAAGGAATAACATCTATCCTCAAGGACAAGAACTTGAGGTAGAAAGAATTCTCTAGGGACCTTGTTAAGATAACTCTTATCTTTTGGGCCTCCCCACATAACTTAGTTACTTTTTCACATCCTATTACCCTTGGTACAATTCAGTACATAAGTATTTGACAATAACTGCTTCTTTGGTCTTCATCTCCTTATGAGGGTTCTTGTGCCACATAAAATCTGTATTACTTGTTTTAGATAAATTTGTATGTGTATGCTTTTCTCCTGTTAATGTGTACATATCAATTTAATTCTCAGACCCAGCTAGGATCCTAAAAAGAAGGAGGTGGAGTTTTGTATGGAGTGCCCCCATACAACTGAATAAGCATCAAATTACTCTGTGTAAAATTCATGAAAAATAGCACATACTGTCTGAAACTTAAACCAAATATTTCTTATCTGAAGTTATCTTTAGGACTCCCAAAAGGATTCTATTCTGTCAAAGATGCAGTTTTAACCTGTGTACTATTCATAACAGACCCTTCTCACGTGTCAAAAGCTTTTACCATTTGAATATTTATAATTTTTCATTTACTTTCCTTTAATTGTTCAAAATTAGCAAAATATTTTAAATGCTAAATAGTCACATAAAAATTAGTGGCCTTCTTCAATCCCAAGAAATAATCCAATTCTGATATATGCAATCAACATTCTTAAAAATATTTAATAAATGAGTGATTAACAAAGTGGGTTCTGGAGTAGGAGGTACGAGAATGAAATCCCAGTTCATTACCTTTGTGATCCTGTGAAAATTAACCTTAGAGCCACTTACCTCATGAGTAAAATGGGGTGAACATTATCTACTTCACAGGGCCTTTGTGAACATTAGATAACCATGGAAAATTATAAACCAAACTAGCACTTAACTGTTTAATAAATAACACTATTACTATTGATTTCCTTGTAAATACCTGACATTGCTATTGGTACTAGGGGTGTGAAGATACAGACAAATTAATTAGGGCCTCTGTCATCAAAGAGTTTATGCTCTAATAGGAGATACTTAAATTAACAATCTTGTAAATTGCTGCCTTTTCCCTGAGAAACACTGAATTGCTACCTTTTCTCTTGCAAATACAACTTGCACAGCAATTACCAAAGGTGCCTAAAGGCAACAGAATCAGTAGCAGCCAGGTGTTCAAGGGGTGAAGGGGAAACCTGCAGAAAGGCCAGCCTGGCGCCAGTGCAGGAAGCGTGTGCAGAGTTTAGTGCCACTGCAGTGACAGTCAAACTTGAACAGCCTCAGGTCTCCCAGCACAGAAACAAGTGTTAGCTCTCAGTGGAAAAAGTAATATCACACCTCACCCCTGGAGAAAACCATAACTGTTTTAGGTATAACGTGGAGAAACAGAGGAAAGCTCTCTGCTGCAAAAATCAGCTCCTCTCAAACTGCTCAGTGACCTCAGGATACCAGTGACCTACTTCCTCCGTTCAGTGATTTACACTGGTGGGCCCCTCCTTGGGGTCCCAGAGTTGCAGTCTCTAACGAACCTGGTCTCATAACTGCACTGTTACCATCTTTTGACACTTGTCCTCTACACTAGACTGCAAGTCCTTTTACATTCTTCCCACCTAGCACAGAGACAAGAAACAACTTCCATAGACACACATTGAATTATCGATTGGCGCCGAGCATTGTTCCTGGTAGCAGAGGTGGTACAGACATTAAAGACATATTCCCTGCCAAAGAACAAATAATCTAATGGGGAAGCAGAGTCAGAAAATCAAATATGAGAATTGTGCTAATGGAAAAGACTATAATTCCAGGTGTGGAGGAAAGGTATGGGAAGAAATGTCCAGGTACAATTAGGGTAAGGGATGTTTCCCCCAATTTGACAGGGAAAAGCTAAAGAATTCCAGGCAGTTATAAGATTTATTTCTATTGGAAACAGACTCTGAGAATATAAAATGGCATGAGGAAAATTTTTAAAAAAGAAAAGGCTGGTAGAATAAACATAAGTCAATTTAGAAAGGAACACTGAAAATATAATTGTTAAAAATAACTAAATTCCCTCAAATTGAATACTTTACACTTATCCTAAAAATTCTTACCTCCCTCCTTTTGTTGGCCCTGGGATCTCTGGTACAGGCCGATGTCTTAGCAGAAAAGATCGAGATGGTCTTGAAACCAACTTGCTACGACTTCTCATAGGTGATAGGATTGGTGATGATGGAACATACAAATCATTTACAACCATTTCTCCTTGAAACTGAAAGAATGGGAATGGTGGTGATCTTTCTAATACACCATTAGGTCCTTTTCCAGAATTTGCTTCTGATGTTGAACAGCCAACAGAAGAAATGCATTCAGAGTCTGCCTTAGGAAGTTTGCTGAGATTTTCCATGATAAAATTAACTTTTTCTGTTTGTTGTTCTTCAACTGTGCAATCCATAGTCTTCTTTGTAATCAAAGATTCTATTTTAATATTTTCACTACCAAAAAAAGAATCATGAAAAGATTCTACATTTGGGTGTGGTTCTTCTGAAACAGGAAGGTCATGTTTAGAAAGAGACAATTTGTCATCTGGCTGCAGAGGTTGGCTATTTTCCACACTAACATCATTCTCATCAAGACTCTTTGTAACAGTCTCCAACTGTGGCGGGCTCACTGTCAGAACACTACCAGACTCTGAAAGTTCTACGCAGGTATTCTGATCTGGAGATGCAGCATGGCGATCCTTTGAAGTGTCATCATTCTTCTTTGTTTTATGAACATTTGCATATATTGACATGTCCTGCATTTTTGACAAGATTATTTGTAACTGTTTAAGTATCCTCCGACGGTGTCCTGTAGGTGATATTCCGATTCTGTGTAGCACACTGTCATTTATCGCCGCGCAGTCCCTCACAGTATTGAAACCAAACTCACGGAAGTGTAAGAGATATTGCTCCAAATTAATGTCCATTAGGAAATCTTTAATATCCACATTCACTTCACTGACTGAAGACATAATGGTGGCTTCATTACTGAGCTGAATTATAAAGAGCAGTACAATGAGATACACAAGAAGATATACTTCTCTGTTGGTTTTTCCCTTATCAATTGTGACTGCAAGATTTCTCAAAATATTACTTTCTCCGCAGTGACTGCTTTATGTGCTTACACCTGGGGAAAAAAATAAAAGTAACTTATTAGGATATTTTAAGTATTAAAATCTAGTTTTGCATTATAAGCTTTCTTTGAATAAACACAATAGAAACTAGAACAATAATTCTCACAGTTTGGAATCTTTGTGCACTGTTCTGCATGCCCTGGAAGGTCCGTTCTAGGTATGATGTGGAGGTACAGGACATAAATGCCATGAAACTATGACTTTCAAAAAGGTAAAAAATGACACTGACACAAATACAGAATGAACATGCATCAAAAGTTTATTCAAATAATTAATTCATGAGGGAACAAGTAAGATAGTAAAACTGATTCCAAGAGCATTTGTGGAACAGGTATATACAGTTCATCAGAAAAGGCATTTTTCAAGAAGTATTAGAATAAGACAACTAGGTTAGATGAAGAACTGGTAATGTCCTACAAGACAATATAGCCATAACATTTGGGGTTATCTTTTCTACTGGACAAAAATCTATAAGCTAACAGGCAACCTCCCAGTGTCCGGGCTCTACTCAACAAAAAGCAAAGTCAAGCACAGGAATTAGAAGTAAATGTCCTTAGGTTGGCCCTGTTAAACAAGATGCCCAACAAGGGCCTGAAAAAACATTGTTTTGACTTCTAAGTTTTAGGTAATTTTTCTTAACAATAGCTAAACATAAATAACTTTCACCTTCACTACACTGACTTTCAAAGATTTAAAAAGCAGTTAGAACATACTTCTCAGGTCAGTGGTTTTCATTTCAAAAGAGAAGGCAGCATTACACAGAAATAATTAATACTGATATACAAGGCAACACTAGTTGAACAATTAGCTAACTCTTAAATACATTAACAGAAAACACATTAACATGAAAAGACAAGGAAAAGGTTTAAAGGTCACATTTTTTTCCCACTATACACAGCAGATTCATATAGGCTCATCTTTATTCTAAACAACATAATTAAATGTTTGTTTTTTTAAAAAGTCAATTTATCCAGGTGCTGGTTATATGGATGCAATTACTTTCTAAAAATGCATATCTGTAAATTTCTGTATATAATGCCTTGACAAAAAGGGAAAAGTACAGAATATGCATAACACACATATACTGAAGTAATAAAATGAGACACACCCAAACAAGGTAAATTTCCCTGAACAACCTTTAATGTAACACTGAAAATCACATATTGCAACAGCTCTCCAAAAGGCACAACTTGGTCTCCACATCCATATGACATGCCAATTGCTCATAAGCTATTGCCTCGACTATTTAAAAATACGAGCAAACATCCATAAACAGGTATAGGAAAAGAGGGAAAGCACTGCAGGAGCAGAGAAATGAATTACAAACAACAGATGAAGGACAGGAAGTGTCTCTGTCAATAAGGTATCAGGGCCACACACCTAAAATGCCAAAATGTGTAAGGAAAAAAAATGGTAGATAAACCTCAACACTACATCTACACCTGATTTTCAGAAGAACCACTCTTATTTTAACACAACTCTTATGTAGATAAATGTATATATTTTCTGGCACATCACAAAATGGAAATAATTGCCAAGGGAACAATAAGTGAAAATAAAATCCACCTGCTGTAGAACTTAAAATATGAATTGGCCAATAATTTAAGAGGATTAGAAGCACCTTCCTTTTTGGGTGGAATAAATTATAGAAATCCTAGTTTTACTTACCAGTCTCCACAAAAACTTTCATGGGACAAAACCAACTTTAATAAAATGCACACCAAGAAACCTTCTGATTCTTTCCCCAATCCTATTGCAAGTAGTGACACCATCATCTAGCCAGTACCCTGAATCTAAAGCCCAGAAGGCATTCCCAACTCCACCCTGGTCTTACCACGTTCATATGTACAGAACTGTGACCTCCTTCTGCCCAGTTCCAGTGGAAGCCCTAACCTTCAATGTGACAGCATTTAGAGACAGGGCCTCCAGGGAGGTAACTAAGGTTAAATGGGGTCATAAGTATGAGACCTGGACAAGATAGGATTAGTTTCCTGTAAGGGACACCAGAGAGCTCACTCTCTCCCACCGCTACACCCCAGGAAGGGGGTCCTGACTAGGAACCTCAGCAGCTGGCAACTGGATCTTAGACTTCCCCGCCTCTAGCACTGGTAGAAAACACATTTCTGTTGTTTAAGCCATATAGCCTGTGGCACTTTGTTATGGCAGGTGAATTAATACACTCTTCCACCCCATGGCCTTTACCATGGTTCAGACCCCCACTACATCTCCTGCCTGGATTGCTGCAACAGTCTCTGGACAGATCTCTCAGCCTAGTCTCCACACGTCAGCAAACTACCAAAAATCCAAAGTCAGCATGTCACTCCACATCATCAAGAGGATAAAGTCTAAGCTCATCATGCTCGTAGTGCTATATCACATTTTGGTGTCTGCCTAACAATAATAAGAGCAGGCACAATTGAAGTAAACAGCCATTACTTACCAAACATCACACCTTATATATTTCCTACATGATAGGCATTTCCATGTACTAACTCAAGGCTCACATTCAAACCTTGCCAAACGTAATACCAACGTTCTTCACTCACTTTAATTCATTCTTGTAAATTAACATTCCCCTGAGGCAACAGGTGTTCAACACTCCCAAACCTTCTGCACATGCTGCATCTTCTTTCCTATGCACCACTTAAAATCGTTAATATGAACAGTCAGGTATTTCCCTCCTCCAAGAAGGCATCCTATCAACGCCTTACCATAGAATGAATCACTCACTTCTTTCTCCACATTCACCCATGGCTAGTATCTTAGAACTTTGCAAAGCACTTGGAACATGTTTAAGAGATAGGAAAGACATAGATAGGGATGGAAGAAGTGATTGAGAGACCTATTTTATTAGTGTTTTGGTGTATGTGTGTGTATTTATTTTAGTACACAAAGTCCTTGCCTTTCTTTGGAGTATAATCCACACTTTCTGGGTGGCTGGATCAAGGACAAATATACCAAATGTTCTACCCAAAATGATATCTCTATCATTCAACAAGCTGCACGTGGCTAATGAATCTGATTCCTTTCTACGACATGGAAGAGGCTCCAACCCACAGGCCCCATGATGCCCTCTGCACTTAAAATGTCAGCTCCATCCTCCAATCATCTCACTTTTTAATTGTGTGACCACCCAAGGGTGTTCATAGATCCAGTTCCTTCCTTAGAAAGTCTAGTCCCTAAGCACAACACTAGATACAAGGAGATGAGCAGGCCTAACTGTATAAAATTCTAGCACGTGCAAACTCCTTAACATGAAATTGAAGCTCTCCATACTTTGACCACCAACTGGGCTCACTGGCAGGTATATCACACTCTACTCAGTGACTCTGCGAGTACTAGTCTGTGGATCTGCTATACAGCAACAACTGCTGATACCATGTTTCCCCGAAAATAAGACCTCCCCATAAAAGAAGCCCTAGCAGGATATCTAAGCATTTGAGCAATATAAGCCCTACCCCCAAAATAAGACCTAGCGATGGGCGTGGCTACGCAGCGCATCTGCACAACCCATGCATTTCCTTGCAGAGTGGTAAAGAAGATGAGCAGCCCTTCTCATCTGCCCCATGAGAGCTCTATGGCTCGACATGAGAGATTGGGGCCAATTGTTCTAAAGGAAATAGAGTCGCAAGACATTCAGGATGAAACTCGGGGTTTGGAGAGTTATGATGATGTTCCAGAAGAAGATGACCTAACCATATTTGAATAAATGTAGATTGTTGTACTGTACTTAAAAAAAAAAATAACACATCCCCTGAAAATAAGCCCTGAGGTGTCTTCTTGAGGAAAAATAAATATAAGACCTTGTCTTATTTTCGTGAAACACAGTGAGAGGGCCCAGAAACCTGTATTTGAAACACCCTCCAAAGATGATTTGGATGTGCAGCAAAATTCAGTAATTACATTTCTAATTTCACATTACATTTCTACATTTTACACTTCCCAAGCATGCTTTATACCAGACCACCTGCGCCCAAATTCATCACTCTCCTCCCCTCGGATGGAATGCCCCTACTAATACATTGCATAAAAGTCTGGCGTCAGACTAAGTTCAAATCCCACCTCATCTGCTTTTTAGAAGTCTAAACATACACGTGTCCATGCCAGTGTCATTATTTCCTTTCCTATAAAATGGAAACACTGCAGGGTACCTCAGCATTGGCAAAGACTAAATGAGACAATCCACCACAAGTACCTCACACAGTGATACTTAGTAAACATTCACTTCTGTCACTATATTTTCACCACTACAGTCATCATGTCCCCACAGCTATTTTTCTTCTATTCTTCAAGATCTAACACACTTTCCTTCACACGGTCTCCACTGAACAAGAAATACACTTTCTTCTCCATATTCCCACAGCATTAACTGCTTAGCATGTTGTCCTAGTCCATTCAGGCTGCTTCAATAGAAGAAGCTCTTTGATTTATGATAAGGTTACATCCCAATAAACCCACCATAAATTGAAAACATCCTAAGTCAAAAACATGCGGCAGACCAGGAGTTGCAGCTTGCTCCTGCTGCCCAACATCACCATAGAAGTACAGTTTCTAGTGAATGCATACCACTTTCGAACCATCATAAAATCCTAAGTTGAATCATCATAAGTTGGGGACCGTCTATATCTTAGACTTGATAATTTATAAACAATAGAAATGTATTGGGTCCAGAGGCTGGGAAGTCCAAGATCAAAGCACCAGCAGATTCGATGCTTGCTGAGGGCTCATTCCTCAAAAACAGTGCCTTCTATGTGTCCTCACATGGCAGAAGAGTAAAAGCAGCAAACAAGCTCCCAAAGGTCTTTTTTATATCCCGTTCACAAGGGCTCTGCCCTTGTGACCTAATCACCTCCCAAAGGCCCCACCTCTTAATACCATTACATTGGGGAGTTAGGTTTCAACATACAAATTGGGGGGTGGGGGGACACAAACATTTAGACAATAGCAAGTGTTTGATCACATTCTGCTTGTGTCATAGATAGTACATTACAAAAGCCAGGACAGAAAAGCTAGACAACTTGGGTCAAATCCCAGTTCTCCCATTTACTAGCTTTGTAAGCTTGTGTGTGTATTTAACCTCTGTGTGCTTTAGTTTCCTCATCAGCAAAATGGGAGCATTAATAGTAAACCATGCCCCCCATTATAAGAATTAAATGAGTTAATATATGCACAACACTGAGAACACCAATTGGACATAACAAATGCTAAGTGTTTGCCATTATCATTATTATGACAAACTCTGCCAAGATGAGCAAGTCATATAAACTACCCAATGAATGCCAGTCAAATTATTTGTTTATAAACACAGTGTATGACATATACACAGTACATGTTTGGAGAGTGTACAAGTAGCCATGGTTGTGTGTTTGCCCATGCTATCTTGAACCACTTCTATGAGGAAGTAAAAGTAAAATGGAAGTATCATTTAGGAGCACCTGTTACATGCCCAGCTTGCCATATCATTTAATAAACAGTATCTTATCATTACACTTTATTGAGCCTTACCTTGGAACCATATCCTGAATCCAACTACTCCTCACCACATCCCTTCACTTCCTAGTCCAAGCCACCACCTTATCTATCTTAGACCACTGCAATAGCCTCCTGGCTGATATCCCTGCTTCTGTCCTGGACCCCCGCAGATTTCCAATATAGGAGCCAGAAGGGTTCACGTTACAACAAAAGTCATACCATATCATCCTGCGACTTCCCAACTACATCTCCTCTTCCTCCCTTTGTCATCTGACATCCACCACACTGGCCTCAGTCTGTTCTACCTCAGGCCCTTCCATCTTTCAGACCTTATTCCCCCACATATACCCATGTCGCAGGGCTCACCCATCACTTTAATAGGCTTCTGCTCAAATGTACCCTCTTCAGAGAGGCCTTCCTTCATCCCTCTGTGCACACGGCACACCTTGTGACCCACTGCCCCACTCTTGCTATTTCTGTCTTCTCAGCATTATTACTGCCTGATGTCTGTTGATTGCTCCAAGAGGGCACGGATCCTGTCTACTCTTCACTCACTGTTCTAGCCCTTAAGTTTGAACACTGTCAGGTTATAGCAGGTGCTCAATAAATGTTGCTGAATAACTTCTCCCCAGCTTTGAGTTGCTTTAAGATAAAAGAAGTGGAAAGTACACACAGTTTTAAAATTTTTGTCTATGTAAGCCACCAAGCTAGTAAGGAGCAAAGACTGATTTCAAACACAGATTCCTCCTATTCCTCCAATGACAAAAAGAGGTTCTCAAATTAGGAGCTGGGAGTGGCAGGAAGTCAGCTAGAAACATACCAAACTATATGTGGGGCTTTTAAGAACTCATGGATTGGGACAGACTTGCGGCTTGCAATGCCTCAAGTAAGAAAAACCACTATAGTGAGCCCTCCGCACCTGCCACTCCACCACTGTTAACAGTGGAGCTTTTCCATATCCCCTAGGTGACTAGGGAAGAAAACAGTTAAAAGCCATGGGCCACTTCATTAAACCATGAAGTCATTCAGTACTCGGTGCTGACAATTTTTGAAACACCTTTCCCTGACTCTGGTATCTTACAGGGGCAAAACAGCATGGTAAAATTGAATGCAGTCATATGATTAATCCATTCAAAAAAAAATATGACCACACCATTGTAAAATCAGGTGGGCAGGGGCTGGTGGGCAGGGGCTGGAATTTTAGCATAGTTAGAAGCTACAAATGTAACAAAATAGGCTTAACAATCATAGGATCACAGGACTGAAAGGAACCTTAGAAAATATTTATATAAATAAGGCTGCTAAATGAATGGAACTTTTCAATGTTATCAGTACAAATCTTATGGAGTCTAATAACAAAAAGAGTTTACTGTATTCCAGAACAGTGGTTCCCGTTTGAATGGAACTATCTCTCCAGGTTAGATGCATAAATGTGTGAGAAAAATGCTTTTGCCGGTTTCAATGGCTAAGTGGCACCAGCAGATAGGAAAGGTGACTTAGGACACCCTACAATGGGCCCTAACACAGAAAGCTCAGGCACAACTTTTACTCCTCGAACTCACAGTAACTAATCAGCTGCCCATATAGTGCCCAGCACCATAAATGATAAAAGAGGAAAGTGTCCTTGTCTCCAATTTGCAAACAAACCTATTGTGGAGAAACGGCTAATTCCTTAGAAAATTAGAGGGCTCCATGTGGAGCTAACATGCTAATGAATTAACTAGTTCAGGTTCCAGGTCTTATAGAAGTTCTCCCTTGCTTTATTACAGAATACAGTCACAAGAAACAGGTATCATTTATTTGCACATCAAGCAAACTCATTATCTACTATCAAGATACTAACTCCACATATTCATAAAAACAGCATGTTCAACTTGACTGTTCCCCACAACCATGCAGAAGAGGAAGTGGTTTAGAGAAAATACGTTTGTTGTCATATGACTCCATCCCACAGTATAGAGCAGACTGTAAAGGTTAAAGGTCAAGACTGCTAGCTCACTGTTCTAGGCTGAGTGCTTAGCCTCAAGAAAAGTATAATAGGCCGGGCGTGGTGGCTCACGCCTGTAATCCCAGCACTCTGGGAGGCCGAGGCGGGCAGATCTCTTGAGGTCAGGAGTTCGAAACCAGCCTGAGCGAGACCCCGTCTCTACCAAAAATAGAAAGAAATTAATTGACCAACTAAAAATATATATACAAAAAAAAATTAGCCAGGCATGGTGGCGCATGCCTGTAGTCCCAGCTACCCAGGAGGCTGAGGCAGGAGGATTGCTAGAGCCCAGGAGACTGAGGTTGCTGTGAGCTAGGCTGACGCCATGGCACTCACTGTAGCCTGGGCAACAAAGTGAAACTGTGTCTCAAAAAAAAAAAAAAAAGAAAAGAAAAGAAAAGCATAATATTGGTCATTTGGCATCCCTCTCCTCTATTATCCATTCACCTAACTTAGCAGCATCACCCCCATTAAGTCTCTTACAGTAATCCCAGTCCCCTCAATCTGGTCATCTAAGTGTGGTCACCCACGGGCTCTGACCTCCTCTGCCCCCTGTTCTCCACTGTGACACTGCTCCTTCCCCACCCACCAAAATAACTCCACCCTCTTTTTCAGTCTCCCTCAGACTTACAGTGCTAATAACAGCCAACAGTTGTGGACTGTTTACAAACCATCTGTGTAAGATCTCATTTACTCCTCACATCTGCCTTAGCAGGAAAATCCCATGCCCGAGACCACACAAGAGATGAATAGTGGAGACAAAAATCTAAGTCAGACTCCACAACCTGCACTGTTAACCATGATGCCTCCTAATAGCTAGCTATATAACTGATTTAATAGTAAAGTGGTACCAAAAACTTCATAGTCTTCCTCTCCCTTGTCTAGCTATGCATAAGCAGTTATATTCACATGAGGGAGATGCTGCTTCAGTATACCATTCCTTGAAAGTTCAAGTTTTATACATCATTTCTGTTCGATTATGGGTGTATGTGTCCATGTAAATGTTAAACATGGAAGCCTACATTCATCTACATTTAATTGCCTGAGATTTAAGAGCCAATGACAAATTAAGGAAGAACATCTTTGTATTACTGCATAAAGCAGTCACAATACAGAACGTATTTTATTACAATTTATTTTTCATCTATCATTTAAGGAAGACAAATAATGTAGGGTTATAGTACAACTGATACCATATAACAGTACGAAACCAAAATCAAACAATCAAACATCACCAAAATGAGTATTCACTGGCCATATGAGATGTCAATGGTGAGGATGAGAAACTGCTTGACGAGAGAAAGTATTAATAGAAAAAGATACCTTCCCACGATCTGAAAGGTTTAACTTTAAACATTATGCCAAAGGAGATAAGCGCGGCAGCAACCCAAAGGTCCCTGAGCAGAGGAGTGGGTAAACACAGTACGGTATATACACACACTGGAATACCAAGAAGCCGTTATTAAAAAGGAAGGAAATCCTGTCAAACACTACAACAAAGATGAACCCTGAAGTCATTGGCTAAGTGAAATAACCAGTGACAAAAACGACAAACACTGTATGATTCCACTTACATGAGGCATCTAAAGTAATCAAACTCACAGAAATAGAAGTGGAACAAAGGGCAGAGGAGAAAGAAATTGTTTAATGTGCATGGAGTTTCAGTTCTACAAGATGGAAAAGTTCTGGAGGTCTGTTTCACTACAATGTAAATATACTTAACACTACTGAACTGTACACTTAAAAATAGTTAAGATGGTAAATTTTATGATTTTTTTTTACCACAATAAAAAGGAGATAGGGAGATATACCAGAAGATTTGGGCCAGCCTCTCAGCTTTTATTCAAAATGAACTCCCTGTACATACGTGGACTTTCTTCTTTCCATTAGGGGCCAATTCAAGTCTTAAAAGTACAGTAACACCGCATTGATGAGGCTTCGCTGATTATCCCATCCTTTCTCAGTCCCTATTAATTCCAACCAGGCAGGCATATAGCTCTGCGGTCCCAACCCCCGGGACGCAGACCAGCGCCAGTGCACCACCTGTTAGAAACCAGGCCACGCAGCAGCAGGTGAGCAGGGAGCAAGCAAGCCAGATTCATCTGTGTTTACGGCTGCTCCCCGTCGCTCGCATCACCGCCTGAGCTCCGCCTCCTGTCAGCTCAGCCATGGCATCAGAGGCTCACAGGAGCGAGACCCCCACTGTAAACTGCGCATGCAAGGGATCTGGGTTGCCGCCCCTTATGGGAATCTAATGCCTGGTGACCTGCGGTGGAGCTGAGGCGGCGATTGGGGGGGATGCAAATACAGATGATCATTAGCAGAGAGGTCTGACTGGACAATAAATGTGAGGCGCTTGAATCGTCCTGAAACCACCACCCACAGCCCCCTGGTCTGTGGAAGAATTATCTTCCATGAAACTGGTCCCTGGTGCCAAAAAGACTAGGGACCGCTGGTATAGATAGCACAATGCCTGAATTCCAATACAGGCTTCCCCACTTTTCAATAGTAAACTTTGATTAAATTATTTAACTTCCCTGAAGTTAACTTCCCATTTGTAAAATGAGGATAATATACTTCATATAGTATTTCTGTTAGAAAAAATAAGCAAAGTATGTAAGGTATATAACATAATACCATAAATTATAAGGGTACAATAAATGTTGGCTATTATTATTTGTTGTATACAATATTGCACTTGATCATACTGCACTTGGTTTGAGCAGTATTCTTCTACCTGCATAGTAACATTACATTCCTTCAAATTAGCACTGTCAATCTTTCTTCTAATAAACCCACAATGTACCTAACACAGCAGTAAGCATAGTTTCATTAATTTAGTAAAATACAATGTGGTTACAGTTGCAAAAATAATGATTTCATCTGAAGACTTCAGACCTGGGACACAGAGCACAGTGATTACGGAGATCACAGCTCTGTTATGTGCTACTTACATGGGCATATGAAAATTCCTTTCTTTTCCTGAGCCTCACTGCTGTCATCTGTAAGCAGGGATGATGATATGCCCACCTCAGAGGGCTGTTTTGAGGATGAAATGACTAAGTATGCACTAAGATCTTAAGCAATAAAGATTTAATTAGTGTCTACTAGATGGAGAATAACTGAAATTTGAACTGAAAAAAGCCAGGTTCTGAATAAAATTATTTCATGGTTTGGACCAAAGAGTAAGGATTTTTCTGTTTTGATTATTTATTATGTAATCTGAAAAACACAACTTTTTAAAATCTAGAACTTAAGATCCATTTCCACATCCAGTGAAGGCGAGCAATGCTAATTCTTTTACTTAGTATAAGACCTTATTAGAAGCACAGGTAATAGATAGGTTTCGGTGTTTTACATAGTATCTCAATAGTCCAATGCTTGATAATCTCTGTAGCTTCAGTAAATTTTTTCTCTTTTAACCTCTTCATTCAGATTTTAAGTTAATTGATAAGGTTTGTGAATGCTTTTTTTCTAATGGACAGATCTCTACAAAAGAGCTATAATTCTTGGGAAACCAGAGAAAGATTCCATCTTCCAGAGTTCTTACAAGAGCAGAATTTTAAAACTTTCATACAAATGTATACTCCACCATTTCTCTGAATGTAAGAGTCACATTTTTAGCCTAACAACCAGATGTTTCAAAATAGCCGACTGTGAACGTTTCCTCTCTTTGCATTTATAAATAGCACCCTGACCTCTTTTCCAACTGAGTTTGAGGGCTTATTCCTATTGGTTCAGTAATTGTCAAAGTCTCCTTTTGTTATAAAAAGAGGGTATCTCAGCAAATGTCTCCTAACTTATTGGCCCATTTATTTACATTTACTCATTTAATAAATATTTAAGGAACACTAGTCTTTCCAAGATAATATGGGGAAATATTTGTCGTTCAAGATAAGAGCATCTATTATCTTATTTGAGAACAGTGCTAAGCGCTACAAAGAAAGTGAAGAAACAATGCCTTCCCTCCAAGAGTTTAAAATTCAAACGGTTAGATTAGACATAACAAGCAAAGGAAAATGACATTCATGTGAGCAATCTTTACTACTCTGTAGATGTCAGAAAGAATGCCCCAAAACAAACAAAAAAAAACAAAACAAAATTTTGGAGAAAAATGGATGTATTCAAAAAACCACTTAAATTGTAATGATGAGAAAAATCAAATTTTATGAAGTTGACTTTCACATGGTTTGCATTTTAGTGTTGTTTTATTTTTAATTACATGGGGAAGTGGTACCATCATCCTTCAAGAGTGCTCAGGAACTCTAAGAATCTCAAATCAACTACACGAATACAGCAAACTCCTACAGCAATTCAGAGCTCTGAGGATGGAGTTACCAGTGAAGAAGCTATGGAGAGGAGTTTCGAGATGCGTAGGTAGAAAAATAGCTGGTGAAGCATCTGAAGCAGAAGGAATGCCTATACAGGGGGAACAGAGGGAGATGTTCTCGGGCAGCAGCAAGGAGGCAGAATAGCTGAGATGGACCTAGGATTCACCAACTAATGAAAGGCGATACCAGCAGGCAGAATGGAGTCAGGGGCAGAAGGCAACGAATAGTAGGGTAAGCGCACACGTCTCAGCAGCGCCTCGACCATCACCACCCCCGTGAAATCAAGTCACCTCATGGATGATCAGCATGGAGACCACACTGCTCTTCCGCTCTTCCTTAACAGACCATCTCTGCCACTCCAAACAGATCAAACCATTCTTCCCTCTTCCTAAAGCTATGTACTATAACCAGTAGAGTTTTGTGTGTTTTTCATCCTATTTTTGTGAGAACCATCATGGCAAGATAAACTGTTTTATTAGCCCCTTCCTGAGTATTCCCTCATCTACTCACCCACCTTTATACACAAATGGCATAAGAAAAATAATTCTCCCTGCCTCTTCACATATAGTTTTTAATCCCTGCATCCGCCCAGCAACCCAGAACAGGACCCCTTTCTTCCCTCACTGGCAAGGGTAAAGAAGTAAGCTTGTGCTGAGTTGACTGCAACAAAAATTTCACAGGTCAGATTTCTAATTAGAAACAATTATGCCAAGAGAATACCACTGAGTATTGTTTCAATTAAAGAAAGAAAGAAAGGAGCAAAATGGCTTAACTACCATTATATATTTAATCTGGCCAATATTTTAAAATTAACAAATAAAATGATAAACTACAAGGTCAAGATTTGGCAAAAAAGATTAAGACAGCACCTCACAGCGTCTACTCCCACAACCGTCACATCTGGTGAAAGCCAAGACACACTTCCAGCATCATTAAGAACTTCTCCACCTAATTAATACTTTATGGAGAATTCCAAAAATCCCTACAGTGTAGTATGTGCAAAGACTGGACCCAATAAAGTAGTTAATAAATACATGGGAAGAGGAGGAAATATGTGTTAAAAGAAGGTTACTAAAGTAATGACCATCATTTATACTTAGCATTTTTATAGTCACTCTCACCAAACTTTTTCAGTGTTGCAGTGAGGTGGCCTAGAAGTAAAAAAACAAAAAAAAAAAATGCCTTATTGGAACCAGAACCTAAACAGATTTTGAAAACTTCACAGTTTCAGTGTGCTAATGTAAAAGTTTTTTAAGAAAACTGCAACTCATTATAATCTGAGTTCTATACTTAAGCCACAATAACTTAGAGCATTTGAATCTGAAAAGTATTAATTGCATAAGTATGAACCTCACACTGAGAAATTTGCAGTGATATTAGAAAAATAAGAATTTGTTTTTAAATGTACCATCAGCTTTTCCTTTCACAGACAACATAAAATCTGACAGGCTTGCATAGGAAGAAAAAAATACAAACAAATCCTCACCCACATAACTAAGTTTTAATGAGCCCTCTGACTTACCCTCTAGGTACATTTTAATTTAAATAAATCTTTAAGTACTGACAAATCAAGTCCATATAAAACTCTCTTGGTGTTAGGACCCACCTTAAATGTGTGTGTGTTAAATATATGTTTGGAAAGGAGCCAGGAAGATATTTCCACTTTAGGCTCTAGCCTAGTTCCATGACCCACTTTTTTTCTTTTGTAAACACTGTTAAACAGTGGAATGTCATGAGAATTTTCCTTCAATATTTATCCTGTAAGTGTATGAAAGTCACAAATAAGACTTTAAAGGTATTTACTTATTTTTTCCTTTAAAAAGTTAGCTTCTTTTTTAAAACACCCATAAACTTCATCTTCCAATTACTTATGGGCAACGTTCCATAAACTTGGGCGGGTGTAGAGTGCTTAAGTGAGGAGAAATCAATACTGAGCTTGTAAGTACAATACTATTATTGGTAATAACAATGACATCCGATTAAATGTACTTTTAAAAATAGCTTATTTTCAATGCACTGTTTTTTTAACACGAAGGCTATATTCCACTGAGCAACGTTCTCCAAGGACAAGCTTGCAAAAAAATGTTGCTATCCCTATACAAACTTGCAACAACCTAAAAATGTCATTACTCCACACAAACTAGCTTATTATTCTCCTGGATTTTTCCTCTAATTATCAATGGTTATATAATTTCATGAAGCCTTCCCCCAAGTCGAAATAACTCCAGATCGCCTCAAGGAGGTGGGAGAAGTGTTTAAGAACACAAGCCGGAATTAAATAAAATAAAACTTACTTTACTAAATACGATGGACATCAATCACTTCTCCAAAGAGAAACCGTCTCCAAAGTAAACGAGAAAGATAAATCTGGTAAACTCACTGCCGACAGGTGCCGCGCACGGTGCTGAGTTCCGGCAGGTGGAGGCCAAATGATTGTGATTAAAGTTAATTAACAGGCCTGCCGTCTCAAAGTGCGTAACGAGCAGGGTGCGGGGAGCCCAGAGCCGGCAAAGTCACTATCTCTGCCGAGTAAACACCTCGGTGCCTGCACCTCGCTACAGCTCCTTTGGATTCGGGGTGGAGAAGAGCGGGGAGTCCGGCTGTCGCTCCGGAGTGTCACTCTCCCGGGTCAAATCCCAGAAGTGGAGTTTTTGTGCCACTTACCGGCTTCTGGTTTCCTCTTAAACGCCCACACGCGGGCGCGAAATCCGGGGGCAGGAATCGGAGCGGGCGCCGCGCTGGGGAAGCGCCGCCCGCCCGCCCGGTCCCGCCGGCGCGGCCTCCTGCCCGCGTCCCCGCGTCCCCGCGTCCCCGCGCCCCGCGTGTGTGCCGCCGGCGCTGTCCCGCGTCCCCGCGTCCCCGCGGGCCGCCCGCAGCCGCGTGTGTGCCGGGCGGCGCTGTCCCGCGGGCCGCCGCACCTGGGGCGGGAGCGCGCGAGCGCGGCCACGGCGGGCGCGCAGCTCCGGAAGCGCCGCGCCCGCCGGCGCCCTGCCCAGGTGCGCCCGCGCCGCGCCGCGGTCGCTTCCTCTCGGCCGGCGGGGGCGGGGAGCCGGCGCCCGGCGCGGGGGCGGCGCGCGCTCAGCCGCGGGGGCGGCCGAGCCGGCTGCCCCGGTTCCGCCGCATCGCTGGGCGGCTGACTCAGGGGCCGCGCCTGGCACCCGCGCCACCTGGCGCACCTCGGCCCGGCGCGCCGTCCTGAGCGGCCGGGAGGTGCGAGGGCGCGTCCCGGAGGGCAGGGGCCGGGCCCGTGGGAGACGCCGGCCCTCCCCTGGCCCTGTCGGCCGTGGGTGCTCTGTGCGCGCTACAGGGGTGACTGTCACATGGGCGGAACCTCCCACGACTACTTTCTGCGTAACCTCAGCGTTTCCCAAACTTAAGACTCACCGGGGGCGCTAATTTCCCCAGGCTGCCTCTATGAAAATTTGCTTCTGTTTGCACCGAGATTGCTAGATCCCGGAAGGACAGTTCCCCTTCGAGTTGGACATTGACACTCTGCCCTTGGAACTGATAAAGAAGCAGCGAAAGAAAGCGGGGCAGGGCGCGGTGGCCTGTAATCCCAGTCCTTTTGGAGGCCTACTGGGGAGGGTCACTTAAGGCCTCAGGTTCGAGATCTGTCTGTGCAACACAGCAACCCCCACCTCCAAGAAAGAGGAAAATAGAAGACCCCAAAGAATCGTTACGGACCTCCAAATACCTAAGCGTCTGCAAAATCACGTTGTTTGCAAGTGAGTTCGTAGGCCAACTCCTTATTTTCATTTATTTATTTATAGAGATAGGGTCTTGTTCTTCACCCAGTGCGGAGTGCCTGATAAAATCATAGTTCTCTGTAACCTTGAACTCCTGGGCTCAATCCATCCTCCAGCGTAGGTAGGACTACAGGCATGGCCACTTTGCCCAGCTAATATATTTTAATTTTTTTTTAGAACTGGGATCTGGCTGTGTTGCCCAGGCTGGCCTTGAACTTTTGCCCTCAAGTGATCCAAATACTGGGATTGCAGGCATGAGCCTCTGCACCCAGGCTTTATTTTTGTAATAAACATCTCCTGCAGACTGTACCTGCAATTCCCTCCCTTAAAAGGTGAAATGTACTTATCTTTTCCCTGTACCTGTTGATAGAAGTGAAGCAATTAGAGAAAGTGCAGACCTTATTATGAAAATGAGATAATTGGTGAAGTCCAAAATGAGGGAGGCTTCCCAGGAGCCTGAGCCCTTGGGATTCTTCATTCATCATCTTCACCCAAACTACCTGCCCACCAAAAAGCCTTGTTTTCCCCAGGGTTGAAACTCTGACACAGTTATGACTTGCTACAGAGACACCATATCTCCAGTTTCTTTTGAACTAAGTACTTCATCACCAGCCCCAATCTACCTCCTGGATGTTTTTTGACATCCAAACCCCAGGAATTGTCTTTTCCTTTGGATTTCTATAGCATTTATAGCAGGAATTTTATTTATGTGATTCTTTCCTGGCGTCATTATAGATCCATACTTTGGTGGTGGTTTTTCTCTCCCTCAGAATTCTCATATACTTCTCATTTATTTTTATCTTTGTAAGCCATCTTCAATCCTCTGAACAAGGTGGGTTATAAATAAACAAAAATTCTTAGATCAGTTATGGTCTTGGAAGGTCAACCTTTGCTTTGTCCTTGAGTTACTTCTCTTGATAGACTTTATAAACTGATTGGGATTGGGCCTTTTGAGCCTCTTTGCAACAATATCTAAATTCCCTGATTATTATTTAGTCATTTATTCTTTAAAAAACTTGGCCAGGAGCGGTGGCTCACGCCTGTAATCCTAACACTCTGAGAGGCTGAGGCGGGAGGATATCTTCAGGTCAGGAGTTTGAAACCAGCCTGAGCAAGAGCAGGACCTGTCTCTACTAAAAATAGAACAATTAGCCAGGTATCCTGATGTGGCCTGTATTCCCAGCTACTTGGGAGGCTGAGGCAAGAGGATTGCTTGAGCCCAGGAGTTTGAGGTTGCACTGAGCTATGATGATGCTACTGCACTCTACTCAGGGAGACAGTGAGACTCTTAAAATATATATATATATATATATATATATATATATATATATATATATGCATCGATGTTTGATAATTTGAAAATACAGTGGTGAGCAAACATACAACCTCTGGATTTAGTGTTTTCTAAAAAGGGAAAATAAATGTAAGGCACACCACTGTATAAATTGGTTATAAGGTTTATTCTAGTTTTATGGATCTTAATATATGGAAACAAATAAAAGATGTCTGAGGGGATATGGCAAAAGCTACCTTTTATTAAGTGCCCATTAGACACCAGACTCTAACCAAACACCTAATATATGTGCTATATATACACAACTCTGTGAGTTAAAATTTTCCAATTTTTTAAATATAGGCTTACTTGAAAATTAAAAGAGGTTAAGCAGTAAATAGTGGATAAATTAAATACATATAGGTTTTATTCATAGAATATAAATTTTTTATTGAGCAGCCTTCTTGGGCATTGAGAAAGTAAAATACACAGGGAAATTGACTTTACAAGAATTTCGCTGTGAAAATCTGTTTGCTGCCAAGACCATTGTAGTATAAATTGCCAGTAATTTCCATCTAGACTGCAGTTATTACTAAATGACCTGCTCTTGCTCTTATTTCCTAAATTTTAGTAAGAAAGCAGATAAACCCGTGTCTTTGCCTTCTTTTATGTCTTTGCTGTTCCACCCCTTGTCCCCAGAATGCACTCTGCTTCTGAAGGGCAATTTGAACCCGTGGAAATCTTCCTCCTCTCCTCTTTTCCTCCTCTTTTTTCGATTCCTTCTTCTCTTCTCCTCTCCCTACTTTTTGTCCTTCCTCTTTTCCTTAGTGGCTAATGCCCTCTGAGCACTTTTGCTGTTCGGAGCATTTTACTTGAAAGAGCTCATTCAATTATCTTAGCCTCTCCTTGGAGAGAGTGTATTATCCCCCTGATAAGAAAACTTAAGAAAAAGAGAGGTTGAGTCATCTACACCAGGCAACCAATTGGCACTATAAGGGCGGGAGAATTCCAACCCAGCCCAGGATCTGCCCTGTGCACTATAGGACCTCTTGGGGAAGCACAGTTGCTGGGCTTAAAAGGCCTGCACTCAAAATGGAGCAGGTGTAGTGTAGGTTGTGGCATTTTGAGCACACTAACTTATCTGAGCCTTGGTTTCCCCATCTGTAAATTGGAAATAGTATTATTTAATGTGATTTTATATTTAGGGCACCTAGAAAATAGTAACCCCTCCATACAATTTAGTTTAATTTTTTTTCTCCAATTATTCTTGAAGACTAGGTTCAAATCCTACCCCCTTCTCAAACTTTTCCAAATCTCTGATACACAGAATTATTTACACAACAGAATTTAAAGTCTCTTCGTTTTCTGAAAAAGAAAATCCAATATTATTTTTGCCAAATATAAAATGTTAGGGATATAATACAGTAAGGAAATGTCTACTTATGATATTTAATTCGTCAATTTAGATAAATATTTATTGAATTAAATTTATATATCAATTTATGAAGGCCTTTTCCACTATTGAAATAATTTTTTTTTAATTTTAATGTTCAACTTGACAGCAATAACTTCATCACTACAGCCACATTTTAAATCAAAACTCATTTTCTCCTTTTTTTTAATTTTTAATTTTTTTTATTTCAGCATATTACAGGGGTACAAATGTTTAGGTTAGCTATATTGCCTTTGCCCCACCTTTTTTTTTCCCTACATACTGTCTCACCCCTGTCCTTCAGGCCCGTTCCCTGGGATTTACTCCCCCATAAAGTGCTCACATTTAGGTTTTTGTCTCAGGCAATGCTTTCTGGGGAACTTTGGCTAAGACATATTTTCTTCATGTTCTCTGTTACTTATTTGTTCATCAGCTTATTCTCTATGTTAGATGCAAGCCTCTTTTTAAAATTTATTTAGTCTAGAATAAGGTAAATCCTCTTTTACACATTTTTTTAATTGACAGATAAAAATTGTATATGTGGATAATGTACAATATGTTTTGAAACATGTACATATTATGGAATAGCCAAATGAATCTAATTAACATATGCATTACCTCACATGTTCATTTTTGTGGTGAGAACACTTAAAATCTACTTTTTTAGCAATTTTCAAGAGTATAATACATTGTTGCTAACGGTAGTCACCATATTATACAATAGATCTCTTGAATTATGCCTCCTAACTGAGATTTTGTATCCTTTGACCAACATCTCCCCAATTCCCTCCTTTCCTAGCCTCTAGTAATCACCATTCTGCTCTCTACTTCTGTGAGTTTGACTTATTTTAGGTTCCACATATTAGGGAGATCATGTAGTATTTGTCTTTCTGTGACTGATTTATTTCCCTTAATTTCTTCCAGGTTCATCCACATTGTCTCAAACCATAGGATTTCCTTCTTTTTTAAGGTGGAATAGTGTTCCATTGTGTATATGTACCACATTTTCTTCACCATTCATCCACTGATGGACACTTAGGTTGATTCCATATTGTAGAAATTGTGAATAACACTGCAGTAAACATAGGAGTGCAGTTGTCTCTTTGACTTTGATTTCATTTCCTTTGGGATAATACTCAATAGTGACATTTCTGGATCATATGGTAGTTGTATTTTTAAATTTTTAAAACCTCCCTACATTTTCCCATAATAGCTATACTAATTTGCATTCTCACCAATAGTGTGCAAGAGTTTCCTTTTTTCCAAATCTTTGCCAACACATCCTTGATCTTTCTGATGATAGTCATTCTACCAGCTGCAAAGTGCTATCTCATAGTGGTTTTCATTTGTATTTCTCTGATGATTAGTGATATTGAGCATTTTTTCATATATCTTTGACCACTTGCATGTCTTCTTTTGAGAAATGTCTACTTATATCCTTTGCCTATTTTTAATATTTATTTTCTTTCTATTGAGTGATCAGAGTTCCCTATGTATTTTAGATATTAACCGCTTATCAGATATATGGTTTGCAAATATTTTTTCTCATTCCATAGGTTGTCTCTTCACTCTGTTGTTTCTCTGGCTATGAAGAAGCTTTTTAATTTGATGTAATCCTGTTTGTCTATTTCTGCTTTTGTTGCCTGTGTTTTTGGGTTCATATCCAAAAAATCATTGCCCAGCCCAATTCCACAGAGATTTTCCCCTATATTTCTTCCAGTAATTTTATAGTTTCTTTAATCAATGTTGTATTCACCTTTGTATGTGATGATAAGGGTCTAGTTTCATTTTCTGCATGTGGATATACAGTTATCCCAACATGATTTATTGAAAAGTGTTCTTGGTATGTTTGTTGAAAATCAATTGATCATAAATACACAGATTGACTTCTAGGCTCTGTATTCTATTCTATTTGTCTATATGTCTGTTTTTATACCAGTCCCATACTATTTTGGTTAATATAGCTTTCAATATGTTTTGAAATCAGGTAGTATGATGCCTCCAACTTTGTTGTTTTTGCTGTCACTTGGTGTTTATTTATTTATTTATTTATTTTTGGAGCATATTAGTTTCACTTCTGCCTAAATTTTTGAAGTCACCTAACTTTCCACATCCTTTTATAATTCTGTCACTGGGAATTTTGTTATAAACCACAAGTTCCCATTTGCTTCACATTAAGAGACTGGTTTTTCTTATTCATTGTAAATAAGTACATCAATGATCTCTACGAGTTATTTTTTTTAATGTTTTTAAAAACATGCACTAACATGCAACATTTAAATTGTGAGGTCATACCCATTATAAATACTTAATTTGTTTTAAGGGTCTTCAACTCCTTGCTTTTTAAACCAATTTCTTTAGATGACCTCTGAATGTATCCTAAACTAGGATTGACTTTAAGGTATATCCCTGACCCCTTTAGTTTAGTAGTTTTAGTGTTCAGATTAATGTACAATAATGGAAGGAAATATAAAGATCCTATGATACATATATTTTTGTACCAGGATGCATTATGACTCATTATTAACATTTTAACATTTTGACCATAAGGATCTCTTTTCTGAGGTCTAATTTTTTGGGAAAAATGATGTTCCTTATAGTCAGGCATGTATAATGATCCCTCCTGGATTCTCCCATTGCCCTTAATTTTTACCTCTATTCAAGTACTCTTGGCCATTGGTCTTACATTATGATACTTGGAATCTTTTCTCATTACTGTTTGTACTCCCTGAAATACTGTCATATAGCCTTAGGTAAATGTTTGTTTATCAAGTTGGAATACTTATATTCATTACATTTACTCCTTTCATTACTTTGGTATTAGTTATAAGAGTTACTTTAAAATTTTGTTAACTATTTCTCACCACAAGAGAACCATTTAGTGGCTGGCACTACAGATTACTGTAGATATAGAAGCAATGTTAAATAGTCAGCCTACTCAATTGTGGACCAAAATTTGATAGTATTTTGGAATTAATTTATTGTAAAATACAAGCATGAATGACCTTTGAGGTAAGCTTATGGATTTCAGAAATGGAAATCTCAGAAATATGCAACCCAGATCAACATATAATTAAAACTATTATCAATATTAAATATATTAAGACTATTTTATCAGCACAGGAAGCAACAGTGCAATCATCATAATAGCTACCATATATTGATTTCTTAAAATAAGTCAATAATATGTTAAACATTTACAACTATTATTCATTTAACTAATTTTTATAGATATTTTAAGATGTGATGAGCCACAAAGATACAGAGATAAACAAAGTAGACCTACTTCATTATCATCTTGGAGCTTACAGCAGGATAGCAGAGGCAGCTATTACTCAAATATTCACACAGATTTTTATAAATGTGTGTATAACATATTTGTGTATTATGTATGTACATATAACATACTACATGTACAGCATACGTATGTGTAAATATATAATACTCCATAGTATATCTATGCATGCATACATACACATCTATATATGTACATGTATATACAACATATACACATACACATATATTTAAACCATAGGAATTTGATGATCTTTATATTTAACCTTAAACATAGTCATTGCATATATTTCAAGTTAATAAATGTTAGTTGAGACAGAAGAAATGGTTTTCCCCTTCTCCCTATCTTTAGTGCATATGGAGGGAGTTTCTAACCCTCCTGGCCTCTCTTTGCTCCCATCGAATCCCCCTCACACATTCTGCCCCATGATGGTGGAGTAACTTATTTATTTGGCGTATTTGAAAGGAGGAACCAGCCCCATGAGCCCTTCTTCATATGTTTGGGCTGCGCTCAGGAAGCCAGAATTCTGTGTTACTCTTCCATGCTGTAAGGTCTATAAGAAGTCTAATCTACCCATAGCACCCAGAGCATGATGTGTTGTCTAAAAGTAACATTTAATTTCTCACCTGCCTGATTCGTGTCTGTCTGTCCATTCATTTCAGGTACCACCCATATTTGTGATAAGTATTAGAAAGCAACAAAATTCTGTGCTACAGAAAAATAAGGAGATGGTAAAATTTTTGATTGGTAAATC
Organism: Microcebus murinus; assembly: GCF_040939455.1. Lineage (NCBI taxonomy): Eukaryota > Metazoa > Chordata > Mammalia > Primates > Cheirogaleidae > Microcebus > Microcebus murinus. The sequence goes on from NC_134106.1 coordinate 110,273,314, forward strand.
AGAAAAGTTCTTTTTAAACAGATGACATTTAAACTGAGAAGTAGAAGCTGGGTGGAAGGAGCTCTGTGTGCTCAGCATGTGTGGGTGGGTGGAGATGTGTTCCAGGCAAAGAAGAGCATTTGCAAAACCTTGGAGGCAGCAAAAAGCAGGAACTTTGGAGGAACCGAAAAAAGGTCTTGCAGCTAAATAGTGAATAAAGTAGAGTAAAAGAGGATGAAGTTGGAGGGACAGGTAGCTACACCATGTAGGGCCTTAGAAGCCATGTCCAGGGTTTGGGAATAGAAAGTAATTGATGGATTTAAGAGGGGAGAACATAACTTATTCCCTTGTCCTATATAATCTTCAAAACAACCCTTAATAGATAGTACTATTTTTATGCTCATATTTTAGCTGAACAAATTGAGATATAGAGAGGTTAAACTATAAATGTATTATTTGATATTACATAATTCCAGGGACCAGCCTTTTAACCACTCAACTATTCCATGTGTTCAAAAGAAGTCCACAGTCTAATCTGCAGAAATTTCATGATATACATGCATTTACAAACTATGCTTTACAAATAATGTATATGACTGATTCACTAGCTTTTTTGAGGTATTTATAAAATTATTTTATATTTATAATTAAATACCTCTGTGTTTAGTGAAATAAAATGGACAATCCAGTAAATTTATGCGTCTAGTCTCTACAGTAGAATTCTAAGAAGTTAGAGAAGATTTAATTTTTTTAAAATGTGAGGTGTCTCTTTTGTGTTTTGTAAACAAATTTGATGATTGTCCCCAAACCATGTAATTAAAAATAGATTGAAAGAAGGGGAATAGAGGATAAAAATGTCTTAGTACTTCCTGAAACTGTTTTGGTAGATTTGACAATAAAGATGCTAACTAAGTTACTTTCTCTGTATCTGAGAAATTGACACATGACATAGTCTGTACACTGGTTACTACTGACTTGCACTCCAGCAATGTCTGCTATTCTTACTGTAGAAAATAAAGATCCATATGTCCTGTTTCTCTGTCTGAAAAGGTAGTGTTCTAAGTTTCTCTAAAACACCTTTTCTAGAAAAGCCCTCTATCAGCCATTCGATCACTTTTCTCTGTGTGAAATGTGACATACCATCTCAGTCGTGCTGAGCAGCAGGTGTGCAGACCTTCAAAGACCTCCCTCCCTCACAAGTTGCGTTTCCTTCACTCCACATGGCTCTGTGGCATCCTGTGTAATGGTGCTGTATTTTTTCCTGTGGAAACTCTCATACCCACACTACTTCAACTTCAGTCTGGTTTAGCAGTCAGAAAACATAGTGTCTGCCCAGTACATTTTGCAAGCATTTCAAGGAGGCCTTAGTAGCCATGCCTGATTGAACTGTTCTTTCTTTCACTTGTAAAGGAACTACTGCTCATGCCTTCATTCAGCCATGAATGTTTGGCTTTTTCAAAACAGTTTCTAGGACACTAAAAAAGGAGATTTTTGTTTTTCATTCATCTTAAAAAAAAAATAAAGAAAGAAAGAAAGAAAGAAGAAAATAAAACAGCAGTAGAAACAGTCCCTTGCCCTTATGTTCTGGGTGGGGATGGTTTTTACAAAGCAATAAAAAAAAAAAGCAAGCAATTTAATTTGTTAGATTATCCTCATAATATGCACAGTGCACTTCCACATAAAAAATAAAATATTTAAACAATCATCAGATGGGTAAATGTTTACTGAAACAGCAGAATTCAACAGGGAACAATTAATTATAAAGAATTTTAGGCCGGGCGCGGTGGCTCACGCCTGTAATCCTAGCTCTCTGGGAGGCCGAAGAGGGTGGATCGTTTGAGCTCAGGAGTTCGAAACCAGCCTGAGCAAGAGTGAGACCCTGTCTCTACTATAAATAGAAAGAAATTAATTGGCCAACTAATATATAGAAAAAATTAGCCAGGCATGGTGGCGCGTGCCTGTAGTCCCAGCTACTTGGGAGACTGAGGCAGCAGGATTGCTTGAGCCCAGGAGATTGAGGTTGCTGTGAGCTAGGCTGAGGCCACAGCACTCACTCTAGCCAGGGCAACAAAGCAAGACTCTGTCTCAAAAAAAAAAAAAAAAAACATTTTAGTCTTTCTTCCATTTTTCCTTCCAAACTGTGCTTTTGAACTTATGCTTCTCCTGGGCTTTAATGAAATACAGGGTGGGCCCCCGATATTTTTTCATGTGTGTCAATGATAAGAATAGTTTAGGCCAGGCGCTGTGGCTCACACCTGTAATCCTAGCACTCTGGGAGGCCGAGGCGGGAGGATCGCTCAAGGTCAGGAGTTCGAAACCAGCCTGAGCAAGAGCGAGACCCAGTCTCTACCAAAAAAAAAAAAAAAATAGAAAGAAATTAATTGCCCAACTAAAAGTATATAGAAAAAATTAGCCGGGCATGGTGGCACATGCCTGTAGTCCCAGCTACTGGGGAGGCTGAGGCAGAAGGATTGCTTGAGCCCAGGAGTTTGAGATTGCTGTGAGCTAGGCTGACACCACGACACTCTAGCCTAGACAACAAAGTGAGACTCTGTCTAAAAAAAAAAAAAAAAAGAATAGTTTAATAAAAATTTCCAGTGCATCACAAGGCCTGCGGCGCTCAGTGCCAGCCCTCTCCTACCTGCCTACTTCAGGTCTGGAAGCCTGGCTCGGGGTGCTGGGTGGGATGAGGAGGGTAACAACTTTCTCTTTGCACATGCTCACCTGTTCACAAGCTACTGCATCAGACCCCTCAAGGGTCAGCTCAAGAGGAAAAGGAGATTGAGTGTTAACTTAAAAACATGACTTCCATACATTTGGAAAGGAGAGCTTTATTTCTCATAGAGGGTTAGAGTCTGAAGGGTGGCTGTTCTGACAGGCAGGGGAGTGTAGCCTCTGGCAAAGACCAGAGACTGGTGCTTGGAAGGAGAAGGGGTTTGGGGAGAGATTTATGCCAAATGGGCTGGCCAGGTGTACATATTCAACAGGTTACCAGAGGAGCTATGAATATTCATGAAGGTGGTCCTGATACACATACTGGATAAACATGTATGTAGCATATGACCCATGTTCAATTTGAGGTGGAGACTTAACATTCAAAAGTATTACAATTAGGCCCCGTATGTCAAAAGGTGAAAGAGGGTCATGAAGACACTCAAGTGTGCAGTCTCTACAAACTAGGCAGAACCAGTCCATGGTCCATGGTCTTCTTGTCAGGAGGTTACTGAAATTAGTCTCTTGTCTAATCTAAATGGACAGTATGGCTGTCCATTGTAGTATGGACAAGCCAAATGTAGTATGGCTTGTGGAACCGGGAGTTGAGGGGTCAGTGGCTGGCGGTGACTAAAATGATTTTAATATTGCTTATCTTGAGGCCAGTGCTTGTTTAGCTGCTAGAGAAAAAGAAAAACTTTGTCCGTTAGAACATAGTTCATTCTTTAAGTTCAGGGCTGCTTGACCTAATCCTGGTCTGGCATGGCCTTAGGTCCTATTTATAATTTGGCATCTTATTGTCACAAAGAATCTGTCAGTCTTATGATCTCTATTTAGCATTAACACTGGCCAGTCGTGTCTAAGCCCCAAAAGGAAGGGAGTATATAAGGCATGTCTGACCTCCTGTCCCATCATGACTGGGAACTTGGTTTTCGGGTTTCTTTGGGGCTCCCTTGGTCAAGAGGGGGTCCATTCAATAGTTGGGGGCTTAGGATTTTATTTTTAGTTTACAAGAGGAAGGACAGTCTATTAAGTGGTGGATGCAGTTGTAATTTTTTTGGCTCTTTCTTTCGTAGTTATTTTTTTACTCAATCCCCAACCTACCTACCAACCACTGCTAGAGTCTGGACTCTGCCTGCTGCTCCTGTGATGCTGGGAATACTCCCTTTCGGGCAGCAGCTTTGGATACCACTCTTGAGTCCTTTTTCAGAGCATTAAGTTTCTTTCTTTTATAAACTAAGTGCTCCCAGAGACCCACCTCACACTTCTGTTCTACTCTCTGCAGTCTCTAGCAATGTTCAGGATACCCGGCTCACACTTACTTCAGCTGTGTGAACTGTTATCCTACCCTCTTCAGAGCTGAACCTCAAACCTGCTTTACACACCACATCTAACACCACTAAGAATAATAGATGACAGATTTGGCCAAGTATATCATTTTGTAGACATGAATTAAAAAAAAACAACAAACTATTACATCAACAAGGCTGGCTTGTTGTAGAAATACGTGCATAATGCGTGTATGGGTGAGCATATTTATTAAATAATACCCATATTTATTCATACTGGGGTTATATTTACTAAATACTACCCACATGCAAGCCCAGTACATAAATTATCTCTCTTATTCTTCACGGAAACTCAATGAATTAGAGTCTATTATTAGCCTGTTTTTATAAGTGAAGGAGTTTAGAGGTTTAAGAGTTTAAGTAACTTGCCCAAGATCACTTGCTTTGTAAATGGTGGTGGTAGAACTCAAGTTCAGTATTATTGTCAGATGCATAGGCTTAGCTCACTGTAATTACTACATCAGATCACCTTCCTATGGGACTGGAATGTTATTAGTTTAAGTAGTGACTAGAGCTGGGCTATTAAAATGGTTTCTTGCATCCATAGCCAAAAGTTTGCCCAGATAGCAGACTTCAACCGCAACTTTCATCTCTATGTTACTGATAGAAATCTCTCACTGAGCGAGGTGTGTCCTGGGTATAGGCCTGTACACGATGATAATCTTCTTATTAAACAATGTGAAACAAAAACAAGAGCCAAGTCTTCAAAGTATCCCATCCACTCCCCCACACACCGTTTTGCATATTGTATAAATAATATAGCCAACAGTGTCCTGATTCTAATTTCTTTTAAACTATGAAATTTATAGTTTATTTAGTTAAAATTTCTAGGAGTCCAGCTGTGTCCTTTGAACTCTAATTTCCAGTATGGTTTCTTATGGCATTTTTGAGCAGTGAAGATAATTTTCTCAGCTCGTGACACAAAGTGGATTTTTTAAATAGCATTTCTTACCAGGAAGGTCGTCCACAGGGCGCCATAGCATCACGGTGAATTCAAAGGAAATGGATGTGCTTAATAGGCAAAATAACATGTTGAAGCCTTGAAAAAAATTAAGGTTCTTAGCTATTAGGCCTACAGGGACCTAAGTTGCAGGGTCAATGAAGAAAAAAAGCCAGAATTGGGCCTGAGGGCTGGACCTGGGAATGTTTTTTTTTTTTTTTAATTTCAGCCTATTATGGGGGTACAAATGTTAAGGTTACTTACATACATTGCCCTTGCCTTCCCTCCTCCCTCGAGTCAGAGCTTCAAGCGTGTCCATCCCCCAGACGGTGCGCATCGCACTCACTACGTATGTATATACCATCCCCTCCCCCCTCCCCCCCCCTCATTGTTTTAATGCATAGTGCCTGGAGCGGTTTAAGAGCAAGAGATAGATCCAGGAAAGTGTTTAAGTAATGGTTCTAACTGCTGGGACAGTTGTGTCAGCGGAAAGCCATGTGGCTCATCATGACCCTGCTTAAGCCAATCAAAAAATCATCATTTCCAAACGAGGATTTCCTATTAGGTCTCTGTAATACTTTAAGAAAACAAGAGCTACTTGCTCAAGTAAGACTGAAAAATACTTCAACCAATACTCTTTTCTGGAGATTTATGCCCTACATTTCAAGGGAGATCTGCATATAAGAAACCTGTTTAATCTGGTTTAATTTAGCATTTCCTAGATTTAGTTGATCAGGAAACCATCTTTTTGTACAACACATTTAGTTTACTGAACCACACTTTCAAAAAAGCTGACCCAGTGTAATTAGGGAATCCTGTATTCTATAGGTAGCACTCACAGATTATTGAATATTACTTCTTGCAGCAAAGCTATTGAGAATTTTCCGGGGAAACATGAGTTAAAAGGAAAAAAACTTTAAAATGTTACCACATGCAGGTATTTTACACATCTGTTCAAGGTCCATAGACTTCAAGCTGGATGGAGATAGGGTTGACAAACTCATTTGAAAATTCTACAGTAGGCGTCTTCAAACTACGGCCCTCGGGCCACATGCAGCCCGCCAAGGACATTTATCCAGTCCGCCCTGTGTTTTTGTCCCAGCTGCCTGTCCTGCTTAGCAGCCGACTGGCCCCGGGCCCACAGTGCGCATGTGTGGAATGTGCGCCGCACTCTCCAACGGCCCTGCAACCTGCAACCGTCTGAGGCACAGTGAGCTGGCCCCTGTTTAAAAAGTTTGAGGACCCCTGGTATAGAACTGTATACTCTTAATTTTTTTGACTGTGAGTAGATTTGATTCAGAATTAATTTTTAAGTAAATAATTTCAATCTTAGAGACTTCCTTGTTTCATTTCCATGAAGAAGTAGATTGACTTCCATAGATCCAAGCCCATATCCTTGAGGTTGTAGAACAGGATCCTCAAACTTTTTAAACAGGGGGCCAGCTCACTTCCCTCAGACCATTGCAGGGCCGTGGAGATTCCACACATGCCTATGGGCCTGGGATGAGTTGGCTGCTAAGCAGGACAGGCAGCCCGGACCAAAAAAAAAAAAACCGGCAGGCGTCCTCGTCCTCAGCGAGCCACATCCGGCGGTAGTTTGAGGACACCTGGGCTAGAACCTAGTCAAATGGCTACATCTAGCTTCAAAAGAGGCAGAAAAATGAAATCTTAATTCTAGACATCCATGTGCTCTGTTAAATTACAGGATTCTATTACTAACAGAATAAAAGGAGCATATCTATTTTGGAGCAACTATCACAGAATCATCAGCTATAGACTAGTTAATTACAGAGACCCCTATCAACTATTTGTTTATTTAGCTTTAAAGTAGTTTATACTAGGAAATCCTTACTGCTAGAAATTGAATAGCAAGGCCCGTTGCCTGGAATAAGTGAAGTTTGAGTCAATAAAAATTTATTTCTTCATAAGATTAGGAGAGTGTTGGATTTTTCTGCTATCTTGATGTAAAGTACATCCAAATTCTTCAGGAGTATTATAAAGTTATTGGAAATTATTGACTGTTCCATCTAGAGATCCACTATATCATATAGTGCTGTTAAGACTGCTAAGATTGTATTAAAGCATAAAGGATCTATATTGGGTTGTTGCAAATGAGTCCATGAATGATACATGTCTACAAAGGTCAAAGAATAGTTACTAAAGCTGTTGACAGCCTCATTTATTCCTAATAGATTAGATGGATTATAAATTATAAAACTAAATATAAATAAAGTGTTATTATTCATTAACTTAAAGCAATCACATTATAGGCAATAAAAATATTTATCCTAACTAAACATACAAATACACATGTGAAAACCACCAAGATAGCTATGAAATTAAGTTGGTCACATGTGAGAGAAAAATCTACATAAGAGCAATCCATTCCAAAATCCATAAGGATAGACACAATAAAAAGATTCTGAATATAAATTTCTATTGAGCCATTTTATTTTTCTGGTTCTTGTTTGTTTGTTTTTAGAGATGGGTTCTCACTCTGTCTCTGTTGCCCAGGCTGAAGTGCGGTGGCCTGACTATACCTCACTGCAGCCTTGCACCTCTGGGCTCAAGTGATCCTCCAGCCTCAGCCTCTCCAGCTGCTGGGGTTACCAGCATGAGCCACTGCTCCTGAGGAACCATCGTCTTTTGAAAACATATATCATGAAAATCTATGCAACCACACAGAATTTATTATAAATATGATGCATAATATTATAAGCACATGGCTCAATGTTGAAGACTTTTTTCACATTTTGCTTATTTTGACTAATAAACACTAACTTATAGTAAATTTACCACTCTAAGAGAAATGTCAACTAAAAAGAATCCTTGTTTTTATATGGCCCCCACCTATATAGAGGTCTGCTATCATTTTCTGTATTTTTGTCCCTCTTTCTTTTCCTTTCTTTTTTTTAGACAGTGTCTCGCTATGTCACCCACACTGGAGTGGAGTGTGCGGTGGCATCATCACACCTCACAGCAACCTCAAACTCTTGGGCTCCAGGGATCCTCCTGCCTCAGCCTCCTGAGTAGCTGGGACTACAGGTGCAGGCCGCCACGCCAGTTAATTTTTTCTATGATTTGTTGGGACAGGGTCTCACTATGTTACGCAGGCTGGTCTTGAACTCCTGATCTCAAGCAATCCTTCTGCCTTGGCCTCCCAAAGTGCTAGGATTACAGGCCTGAGCCACCGCTCCCAGCCTCCCCTTTCTTTCATTCTTTACCTTTTCAAATATTTTTCCAGGTATTCACTTTCATTGAGAAGAGCACTGCAAATATCTACACCTCATATTTTTTTAGTATTTTACAACTTCCAAATCTCTTTCTATGTAATTTTCACTTCTTATATTAAGAACTGTTATTTACTTCTTACTAATGCATATTAATGCAAAATGCACTGTGTTATTAGGATCTTTGATGCCCAGTCTGTCTCTTAATTTTCACTTAACTAGTGAAATCTAGCAGTTCTGATTTGTGATCTTTTAAATTGATGAAGGTTCTCCTTTTATTCTGGAGCCTTCAGGAAGCACTGAATGTTACTGCCATGCCTTTTCTAATAAGTTCTGTAGACCTACAGGTACACTTTCAAGGAATGTAGGCTTCGGATTTCCTAGGAGATCATGTATATACAGTAAAACTTTTCAACAAATGAATGGGAAATTCTTTTCTAAAGGAAATAATACTTGGGATTTTTATATGGATTTTTTCTACAGAATCCTAGGAGTTGTGGGCCAAGTGGATATCTTCTACATCTATAGTGGTGGTCTCAGGTTGAAACTTAGGTATTTTTAGTTTGGATTTGGATAAGTCTGGACACATCTGGAAGATCTATGCAAGTAGTTTTGAAAATCTTTTTGTGTCAGAAGACTCCTTTGCTCAAATGAAATCTTCAGAGAAAATGAAAATAAAGCAAAACAGATAAAACTGATAATAATCTGGTTGAAGTAGAGCAGGATGGAGGTGGGGTCTCTTCCCCTCTGTGGGAGTATAGGTAATTCTCAGTGCTATACTACAAGTGACACAGATTGTTTGTCCTTCAGCTCAGCCCCATGACTCCAACCCCTGCCATAGGGCAGGACTTGTAATAAAATATACTGCAAAAGGGAAATCTGTTCCCTGGATGTCTAAAAGATACTAGGAACCCAGTGCAAAAATATCATTATGCATAAGTATATGCAAATATGCAAAGTATATCAAAGAGAGCAGTCATGGAGAGCAGAGGCGCTATCAGGATGAATACTTTTGGAGCAAGGAGTGAGAGCAGCAGGTTTAGCAGCAGAATGAGCAGCAGCTCCACACGTGGACCACTTTCAATACCAATCAGCGGAAGTCCTGTCAGTAACTGCAGCCTCAGCAGGAAGGCTCTGACGTGGAGGTGGGGGCTGGAGCTTGTATTTCTAAAGCATGCAAGGAGACTTGTTCTGGAAGTGCCAAAAAAAGTGGGGACAAACGGTCACTCCTGGGGTAAAGGTGCCATTGCCAGGCGGTGAAAACAAGAAAGGAAGGAGGTCTTCTGCCCTCCTGCCCCCTTCTAGACTCATCTAGTGCCTCTACGGGCAGAACCGAATAGGGTGTCATTGGCCAAAGTGTGCTGCACAGAGGGGGACTTGGGGCTGAGACACACAAATAAATAAAGCAAGCACAGAAAAAGCTTGTGTCTCATTATTAGTATGGCCCTACATTTTTTCTCCCAGGTTGGTATGATAGCATTAGGTGATATTTGTTTCTCCCTTTGATTCTGTATTGTTCAAAATTTAAAGTTGAAAAGCATAAAAGAGATAAATGTCTTACACAATTACTCTGAGAAAAAAGTTTGCTATAGAATATAGCAAGATCAATATTTGTGAAAGATATTTTTCAACACTCAATTTTATGTAATGACATAAAAATATTGAATAACTCCACTGAGCACCTTAAAGTTATATTTTATAGGCAGCTTTATACAAATTAGAAATTATTTAATAGCGGAAGCTTGGCTGATAATCCCTGATCTTATCCCCTGCTTTTAGGACACTAAATTATGGGGTCTGAACCAGTACATCTGAGGTACTTTTGTAGATGTTCATACTCTTTCAATTTTTTTGACAAATTTTGGCCCTCCAGATCACATATTAGAAAATAGCAGGATGCATCTTTGTATTGGGAAACTACAAATGAGGTTTTTTAAACTAAGAACAAATAAGGTTCTTTAATCTCAATAACTTCTGCTAAGTTTTTCTTCTCATATCTGGTATTTTAAACAAATGAATTGTGCTTGCTTTAATCCAAAACACACGGTCTTAGACTTTGAATCCAGACTGCATAGATCTCAATCCCTGGGCTAGGCCTAATTCCCAGTCACTCAACAGATGTTTATTGCACTGATACTATGTCAGGGTTCAGGCTGGGGAGGATAGTCACTATGTGTTCTGGGAAAAGTAACTTATTATAGAAATTAGACTTTATGCAATTGTGGAAGGAGCTGGAAGGTCTGGAATGGGGAGTTAAAGGCTCAGAAAAGGAGTTAGCAAGCAGCTAATCTGGGAAGCAAAATATACCCAGTTGCTAAATTAGAACTATAAAGGTGAGCCCATGGGAAGTTGTTCTCGCTGCAGAGACCAACTCTATGCGTCCACAGCTAAGTGGGAGCATGCTTGAGAGCCAGTATGCTGGAGGACAACAGCAGAGCAGAGCAGAGGAAAACAAAGGCACGTTGGAACCCACTGAGCACCGCTTCATCTGTCCATCACTTCCTCTCACTGCAAAACAACTTTCAGAGATTAATGTCTGCTGCGTCACTTCCAATTTTCAAATCTCTTGCAAGTTTTTTTTTTGTTTTTTTTTTTTGAGACAGAGTCTCGCTTTGTTGTCCAGGCTAGAGTGAGTGCCGTGGCGTCAGCCTAGCTCACAGCAACCTCAAACTCCTGGGCTCGAGAGATCCTCCTGCCTCAGCCTCCCGAGTAGCTGGGACTACAGGCATGCGCCACCATGCCCGGCTAATTTTTTTATATACATATCAGTTGGCCAATTAATTTCTTTCTATTTATAGTAGAGACGGGGTCTCGCTCTTGCTCAGGCTGGTTTTGAACGCCTGACCTTGAGCAATCCGCCCGCCTCGGCCTCCCAGAGAGCTAGGATTACAGGCGTGAGCCACCGCGCCCGGCCTGCAAGTTTTTATTTTCACTAAATCTATAGGTAAGGAACTCTATGGGAAACATAGTTCTTAGTTTAACCAAGATGATGCAATAGTCCATCACTGCCAGTCTGTGTAAGAAACTGTACTGAGTAATCTGTAAAGTGGTAAATTAAGGCCGTAATATGTACACTGCTGTGGCTGTCATGAAAATGTGCCTCTTAGATCCTAACTACAGAGAGTATAACTAACCAATTGCCCCAGCTGCTAAGCTCTGGAACTTATCACCTTAATTGTATTAGGATCATGCCCTCTCCTTGGCCCCCAATGTCTGGGTGTGACAGTGACACTAAGGAGGTGTGCTTCTGAGAGACTCTAGAGTCCAACAACAACAGAGACTTTGGCTCAAGACTTCCCAGATGGACGTCTAGAAGGCTTCCACCCTAACTAACTAACTAACTAACTAACTAACTTCCTTCCTTCCTTCCTTCCTTCCTTCCTTCCTTCCTTCCTTCCTTCCTTCCTTCCTTCCTTCCTCTCTTCCTTCCATCTTTCCTTCCTTCCTTCCTTTTTTCTTCCCTCCTTGTCTTTTTTCTTCTCCCAAGTTCAGACAAAGGCTTTCTCATCTTCCTCCCCTTTTCTCTCCCTGGCAGTTCCCCTAATAAATTTCTCTCGTATATTTAATCTACATGTATTTGCTTCTTGGAGGACATGGATGAACATATGGTAAAAAAAAAAAAAAAAAAAAAAAAAAAAAAGTTAGTACATTAACAAAATAAATCTAGCACCAAAAAGTGAAAAAAGGGGAAATTAATAAACAGATGATTAATTTTTAAAAATGGACCTTTATAATTTGTTTAGACCACCAATGAAGAAAACTGCCTGTGTATTGATTCTAGAGTATTTTCTGTATATAGAGTTTCAAGATAAAAGTTTCTTTATATAGAATTTACTCTTATAGTTCACATACCCTGCCCTCCCTAACAGAAGCCAGGATATGTCTGGAAGTTTCTATACTTAGCAGGAGTATAGAAACAGCAGGACAAATCCTGTTGTCCTGAGACCAAACTCATGAAGCCCCATGGAAGCCCTATTCCACCTCTCTCTCTGTCTCACTTCCTCTGGGCCTTTGTCTGGAGTGAAGTTATCACTAGGAGAATATCTGGGAAGACTTATCAATGCTTCCTAAGTCCCAGGAAATCCAAGTAGGTGAAAATACACTTCATCTCACTGTTTACAATGCAACGTTGAGTGGACTGGCATTATTCTGGCCCAAAGCATAGTTGATCTAATATTTTAATGAGACTGGAAAGAATAAGTGAATCTTCATTTCTTCAATTGCTTTCACCTCTATTCCTGCTTCAATTGAGATCATCAGTAACATGCTAAATTATCTCTCTATTGCCTTAAAGAAAATTCTTTCCAAGCAATACAACTTAATGTTCAAATGCTTTCACTGGATTCAACATAAGAACTATGAAGACATTTTTATACTGTTTTCAAAGCCTCTTTTGGAGAACTTGTTCACTACATTAGTATCCTTTACACAAAGATCTAGATGCTAAAATAATTTCAGTAGCAGAAATGTTTTACACCTCCTTTCTTCTACAGCTGGGACCGACTTTACCCTGCTATTGCTTTGATGGCAGGAAACTCTGTGAAATTCAATGCTTAAGAATGATCTTCTTTTCTAGTCATTTTTCCCCCTCTTTTTGCTGTATGATTTCTGATCTTTCTGACTTTATTTGTAATGATCATATCATTTGTGAGTTTAAGTACTCTTAAATATTTGCATTTTTTTGGAGGGGAGAGGAATACGTAGGCTATAAAATTTTAAATAAGTTATACATGTAAATGTATATTAATGTTCACTTTGCCTAAACTATGATTACAAATCATTGGCAAAGTTTTAGGAAGAAATAATACTTAAGGAAGCTGTTAATAATTTAACAGTTTCAATTCAAACAAGTGTGTGAGTTTACATCTTATAGCTTTTTGTTTATAAGAATGCATCTTTCCCTTTAATCCGGGTTGGGTACTGGAACCAGAACATGAAACAGATTGGCTACAGATCCAGCTCTGCAATAAGACCTCATACAAAGCAGCTAGCTCTTTCTTCAGTATCTTCATTTATAAAATAATGGATTGGACTAGGGAGACCTAAGGGATTATTTCCAGCTCTGGAATTGTATGATTACTTCTAAATTTAAGCTTAATTGATTTTGACATTTAAACATCTAATTATCATAGGAGAACACATTTAGGAATGACAATAAGAGGTGGACATGCAAGAGGAAGTTTCTAAACTCACATTTATTTACAAAGACACACTCAGGAAACGGAGTGTAATAAAGCATTTCCTTTCAAATTAGATTTGACTATTATATCACATAATGAACCTTTGAAGTTCCAAGAACTCAAAATTCCATTCAGTTGTTTGACATCATGAAAATGAATACTAAACCAGTCAAAAGACCTAATTCATTATGGGAAAAAGTGAAACTAAAAATATCTACAATTTCTTAGTCATTATAGCACTTCTGTGAAACTATAGCTAGTTTAAAACCACGCTTTTTTCATATATATTTTGCAAAAATGGTATTAAGCTTGACATCAATGGAGAATAAATAGTCTTAGTAACCATTTGGAAATACAGTGGTTCAAGGCTGGATGTGGTGGCTCACGCCTATAATCCTAGCACTCTGGGAGGCCAAGGAGAGAGGATCACTCGAGGTCAGGAGTTTGAGATTAGCCTGAGCAAGAGGGAGACCCCCGTCTCTACTAAAAATAGAAAGAAATTAGCTGGACAACTAAAAATATATAGAGAAAAAATTAGCCAGGCATGGTGGCGCATGCCTGTAGTCCCAGCTACTCGGGAGGCTGAAGCAGGAGGATCATTTGAGTCCAGGAGTTAGAGATTGCTATGAGCTAGGCTGATGCCACAGCACTCTAGCTGGGGCAACAGAGTGAACAGAGTGAGACTCTCTCTCAAAAGAAAGAAAGAAAGAAGAAAGAAAGAAAGAAAGAAAGAAAGGAAGGAAGGAAGGAAGGAAGGAAGGAAGGAAGGAAGGAAGGAAGGAAGGAAGGAAGGAAGGAAGGAAGGAAGAAAGAAAAGAAAGGAAAGAAAGACAGCGGTTTGCTTTGTTTCAAGCATAACTGTGAATAATTACTTTACTCTAGCAGTAAAAATAAAACAATGATACCTGAAAGAATTTGGTATTAACCTCGTTGTGAAATATCAGATAATCTTTGCATGCTGCAACAAGTTGAGTACTGCTAATGTATTTGCAGCATTAAAATGAACTGCAAGCAAAAATATATGATGGGAGGATTACGTAGCATTAGAAATTTGTTTATTTAAGTCTATCTTTACATAGTTAGGTAGCCACTCCTGGTAAGCTAAACTATACAAACAGGATATAAGATGCACACTTTAATATCAGCCACCCAAGAAATGGGACTGTTATTCTCAGTGCCAAAAAGAGTAAGCACACACATAGTAAAGCCACATAATAGACACTTAGTAAATATTTGTTAAATGAATGTACATTTTTTAACATTATCTGGACACTTTCATCCAATGCCTAAGAGAATATGCATACAAAAGTAAAAAATACACAATATATGCTAAGTAAACATTTGTTAAATATTAATAAATGATAGTATTCTGTATCACCCTGCTTAATTCATTGTCTAAAATTGAAGTTATTAGCATTCACCAAAATGGATGGATTTTATTTCATAACATAGAATACATGTAAATATATGAATAGTTAGATGTCATTGATATCAATTATATTTATGGAGTATTGTATAGCTGTTTGAGGTGGTTGCTGTTGTTTTCTTCAAAAATATTGAAATGGAACTCTCTACTTGTGAGAAATACCTTGAGACTATATTTTTATCCTGGTGTTGTTGCTCTCCAAAGGATATATCTTTCAAAACCTCAAAGGAAACTATATTTTATGTCACTGATGTAATCAGCCTCAACATAAAAACACTTTTCTGAAGGCTTGTGAGAGATCCAAACTTTGAAATTAAAGATATATTTCCATTGGTTTTCCATTTTTGTGTCCCAGAAAATCATTTGGGAGTAAACATAGGGAAAGCCACATTAGCAGTCAGCGTAGAACAGGAGCAGAAACCCGAGGAAACCCACAGACAGAATGGGTGTGAGTAGAGCTTTCTTTCATGCTTCACACATTTTAAGTCAGAAAAAAATAATGCTTATATTGCCATTCAAACTCACACCGCAGTCTTCTCTGGGTTACCCAAATTAAGTCCACTACTCTGAGAAATTCAAAGAATGAGCAGAAGATTGTCATCATTAATAATAAGTTGGTATAAAAAAAACAAGAATGGGCCGGGCGCTGTGGCTCACGTCTGTAATCCTAGCTCTTGGGAGGCCGAGGTGGGCGGATTGCTCAAGGTCAGGAGTTCAAAACCAGCCTGAGCAAGAGCGAGACCCCGTCTCTACTATAAATAGAAAGAAATTAATTGGCCAACTGATATATATATAAAAAATTAGCCGGGCATGGTGGCGCATGCCTGTAGTCCCAGCTACCCGGGAGGCTGAGGCAGAAGGATCACTCGAGCCCAGGAGTTTGAGGTTGCTGTGAGCTAGGCTGACGCCACGGCACTCACTCTAGCCTGGGCAACAAAGCGAGACTCTGTCTCAAAAAAAAAAAAAAAAAAAAAACAAGAATGACTGACTCCTTTCCCCTTCCTTTCTCCCTCCCTCCCTCCCTCCCTCCCTCTCTCCCTTCTTCCTTCCTCCCTCCCTCCCTCTCTCCCTTCTTCCTTCCTCCCTCCCTCCCTCTCTCCCTTCTTCCTTCCTCCCTCCCTCCTTCTCTCCCTTCTTCCTTCCTCCCTCCCTCCCTCCCTCCTTCCTTCCTTCCTTCCTTCCTTCCTTCCTCCCTCCCTCCCTCCCTCCCTCCTTCCTTCCTTCCTCCCTCCCTCCCTCCCTCCCTTCTTCCTCCCTCCCTCCCTCCCTCCTTCCTTCCTTTCTTCCTTCCTTCCTTTCTTCCTCCCTCCCTTCATTCCTTCTTCTTTCCTTCCTTCTTGTTTATTTATTTTTTTAAGTTCTCTATGTGCCTGCTTCACAGTTCTTGTCCCCATGGAAACAGGATGTGCTTGGTGCCACTAGATGTGAAGGAAACAGCAGCCCTGGGGCTGGGGCTGCATCCCTGGGGATGGTTTCACCTTGGAGTTCTGGTGACTGCTGCACTCTTGGTTCATCTGTGGTTCTGCTGTTCTTTCCACAAGTTGGGGGCTTTGCAACAAGTTTGAAGTTGGATTTGAGGATGTCTCAAGACATTTATGTTTGATATCATACACTCCACTTGCCTGTCTGTGCTATTTGCTGAGTCTTCCTTTGCCTTTCTTATCTAATCTATTTTATGTATTCTTTTAAAACCCTATTTAACACTTGGCTATTTTGCTTTTTTAATGTAAATTTTTAGTTTTCTTTGATCTTTATCAAATGCAATTTTAATCACTAAGTAAATTTTTTAAATCCACAGGAACAAGAACTAGTTCTTTTAAGTCACCTGTAAGATTAGGGCAATGCTTAGCACACAATAAATCCACAATAAACATTGACTGGTGGACAAATGTACCACTTCAGGGCTCTTGTTCTTTGTCATATGTAGTTATACAGGCCAGTTGTCCTCATGTTTAACCAGCAGAGATTTGGTGAAAAACCAAATCTGGAATGGATTATTGTTAATGGTCTTGTCTTACTATTTGTTCTATTCATGGCTCACAGGTGATGTTGATTGTTGTTGTCCCCAAATGGATTGTAATAGTTATTATTAGCCAAAATCTCCCAGCTAAACTGTAAGTTGGAGAGCACCACTATTACAATGAAATGGTTAATATTGCATGGAGGCTGAAGCTACACATGCACAGCCACACAGCAATGTGCAAACTTTCTCAAGAATTCACTTGCCTTATTCCATTTTGCTACTTTGTTTGTGTATCATACAAAAGGGCATTGCCACAGCTGCTAGATTACATAATGGCTCAAAATATCCCTATTCAAGGTCATGCAAACATATTGCTGTCTCTTTGGACAAGGACAATTATTCCCACTACTGTAAAAAAAAAAAAAATCCTCAAAACACTCCTATTTACTCTTAAATAGTCCTCCCATGGATCACCTCTTTCTCTCAGAAAGCATACTGAAGACATTTTCTTGTTATCTGCTTTTATAAAATTCCTGGCACATCCCCTGCTATCTTTGAATTGCTCCACTTTCTGGGTTCTTAAGAATGTTGAGATTGTTTTCTAGGTATTAGGTTTAAATCTCGTTGCTGAAATGAGAGCAAGTGAAGTACAATAAACTATTTGTACATCTGATACTTTTTTTTAAAAGTCTAAAATTTCTTAATGAGAATATTTTGAATAAGTTAAAAATACATATATTAAAATCAATGTGCACCATCTGGGGGATGCTCATGCTGGAGACTCAGACTTGTGGGAGGAGGGGGGAAAGGGCATTTATTGAAACCTTACAATCTGTACCCCCATAATATGCCGAAATAAAATAAATAAATAAATAAAATAAGAAAAAAAAATAAAATCATACAGCTCATCTCACAAGGTAAAATCTAAGGGTTCCTGATACTTCCAATTATTGAATTAGTAATTATCCATTCTTTTAAAATTGCTCCTCTTCACTAATCTAAGCTATTATTAAAATTTTGAAGATTTAATCAATGAAATTGTGGTGTTTTTTTTTTTTAATTACCCAAACAGAGGCATAAGTCCTTCCCATGGATGGATGCATTATTTTTCTTCATCATTTGAAATAAGAGGAGTCCTCTAGTACTGAACATTCTGGCATGTGTCTCCTCGTACCAACAGTCCTTCTTAGGACATAAATGAGGCACTGAGGAATTAATTTCTTCAAGTCACAGGGAAGCCACCTCCCACACAGAGGCACTGATTTACTGTGCTGTCCTGTATAATCAAATGAATTCATACAGCACCATCACTGAAGTGCAATTAAATCATTAATTCTTAAGCACTTAGTTTATTTTAGAAAGTATAAACCCCTTTATACTTTTAAAAAGTATAAACCCCTAGCACTCTGGGAGGCCGAGGCGGGCAGATTGCTCAAGGTCAAGAGTTTGAAACCAGCCTGAGCAAGAGCAAGACCCCGTCTCTACTATAAATGGAAAGAAATTAATTGGCCAACTAATATATAGAAAAAATTAGCCGGGCATAGTGGTGCATGCCTGTAGTCCCAGCTACTCGGGCGGCTGAGGCAGCAGGATTGCTTGAGCCCAGGAGTTAGAGGTTGCTGTGAACTAGGCTACTCTAGCCTGGGCAACAAAGCGAGACTCTGTCTCAAAAAAAAAAAAAGAAAAGAAAAGAAAGAAATAAAAAGTATAAACCAATTTAAGATCAAGAAGAGATTATAACTGTATTTGTGGCAAAAGGGGTTATGAGAGGAGAGGTGGGAAGAACAAATAGGACTACACTATCTAAACTGGAATTTCCTTACTCCCACGCCCATCTGGACATCTGGCTCTTGCAGTATTCACTATCAGAGGTTTTGCATTTAAAACAAAACTAATATTCTTAAGAAATAACAATATAAAAATTAATGAAAAGTTTCTCCATTTAAAGTGTAGAAGTTATTTTGAGACCTGATTTTCAAATGGTTCTCAGTACTTTTGTAGGTAGCAGCCAAGAATTAAAAACGACCCTCACCTTGTGTTGTTAGATAATACCACAGAGAATATTTCAACCTCAGCTTTAACTTTTATCTACTTGCTAGACCTATTTAACTTGCCTAACCTGTTTAATGAGCTCCAAAAATAAATGTATATTATAGAGAAAGCTGACACTCACCCACTATTTACAGAGAAATGACACAGAGAGGCCACTTCTTCAGTATGTGACCCAAATAACCCAAATCAGATTTAATTCAATGTGGGAATCTGGGATTACATTGAAGCTGCTATCTGGGTCTACCCATACCTGCAATAGCACCTTTAAATGGTAGCACAATCTTAGATCATCTGTGTCCGTAAAAAAATTGAGTCCTTCACAAGAAGAGAAATTAAATCATTCTTGCTCTCATTTTTATCACAGGAGTTAAAGCAAAAATTGTTAAATCAAATGCAGTTTCCTTGTAATTTTGTAGCTAATTCTGAATTAAGAAATGAGCCAGTAAATAATCATGTATTTCTGACAGTGCTCGAAATAACAGGAAAAAATGCCCGATGCTCCCACCTGCCTGTACACACCTAACGCACAGGCCGCCAGGTGCCTGTGCAGGCGCCCCTAGAGCTTCCATTTTACAACTGCAGATTCATTCTTAGAAAATTCAAATAATGCTGGTGAGGAAATTCATAAACCTACCATGACTCTACTGGAAATGGGTTTATCCAGGTGATTTTTGGCAGGTGATACAAGGCAGCAGGAGGTAAAGAATAACATGGAAGGTATGCTAGAAGAGAGAGGTGGTAAGGAACCAGGGCTAGAAAGGAGATGCCAGTGATAATTGTGATAATTTCATAATGAAAATGCTTGCCCAGGGCCAGCCATGGCTGTTCTTCCCACCCTTTGCCACTCACTGAGATTCTAGACTGGCCCTGAACCTGATAGGAACAGTAAGGAGGGGAAAGTAAAGCAGAAAGAAAGATCAATATCATTTTCTTTTCCAATATTGGACATGGGTAATGTCTAGAGTGGATATAAATAATATAAGACAGCAGCTAACAGCATAAAATCAAGTGTGTCAAGATAAAAACAGTCTAAGTGGAGAGAAAGTTATAGTTCTAGAGAAGTTCACACTTTTCCATTTATAATGAATTTTATTTCTGAAAAACAAAGACACTTGAAGTTTTAGGGCGTACAATGTCATCCTCCTGGTAATGATGGACATTACAGGGTCCTGAGGTGGTCTCTTATCCAGATGTAGTTGGAAGAGTTCAACTATTTCTAAAAAGCAACAAACTGGGTATTCTTCTGTATTCTTTCCCCACTTCAACATAGAGTTGCCATGATGCTGAGGGTGTAGTTTGTGCCAAAGAATTTGATTCTTGCAAATTCACTTTTGCAATGTGAGGAATAAGATTTCTGATGGCAATTCAACTTTCAAAAGGATGAGCGTATGATATTTCTAGGAATAAGATCTCTAAGAGATGTCATGGAGTATAGGTAGAAGGGACCTTTTGTGGAGGTTAGATCTCGAATAGCTCAGCTGTATTCCATTGGTGGATTTTGTTATGATTTTCCGGAGATAAGGGAGGGGATCTGGAAGTCAATTTGGAGGAATATGTTAGTGCCCAAACATATTAGGCCCTTTTTTATCCTCCTTTTCAAAAAACTCTTTCCTTTATTCATGTATTTCACCTTTCTCTTTGCCAGAATTGGCCTGCAAATTTCTAATCACAGCCTGGTGGAAGTCAAGCAGTGAAGCCGGCACCGAGGCCACCGTAAACACTAGGGCTCCTCGGCGTGCACTGTCGCAACGCATCTGGCAAACCCTCATTTGAAAATCTGGCAGAACATTTTGGAAAGGAAAACTGTCTAGTTTTCATTTCACACGAAAATTTATTTCATTGGTTTCATGTTGTAGGCCCATGACTGTATAAAGAGTCATAATCTTTATAAACACAACAATGATTCAACAGAGAAGTGTTGCAAAACTATGATCCAAAGCACTGATGTTAATTTCAGAGGCCATTGATGATGCTAAAAAGGAGCTGTCACTAAAAAAATAATTGAACACTCATAATTACTTTGTAGTTCTAGTAGAGTTCCTGATGCCCAAACAAACCATTTTCTTTACGTAGTGAGTGCAGAACTTGTCAACAAGAAATTGTAATTCTAAACTTCTCTGTATGACAAAACATCTCAAAATCAATAACTACTTTAATAGAATGGTACAGATTCTGGAATTTACTTAAACATAAAGGAATGAGAATATCTCTACAAATATGTCTGCTATTACTTTTCAAATCTGGTGGCTTATTTTGAATCAATGCCTCCTTTACTTCCATTCCTCATCAAAACATAAAAATGAAAAAAATAAAAGATAAGTTTTATACATATACCTGCTCTATTACCAGTTTTTGTTGCTACATGTTTTTCTAAAATGAGTTTTTAGATATTTTAGTTTGTCTGATAATCATTAACAGGGAGTTAGTTGACTTTGTGGACCTTATTTGGAGCCCAATTTTTTAAACTTTTATTAAAAAAATGTGGCTTTTAATAGACAATTGGAAATTTGAACTTGACTAAATATTTGATGATATTATGAAATTTTGTTAATCTTTTTTTTAGGTAGGAGGATGGTATGATGATTGTTTTTTAAGGAACATGTGGATTGCTTATTACATTTAGTCATTGTCTTAATCATCAAAGATTTGTTGACTTTCTGCTGTATCTGGAGCTCTATAACCCAGATGAAGTCCTGATTTGGGGCCATTACTAGGTGGTAGTTACTCACCTCTGTTTGAAGTTCATGCCCAACCCATTTGGTTGCTTTAAATTTGATTTCATTCTTGAGCACTTGCCATTGAATTCCACACATTTTCAAATGATAAATTACTCTTTTAATGCCAATAAAGTCTGTGTTAGCTGTTCTAAAGTAATTCACTTGACCTGATATGTTATACCAACCTCAATATCATCGCGAAAGGATTTGTAGTGAATGCAACATTTGGCTTATTTCATTTTTAATATGTAAATTTTGTTTATATCAAAGTAATATATATACACATAGTTTTTAAAAAAATCATAGAGTACATAGAGTATGACAAAAACTTTGAAGAAAAGCAATGGATCCTTGCACCTTGCCCTCCTTCCACCCCAAATACCCAAACATCTGTCAATGTCCTCCATTGTAAGGCCATCAGAAACACACCTGTAATTGAACAGGTGGGACCCATCACTCATTTCAGTGAGGGAAGACTCACACCATGGAGAGCCGTGGGGTAGCTCAGAGACAGGATGTTAAATGGGACTGATTATCACATTTGGGCTTTGGTACATTTGGGGGACGTGCCCTACTCTGATCGGATGCTATTTAAAAGTGGGTATGATGTATGTTTGAGGATCTCAGTAAGGCATCTGCGGGGAGGGTGGCCTAGAGCCCTGCTCCAGATGCAATTGGTAAGAAGCAGGCCTCATCGCACTAGCTGGGAGACGGGAATACATGGCACGTGTGGTTTTCATGATAATATGATCACTTATGATTTTTTTGTTCTTGCGTGTATTGTTCTGGGTCCTTTCTGTCTGGAATAGCATATTCTTTGATTCTAAGAAACATTCTTATATTATTTCTTTGATAGTTCTTTCTTTCTGTTTTCTTTTTTATAGAACTCTATTAGTTGAACCACCTGGACTGAAGTTTTTCTTAGCCTCCTTTTTATTGTTCTCCTATTGTCCATATATTTTTCGTTTTGTTTGACCTTTTGGGGCGATTTCCTCCACTGCTTCTTCCTTCCTATATAACAGTTTTAAAAGTTTCTGGTCTCATATTAATATTTTAATTTCTATGAGTTCTTTCTCATTGTCTGAATGCTCTCTTTTTTAAACAAAAGCTTTTCTTGTTTTGTTGGTACATTATTTTCTCTTATCCCAGGCTCTGAGAATGTTAATTATAGATTTATTTGATATTTTCTTCTCTTCCCTGTGTTTGTTCTGTTTATTTCCAAGTCCTTTATTCATGTTTGTTTGCTTTAGTCTCTATCTTTACATTAGAGGCTTTTCAAATGCCCAACCTCCTTTGGCTGTTATTCTGTGCTTAAAAGTGAGGCATCAGGAACATTGTTTAGAAGCTTTATATGACTAGGAGTTCCTTGTTGGGTGACCTGGCAGGGGCGGGCAGGCGTGTGGGGATCTGCTGTCGGGGAGGACCCTGAAAGTTTCATATCAGTAGGTTTTTCTCTTGGAGTGTTTAGTTACTACACAGAGGAATCTTCCAGTCTTCTACCTAGGAAGTATACTTCCCAGCCCACATTCTTGGAACTGAGCAGAAGAATAGAGCGGCAGCTCACGATTTAAAATTGCAGAAGTTCACTGTTCCCTTAACGTGCACGGTCAGTGTGGCACCCCTCCCACTGTCTGCTCAGCCCAGCCTTCCTGCCTCACTGCCCCCATTTCCGCATGGAGCAAATCTCTGACTTCTGACGGATGGGAGAGAGATAGTTGCCTGCCTGGACATTTGGGGCAAAAGAGAGGGATCTAGGAATCTACCCACTCCCCAAACAGAGTTTCAACACAAAAAAGTCTGTTTACAGCCCCAAGTTCACTTTCACTTTCACAGGCCCTGGCTGTCTCTAATTCCTCGGCCTTCTGAGATGCTATGGCAAGAACTGGCCTATTTTCCACTGCATAGGTACTGCTGTGTCAGCTCTTTTTGTTGATTAAGTCATTTAGCATTTGTGCATCTGCTTTCAGTCTTCCAAGAGTGTGCTGACATCTTTTGTCTGTAATCTTATCACTCTTTCTCTTTGTCCTTTGAGGTTTATATAATATATCATTTTAGCCTTTTCAGGGGGCATCTCAGGAGGAAGCAGAGATGGAATACATATCTAATTTACCTGGTTTAACTGGAAGTGTTAGCTTTGATTTTTACCACGTGCTCTTTGAAAACATTTTTAAATTGATAAGCACATTGATAATTCTGATATTTAATTTGTATTTTTTCAGTCCAATAAATTACTGGGAAAAACAAAGCAAAATAAAATAACTTCTTTTCCTTTTCCTTACATCATCATTTCCTGCTCCTTCATCATTCCAGTTGTATCCGGTTGTCTTAAACAGATAAAAGATGAACAAATAGTCAATAAGAGTTTTTAAGAGCAACATTATTCTGGGCTGCCTGCACTGAAATCTCTGATGTAGGGCACCTACAGAAACCCAAAGAAAATAACAAAATCAGATAATAGAACTAATAACATTGACTCATAGTGCCCCAAGCATACATAACTCTTCTGCTTACATCTGACCTACCCTCCACTACCCATCATAAATTCCATGAAAAATAGCTCACTTTATTTCACTTCAAAACTTTGTTGTCTTCACCTCCTGTTTAGCATCAATAAATTGTCTAGTCTATTGTAGCTTTATTTCTCTAGGTAGTAAACCAGTGACTACCCTGCTTATATGACAGGAATTTTTATCTCTAACCCATTTTGATACTTTTGATATTAGTAAAAATTGTTGTCTTTGTGACCACATGTTGGTATGAATGTAAGACTCTCTACTAACAACAGTGGAAGCACAGAATTCTCAGTGAGAAAGTAAAAGGAGTCATAATAACTAGTAGCAACAATGAAAATGCTAATCGAATGTTAATACCATCTAGATGAATTTTTGCAGTTAACTTCTGTGGGTGTCTTGACTCCGAATGTCAGTTCTCTCTGTGGTTAGTGACATCAATTAATTGAAGACAAGATGCAAGAACATGCAGATGCTTGTTTTAACAAGCAAATGCAGCTTGGCCTGTGGTAGGTCTCACTCTGTAAATATTACATGTTCTTAAGAAGCCAGACAGAGAACAAGTTTAGACTTGAGGATAGCAAATGTCAGTGAAGCTAAGGAGAATGTTTTGTGGTTTTTTCCTATTCTCCAAGAAAGAATTTTCCCACATATCTAGAAGTAAATCAGTGTAGATTGGTCCAGTGATCCAACATTATTTACTGTCAGTTTTATTCAATATTTACAATGTTCGTGGTGTAAATTCTCCTTTGATCTCTTTTACTTCCAGGGATTCATTCAACAGCTCAACAAATCCAAAACTAATCAACTTATCTACCCATCAAGCCTAATGTTCCTCTTAAATTCCTTAAGAGTTTTACCCTCTATGCAGTCACCTAAACTGAAAATTTTATTCATATTTCACTACCAAGCACAGTGGCCCATAATATTTCTCAAATAAATGAATGGATGGATTCTCCATGCTTTCTATTCCTCTGCCTCTATTTGATGGTTTAGTGAGTGTTATCTACTCTACTCGAAGCTTCTCAAGGAATGCCCTTCCCTGCTGCACCGAAGCAACTGTTGCTGCTTTGGCACAGGCCTGCAAGTCCTAACTCGCATGTCTTGGCCATCTAAACCATCTGCAGCACAGATTTCATTATAATGCAACTTGACTGAAAATATTTAATTTCTCTCTTTTGTCTGAAAGCCAAATTTGCAACTTTTCCTCCCAACTCTCCATAATTACTGAACTCTTCTCTTGCCACTTCTAATTTATTAACTGAACCTTCCTCTAAACCCACACTTTTCCGGTTTTTATCCCACTGCATAATCGTATGTCTCCGTGCCTTTGATCCTGTTATTTCCCATGCTCGGAAGTTTCTTCCCTTTATTCTCTAGGCTGCTTAATCCTGCTCACCCTTTAGATCTTAATTTAAACATCTGCCAAGCCTCTAGTCAGAATTAATTTTTTACCTCTCACAGCTTTCATGATACTCTGTCTTCATACTCCTGCTCTACCTCTCCACATAGTCTGAGCAGCATATTTTAATCTGTTTATGCATCCATCTCTCTCTGAAGCCCTAAAAGGCTCTACTCCAAGCACTTAGATAGTGCATGGCCCACAGTAAATGATACAGAAATTTTTCAAAGTTGGCATTGAATTAAAGCCCTATATGTACATTATTATTGAGAAATACACATATATTTCAGGACTTAGAGAAAAATATTGAATCAGAAAGTCTTTAGTATTGAGAAGAGGCTGAAAAATATTAAAGCAATGTGGTCCATGAGGTGATATGGCCTCATATTTGAAGAATGGTCTCCTTTTCAGTAAAGAGAAGTTTACTAAAAAATAGGACTTTTAGGACAGAAGGACGCCCACCCAACTCCACAGCCACCAGTCTTCCTGCTGGTCCTTTCGTTTTCCTTCAGATTCCTGGGACCAGCCGCAGCTCAGGCAGTTTGAAGGCTGGTGGCATTCATTCTTTATTCTTTAACTCCCTGGGCTTGTTTCTCCCCTCTTGTCTTCCAGGTGTCCTAAGTACAGTGGCTATAAGAACCTCGGTGCTTAAGATGAGATAATGCACGGCCTGTGGGAGGGAAGCTTTCATTTCGGTCCAGTACCTCGGGGAACAGGAGCCTCTCTGGAGGCTCTGTCCGCTCCCCTTGGTGCATGTTCTCCCTTAAGGGAGGGAGACTGGAGAGGGGGCAGGCTGTCTGGTGCACCCCACACAGCACATGGATGTGCTGATAGGGCCGTGGGAGCCACCTGTGGATTTAGTCGCAGTGGTAAAGGCTCCTGGCTAGTCTACAGAAAGCCGCTCTTCAGGTTAGCTTACTTTTAGGGAAAGGGAATTTTAGTTAATTAGTGGGAAATTATCAGAAAGTAAAGAGGCCATGTCCCTGTCTTGGTCTCTCTGCAGATTTACCATATAAGAAGTTAGTAATTATACTTAAACTAACCAATGGTAATAGGTGCGGCTCCTTTTTTCTTTTAATTCTTTTTATAAAAACAATTATAAATATATACTAATTAGACTGAATTATAAAGACCCCGTATGTAACCATATCCAACTTCAACAATGATTACATTTTATAGCCAATCTTATTCCATCTAAACCCCATGCCTAACTCCCAGATTATTTAGAAGCAAATCAGATGTCACATTATTTCATTCACAGGTATTTTTTTAAGTATACAGGATTCTCATTAGCAATATTGTTCAAACAGTTTACTTTTGATTAATAAATTTCTCATGCTACCTGGAATCCATATTTTGTTGCCTCAAAACTCAAGAAGTGTTTGGGGCTGCCCTAGTATATTGGATTTGTAAAACTTACGTGGAGAGGTGGCTTGTGTGAGCGGGCTCCGTCCTGTGACTAATCTCTTCTGTACACAACAGTGCTCAGGTGCGGGAACTTTGGTCACCTAGTAACTTGTCGCTAGTCAACAACAAGCTGAATAAACTGTTATGTTGTGGGAAAGTGCTTGGCTAGCCAGTTTGGATCATCTCCTAGATTTTAGGAGAAATAACCATTGCCAAGTTTTAATTTGCTAAATCTCTAGGCTTTGCTGGCAGGAAAGAAGCATATCACTTTTGGAGCACAACATGGATACAGGGGATGTGGGCTCAGGTAAACTGGGCCAAATACTGAAGCAGATTTGGAGACAAAACCAGATGCTCAAGCAGGCACTCCTGGGGGATGACCTCTGTGAGGGACCTGGCGGGGCCACGTGGATGGCCACGGTGGGCTTCCTGGCTCAGGAGCTCACGAGGGCCCTTCACCAGCTGCTGGAGCACACCTCGGGCACCCTGCGCGCCTCCTGCCAGCAGCTGCATGTGCTGCTTGACAAGGAGAATCAACGCATCTGGAGACAAGGCAAGTATTGTTTTGGTTTATTCTTTCTCTGAGAAATATTGATTCTGTGAGCACACAAACAAGGCTAAGGTAGTGTTTCTGTCCACAAGGGACTAACAATATAATATGGGAGATGAGACAAATGCACAATAATGCAAGGAACATTCAGACCAGTCCCATTAGAGATGTACTAATGAAGTGCTTTTGGTCTTCAGAAGCAGACAAAATCCCATTTTTAGGTTTGGAAATAGGACATTTTGCTAGAAAAAATGTGGCATTTTAAATAAAGCTTAAAGAATGAATTGGATTTATGCAGCAGAAAATTGGGGGTCTTGAGGTATTATTAACAGGATCCAAGACTTAGAAATAAGAAATTATAGGCTGAGTTTGATGCAGAGCATACAGTTTTTCTACATCAGAACATAACCTAGTATCTCTAGAGTCATTTTAACTTGGACTTGTTAATTCAAAATCACTGAGAAGACTGGAGTGGGTGGGATAGGGAATTGGATCTCGCCACACAGTGTGTGCAGGGGGAGGTTCGTGGGAACAAACCCAGTTATGGATGCTGGAAAATACAGTAAGGCAGGAAGAACCTGGTATCTGATGGATATGATCTTAGGCAACAGTTACTCCAGATAAGAGTATAGATGTCGTCATGAAATCCAACTCTAAATAATATAGTAATGTAATGTCAAGGCAAGTGCGAGGAATCCAGTGTAGATAATATTAAGAAATTCAGTCTAGAAAGCAAATAGCAGACATCAGGAAAATCTGTCCAAAGGCAGCATGACCCAGAAGCTACCAGCTGGAGCTTGTGACCAGGCCTCCAGTCTCTGGAGAGAATTGAACATGGTCCTAGGCAACATATCAAGACAAATACCTATTCAGGGAAACAAGGACTCAGCTCCTAGAACAGAAGTCAAAAATAAGACAGAGTCTCAGGTAGAAGGCAAAAAAAAAGTTGCCAGAACTGGAGCCCAAAGACAAACCTGAACTAGTGAAAAGATGATTGGGTGATGATTCTAAAAACTCTGGGCTATGGGGCCTTAGGTCACGTATTCCTCAGTTCAGACTTGAATTGTAAACATTGGAGAGGTGCTGAACCTGCAAGAAGTCATCAGGTGACCCCAGCTGTGAGGGAGGAGGGAAGAACAAATAAGAGAATGGTAAGAAGTGAAGATGAAATGAGAGATTGTATCAGATCAGATCCTGATGAAGGTTTACACCAGAGTGAAGGGGATGGATTTGACTTAGTCATCCTTGAGTAGCCACCTGGCTCCAATCAGAGAATTGGCATAATCATAGCTATTCTTTAAAAGACTAATTTGAAAATTTCCAATGATCACAAGCTTAGCAGGAGGAATAACATAAACCTAATCCAATTATCATAGCAGCAAGCTACACCCCTCCCCCCAAAATATAGCATTTTCCTCAGCAGGACACTACAGCTATGGTGTTTCTACTGCCTGAGCCTCACCTGGGGTGTTCAGTTAATTTTAGGCCCAGCATTTTAAATGGATAATTGATAAACTGTAGCACATCTAGAGGCAAGGGAACAATTCTCAAAATCATACCAAATGAGAAATGATTTAGGGAAACATTAACTTCAGTTCTTATTGAAGTGGATGAGGCATGATATCTGTTTTTAAATGTTAAAAGTGTTTTCATGAACAAGAGGTATTAGATTTACTCTTTGCTACTATGTTAAAAGCAGTTTGTTTCCCATTCCTAGAAGGGTTAAAAGAGTGACAGTTATACAAATGATTTCTCCTTCAGGAGTTTGGCTTAAATGCCCAGCAAAGGCTTTTGTAAGTTTCTACGATTATCTTGCCATATCTCATTAGAAGTCACTGCAAAAACATAATTTGGTTTAGTTTTGTATTTATTCTTTGTGTATGTGTATGTGCGTGTAGAAATCATTACTTTCATAGACTGCCTCATGAAAATAAATGAACATTTGGGGAGCACTGCTAGACTTCTGGAGAGAGAAGAAAAGGAGATGTGTAATTTATGCGGCATGCGTGATGAATGTGTTCTACAGCAGACAATGTCCTCCATTCAAGACACCAAAGCAACAGACATTGCTGCAAGAAGGGAACTAAATGTCATAGAAACAGCTACTGTTTCTCCCCAAAATGGTGAGGAAAGTCATTACACAAACCAGGTCCAGTTAAGAAAAAATAAAACACATATGAATTCAGAATTAGTGGAAAAAGAAAACAATACATCATTGAATGGAAATGTAATGGAGCAAGAAGAGACACAGAACAAAATGTTCCCAAATAATGCAGAAAATGAAGGTGATAAACAAATCAAACACATGACTGTTGAGAGCACAAATGGCAACAAGGAAGAGATTCATGACATAATCCAGACAACAGAGAGAGAAATTAAAAAGACCTCAGAAAGCCAAAGAGAAGAGATTACTACATCCTTAGTAACATGTGATATCTCCAATAAATATGTAAATAGTCTTCTTCCCAATGATTCAGAGACTATGACGCAAAAGGATAACATAATGGAAAAGGAGTAAGTAAATGTAAAATGAAAAGTTTTTATATATGCCTACTTATATGTTTCTGTACTTAGTACATGTCTCAGTCCATTCAGGCTGCTATAGCAAAATACCATAAACTGGGCAGCTTTTAAACATTTATTTTTCACAGTCATGGAGGCTGGGAAGTCCGAGATTAAGACATTGGCAGATTTGTCTGGTGAGAGCTTTCTTGCCATGTTCTTACGTGGTGGAGGGGTGAATGAGCTCCCTTGGGCCTATTTTATAAAGGTATCAAACCCATTCATGAAGGCTCTACACTCATGACCTAATCCCCTCCCCAAATGCCTCTTCTCCTGACACCATCACCTTGGGAGATAGGATTTCAGTATATAAATTTTGAGGGGACAGAAACATTCAGACTATTGTTATACATAGTATTTGTACATGAATATAATATAATTTTATATTTCCATTTCATACCTATATAAGATATTATAAATCACTAATTCAGTTTAAATTACTCCTATAAAAATTTATATGGCTGCTGTTACTAATATTGCTTGTTTCTTGTACCTTGAGGAAACAAACATATTAAATATTTTTTAAAGGAGGAAGGAATTGAGTACTTAAGAAAGTAAACAATTGTCTAAAGCATAGATACTTTTCTAAACCACTACATTTTCAATTATAATAAGATAAACTAGGAGGCTATAGAGTATTACAAAAATTAGGAGAGAATTTTTTAGCATCAGATTTATTTCATTTATATTCCCAAGAAAATCGTCATGTGTTTTGAACCTATGTCTGTAAAACCCTAGAGGGCTCATGGATAAGCTTCAGGAGGTGCTTAAATTGAATGTGTATGTTTATATCCATTTTATTTCCTTGGAGATGGTCCAGAGCTATCATCAGATTCTCTAAGTGCCCATGACTTTCAAAAAGTGAGAGACTGATAAGTTTTGTAAATTATTTCCCCTATATAAGGGGGTAATATTTCCCCATTTGTCCAAATAAAATAAAATATTCACAGACCCTATTTTCCCAGGAAAATATAACATCCTTAGAAGGCAATGGGTAACAGTGAAAAAAAATCATTTATTTTGGGAGTCAGATAGACTCAAGTTTTATTTTCTGTTTTATTACATACTAATTTTGTGACACTGGGCAACTTGTTTTCTTTCCTAGCGTCATTTTCTTGTTTGTAGAAATAATATGTACTCCCTGGGATTATTTGGTAAGGTCAAATGAGAAAATCATGTAAAGGGCCTGGCACTGTGCCACTCTGCAGATGTTCACACTCAGGTAAATGTTAGTATGTTAGTTTATTTCACCTTCAACAACCCTCACTTTCTCCACCTCCCACTCACTACCACCCTTCAATCTCCTGCTTCTCTGCCATGGTATGTTGATGCCCTTTCAGATGTACAATACCATTTTCAAAACAATGATCTTAGCCAAGTCATTTTGCTCACCATAAGCATAGTTATCTCCTCTATAAAATGAAGAGGTTGGGCTAGTTTAGCTGTTATGTTCCTACTGGTCAGAGAATCTAATGAATTCTATGATTGGGTATATTCAGTGCTTGAAAGGCCTCCACAATTTGTAAGAATTACTGCTCCTGCAAAACAACTACTAGTCAATATGTGGTTACCTGTTTCACTTGAGAAAGACATTGACATTTCATATTCTCACATTCAGAAATGACTCAAAGCATCAGTTAATGAGTCATTGCCTGAACCACACCCTCTAACACCTCCTTTAGGTATTTTCTGGTTAGTTATTTCCTCTTTGTGGCATACAAACCAATTGTGCTTGGCTTGCATATTTAAGAAGACTACTCGTTACAATCTCTCAGCCTAGGAAGCCATTATGCCACATAAAAGATGTGTGTGATAAACAAAACTCATGCAGAATCTGTTGAATCCCCGGACAGCTTTCTGAAAGAAGCCTATCTCTTCTAGTGTTGTTGTCCTAGTATATATATGAAGGGGAAACAATGTGATTACAATCATGTGTCACTTAACTACAGAGACATTCTGAGAAATGCACAGCTAGGCGATTTGTCATTGTGCAAGCATCATAGCATATACTTACACAAACCTAGATGGTGTACCTGACTATGTACCTAGGCTACATGGTATAGTCTATTGCTTCTACTTCCTTGAATACTGCAGGCAATTGTAACACAATGGTATTTCTGTCTCTAAACATATCTAAACACAGAAAAGGTACAATAAAAATATGATATTATAATCTTATAGGACCACCATTGTATATGTGGTCTATCGTTGACCGAGAAGCCATTATGTTGTGAATGACTATATTTTTTTAGTGGTTGGACTAGAATCTAACTGATGAGGGCTGGTGGGGATGGAACCATTTACCAGTCTTCTCATCTACTTCATCTGCCATTGGGAAACATGCCTGCTAAAAGAAGAGTGTATTGAGATGCTTTCCAAGGCACAGAAGGGAGTCATTCTAAGTTATACACTGCTGGGTCACCACATCCTCTATTAAACAATTTTTCATATTTTCTGAATTACCACCATTGCAATCCCCAGAGAATACCCAAGCAGACCAATGTGCTGGGTAATCTTCTATTCCTTCCAACTTTATGAGTTCAGAATTGCAAATATAAATAAATGACCCTCTGTGTAATTTCAACATAGTTTTTTAGATTTCTATGTTAAAGTACACTTTAAAACTCTACTTAGCATTAATCTAAACTATAATACTTCTAGAACTAGACATTAATGATATATAATATATAGACCCTCTTATTTCTCTTCAACATTGCCTATATTTCAATCATTTCACTGGCATAAATGAAAAGTAGCAAGATGAAGAGAAACTCAAGATGGTAATTTTAATTCGACATTTACTGAGCACCTATCTTATGCCAACCCATAAGTTTAAATGTTTTATCTCATTCGATCTTCACACTATTATGGGTTAGATATTCATTTTAATTTGTAATGGATAAAGTAGCCAGTACTTTCAAATGATTTGAGGTAGCATAATATTATAGTTAAGAGTTTCGGCTTTCATATTAAAGATGGATGGAGCCAATTATTGCTTCTAAAACTTACTATCTATGGCATCTTTAAAATCAAGTTAAATTTTTTAGACCTCAGTTTTATTGTCTGTAAAATGGTGATGACAGTAGTACCTGTCTGATACAATAATTGTGAAGATTGAATAAAATAATGTGTAGCCTAATAATGTGTAGTCCATATAAAGCACTAAAATATTAGCTACTTTGATAATAATTATTAATGTGTAAAGCCAAACAAATTGTACATGACTAATCTCAAATTTGAATTTGGATTTATAAGACTATAAAAATCCTTGGCAAATAAGATTTTGATTGATTCTTTTGAGGATTGTAAATAATCTGGTCCAAATTACTATGATTAATCATAAATTCATAGTTCTTTGTATCTTTCTCAGTTTTTCTAAAAAAATGTAGTAATCATTATCATTTGATCATTTGTTTAGGCAATTCCAGTACATCATAGATGATTACTCTCTCTCCTCTCAATTTAGGAAACTATTCAGATATTTAGTAGTTGGTTTATCAAGAATCTTCAGCAATCCCAGATTCTTATTGTGGAGTGAACAAAACTGAAGAATGAATTAAATAACGTGAATAATAATAGTAATCACAATAGTTATTATAGTTCACATATAT
Source organism: Microcebus murinus (assembly GCF_040939455.1). Taxonomy (NCBI): domain Eukaryota; kingdom Metazoa; phylum Chordata; class Mammalia; order Primates; family Cheirogaleidae; genus Microcebus; species Microcebus murinus. The sequence goes on from NC_134106.1 coordinate 110,306,904, forward strand.
AACACCTCTATGTGCCAGACATAGCCCTAATTAATATATAACAGTTCATTTAATTCACATAACTTTCCTAGGAGAAAGGTATTATTTTGTCACCATTTTACAGTAGAGGAAATTGAAGCAAAAAGAGGTTGAGTACCTTGCCCAAGGTCATAGGATCAACAAGTGGGAGAACAAGGATTCACATTCAAACCCTAGCGCTAGAGTTTGTGCCCCTCTGCATTTAGCTATAAAGCATATAAATCAAATAATTGGCAAAATTACATTCTTTTTGTTTCCCATGCAGGTACCTTGATGTGCTGAATGATGCCACTGACCCTCAAGTGTCTTGTTATATTACAGCACCATTATATGTTCTACAGCAACTAAAATGCCAGATAATTAATAACATGAGTTCTTTAATAGTGAGTGATTATGAAGAGTTGGTCAGCAATGTCATCACTATTGAATGTTCAGATAGGGAAAAGAAAATTCCATTTCCAATATGCATTGCAATTCCATTTACTGCACATTATAGGGGAAATTACAGAGATATCATGGTGAAAGTGTTTGATGTAAACCTTCAATCAAGTTACTTAAACCCAAATTCATTGGAAGGAATGAGAGGAAGTTATAAGGTTGGTAAATACTTGGCTCCTCTTCTGACTATTACTCAGAGTAACAGATTGTAGTATAGATATAATTGCTCCACTGGTAACAAATGGAAAGGTTGATAGATTTGTGCCAGTGCATTCCCACTTTGTTGCTATCCATAGAGCAGAAATGATTGGCCAAATTTAGGAATAGAGAACTTGGGCCTAGGACCTAGCAAATGTTATTTTTTCACCTGGGAAACAAAACCAACATCATAGCTTAATTACTTTAATACTATAGACTAGCTTTAGACCAACATTTCTAATGTGGTGGAATCCTGTTTAAATTAAGACTGTTAGAATTGTCAGATGATAGCAGCTTTATTTTTTATAATTTGTGAATTGGGAAAATATATAAAAATAAAGAATAACTGTGTATGTATATGCCTTGAGATCATAATAATTACGTCTATAAGTGGAATTTAGTCTGTACATGGAAGATCGTGTATGGGTTAGTTAGGATGTTGGCTGTGAAGGAAGATTGGTTAGGTTTGAAATCTGGTTGAAATCTCTCTTTTCTGAGTTTCAAATAAGGTTATACAGTTGAATATGAAAGTTAAGCCTATTCTAATTACTCATTTTTTCCAATTCATGCAACTAATACATTTTATATTTAGTGGGTAAAAAAAAAAATAAAATTTTAGGACAACCCCACAACCCCCAACTTTTTACACAAAAGAGGATGTAAAGGCCTCAGGTACCTGTGAGGAACTGGCCCCACATATCATTCACTGAGGGAATTCCTACTGGTCTCCCAGAAGCAAGGACTTGCTAATTGTAGCTTTATGTCTGCAGACTATGTGTAGCTCCTAAAACCTAAAATCTGTCCTGATTTCACACTATTAATGAATTATAAGTTTATCTTTACAGGCACAAAACAGAGACAAGAAATGATAAAGCATTCTTTGACCCAGAGACATCTACATAATTATGCCTCCTTCACTCCTTTTTCTCTTCTAATATTGGCCTTATTCTCATGTAAAATTTAGATTTTCTTGAGAATCACAAAAAAACGTAACCTTTTTGTCTCCCTGCTCTTTTTTCTTTCTTTATGACTTCAATGCTAAAATTTCCAAATTCCCCTCAGAAAAATACCCACAGCTTTGTCTGTGGTTTGTATTTTTCCCAAGTATGTCCTCAACTTTGGCTTAATAAACCTCCATTGATTGAGATTTTTGCCTCAGTCATTTAGTTGGGATGATAAGTCTCAGAAGCATGTAATAGTCTGCACAGCATTGCCCTTGACTGGGGCTTTTTAATCTTAGCCAGTCTGTGTGATTGTCACAATAGAAACAAAAACTGCTCATAGCACACATACTTTTCACAAAATTGGTTTGAACGATGTTTAGCAAATGGATAATCAAAGCAAAAGAAAAAAGATAAAAGAATGATTGTCTAATATAAAAAGTAAAGGCATAAACTTTTCTCTTTATAGTATTCTACTGGCAGTCATCCCTAATTTTCACTCAAGAAAATTTAAACTCTGGATTCCTTCCAAATTGTTATGTGGATCATATGATATTTAGAAATTCTAATTCTTAAAACCTTTTTGGGTTTCTTAGTATCCGCCAAATGCGGTCTGAATGCACAGCAACCACCATTGGTTTCTGGAAGATTTTTCACCATTTTCCCTCTGGCCAATTAAGAAAATTCACCATGACCTGAATTTTCCCAACCAGGGATTCATGCAGTGGTATTGTGAAATCTCTTCCTTAGTCAGCTTTCAAATGATACTTTTCCCTTGTGATTGTCCCTGAATATTAGTGTGTGTGTATATGCATGATTATCCACTCATACTGGGGTGGAGCTCAGGGCTGCTGTTTGGGGAATCATGAATAGACCAGATTACTTCTAAGTCTGCCTCCTCAATTTAAGCTTTGGTGATTATATGAGTAGATCATTTTGTTTTCATTTATGTACTCAGTTCCCTTTTGTGCAATAAAAAAGCTTGAATGTGTGCCTGCATATATGCATTACAAATTTGAATGCCACTGTATGAAAAAGAAACACAAATGTGTCTCTTTGCAGTCATCTACACCCATTGCATAGAAGAAAGAAATAGATAAAATGACTTTATTTTGGGAGCCTAGGAGATTATCAGAAGAAAGAATTTGCTGACAGTATAGGTGCTATAGCATTTGAGTAAACTATCCAAACAATGAGATTCTAGTCCTTAGAATTCCCTAAAATAGTGTTGAATTGTTCTGGATAAAGGTCAATACTCAAAATCTATTCTAGCTGGCCGGGCGCTGTGGCTCACGCCTGTAATCCTAGCTCTTGGGAGGCCGAGGCGGGCGGATTGCTCAAGGTCAGGAGTTCAAAACCAGCCTGAGCAAGAGCGAGACCCCGTCTCTACTATAAATAGAAACAAATTAATTGGCCAACTGATATATATATAAAAAATTAGCCGGGCATGGTGGCGCATGCCTGTAGTCCCAGCTACCCGGGAGGCTGAGGCAGAAGGATCACTCGAGCCCAGGAGTTTGAGGTTGCTGTGAGCTAGGCTGACGCCACGGCACTCACTCTAGCCTGGGCAACAAAGCGAGACTCTGTCTCAAAAAAAAAATAAAAAATAAAAAATAAAAAAATTATAAAAAAAAAAAAAAATCTATTCTAGCTAAAAGAGGCTAGGATTCCAGAAGCAATTAAGGTTTGTGAAAACACTGAATATCATTGCCTAGTATATGAGGGCTGTCCAGAAAGTGTCCAGCCATGTAATATGTTCTTGTTATATTAACAATGGCTGGATACTTTCCAGACAGCCCTTGTATATATACATTTTTGGAAGGGATTAAATTTAAATTTCAAAATATTTTTTTCTCTTTTTTCTACCTTGAAGTCCAAATTTGAGAAGCTCTTAATTATCTACTTCTACTTTATCTCATGAAAGGACCATTCATTTTAAGTTAATAGATCATTCCAAATTATGGATGATTACATGGATGGTATATAGATTTTTTCACAATCTGTAAAGTATATACACCATGTACTTTTCAAACAGTGCTGTAGCTTGTTTTGATGTTCTTTAATCCATACAGGGGAGCTGTGCTGCTGTGAAAGTTTACAAGTTGGGTATCTTTTCAGTTGTGTCTTGTTTAAAGAAAGAGTCCTTCACAGTAACTAAGCAAGGCCTTGCTCTTAAGTCAAACATAGATTCCAGAATATCCTTGAACTACCCTCCAGGAGTCTTCAGCTCACCAGTGGCTGTACAATTAAAGGTAAATATTAAAAATTGGTGAGTTCCTTCTCATAGATTTTGTGGGTCATCAAGCATGGTCCTAAAGAATAAAGAGGATAAAAAAAAAAAAAAGAATAAAGAGGATAGTGCTATTTAATATAACAATAAATGGATTCTTCTATTGTATTTGTAGTGGCCTAACTTATCGTGATATCAGTGAGATTGTGATGATTTTGAGCATATTAAATTTCATTCCAAAATAAATTTCCACTTTATTTGAAAATTTTTCCCAGTTAGTCTTTCATGTTGTTTTGTTTATACTATTTATTGACAAAAACACATGTTGAGTATCAATGAATGAATTGATGAAAGACTTTGGGACATCCATATAACTCAAGATTTTCATATGAAAGAATGGCTAAAAAAGGATAATCAATTAAAATATTTATTACTATGAATATTTGGTTATAATTCATTATGAAACATTAGCCCTTTTTTGGGAATAAGGATTTACTATGAAGTCTACCTAGAAAATATCCAGCCATTGTTAAAATAGCGAGAACATAGTACATGGCTGAGTACTTTCCAGACAGACTTCATGTATACAAATACCATTTGTGAAGTTGTATGGTGTATCAAGGTACATTTTAGAAGATATATTATTAACCATTCTTATGTGAAAGAAAACACTTAAGTAAATATAGTCTTGTTTTACTATTTCTAAAGATCCTTTTACCTAACATTAGTTTTAATTAGAAATTATATAAAGTGTCTATTTTGTTTTTTATGTCATTTTGGTGCCTACAATTAAGAGTGTTTCTCAGTTATTTTTTTTTTTTTTTGTATTTCGGCATATTATGGGGGTACAGATTTTAAGGTTTCAATAAATGCCCATTTCTCCCCCTCCCCCCACAAGTCTGAGTCTCCAGCATGACCATCCCCCAGATGGTGCACATCTCACTCATTATGTATGTATATACCCGGCCCCCTCCCCCTTGCCCAATACCCTATTACTGTAGTACCTATGTGACCACTTAGGTGCTGTTCAGTTAATACCAATTTGCTGGTGAGTATATGTGGTGCTTGTTTTTCCATTCTTGGGAAAATTCACTTAATAGTATGGGTTCCAGCTCTAACCAGGAAAATATAAGATGTGCTATATCACCTATGTTTCTTAGAGCTGAGTAGTACTCCATGGTATACATATACCACATTTTATTAATCCATTCTTGGATTGATGGGCACTTGGGGTGTTTCCACAGCCTTGCAATTATGAATTGTGCTGCCATAAACATTCAAGTGCAGGTGTCTTTTTTGTAGTGTCATTGGAACTTTTGGGTAGATGCCCAGCAAGGGGATTGCTGGATCAAATGGTAGATTCACTTGTATCGCTTTAAGGTATCTCCATATTGCTTTCCACAGAGGTTGAACTAATTTTCAGTCCCACCAGCAGTGTAGGAGTATAGAATTTTTTTATTTCCATCTTGATTTCTTCATTTATGAAGTAATCATTTAGTAGGAGGTTGTTTAATTTCCACGTTTTTGTGAAGAAATGTGAGTTTCTATTAGGGTTGATTTCTACTTTTATTCCACTGTGATCTGAGAAGGGACATGGTATGAGTTCTATTTTTTTAAATTTCTTGAGATTTACTTTGAGTCCTAGGATATGGTCAATCTTAGAGAATGCCCCGTGAGCTGATGAGAAGAACGTATATTCAGTGGATTTTGGTAGAATGTCCTGTAGATTTCAGACAGACCCAGTTGTTCCAAGGTTTTGTTTAAGTCCATTATTTCTTTATTAATTTTCTGTTTGGAGGATCTGTCTTGTGCCGTCAGTGGGGTATTGAAATCTCCGGTGATTATGGAGTTGCTATTAATCCATTTGCTTAGATCTAGTAAGGTTTGCTTTATGAAACTGGGTGCACCTAAGTTGGGTGCAAATATATTTAAAATTGTTATCTCTTCTTGTTGAAGTGTGCCCTTCACCATTATATAATGACCCTCTTTGTCTTTCACTACTTTTGTTGCTTTAAAAACTAAATCGTCTGAAATTAGAACTGCCACGCCAGCCTTCTTTTGGCTTCCACTTGCCTACCATTTTACTTTTAGTCTATATGCATCCTTGCAGGTTAGATGTGTTTCCTGAAGAAAGCATATACTTGGCCTGTATTTTCTTATCCATTCAGCCAGCCTATGTCTCTTGAGTGGAGAGTTTAAGCCATTCACATTTATTGGGAGAACTGATAGGTAAGGTAGATTACTGATCATTCTGTTGGGTTGGATGTTGTTGCTTTGATTTCTCTCTTGAGCCTTTGTATTATCTGGCCTTTAATCTTTGGGTTTTGGTTGTTTTTATATTCGTGAGTTTTTATTGTGGTGTTCCGTGTGCAACACTGTTTTCAGTACTTCTTGTAGGGCTGGTCTTGTCTTGGTGAATTCTCTGAGACTTTGCTTGTCTGAGAATGTCTTTATTTCTCTTTCATATATGAAGCTTAGTTTTGCAGGGAATAAGATTCTAGGCTGGGCATTGTTTTGTTTCAGAAGAGTGAGAATGGGGCCCCAGTCTCTCCTTGCTTGTAAAGTCTCATTAGAGAAGTCTGGTGTTATTCAAATTGGCTTTCCCTTGTATGTTACTTGCTTCTTTCGTCCTATAGCTCTTAGAAGGGCCTCTTTAGCTGATATTTTGGTCAGTCTGATGACTGCATGTCGTGACATCTTCCTGTTTGCATTGAATCTCCCAGGGGTCCTCTGAGCTTCTTGAACTTGTATATCGAGATTTGAGCAAGGCCTGGGAAATTTTCCTCTATTATATCTTCAAATAGCTTGTCCAACCCTTGGGTGTCGTCCTCTTCCCCTTCTGGTAACCCTATGACCCTCACATTAGGTTTCTTCACATAATCCCACATCTCTTGTAGGCTTTGCTCTTTTCTCTTGTTTCTCTGCTCTATCTCTGTGATGGTTTTATTTAGTTGGAGGGTGTTATCTTCAATCTCTGAGATTCTTTCTTCTGTTTGATCTACCCTGTTCTTGAGAGTTTCCACTGAAATTTGTAGTTCCCTGAATTGATTCTTCATTTCCAGGAGTTCGGTTAAACTTTTCTTCATTGTGTTTATTTCTTTAGTGAACTTTTGTTCTAGGTCCTGGAGGCTTTTTATGGTTTCTTTGTGTTGGTTATTGAGTTGTTGTCGCAGGTCGGTGAGTGTTCTTATGCTCCACATACGAAATTCCTCATCTGTCATTTTGGTTGCCTGATTTTGGTTGGTGTCCATTTCTAGGGGTCTGGTGCTCCTCTTTGGGGGTTGTTTTCCGTTTGGTTCTTCATATTTCCTGAGTTCCTTTGCTGATTTCTTCCCATGTCGATCAGTTGTTTCTTTCCTTTAGGTTTTTGTTTGGGTATTCACATGCCTTGTTTAGTTTCTGAGCCGGTAGGTGGTGTCTGTGGGTGAGATTCGACCACTCCCTGTATAATGAGTCAGTGGGTGCCATGAAAAGGCTGTGCAGGATGCCGTCCCTGTCAGTAGGTGGTGCTTGCTTGGAGGAACAGGGTATGCTGTTGTTTTTGTGTCCTGTTATCAGCTCTTGTTCTGGGCAGAGCTGGGTTGGGTAAGCCTGCCCTCAGGCACCACCAATGCCGTTAGCAGGGGGCAAAGTTCTGTTCTCTACTTCCAGGAAAAGCTGTCAGGGCGGGGCTGGAATGGTCCCACTCAGCCAGAAAGTCTGGGTGTGGGTGTGGGGCTGTCTGAGACCCGCAGTCTGGAGCGGGCCTCGCTTCTTTCCACCCTCCCCAACTCCGCAGCTACTCCTGGGCTTCTGCCAGCAGGCCAGACCACAGGCCACCAGGCCTCCCCGGATTGTGATGCCGACGGGGAGGTTCCCTGTGCAGAAATGCTGCCTGGGCTGGGCGCACGGCCTCCCTTTGGTGGGAGGGTTGCCCTGTAGGACCCTGATCTGCCCCTGGAGGCACACACACCTCCGCAGGCTGTTCACAAATATCCCTTCTGTGCCCCGGGCAATGCTAGACCTCGGTGCAGGGGATCTGGTCTGCAGGTCCGACCTCTGGGTCCCAGAGTTCAAACTGTATCCCCACCAGGGAGAGGAGTTCCTGTCCCAATTCACCCACAGGGAGCCCAGGCTGTGTCTGTGTCTCTCAGCCTCTGAGTAGGCACCGTTCTCCTGGGAACACCGTGCCAGCAGCACCTGGGAGGGCTGGCGGGTAGGGAGCTCATAGTCTGAGTTCCCCTTAGTCAGCTGTAGGGTCCCAAAAGGGAAGGTCCCGTTCCCTGGAGGTGCCTCCGGCTAGTGGCTGTATTGTCTCTCTGGGCGGCCGCAGGTAGGGTTGCCAGAGGGGAGAAGGAGGCAATATGGCGCCTGCCTCGTGGCTCAGGTCTATGCATATGGAGGTGCCCCGAGGGATTTGGGAGTCTGGTGCTGCGTCCGCTACAGGCTCACCGCTAGCTGGCGGCGGCCGTCTCTGGGCTGATGTCCGCAGGTCTCTCCACCCGCTGGGGAGCCACCAGCAGTCCCAAATGCAGGGGAGGGGAAAGGTGATTTATCCACCTACCCTTCCCGCTGGTCTCCGGGCTGCTCCAGCGGTCTCAGCTTCCAGTTATCCTCCGCAGCCTCCTCCCGTGGAGTCTCCCGGGGTCTCAGGTACCCCTCCTTCCGGCCCTCGTCTGCTGTATGCTCGCCTTCTTGCTTCTTTTTTCTAATTTCTGCTAGAATCTGTCTTTTCTGCAGAGACACTCTTTCTGGCGGTGTTTCTTGTCCGCCATCTTGATCCTCCTCTCTTCTCAGTTATTTTTAACATAAGACAAAGAACACGGGTTTCAGAAAGACTTTGTAAAAAGAGACTCAATTGCTGTTTCTTTTATCAATTATATGTATTTTATAAAATGCAGTGTTGATTCCAGCTAAAATGTATAGAGAAATCTACACTCTGTAAAACTTTCAGAAAATTGGATTAGAAATGTGCTGATACTTTGCATCTTTTGCTATTAAAATATAAGCAAATATACATATTTTTCTTTGTTTAGATCCAACCAATTGACCCATCTCTGGTGGCATATTTAAAAACACAGCAAGATACTTCCTACTCAGTACTATCCACCAGTCCTCTGATTCATGTTCAGCACCTATCAACTCATCCTTTTCAGAAGCCAGTCACTGTATTCCTACCTTGTTCTCCACATCCTGATAAAAAGAATCTTGGGCCTGAGATAGAGCATAAAAGAACAGCTAGTGCCACGGCAAACAGGGTCACACCGCCATATTTCAACTGGTGAGTAAGATCCTAATTGCAAACTGACTTAATGTTACACAAATAAACTTACATGATTAAAAATCACAATCAAATGTCATGTATTTAAATATCAGTATTAAAATACTATGAAATATTTTTAATCTAGAAATATTGTGTATCCATTAAAGGTAAGATTCTAGCTGTAATGGGGCCCAAAGTGTACTAGGTGTTAGCAATAAGTTGATATGAAAGAGGTAAAATTAACTCTTCCTGTCAAAGAACTTAAAATATGGTTACATACAAAGGTGTAGTATGGTGGTTTTAATTTCTATATTTAAAAGTGTTCTATTAATGCTGGAAAAAGAGTAACTTTACCTTTTACAAAATAAACTGAATTTGAATTTAATAGGTGGATTCCTCTTCCCAACTTTTATAATTAAACAAAATCCCCACCAATAAGACAGATATCCATACTAAGTTACCAGCTAGAAATGAAATCAGAAATGATATGCTAACAACAAATAGGGTACAATGAATGATAATAGTCCTGACCTTAATTCTTATCCTTTAATATTTATCTTTTTTTTCCTAATAGAAAAAGTAGAAGAGAGCTTTCTATTCTTTAGTTCTGAAGGGTAAACCTTAAGGATTTTTCTTATTAGTTCTTATTAGATAACTCTGGAGTTTTTGGTTGCATGATCCTTCATCACAACACATTAATATTTTATACACTTGGAATGACTATTACCAGGCCCTTCCCCTACTTGGGAAATGGTGGCAATATAGCGCCTATTTATAAATAGCTTTGAAATAGCTCAGAGCAATGAGAAATGACCATTGAAAATAACTAGCACATATCGACAGTTTCACACGTGCCAGCCAGTATCCTAAATGCCTTATCTCTAGTAACTTAATTATTCCACACAATAAACCTATGATGTAGCTACATATCCCCACAAGCAGGAATGTACCTTCACATTCATGAAGGTAACTCCAAGTTTTTAAAATACATTGTCTCACCAGTTATGACAATATTCCTGTGAGACTATTAAATACCTCATTTTTTTTTTTTGGAGACATAGTCTCACTCTGTTGCCGGGGCTAGAGTGCGTGGCGTCAGCCTAGCTCACAGCAACCTCAAACTCCTGGGCTCAAGTGATGTTCCTGCCTCAGCCTCCCCAGTAGCTGGGACTACGGGCATGTGCCACCATGCCCGGCTAATTTTTTCTATATATTTTTAGTTGTCTCGCTAATTTCTTTCTATTTTTAGTAGAGACAGGTCTCGCTCTTGCTCAGGCTGCACTCGAACTCCTGAGCTCAAATGATCCTCCCACCTGGGCCTCCCAGAGTTCTAGGATTACAGGCGTGAGCCACCACACTGGCCTAAATGCCTCGTTTTGTATATATTTTAATTAATACCTAAATTATACCACTTATGACACTGGACTATGTTTTTTCATTTTAGCGTCTTTCATTGTTACGGCCTTGAGTTCCTTGTGGGCAAAGTTTGTGTTTTATTTCTCTGGATTTTCTTGTTGTAAATAACTTTATTACATGCAGTGAAAAATCAGAAGAGAGAGAAACAACGTCAGGCACATAAGTGAAATGACAACTGCTGTGATTTGAAGGGCTGCTGTGTGCCAGGTGCATTAGGTGCACTCCCTCACCCGGTAGCCCAGGAGCATGCCGCGCCGTGGCTGGGAGGAGAAGTCAAGCTTTCCTGGAGTTACGCAAGTGAGAGAGAACGTAGAAATAGAGACGTGACCCGGTTATATGTGCTTTTGCTACCAAAAGTAAATATATATGATATATGGTTACACATGGTTTAGCGATGGGGATGCATTCTGAGAAATGTGTCCTGCGGCGACCCGTCGTCGTGAGCAGGGGGAGTGCGCGTGCGCAGACCGCGGCGCAGCCTGGCGCTCGCGGGCAAACCTGCTCCGCTCGTGCCGTCCTGAACCACAGGCAACTGGAGCACAGCGGAATTTGTGTATCTAAATATATCTAAACAAAGAAAAAGTACAATAAAAACACTGTTATAATCTCATGGGACCGCTGGCGTAGATGTGGCCGGTCGTTGACTGAAACGGTGTTAGGCGGGACGGGCCTGTGGCAGCGGAGCTAATCCACGTGCCTGTGAATGATAGTGATAAAAACCGCCGACCGGAAATACCCTGGAGTGTCCAAGATAAAATGTAGCGGTCTAATAGATTAAGATTTATTCTAGCCCAAGCACCCCTTAAAATACATATACTTAATTTTTTTAAAAAAAGATGAATTCTGTGTGGTAAACTATTGCTAGAGTCTAGTAAGTATTTCTACTATCGAGAGGGTGGATGGCAGCGAATTAATAAAAATAGTCTGTGCTGATGATAGGGAAAAACTTCACCCCGGCCCCCCAAGGCTGAACTCACTACTGATTGGATGTAAACCTTGTTGCTGATTGGACGCTTTTTGAATCCCACCAAGGGTATAAAAACTAGAGGAGAACAAGGGAGCGGTGCTCAGAGCCCCTCTGAGCCCCTCTGAGCGCCTCTGAGCCCTTCTGAGCCCCTTTGGGTCCATCTGGGCCCCTCTGAGCCCCTCTGAGCACCCTGAGCCCCTCTGAGCGCCTCTGAGCCCCTCTGAGTACCTGCGAGCCTCCCAGAGCCCCTCTGAGCCCCTCTGAGCCCCCTGAGCCCCTCTGAGCCCCTCTGAGCCCCTCTGAGCCCCTCTGAGCCCCCTGAGCCCCTCTGAGCGCCTCTGAGCCCCTCTGAGCCCCCTGAGCCCCTCTGAGCCCCTCTGAGCCCCCCTGAGCCCCCTGAGCCCCTCTGAGCCCCTCTGAGCGCCTCTGAGCACCTCTGAGCGCCTCTGAGCCCCTCTGAGCCCCTCTGGGTCCATCTGGGCCCCTCTGAGCCCCTCTGGGTCCATCTGGGCCCCTCTGAGCTCCTCTGAGCCCCTCTGGGTCCATATGGGCCCCTCTGAGCACCTCTGAGCCCTTCTGAACCCCTCTGGGTCCATCTGGGCCCCTCTGAGCCCCTCTGGGCCCCTCTGAGCACCTCTGAGCCCCTCTGAGCGCCTCTGGGCCCCTCAGAGCCCCTCTGAGCCCCTCTGAGCCCTTCTGAGCCCCTCTGAGTGCCTCTGAGCGCCTCTGGGCCCCTCTGAACCCCTCTTCGCTTCTCTGGGCCCCTCTGAGCATCTCTGGGTCCCTCTGGGCCCCTCTGAGCCCCTCTGAGCCTCTGAACCCCTCTGAGCGCCTCTGAGCCTCTGAACCCCTCTTCGCTTCTCTGGGCCCCTCTGAGCCCCTCTGAGCGCCTCTGAGCCTCTGAACCCCTCTGAGCCCCTCAGAACCGCTGGTGGAATAAAGGCTGATCCTCCCACTCGCCCTGCGCCGCTGGGTTCTTTCCCTGGTCAGTCGCCCTCACACTTGCCTAGACTTGCCACCCACCTGCCGGAACACTGACATTGTAAAACAAAGCAGCTACATTGGCCTAAGAGATGGTTAACAACACAAACACGCAAACAAACCCCAATTTGCCTGTCCCCTATTGTTTGATCTCATAGCCTATACATATCAATGAAAATGTAAATTTATCTCTCCAATGCACAGATATCATTTTAGAGTGATTAGATCACTGTCCCTTTGCCTCTCCTTTGCTATATTTCTACATCTCAAAAACAACGGGGTGGACTGTAGAGAGGGATTACGAGCAGTGTGATGGACTGTCGGGATGGAATCCCGCAGGCGTGGGACCCTACAGCAGCGCGCTGCCAGCGAGCCCCGCATTCGGTGGGTTCCGGGCCCTGCAAACCCAGTCGGCACAGGCGAGGGGAGCGCCCGCCCAGTCCCCAGTCCCCCGTCCCCCGTCCCCAGTCCCCCGTCCCCCGTCCCCCGTCCCCAGTCCCCCGTCCCCAGTCCCCAGGAATCACACTCGGTGAGAACGGCCAGCCTCTGAGCCCTGAATCAGATACAGGCACGTGGGTCTGCCCTCAGATCTGAGAAAGAGATGCCAACAGCTGCCAACCTGAAAGTGGTGAATAAGCCTCCATTAAAGGGTAAGAAAAAAAACCGGAACCCTATATGGTATTTTAAGAAAAAAGAAATTGCTACCAAGATTACAAAAGAAGAACAAAAACAACAAAAAACAAATGTGTAGAAATACAGAAAGAGAGTATCGTCCTGACATTTCACAGTAATTTGAATAATGAGAATTACGGTTACCTGGAGAATACTATGGAAACCTATTTTGTAAGTTTAGTAGTATCCAGTAAGCATAATTTCAAGAAAGCAGAAACCATCTTTCCTAGGTTAGCCTAGGAAATGATGAAAGGACAGCAGGATAAGATATACAGATAACAAGCTGAGATGAAAAGGGATCAAGATATGATAAGGAATCATTTCAAAGCGATGTAACCTAATAATTATAGGTACCATCCACGAAAAGACCAGGTAATCCTAAAAGATGCAATAATCAAAGGCATAATTGAATTTAATTTTTGATGTTGATTAAAGCCTTGAGGTAGAAAGTGCTGATTGACTACTAGACAAAATATATGAAAAAGACCCATACTAAGACAGAACATGGCAAACTGAAATGTAGGTTTAAATAAAACACAATTCCACAAGCATTTATTCCACAGAAATAGGTTGAGTAAAAAGGAATAAAGTCAGTCTGGCCTCAGTCTTATTCTTTGTAGCACTAATATCGGGGGAAAAAATGGACCCAAAACTTCAAAGTTCTGAAAGGACAAGGTTGTAGAATTAGAGTTTTCACCCCAAAAAGATGCCATTTTGTTTTTGTTATTGTTTTTGTTTTTTTAAATACAAGGGCTCACAAAATGTACAATATCATGTTCTTAATAAAACAAATAAGTATGTATATAAAATTAATAGACTGACTTAATAAAATAAAATTCAAAATATAAAAATGGAAAGCATTATTATTTTTTAAATCTAGTATTGAGCATAAATAATATAAAAGAAAAAAATGACAAAAGTAAAAGTTCACATGGCAGAGATATAACAGAAAGAAAACAAATTAAAGAAAAAACTCCGCATGGTGACATGTGTCTATTTTTAAGAGAAAGCTAAAGCAAGATAATATAAATAAAATTATCAATTATGACAATAATATAAGTGGGCTAAACACAATTTATGCTGTTGTCCATATTTTTTAGTCTTCCTTTGATATTTTTAAATACTCTATATGCTGCATGCAGTGTGATTTCTTTAGATTATACATATTAGTTTTCTCATCAGTTGTTTAAATTGTTCATTTCAATCACTATAATTTCCATTTCTAAAAGGCTATTGTTATATATAATCTTTTTTTTTAAGCTGCTATGTTTTTTTCATTATGATTTATACGATTGACCTTTGAACAACATGGGGGTTGGGGAGCTGACCCCCCACATAGGTGGAAATAAATGTATAACTTTGCCACGCCCAAAGCTTAACTACTAATAGCCTACTCTTGACCTGAAGCCTTACCAATAACATAAACACTTGAGTAACATATTTCATATCTTTTATGCTGTATTTTTACAATACAGTAAGCTAGAAAAAGAAAATGTTATTAAGAAGATCATAAGAAAGAGAAAATATATTTACAATTCATTAAGTGGAAGTGGATCATCTAAAAGATGTTCATTCTCATGGTCTTCACATTGTGTAGGCTGAGGAGGAGGGGGAGGTTGATCTTGCTGTTTCAGAAGTAGCAGAGAGGGCAGGAAATTTGGGTGTAAGTGGACCTGCGAAGTTCAACCCTGTGTTATTCAAGAGTCAACTGTATTTCTTGCTTCATTCCTTGAATTATTCTAAACATACTTATTCTATGGTCTCAGTCAGATTACTTTATCATCTATCTATTAACATGATGTTTACTATTATACTAATCTACCGATCAGCATAGTGTTATTTTGTAGACCACCTTTCATACTAATTCTATTCTATGGCTCCTACCCTTACACATTCATTTCCAAGTATTGATTGTAATTTTTGATCAGATACAAACATCAGTTCTTCTTCCCCTCTTTCCTCCAAACCAAGGCAATTTTTAGTACTTCTTTGCTACTTTCTCGAGCCAATGGGCAAAGGGGTTTTTGTTGCTGGGAAAGCTATTTCCCGCTTTCATGGCCAGTGATGCCCTTCTGAGATCTCAGCTTTGAGTTTCAGCTCCCTCTTTGTGCATCTGCAGGGTTTATTTAACGTCTGGGAGTAGACATTAAACTGTAGCCTCCAGCACCTGATGTGTGTGCATGGTTGGGCTTGGGGACAAGAGGCTGACGGGGGAAAGCGAACCCATGGAATCAGTGTCTGAAGTTCCCTGGCGAGGGAAGAGAATGCTTGCTTTTTAAGATCCTTGATTCTCAGATCCAAGGGATTTTCATTCCTGCTTTTGAGTTCATATAACGTGTGCGCACGATATTTTGTCCAGAATTTCAGTGGAGTTGGAAAATAGCTATTTGTCATCAGTTAGACTGGCCAAGTAAGAAATTTATATTTCTTTGCTTTAGTACATAATTTCTCTCCTAGGAAATCCTTTTCCTATCACATTTAGCTGAAGAACTCTTGCTCATTCTGTAAGTTGAAGTCCAATTCTTTTCTTTTCTGTAAAGATATCCTAAGCTGTCCAGCAGGAACTGAGCATTCTTCCCTTTGGGCCAGCCCCATCCTTATGGGCACATGTCCTATGTGGGCACATGTGGGCACATGTCCTATATTATACTATAGAAATAATACATACCCCCTTTTCCATTTTTCATCACTTAGCACAATTGCAGCATAGTAGGTGCTCAAAAAATTAGGTAAATTAAATGAAGTAATGAGTAAACTTGTGGAAGTGTAAGTTATATTCCCAATTCATCTAAATTTTTGACAGTGCTAAATTGATATATTATAATGCACTCTGTTCTTATTAAAGCCAGAGTGGTAGATACATTTTTTTCCATCTAGCAGAGCATAAAACCAGTGAATGAGAACCTTTCTCAACTGTTTATTTAACATTCTTTCACCAGAGAGTGAAAGCCAGTTGAACATTTTCTATGGAAACCAAAGCACAATGAAGCAATTCTTTCCTCAGAATGAAAAAGGTAACTATTTGTGGTCAAAGTATAGTCTGAATACTCAGAATAAAAGGTCCGTAATGCATTCCATTCCCTCATGTCTGCATGTTTTCTACAGAAAGGATGAGAGTCATTTCATTGTGAGCCAGAAAATATTTCTCAATACCAATATAAAGGGGAAAAATAATTTATTAAATAGAAAAATATTCCATATTATGCAAGAAATATTGTAGAGAGTTATATGGAAAAATTTTTTTGTTCATGAAAAATGGCATTTCCTACATACTGCTATTTTTTTTTTGAGACAGAGTCTCACTTTGTTGCCCAGGCTAGAGTGAGTGCCATGGCGTCAGCCTAGCTCACAGCAACCTCAAACTCCTGGGCTCAAGCAATCCTCCTGCCTCAGCCTCCCTAGTAGCTGGGACTACAGGCATGTGCCACCATGCCCGGCTAATTTTTCTATATATATTAGTTGGCAAATTAATTTCTTTTCTATTTATAGTAGAGACGGGGTCTCGCTCTTGCTCAGGCTGGTTTCGAACTCATGACCTTGAACAATCCACCTGCCTCGGCCTCCCAGAGTGCTAGGATTACAGGAATGAGCCACCGCAACCAGCCTCTGCTATTGTTTTTAAGATTATCTTGTTCAAATGCAAACTGTGAGTCATACCTGAGAATAGTTGTAAAATACATGTAAGTCATATTGCATAATAAAATGGACAATTGGTAAAGCTACTATGAAACTTAAGAAATTGAACATCATCAATCACATCATGTATCCATTATTTATACCACCCATATCCCACCCCCTTTCTCTCCACCATAGTTCTCATGCCCACCAAAGTTTATTACTATTCCAAAATTTTCAATCACCTTCCCTTTGCTTTTATTTATTTTTTGTTTGATCACATATATTTGTATTGATCCATATACAATGCCTTCTTCTTCTTTTGTAGCCCTCTACGGGTTAAGGTTGAATCACAGAGCTGGCTGTGGTTCATTTTAAGGCAGTATGAGACAAGGGCAGGAATACTAGGAGGATAGTCCACTGGAGGTCATCTTTGGAGACCACCTATGACATTTGGCATAAGATTCTAGGTTGACGATTTTTTCTTCTTATCTCTTTGGGGATATTATACCACTGTTTGTGGATTTCATTATTAATGTTGTGAAGACTGCAATAAATATAATTTTCATAACTTTGTGGGTGAACTGCTTCATCCTCCCAGCTGCTTTTAAGAACATCTGTTTGTAATTAGTGTCCTGCAGTTATTAATGACATATTTAGATATAAATTTTTAAAACATTTTCTGAATACAATACATTGTTCTTCCTGAATAAATGGATTTATGTATCTTCAGGATTCAGAAAAAGTCTCATTTTCAAATTAAATATTGGCTCTTCTCCATTTTATCCACTGTGTCTTTCTGAGTTTGCAGTTAGATGTATATATAACTGCCCCTTTCTAAATTCCATATTTCTTTACTTCTCCTATATTTTCCATCTCCCTGTCTCTGTGTGCTATATTCTGTGCAATGTCTTTGCCTTCTAGTTCAAAATGTCAAAAATTTTGTATACTTTAAAAATCTACTTCTAATGTATTATGTGCGTTATTGTTTTCAACAATTATATCTTTTATTTCTTGAAGTTCAATTTGGTTCTTATTTAAATCTCCCGAATTATTCTTGATAGTCTCTTGCTACCTGCTTATTTTTTGTGATACAGTCTTTTATTTTATAAAACTTTTCATATACAGCTGTTTTCATCCTGTATCTACTAATGCCAATATTTGCAGTCTTTGGAGTGTTTCTATGCATTGCCTATTGCTTCTGTTGGCTGTCATTGATGGTGTTTAGCTCCTAATTTGTTTGGGAACTTTCGTTTGTGAGCATGCATATGTGGAATTTTTTCAGGTGTAAAATAGAATTGTTTTCCTCAAGGTGGCATTTGTTTCTGCCCCTGCTGAGAACCAGTTGCTACTTCCCTGGGACCTCGTGAGCCTCCATGAGAGCCTTGGTGACACTCTCAAGTTCATCTTTCTCACATGGTGACGATCCCAGAACGCCGCGTTCTGCTCTCTTGATTACCACCTACAGTTTTGTTCTCCTGTACCTGAATCACTGGAAGGGCCTTTGTTCTTTTAGTAATCCCATCATGCCTCTCTGATTGCCCTGTCAGCTGCAACCCTGACCACACATTGTTTTGGAGAGGAGTTTGGGAAAGTCTTTAAAAATTTCTCCTATTTATGCAAGCCAAAAAATATGTGTCAAAAAGCATGTTTATCATGGTCTAGTTGTTTTGCATTGGGGACAGAGGGGCCTCGGATTATTTATTCTCAATTCGTTATTTATAATTCTGTGTTTTGTGTATTAAATTTATAATATTTTAGAGATTCAACCTAAGAAAGAAGTATGTTTTGTGCATTAAATTTATAAGGTCTTACAGAGTCAAACTAAGAAAGAAATGGTAATTTTATAGATAGTAAAATCACACATGCTGTATTTTCCAGTCTGTACTATATTGTCAACACAAGCAAATCTCATTTAATAAAGTAAAATGGTTTCAGTGAAACATTGAAGCAAATGCTTACTGAGAAAATAAGATTTTTCTCATTTCCTAAGCTTGAGGATAGCATACTAGAATCGTTCTAAATTCATATCTATATTATTATACTTAAGAATATAAAGTTCCCTGTGAATTGGAATGCCAGATAAAAAATAATTTACTTTTTTTAATCAAAAAGAAACTACCCCTGAAAAGTTCTCAATACTGTCTGTTTCCACTTGTGGAGACAAAATATTGAGGTCCTTTGGAGTAGATTTTTTTTATCTTGAAAAAATCTTCTGAATATCCTTTGTGTGGCATTAAGGCATTCATCCGGGAAAGATGTAACAGGGCACTGTTAGACTTGAGAAAACACAGCATGGAGTTTACATCTATTTCTTCTCCTACCGAGCACCTTATTTTTTGGGAATTGTACTATGATATCTGCAGATTTCCCTTTCTATCTATGTAGATCTAATGGGTACTTTCATGTTCACCATTGTCCCTATGTATAATTAAACACTTGACTCAAAATGGGCTAATCATAATTTCCTAATGTCTATTATTTTGGACATAGGAAATCTTGGATTTATAAATAGCAAGGTCAATTTCTTGGGTAGTCTTTTTAGGATATAAAACTCAGAAGTTGTCAATGGTCATGTTTAGCTGTTTAGGGAAAATTTTCAATAGTAATAGAGATAAAAAAGAAAGGTGTAGAGAAGAGAAAAAAATAAAGATAATGTTTGAATTCTAGATATAGTTTTTATCTGGGATTCTCCTCATTTGTGTATTTACTCCATTAATAAAGTGTTATGTTAATAATAACTGATTCATTTTATAATTAAATAAAATGGATTTGTTTTTCTATTTCTTGTACCCCACAGAGTCTTAACCAATAAATCTACCTTATCGATGTAGTCCTTGGTGTAGGAACTTACTGTCTCTGGGGTTGGGCAGTAAGTCTGTAGAGTGGAAACAGCCTCTGAGAAGGAAGAAATTGGAGTCATAACTCCTTTTTTCTCCCTTAGTCTCAACATTATTGTAACATTTCTGTTGGGTTAAAGTAGATATTCTTAAGCCAACTATAAAACAAATAGCGTAAGGGAGGAGGGAATCTGAATGGAAAGCCTGGGCTCACCGATAAGGCTGGCTCTGGACAAAATGCAAGGTAGTTCCAGCACCGTGGACATTTCTTTGAAAAAAGGACTGTGTGTGCGTGTTGGGGGCTGGGTAAGCGGGTCCGCTGCGGTGCAGTTTCACTGGGAACTCACGCTCCGGGTGAAATAACCGAATCATGCATAGCATAACACTGAGGAGAGAGCTCCTGGCTTTTCCTCTTTACACTGCGAAAAGCTGCTGCGGGGCGCGGCACGTGCCACCGACAGGGGCGGGCACCAGGCCACGGCAGCCTCTGCCGCAGCAGCAGGGACGCGGCACGTGCCACCGACAGGGGCGGGCACCAGGCCACGGCAGCCTCTGCCGCAGCAGCAGGGACGCGGCACGTGCCACCGACAGGGGCGGGCACCAGGCCACGGCAGCCTCTGCCGCAGCAGCAGGGACGCGGCACGTGCCACCGACAGGGGCGGGCACCAGGCCACGGCAGCCTCTGCCGCAGCAGCAGGGACGCGGCACGTGCCACCGACAGGAGCGGGCACCAGGCCACCGCAGCCTCTGCCGCAGCAGCAGGGACGCGGCACGTGCCACCGACAGGGGCGGGCACCAGGCCACCGCAGCCTCTGCCGCAGCAGCAGGGACGCGGCACGTGCCACCGACAGGGGCGGGCACCAGGCCACCGCAGCCTCTGCCGCAGCAGCAGGGACGCGGCCGCAGCCGCAAAGCGGGAGGACGCGACCACGCGTGCAGACGGGCTGCGTGGATGCGCAGTGTGCCCTCTGTGTAGTGATCGTTACTGGAAGCAATGACGCCTCAAACTGGGTAAAGCTCCGAGGGCTCATGGGCCTATAGCCAGAAACGATCGTTGAATTAGGAGAGAATTTTTCTCTCACTAGTGTGATAGGAACTTAAGTCATTTGAATTGATATCCAAAAGTGATTACATGGGTTACAAATGTTAAAATTAGGAGTGCAATTTGACATAGTATATATGGTCACCGTTTTACATACCAAATAAAAATCTGCATATAAAAAAGGTTACCAGGAATTCATCAGTATATTGTAGTATTTGGCTCTAGACAATGTGATTATGTGTACTTTCTTCTTCTATATACTTTTTATTTTAAAATAGTCCTGTAATCAATATACATAATTTGGGAATATACATAAAATGTGATATACATAAATATACATGTAATATACATAATGGGATAAAAATAAATATACATAAAATAGGAAAAACCTTAATTTTTTGAGTGCAGCATAACATTTAAAATTGATACTTTAATGACTAAATTATAGTTTTCTAAGAAAAAGTTAATCCTAAAACATTAATGACATTCACATTTAAATATCTCTGCATTATGTATGTCACAAAGGAAGTATCCTGAAAGTAAAATATGATGTAATATGAGAATTTCGACTATATGATTACTTGTCAAATTCTGCATCATATGTTATTTATTCTACATATAAAGTAGCATGCACATTTTCATCAGTATCCTCAGAGAGTTTAGCACTGTCTGAGAGAGTCCTACGCACAATTTGATCATTTTTAAATAAACAAATTTTTAGAATAAAGATTTACTATATTTTATGGAACTATCACTATATCAAAACGTTGTCTTTTGTGTAGTCTGATCAAGTGTTATTCACTGCCAGACAATATTAGTTGTCAAACTTTGCTAATAGCACTTATAAAGGGAATTGTTTAGTGCAGAGCTGTTAACAACTGAGAGACAGAAGTATACCATCACATTATTTGGTTTGAATAGGGACTGTGAGGGAATAGTTTAGTTGCAGAGCTGTGAGACAGCTGAGACAAAAGTATACCATCAAATTATTTAATTTGCATATGGATTGTGCCTATTATCATGTTTAAGTCTAAAATTTATCTTTATGTCATTAAGGACTCTTTTGAGTTAAGTGACAGAAAAGCAAATCTAATATATTTAAGCAATAAAAGAGTTCTTTCATCTATTTAAATTAAAAATCTGGAGATATATTTATCTTTCTATTTTTTCTTGAACCAGAAAGAACCAGGTCTCTCTTCATCTCTATCTGCCTCTGCTGTGCCAATTCCATTCTCTGACATGCTTGTCCCTCATGCAATTAATATGGCTACATCTTCATTGCTCCAAGTTCAGCGGAAAAGAGGAAGCTTGTTTATCCCATGAATATGCACAAACCCAGGGCTTGATTCTCACTCCAAATGTGTCACAAACCCATCACTGAATAGATTACTGGAATCAGAAGGAAAATATATTATATAGTGCACATTAGCCTACAGTGTGGCAGATAGGAAAAGTCCAAAATCCCATGGGTTTGTAATGCCAGTCTTTGTATCTCACACACACTGTGTGGCCATCGAAGGTAGGTTGCCTTTTAGTCATTCTCACTCCAGGACTGAGGCTGACAGAGCAGCAACTGTCTAGTTGCTGTTATGATGGCAGAAGAAAGACATTTGTAGACACACATTAGTAATTAAATCCTTGGACTCAAAGTGAGACATATTTATTTCATTTGCAATTCATTAATCAAAACTAGTCACATGACCCATCCAACCATAGGAAACAGGAAGTATAACGCTATCTTATACTCAAATGGAACAAATGGAAATTTGATTGTTTTGGTGAACAGCATTAATGACAGCCAAATGCACTCTTTGCCTTAGCATATGTGCCTACATGGATGTGGGAATAGGGGTGGCTCCACCACACTTGGGAGCCCATAGATCCCCACAGAAAATCTGGGATATTATCAGAAAAAGGTGAATTAGAAAAAAAGTCAACACTACGATTAAGTCAGTATCTAGTAAATGACCAATGTTCTGGATTCAGTATGAGTATATCTTCCTGCGTGAATAAATTATTAACTAACAAGGGTTACAAAATGTACTATATCTGTAGTTATAATCCAGCAGCCAAAAACTAAATGTTATTTTTCACCCTATGCTCCTGATTTTAATCTGGCTAGTACCCTGAAGTAAGCAATACATACTAAAAGGTTTCAGAGCAGGCGTTTTAGATCTAGTTCAATGCCTAATCTATGGGTCATACAACAGCTCAACCTATGAAAAAGTAAGATGGTTTTAAGCCTGTAACTCTAGTCCACTTTGCAAAAAAAGATGTGAAATTCACAGTTGCATCTTTATTCTTAGGACCTGGCTAGAACAGTTCTGTCCCCTTGCAGATTGTAGTATCATTAGGCCAGGCATTATTTTTTTCTTTAAGATCCCCATGGTCAAGGACTTTTCTTCCTTTAGTAGTGAGGAAAAGATACCCACTTAAATGAATTCAAGAAAAAAGTTTATTGCAGGGCTACAATAATTAATCTCTGCTTTCTCCATCTCTAGCACTATATAGATTCTTTTATCTTGATTTTTCTCCTTCTCTTTCTTAGTATCTATTTTTTCTTTCTGAATATTCTTTCGGTTTATTAATTTTTATAGTTCATTGTACTATAACAAAAGAACAGTGGTAAATTACAGTCTCTGAGACTCTTAGTCAAATTCTGAAGAAAGAGAGTTAAATTGGCTGGCTGTTAGAAACTGGTCTACTGTTAGTCAAGTCAACTCTGCTTGGGGAAAAGTATCACATGGTATATTCAGCCCACTGGGCCTTCAGGTGGGGCAGGTAATGTAAGAAGGAAAATTGTACAAGAAAGCTAATTGGCTATGTCTGCAGTAGGAATTATGATGAGAAAATTAATACTATTCATACTCACTGCAATTATAAGTGCTTTACCAATATTAAATCATTTAATAATTTGACAACTATTAGCAATGTAGGTACTAAGGATAGTATCTACATTAATTTATGTAGGTAGTATTAATATTCTCATATTATAGATAAGAAAACTGAGATTCAGAGAAATCAGATCACTTACCCATGGTTAAGTGATTCAGTTAATAAGAGTCACAGCTACCCAGGATTTGAAATTGGGCAGTTTGGGTCTAGAGTCTGTCATCTTACCTGTTATGCTATGCAACCACTCTTTGTTATCCTAAAGCATCTGAATTTATGTCAGCAACTTTTTTAATGTTTTGAAGTGTTCCCTTAAACCTTTGTCACTAGTGAAATGCTTACATATCAGCATGTTCACATTGCAAACTTCCATGAGCACCTTGCCACTTCCGCTCCTAAACCACTCTGTGCATTTCTTTAATTACCACATAGATCACCTTGTGCTACAATCAGATAATACTGTGATACTGTGTGCTTCTGTAGGGCAAAGGCCATATATTGCTAATCTTTATATTCCTGGTGCAAGGCCTAGACTGACACATAGTATATATTATACTCAATGAATTGTTATTGGATTATTCACTTAATGGAGGAATGACTGCAATTAAATATTAATTATGTTATTAAATTTTACTAATTTACCTTCTGTTATCATTAAATAGGACAAAAAGCACGTCTATAAGAAAATCTGGGAAAAATGCCTGTGAATCTTTGAAATTACTGGGATTCAGAAGCCGAGACAGTGGTTGGTTTGTGCTTGATGACGCCATGGTGAGAACCGCACAGAATGGCTGGATATCATTCGAATTGCGCGAACATTTAGAGAGGTAATACAATAGCAAACAAAGTTGATGATATTCCCTCCTGATGGTCCATAATTGATGTTTACAAAAATGGAGTCATAGGATTAAATTTTTATCCCTCACATAGGAATATGAACCGTTCTTTAGGGTATGCTTAAAATGCAAGCCAGAATTGACATGAATATGCTATCTGTAATTTCATTCCTGATAGTTTAACAAGTGCTCTTGGAAACCACTCATGACTTAGATTTATTTTAACAAGTTTTTCCAACTCCAAAATAGTTTTAAAATAGCACCTTTATTTCTGAAATTCCATGGAGATAGTAATTAGTCATTCATATTATGCTTATCTCATAACTATGCCTATATAAACTGAATTTGTTATTTCAGTGCCCTCATTTTGCTTTCTCATTTCCATGTTTTCCAGACTTCCCATTTTTTTATGAGAAGAGTTTTAGACAGATTTAAGTTTCTTGAGGCGTATCCACTCAAAAAGAGAGGGCAATGTGTAAAGATAGTGTTTATTTCATAATGGGAGGTCTTCCATCTACGATTGTCTTGAAGCAAGTGCCTGAGAAACAGAGTCTGAGATGGGAAGCGAGTGACTGAGAGGGAAGGCGCTCTGGTGAATCCTGCAGGGCACGGGAGGGAGCTGGGAAAAGGCTGGTTTCAGCCAGCAGCAGCAGGCTGGCTCTCCACCCCGCAGGCTGCTCTGTAGGTGTGGGGGCTCAGGACCAGGAGGTTCTGTGGGCAAGTCTCTGCAGAAGAATTGAATAGGCGGCCTAGCTCAGAGATAAACATAAAATGAACAGTTAATTACCATCTCCATGGAATTTCAGAAATGAAAGTGCTGTTTTAAAACTAATTTGGAGTTAGAAGAAACCTGTAAAAATAAATCTAAGTGATGAGTGTTTTTCAAAAGCACTTGTCTGTATTGGTTTGCCAAAGTTGCTGTAACAAAGTACCATAAACTGGTTGGCTTGTATAGCAGAAATTTATTGTTTCACAGTTTTGTAGGCCAGAAATCCAAAATCAAAGCGTGTTGGCAGGGTGTGTTCCTTCTGAGGACTGTGGGGAAGGATGTGTCCAGGCCTCTCTCCTTGGCTTATAGATAGTATTTGCATGGTGGTCTCTATGTGTGCATTTCTTTGTGCAGAAATCTTCCCATTTTATGACACCAGTCAAATTGCTTTAGGACCACCTTAATGACCTCACCTTAACTTGATTACCTCTGTAGAGACCCTATCTTCAAATAAAATCACTTCTGAGGTACTAGGGTTTGGTACTTCAACTACGAATGGGGGTGCAATTCAATCAGTAGCAGAGTTCGGTGTAACAATCCTTACCGTCCAGAGACAGGGACAGATACTTCAGTCCCCATTTAACTAGGCTATACATTCCGCATCCTGCTGGGAGTAATGGATTATCTTGATCATCTTTCTCTTATATATTTTTAAATAATGCTCTTTGGTAATGGCAATTAAGACTTAAAATATGTTGCCATATGTAGAGCTGAGCTGAAACTGTGTGGATTTTTCAAAGAATGTGTTTTGGAATTCAGTCTGATTTGAGCTGGTTTACTGACAGCCAAGAGCTTCACTAAGGTCATTCGTGAATCTAACCTGTTGGTCATCAGAATACTTGATTTTAAAGGAAATTTGGATGATAATGGCATTTTTCTTGGATGTTATTAAATATCAGTGATGTCTTTAAGCCCGTATTTTTCTGTCATTTTGCCTCTTTTCTTCCACGCAGGTTTATTGTGTTTCGCCTGTCTTCTGTTGTGGACAATAGCCATTTGGTTACTTTTGTGAAATCTTTAGAGGAGGCGGTGCTCAGCACCACCGCCTGCCTGGTGCTGTCTTGCCAGAAGGACAATCCACACGGAATAGCTGTTGTAGTCGTGCCTTCCGAAGACGCGCACCAGGCACTCAAGGACTTGCGCGGGGAAGGGTTTGGGGCGCCTCCAGAGCCGCCTCCGCATTTCCAAGTAAGAGAAGGAGACCAACTTCTTTTACGGTTTACTGGAAATATATTTGCCTCAAGTAAGTATAAAGAAATCTTTTTATATATTTTATGGGCTATAAGCCACAAACTTCAGAAGGAGTTCGCATAATTTGTGTTACTAAGGAAACCTTTAGAGGATTGAAGGGAAACTTCAGGAAGAAGGAAGAGAAAAGATGTATACACTTCTTCCCTCCCAGGCTCTTGCTTCTCTACTAGGGATGCGTGTTCCTTTATGGGCATATTCTAAGTGACTCTTTATAGAAACAGCCTTCTCTGCAGTCACCACCCGACTCCAAGCCAGGACCATCTTGTTCCTACAACTATGCAGCTGCCTTCTAAGTGCTCCCTGCTCCCACCGTGAGCCACGTGAAACCTGCTTCCACCCAGTGACAGGAGTGCTCTCTGAATAGCACAAACCATGCTATGCTATTCCTCGGACTAGAACCTTGTTAGTATCTCCTACTCTACCTAAAATAGTATCAAAAGTCTTCAGGATGTCCTACAAAGAATCTAACCTAGGGTCAGTGGCCTCAAGAGATATGTGGATAGAGCTATATTTTAGTATAATTACCTTATTTGCAATTCCATGGATTTTATTTTATGTATTTAAAAGACTACTCTCATAAGCAATTGACAGTTTTCACCAAACTCCAAAGGGATCTGTGACAAAAAAGGTTAATAACAATTGATCTAGATGACTTACCCAGCTTTCTTCTTATCACCATGTGTATTTAGCGTTATGTTTGTTTCCATTATAAATCTTATCACAATTTGAAATTATTTTATTTATTTACTTTTGGTTCATATAATTACATTCTTTGCTGGAGTGAAACTTCATGAGGGCAGTGCTGTGGTGTCTTGTTCTAGCTCCTCCAAGCCTCACTAGGACCTGGCACACCGAAGGCTCTTCGCAGCTGTGTCGTAAATGACTGGACACGTGACAATGCTGAGGGATGTCCTTGATTTTAAAGGATGATGAGTATGCGAGGTGGCAGGAGAGGCGGGAGAGGAGAGGGAATGGCTGAGACAGAAGAGATAAAAGGAGGGAGATAAAGAGAGAAATGAAGAAAAAGAAAAGCCTGGAGAGAAACAGCTGTGTGAGAAAAGAGAGCAAAATGTCTTTGGGGAGTTGCTATTACAGCGACTGCTTTTTTATTAAGTCAGCCCCTTTCCCTTCCTAACTCCTTTCTACAGGAGTGTGTGGCAGTGATTTGTGGGGGAGAATTAAAGGTGGGTAAATGGGGATTTCTGGCCTAGGAGCACTTGACTTGAGGTGGTATTCTCTATTCATACAATCAATTAATATGCATTCTATTGAGTTGAATGATATCTATTTTCTCTGATTCAGGAAATGGCTCCAAGCACCGTTGGCTTTTTCTTGCTTCAAAAAACAATGAGGCTTGAAGCTGAGGCTGCCCTTTCTCTGGTCTCTCAGGAATAAGCTTGGCCCAAGTGTCTTGGTTTGAAGCCTGTTCCACTCTCACTGTCACATGCAGGGTCTCAGCCAGCCGAGTCAGCTGACAGGATTCAGTGAGTGAGCAACGTGGAGGTCAGAGAAGGCTGGAGGGGGTGGGGAGAGGAGGAAGAGGAAGGAAGGGTGGAAGAGATCCCCTTCTACTCGGCTTCCGGAGCAGAAACCAGTGTCCATCCTGGGGAAATCTCTCTAATGAGAAATAGTTGAAAACCAGAAGTGTCCCACCCAAACTAATGATGCAAACGCTTTTCCTGCAATACTCGGGACAGCAGCTGTGTTTACCTACTCCCTAAACAGGAGTGAGTCGCTGCGCTGTTCACAGGAGGGTGCCGTGTGCACTGTGTATGCAATGCGGACTGGGGCCGCATGCTACAGTGGGAGTGCCCAAAGGCAGCTGGCGTGGGGTTCCCCCCACGGGCGGGGGCGAGGAGAGCTCATCTTCACTCAACAAAAAAGTCAGGCAGGATGCCCGGTCCTGTATGCTTCGCTTTTCCTCGGGACCCGTGCTCAGACCTGAAGCTTTACTGGGTTTTTCTCTGCCTAAGAGGAATAAGACCCTCAGCACAGAATTGATACCTCACCCTTCCATCAGGGCCTGGGGTAGTGTCTGTGAGAATCACAGAGATGAAGCCAGAGATTCTCTGCCTGCAGGGTTGTCCTCCCCTCCCCTCACTCTAGTTCTCTCCTACTGTAGCAGACATAATTTTTAATTGTTTGATTTAGTGCCAGTGTCTCTGACTACAGTCCCATGAGAAGAGGGACTGCCCTGTGGGAAGCACCATTCAATTCCTAGCACAGAGGACTGGGCCTGCAGCTAGAAGGAGCTCAGTGATTATTTATTGGAAGAAAGGAAGTCAAAAGCTTAAGAACTTAACAATATAGTACTAAGTGTGACTAAAATATTAACAACTTTGACTAATGAATGTAGGCAACTGCCCTTTGAAAAATGCTCAACTCCCCCTATTCATTTATGTAATATATGATGACTCTTTTGAGTGAGGTTAATGGGACATGGACTTTATTTCTATTTCTAAGAGGAAGTAAGATATATAGGCACTCCCCTTGGTTTTTGTGTTGATCTTTGGTATTCTTCTGAACACAAGCTGCAGCATGCTTTCCTTCTCTAGGTTAAAGCTGCCAGTTCGGCACCTAGACTTTCTGTTGCATGACATCCAAGCCACCAGTGCACATAAAGTTCAGAAAGGGCTCTGCAGTGCTTTTATGAGATTCTATATATTGACACCGTGCACCAACCATAACATCCAGTAATGCCCGTGGAGGTCTGTGTGCCTCAGAGGTGCCCTGGATGCCCTTTGGCTTAGGGAAGAGATTTTCCTCCACGATACATATGTAGGATGCTACAATAACCATTCTTTTATTCACTCAACAAAAATTCCCTGCCTTTATATATTTATATTATAATCAAGTGGGAAGGGATAGAGAATAAGCAAATAAATCAATAAAATACAGTTTAACATGGGCTGAAAAGTGAATTATACAAGAATAAAGCAGAAGAAAGATAGAGTCTTAGAGGGAATGGCAGGGGGTTGCAGTTTTAAGGAGTCGTCAGGATAGACCTTTTTGAGAGGGTGACATAAATAGCCTCTAAGAAGGTGAGAGAGCAAGCCATCATGCTGTCTCAGGGGAGCTTGTCCCAGGTGGAGAGATTACAAGTGCAAGTGAATTGAGGCAGAAATGTGCCTTGTGTGTTTGAGGAGCAGGCGGAGGCTGGGGTGGCTGGATCAGAGAGAGTGAGGAGAGGTTGCAGGAGATGAGATGAGGACTCCTCATGCCTTGTAGGCTATTGCAAGGACTTTGCCTTTTATGCTAAATTAAATCAGGAATCGTGAAGGGTTTTCAACAGAGAAGTAACCCGAGTTAGACTACAACTGTGTTGAGCGTAGATTGTAGAAGCAAGAGTAGAAGCAGGGAGACCAGTTGATGTTTAATTGTACTAAAGCAAACCAGAGATGGCAGTGGCTTAGAGGTAGAGGTGACAGAGAATAGGTTAGAATATAGAAATATTCTGAGCCAGTGATTCTCATAGGATTTTTCCGGTTTTCCATATTGCTATCCCTTTCTGCTAACCCTTGCCTGACTTTTCTAAGCAAAAGCATTCATTCCTACATTTGTACTTTCTATCTCATCAATGAGAAATATTCAATGCCCATCATTGAGAAGAAAATATATTGTTATAAGGAACATCTAGTAACAATACATATTTATTGAACAGCTACCCTTACCATGTGCCAGGCCTTGTGGCAGTCATTTTATCCATATTTTCTCATTTCATTTCCAGAGTGATCCTAGGAGGTAAGTTTTATTTTTCCTGTTTTAAGGATAAAGAAGTTAAGTCTTCAAGAAGTTCAGAGATGTGAAATAACTGGATGAATATGATACTGTAGACAGATAGTAGAGGCCGGACTTGAATTTAGATCTTCATATCCAAAGCATATTATTTCAGCTGCTACATTATAGCTGTCTATAAATTTCACAAAGTGTAGTACAGACATATATGCTTTAAGAAACATGGTAGTTTTCACTCTACTATTGAAATAACAAAGTAAAATATCCTGATTCTCCTGCTAAAACCCCTCCGGGTGAAAGGTTATGTTCACAAAAGCTCTAGTGTTTTCAGTGAGGAGTTGAGAATATTTACATATCATTATTTTAGGAGAATCCACCAAATTTTCTTAGAAATTTTAGTAACATGAGTCCATTAACAATAGTGCTTGGAAGTTCTAGAAGAGCACTGTCCATCTCTGCAATTGTAGACATGTTTTATGTCTGCACTGTTCAGTAAGGTAGCCACTAAACATATGCAGCTATTGAACACTTTAAATGTGGTTAGAGTGACTGAAGATTTGAATTTTTAATTTTAATTAATTTTCACTCAAATAGCCACATGTTACAGAAGTTTTAGAATGTATGAATAGTTAGCAGAAAAGAGAAAGATAATTCTCAAAGGGTGAAAACAGTTTTTTAAATATTGTAAAATCTGAATATTTCCAGTAGTTTCTGGTTACAGCAAAATAGAAAAAGAAATAAAGGATCGAAAGATTTAGAGAGCATCTGGCTCAATTACAGATGAGAAATCTTTTAAGTCATCTATATAGTCTCAGCCTATTGCTGCTTTATCAGGTTATATTTTGACAAGAGACAATGATACAAAAAAAGCTTTAATCATATTTAACAATTAAAATGATTATTTGGATTTTAAAAAATTAAGTAACTCAAAGTGTTGTGTCTTACTTAATGGTAACAAATGCATTTTACTTATATTTAGGCAATGGGAAGGATTATGGAAAGGACTACAAACTTATTTTTCATTTGCAAAGAAAACCCAGGCTGAAACTCCAAATTAAAGAGGTGGATGAATTTGGTAACTATAGTTGCCCTCATTATAAGGGTACCATTGTCGTTTATAAAGTACCTAAAGAGAAGATAATCCCCAACTTGGATCAATCTCTCATACTTTATGAAAACCATGAGTTGCCAATTTGCAAATTACCATTGAGATTGCCAAAGGTGAGTTGTTGTTTTACTTTTTCTTTCTTCTTCTTCTTCTTTTTTTTTTTTTTTTTTTTTTGAGACAGGGTCTCTCTGTCACCCAGGTACTGGAGTACAGTGGTATTATCATAGCTCACCGCAACTTGGTTCTCCTGCCTTAGCCTCCCGAGTAGCTGGGACTACAGGTGTGAGCCACCATGCCTCATCTTTCTTTTCTAATTACCATATTCTGTTAATTCTTTATAATTCTCTACCACAATCAGTTTTGCAGAAATATGGATACATAAGGTTGGAAGAAAAGACACAAATAAAGTTGATAAGGAAGGAGCAGATAAGTCCAATTTTAGAGTGGTGGAATGTATGCTAGGATTTTTATCTTTTTCAAATCAGCCTTTCTAACAAGAGCAATTCAATGACTATGGGAATAATGGCATTCATTTATCATGAGTACATCTGAGTAACTGGGAAATCATTTGTGAAAACGCTGAATACATTTCAGAGCACAGCACTTAAAAAAAAATCATGGTGACTAGGAAAATGACAGCAAAATATTTTCACTGAGACTTACCAAGTCCTGCTGTTTGCTTTATGAGTTATTCTTACCTAAACTTTTTATTTATGTCAGAAAGTAGGATTAAATTATTTCTTAGGACAAGTCAACATACAAATATATACATTTTATTGATGTATACACAATTTCTTTCAGTGGTCCAGGGCTTAGTACATCTAAACTGTATTTTTTTTTTTTTTTTTTGAGTCTGAGTCTCACTCTGTTGGCGGAACTAGAGTGCCATGGCATCAGCCTAGCTCACAGCAACCTCAAACTCCTGGGCTCAAGTGATCCTACTACCTCAGCCTCCTGAGTAGCTGGGACTACAGGCATGCACCACCATGCTCGGCTAATTTTTTTTTTTTATATATATTTTTAGTTTGCCAATTAATTTCTTTCTATATTTAGTA
Source organism: Microcebus murinus (assembly GCF_040939455.1). NCBI lineage: Eukaryota > Metazoa > Chordata > Mammalia > Primates > Cheirogaleidae > Microcebus > Microcebus murinus. The sequence continues at coordinate 110,339,150 of NC_134106.1, forward strand.
GAGATGGGGTCTCGCTCTTTCTCAGGCTGATTTTGAACTCCTGACCTTGAGCGATCTGCCCACCTCGGCCTCCCAGAATGCTTGGACCGTGCCCAGCCCTAAACTGTATTATTAATGAGAAATAGAATTAAAAAATTTATTTTACCACTCTTGAGGAAAAGCAAACTTCTTTAAATAAAGCTAAAACTGTTTTTCCATGTTTTTACTTTTTGTCTTATAAACAGCAAAAATATGTTTTCCCTGGGGTTAGACTTTGTACTAATTTTAAGTAAATCAGTAATTAATTAATTTAATTTAATTAAGTAATTAATTAATTTTGGTTATATCAGGTTAAATAAAATATTATTAAAGTTAATTTCACCTTTTTAAAAACATTTTTATGTGGCTACTAGAATATTTTAAATTATGTATGTCTCTAATTATATTTCTATGGGATAGTACTTCTCTAATGAATTTATATTCCAGCAAAGTATACAAAATTTCCTTCTGAGGCAGTAACTGATTAGACTAATGGTATAAACAATGTCTTAATAGTTGTTCAGAAGACAGAAATGGCTTTTTTGGAAGCTGAAACCAGTAGAAGTTTTGTGGTGATTGTGGCATTTTATCTGAGCTTTATAAGTTGGTGGAAATTCGGCCAATTGAAATGGAGAAAAAAGCCAGTTAGGGTGAAGAAACAGAATGCATTTGAGTGGGGCAGTGGGCACAGCTTTGCAGGAATTCACAATTTGTATACTAACTCATGAAATAATTTCTAATGTGCCAAAGTCTTTCGAGGGCTTTACCTGCATTGTGTCATTAGATCCTCACAAAAATCTTATGAGATATTATCATTGTTGTCATTTTATAGGAAACTGGAGCACAAAAATTCTAGGCTACTTGCCTATGGCCCCAAACTAAATGAGTGGCAGAACTAAAGTTTCCTGGGGGGAACGAGGAAAGCTGCCTCCCACTTGCTGGAATGAGCAGTCACTGCGCCGCCAGTCTCCACAGTAGCGGACAAAGCAACGGTTCTTAGTCAAGATTACAGGATGGATTTGAGGGCATCAGGTTGACCTTTAAAACTGTATGACAAGTTCATATATACAAGGCTTCGGTGTAGAGGTCATTTTAGAAATATTTAACAAATGATAGGACATGGACACCAACTAATCAGCTTGGAACCAGCCATAGTCCAGAGAAGCAGGCTCCTAGAGACATTAGGTTTTTTATGATTGTACCAACCTTTATTTATTTACTTGTTTGTTTTTATTTCAGGATATTACAGGGGTACAAACATTTAGGTTACATATATTGCCTTTGCACCGCCCGCATCACAGATTGTGGGGTTCCTGGGAGCCAGGTATAGGATGGCAAAACGCATCAAACCACTGATGCCGACAATGGTGACCTGTCAATGGCAGTACAGCCGCGCAGGTGCGCGTCCGCTGCGAGCTTTGCTTGTGTGCGTTTTCTTTTGTGCCTTAGGGCCTTTGCACCGCAGGGCTGTTTTCTGAGCGTGGGGTGCCCTTCCCTGAGACCCTCTGGGAGCTGGTTCTTTGCCATGCAGGTCTCAGCTCGAGGTCGCTCTGTTCCCTCACCTCCTTGTCTGAAGTCACTCCTTCGTCCCGTCATACCCGTCATGCCCTTTTTAGACGGACTTTATAACATTCATCATGAATGACATTATTAGAATTATTTATTGGCTCATGTGTTTTCTATTTGCGTTTGCTCCTTGAGAAAGAAACTCGGTGGTGACAGGCCCTGTCTGTTCTGCGTGGCTCTGTCCCCGGTGATTAGGGCAGGCCTGGCGCACTCGCAGCAGGCGCTGTGCATTTTGTGACTGGAGGAACGAGGGGGTTCTACGGTTTTCATTAGCTTCTAAGGCTTAAGAACTATTAACTTAAGGGGGTATCTGAATTCTCTCCATTCCGCGGGTTAGAGCCTGACTCCACAAGCTCTTAACTGGCCGGCTACAGAGCCGCTTTGGATTAGCCGCAGGTGTGGGGTGGAGACCTGCACCCGGGCTGCTCTGGCGGCTCCGCTGGGCACAGCGCTCGGAGAGCTCCGTGTGGTTCTGCCGTGGGAAGATGGGAGGGACACAGTTGAGGGGCTGCTGGAATTCTCTGGCAGGAGGCAGTGAGGCCTTCCTGGGCCGATGGCGGACAACGGGAAAGAAGGCTCTTGTCTGAGAGAAGATACACATGAAATGCAAAACTGTGGCAGCTTTCAGTTGTCACTGTTTTCTCTGTTGCTTAACTTTGTAAATTAGTTAGCCAAATTAGCCAAGCTAGATAATTTAGGAGTTTATATAGATTTTCCTTAGTAAAAGTTTTAGCACACCATTCCCTACCCACTTGCCTGAGTAATTCCTACTGGTCACACCTCACATCTCTGCCTAAGTGCCACCTCTCCCAGGAAGCCTTCCCTGACATCCCCTCTGTGCCAAGCTAGGTGTCCCTGGGCTGTACAGCCATGACCTTCTGTACTTCCCCTGTCACTGCCATTAGCATACTGCATTAGGATCAATTGCTTGTTTTCTTCCTGATACACAGGTGTCTGAGCCATGTTGCTGTTATTGCCTTCCTCAGGGGTCTTTTTAGACTTTTTGTCCTAGTCCCTTCTTATCATGAAATATTATCACCACAGATATACTGTGTGTCTATGTACAGCACGTGTATCTGTGTTTTATACATTAAAAGAATAAGCTTTTCATTGTTGTTTTATCTCACCCAAGGGCAAATTTGCTCTCCCTGGGGGTGGCATCTCCCCAGTTGAGGATGAATGCAATAAACTGCGCAGGCACGCGCACCGCCCGCTCAGCTTCGCATTCCAGCGCCGGGTAGCTAGTGTGTGCTTGATAAATATCTGCGAAACTTAGCATTGCCCAAGCTTGAAATTGATAGTCTTGAAACTATATTGGCATGTTTAAAAATAGTACAATTTACATGTCTTCTGCTTCTCATAGATGGCCATCCTGCCACACGCCGGCTGCACTTCCCTTCTCTCCAGAGGGCTTTGCGGAGGCTTTCCAGATTCGCTCTCTTAGCCCTTTCTTGTGTCCAAAGTCTTCACAGAAAGTTTGCCAGGGTTGAAAAAGCATCTGTGGTGGAGAAAAAACTTTTTTCTTCATTTAAAACTTATACCCAAATGGAAATTGAAACCATGACCTTTATTTCTGTGAGAATGGACTTCCTCCATTGAGTTCAGAATTTAAAATATCCACCTCAGCTAAGCACTATTAGAGTGTGATTTTACAGGAAACGGAAGTACCCTTATTATAGGAGTTTGGATTAATGAACAAAAAACTATGCAGACAATTATACATGTAGCATAAAATAGGTGAAGATATTTATCTTACACACAGAAGACAAGCATATATATTTGTATGTATGTATAGAAATAGACACACACTTTCACACACACACACACACACACACACATACTTATAAGGTATGATATTAATATACTATGCCTGATTCCTAAAGACGTGAAGACATATCACTTTTTACTTCTTCCATGTATGTCTGTATCTCTTTTCCTTCAGCCTCTGTAGTTCAGTCACCATATATTAATTAATTCAACAAGCACTTAGTGATCTTAAGGGCTTGACACAGAGTGGTGTTCCTGTATGTGTGGTCTTATTCTTCCCTTGCCTCTTTGTAGACTGTTTTCAACTCAGAGGGCAGAGTTTCCTCTTGAGCCATCACTCAAATCATCCCATGCCCTGCTCCACACCCCGCGATCCACCCGGTTTCACTCAGAGTAACCTTGGCCCCCCCCTTCGTCTCTAGAACGTTCTCTTCTGTAGTTTCCTCACTTATTCAACCACAATGACCTTCTTGTAGTTTCTGGAACATGCCATACAGGATTCTGCTTTAGGTCCTTGTGTAAGGATCCTCTGCCTGGAATGTTCTTCTATAAGATACCTGCATGACTACCACCTTTATTCCCTTCGATTCTTTGCTCAGACTTCACCTTCTCTCTGAGGCCTACCCAGATTCTACTTAATATTGTAATACACTCCTACCCTGACAACCTGACACTCCTGATCCCCCTTAACCTGTCCTGATTTTTTCTCTCCTCTAAAGCATTGCTACCTTCTAACATGTATTTCTTCATTTATGATGTTTATTGTAGGAATACTTCCTACTCCACAGCTAGAACGTAAGCTCCAGGAAGGTGGGGAACTTTGTTCAGTTCACTGCCAAGTCATAAGTATCCAGAACAGTGTCTGGTGTCCATTGGATGCTCAATAAATGTTTGATGAATGAATAAGTACATTCATACATATAGCTTACATTGTATTTATTTTTTATTTTATATTTTTTGGAGGGACAGAGTCTCACTCTGTTGCCTGGACTAGAGTGCCGTGGTGTCAGCATAGCTCACAGCAACCTCAAATTCCTGGGCTCAAGCGATCCTCCTGCCTCAGCCTCCCCGAGTAGCTGGGACTTCTGGCATGCACCACCATGCCCAGCTAATTTTTTCTATATATTTTTAGTCATCCAGCTAATTTCTTTCTATTTTTAGTAGGGACAAGGTCTCACTCTTGCTCAGGCTGGTCTTGAACTGCTGATCTTGAGTGATCCTCCCACCTCGGCCTCCCAGAGTTCTAGGACTACAGCATGAGCCACCGAGCCCGGCCAGAGCTTACATTTTAAATACCAAAAATGTGAGGAGGAAAGCGAGAAGTGCTAAGGAAGGAAATAAGTTAGCATCTGAGAACAGACAGAATTGGTGGTGCCTGTGGATGTGGAATGGCCGGAGCTCTCCCTGTGGAGGTGATCTCTGGGCTGAGGAGCAGTCGGGACCAGAACCATCTTCCCGGGAGGCAGGCGAGCACTGGGGTGAGGGAAATGGCGGGCCAAGACTCTGCCGTGGGCAAGGGCTTCGAGTCAAGGACACAAAGGAAGGCTCGTGACTAGCGTGCGCGGGAGGGCCACAGCAAGGTGGTGAGGCTGAAAGGTAGGGAAGGTCCTGATGATTCTTCACATTCCACACGGCCTTCTGAAAGTGCTCACATAAGCAATATATTTGAAAATATATGGCTGAAAAGAAGGACGAGTTGTCTCTAAATCCCTCCTAAGTTGTGTGCCTCAGACTTTCTCCTTTCACAAAATGTTCAAGTAAATTCAGTTCACATACTATATATATAGTTGTACTTTGGCAGGAACAAGGCAAGTTTCAAAAAACTCTGAAAGCATCATTCAGTGGGGGAAGTGGAGACAGTGTCTGTGTGTGTGCTGCGCGTGCTTCTGCAGCCACGCCGGGAGGCGACCCTGCGCTTGGCTCTTTGCGCCCGGTGGGCTGCGACTGCCTTTGCCTCTTTCCACTACGTGGAGGTTTGGCTGCGGAGGAGAGAAGCGCTCCCGAGTGGTGGCCGGGGTCTGTTCGAGGCTGGGGTTTCCCGGCCACATTAACCTGTGAGCTACGTAAGCCATCTGTTGACACACGCTTTGCTTAGCCTGAACTTCCTAATTTCTTTTTTAACTGAGCTCATGACATGTGATTTCTAGTAAATAGAGACACTGCCTCAACACTGCCTTTCTCACCACATTAAGTAACTTGCACGTCACAGGGAGAAAGTGCGCACATGGCAGCCCGAGATTCAGGCCACCAGAATCACCACTCTCATCACTTGGGACTTTCATTACCATGCCCCCGCCCTGCAAGGCATGCCTTTTTCCTACATGATTATTTTAATAACAATATGAAATGCGAAAGCAGTCTTGATTAGATAAATGAGAAACTCAGATTCAAATGAAAGCTCATCTTTATATCCATAGGCACTTCAATTCTATTTAGACTTTTCAGTTTGCAATAATTTTTACAAATTGTACTAGGGTTCAGGAATAAAATGTAGCTTATTACCCTATTACTAGCTTCTTAAAAAGCAGTTTTGAAAAACCACATTTTTTTAAAAGGCCCCATAAGAGAAATCAGGGATGTTTTGTTTTGTTTTGTTTTGATGTTTTGCTGTGGTTGTTTTTGTGCAAATGGTGAACATATGGTGATTTTAAAATTTTCTGTCACTTAGTTTTGTGCTTTCTACACTTGAGTTCATTCCAGTAAAATGTCTGTTGCTTCATGTCCCACCCCCTATCAGTTACAGAAGAAAGTCACTAGAATCTTGGCAAGTAGAAATATTATGTTAATTTTTTTAACCTGGGAAAGTTTCCAAAACCTTCTCACTCTTCCCAGTGTCTCAATGCTGGCTCTCGGTGCCTCTCCCTTGACATGCCATCACGCTGCAGTCTCACTTGCCTAGAAGCCACTAGAATGACCTTCAGAGACACAGTTTTGACCATGTCACTGAGAGGAACATGGGAGAGAGATGAACAAAGCTGGTTTAGTCAGAAACAGGATCCAGTATTCTTCTTTGGAAAGTACTTTGCCCACCAATTTAATTAGAAGAGATTCTTTCTCTTCCCTTTCCCCCACCCCCTTCCTCATCATCTTCCCCTTCCCTTTTCATTTTCCTTTCCCCTCTCCTCTTTCTCTTCCCCTCCCTCTTCTCCTTTCTCTCCCTTCTCTCCTTCCTCCTTCTCTCTGTCTCCTCTCACCCCTCCTTCCTCATCCTCCTCAAATCCTTGTCCAAAAAAGGGAAGGTTTTCTCTGCTCCGAGGGCAGTATAACTAAGGCAGGAATTGAGCACTATGCTGTCATATGGCTTTTAATAATTCTTTTAAAAAGGAAGCACATGTATTCTTGCCTACTTGAAAAAATGTAATAATTAAAAATTGAGGTGTTTGCATTTATTCTGTTTAAAAATTTATAACATTTAATAAGTAACAGATGATGTGCATTAATTCAAACAATTTTCTAGTTTATGAACTCCAGTTGTTTTTGTTTTTCTTTCTGTAGATATATCAGTTAGCTAAAACTAATTAAATGCTTTATATATATATGATATTGTGGAGTCTAAAAGAAGAAGAAAAAGAATACAAGATTTTAATTAACTTGCTCAAGGTCCCATGACTTGTGAATTTTAGACCTGGGACTCAAATCAAAGTCCTAGCCTTCAAGAAAATTACAGTCCAGTTCAGGAAATCAACTATAAACACTTAAAAAGTTATAAAATAGTACAAGAGATAAATTATTATTGAATACAATGATATAGCAATATAAAAAGCCAGCAACTGGTGATTAATTGCAAATGAAGGAGACAGTCAGTGCTAGGGCATTTCAGAGAAGGGAGTGAGCCCTGGGGGCTGAGGTGACCTGGGGGCTTCACAGAGAGAGACAGATACAGAGTATGTTTAGGGTTTGAAGAGGAAGAGAGAAAGAGGCAATGGATTCCACATAAGAGAGACGGCAGAAACTTTGAAGTAGCAAAACACAAGCTGTTTTTTGATAAAGAACAATGAGTACACCTGCATGGTTTAAGATTTGGGAAAAGTAATGTTGGAAATAAGGAAAGATTATTCAGGGCTTTCAATGCCTTGTTTATGATAACCAAATGTCTCTGTAATTGTTGTAAGCACAGGCTTCCGTCAAAATTTGTCAAAAAATGTGATTGATTTCATGACATAGAGGTCATGTGCAAGGTAGAGATTCAAACCAGAGACCTTTGGCATATGAGTAAACAAATAAATGTCTCATCTACTGATATTTTTGGAATGAGCATGGCCATAACTAGGGATTAAGAACTAGGTATCTAGTTAGTTATAATTAAGTTTATCTTTTATCCTTTAAGTAACAGCAAGCCATTGGGAAGTTTTAACCACGAGGGTGATAGGATCGAGTTTTGTTAGCAATGTCACTATGACAGCTATAAGGATAAATTAGAATGAGATGAGCTTAGCAATAGTAAAACAAGAAGCTAATAAATAGACCATGCATGAGATGATGATGGCCTGATGTGAGATCATGGCAGTAAAAATGGCAAGAAGACCACAGAACTGTAGGAGATTTAGGATTGGGGATAAACAGGACATGGTGATAAGGGAATGCGTGTGGAGTGGAAGGTAGGAGGATACTGGAAGATAGAGGAAGTTGTGAAGGGACTTTCAAGGGTGAGTCTCAGGATACTGGTTTGAGCTATTGTCCTATGATACAACATAGCATTGGTTGACTTTACCTTGGAAGTGTCCCTTAAACTTGCATTTCATTTCTAGTCTTCATGGTATTGCCCTAATAGATGATAGCAACTTTTCCCTTGGAGACCTCTCACCGGTCCCCTTTTCTGCCCTAGTCCATTTTTGACACAACTGACAATATGGTTCTTTTCAAAAGCAAATATGATTTTATCACTCTTCTCTTAAAACTTCTCAATTGGCAATGGATATCTGTTGATCAAATTCCAAGGCAGGTACTTTGGCATCTAGGACGCTTCACAAACCATCACAACTTACCCCACAACTTTTTCATGCCACATTTACCTAACTAACATCTTTGCTCAGGTCCTACTTGAGGTCTCATTTCTCTTACACATTATAGTCTTAGCTGCCTCTGAGGGTCTCTCCACAGCTGCCACCGGGACAGCATCCACTCCACACTCAGCTCTATTGTCACTTCCTTAGGTGAAGCCCTGAAATTCCCCAGGAAAAATTAGGCAGTACACTTTATCTCTAATTAAGCACCTCAAATATATATTAACATATGGTCTATTACAATCTTTAGTTATATAATAAGAATGGTAATAACATACTTACCAAATATTCCCTGTTAGTAACTTGATAAAGCATTTACACATATTAACTCATTTGTTTAAAAGGTGAATGGTTGAAGGAACTGAGGTACAGAGAGGTTTTCCCTAAGGGAAATGGCCAGAGAATGGCAAAGCTCCCGCTGGAACCCAGGTTTATCTGATTCCAATGGCAGCACTCCTAACCATTGTACTCTGCTGTCTCTTTTTGTGACTGAGTTCCTCAGGGCTGAGAGCGTTGCTCATTCAATTTGGTAATCCCTTCCTCTAAGATGCATTCAATAATATTGTTGAACATTGAATGAATAAACGAATGCATGCTGGGGAAATTAATAAAGCAATTGAAGGTGGAGTCTTCATAGCTGGCAAAAATTGGACCTGTTTCCTTCCCAGCTAGAAGTTACATTTAGCAGAAGCCTTTCATGCCTCGAAAGGAATGACTAACGGGATTTCACACCCTGGCAAGACCTGAGAGGGAGGCACTGTGGCTGCCCAGGCTTTTCCCAGCAACATTCATATCAATCACCCTTTCAGTTACAAAGACTATTGCTAACTATGAGCCAATAAATAAACCAAAATGACAACAACAACAACAAAAACCCAGAAAATTAAAAAAAAAAAAAGATCTGTTAGAACAGTGGTCCCCAACATTTTTGGCACCAGGGAGCGGTTTCATGAAAGACAATTTTTGCTTGGGCTGGAGAACAGGGAAGGGATGGCTTGGGATGTTCAAGCACATTACCTCTATCGTGCAGTCCAACTTCTCTGCTGAGGATACTCTGTATTTGCAGCCGCTCCCCAGCGCTGGCATCTGCGCCTCGGCCCGCCCAGACCCCAGGCTCAGATTCTCATAAGGAGCGCAGCCTGGAGCCTTCCAGCCAGCGTGCAGCAGGGGGCGCTCCTGTGAGAATCCAGCGCCCGCTGGCCTGTGACTGACGGGAGGCGGGATCTGGTGGTTGTGAGCCATGCGACTGGCTGTAAACACAATGAGGCTTTGCCCCTCACTCCTGCTGTGTGGCCCGGTCCCTAACAGCTGATTGGACCCGTATTGGTCTGCTGCCTAGGGGGTGGGGACTGCGGTGTCAGAATATTTTAGAAAGAATAATTCTCAGAATTAAATAGGCACCTAAACAGATCTCATGGATTGACCAGACTTGTTGGGATCATAATCTAAAAGTAGAACAATCAAGACAGGAAGTTAAAGTTAATGCAAGTTTTAACAGGGTTGTGTATTTTTCTTTGATTTGTGGAGCTGCTTTAAGAATTAATATCATCTTCCACCTAGGTGCATTTATGGATCAAAGGCATCTTCTTTTGACAAAATTTCTTAGATACCGAGCAAAGTTTTAAGCATATTAAGAAGAGTTGTTAACACTTATGGATCACTAGCATGTTTGAAGTGTTTGTATACATTGCAGTCATTTAATTCTCTTGCAACTTCATGTGGTGTATCTACTGCTTTGGCCATTTGGTAGATAAAAAAATGAAACTAGAGAGATTCATATAGAAATTAGATTTATCTATTCCAGACTGCTTTTGACAACTTTTCTTTATTGCCTCCACATATACTCCATATATGTTTTCTGAATTATTATACCTAGATCCTTGCTCACTTTGTATCTGCAGCCATATTTAGATGCCCCTTCCTTCTATCTTTGGAGTTTCTTAAATTGACCCATCTGGTTACGAGGGGCCTAAAGCCATCTCCTTTTGTGACTGAGCTTATCAAGGACTGAGAGATTTGTTAATCCCTTCCTCTTGACAAAACCATAATCAGATTGAAGTCTTAGAATGAGTGATTTTCTAAGAAGTAAGCAATTGAAAAAATAATGAAGAGGAAAAACATAACATTGACTACATAAAAATGTACATTGGTTAAAACAAAGAAAGATCTGAGCTAAACACAGATACAGATCTACATTGCTTCCATGATTGGTAGCAGCTTGATTTCATTTCCATTCCTAATTTCTAGATTTATGTCCATGTGAGGCCACTATAGGTCAACACTTCTTGCTCTAAACTCTATTCTTATTTTGTTCCACAATAATCTTACTTCTCTGTAGGTTTATGCTGATCTCTAGACCTCTCTCTGTGGAGGCACTTCCTTTTATTATGTGTGAGGGACAAACATTTCCGCTGTGTCTTCAGGAAGTCCTATACGGACTATGCAATCGTAAGAAACTCCTTGATGACAACAGTATATTGGCTGATGCTGGTGTCTTTTAATTAATTTATTTAAAAAAAACCTTGGGTGTGTTTGTGTGTATGTGTGTGTGAATACTTCAGTGCATTAAAAAATAAACAAAATATATAATAAACCTACATGATCCATCTCCCATCATTTCCTGACATGCTTATTTCATCTAATACCCTTGGTTGTTTAGGGGGGTGAAGTATTTTAAAGCAATCATGATATCATATAATTTTATCTGTAAATATTTCAGAATGCTTCTCTAAAATGTAAGGACAAAAAAATGACCACCATACCATTTGTACACCAAATAAAATTAGCAATCACTACTTAATGTCATCTATTACCCATCCTATATTCTGTAGTCACCTACTGACTGAATTTTTTCTTTTATAGGTGATTTGTTCAAACGCAGGGTCTAGACAAGGTCCAAACATTGCATGTGGGTTCAGTTGATGAGTTCCCAGTGTAGGCCATGTGCTTCACAGACATCATCCCAGCCTGCAGACCGCAGAGGCAGAGACCATCGTCTCTGTGTCCCAGCTAGAGACTCCTTACTTACTTAAGAGCTTCTTTCTTACTTTATGTCCTTAACTTTTACTACAATGTCATACTGCCTTCTCATATCCTTTGCTCTCAGGGCCTTTGGCAAATCTAGATATTTCAAAGAGCCAGTTGGGAAGGGCATTTGTGCCTCTTGCTGAAACTCAGCTTTGGAATAGAGTTGCCATCACCTTGGATGGTGGTTTCTCTCTTTACCTGGAATTTTTCAGCTCCTGAATCAGAAGCTGGCTTCCTTAGTCATCTTAGTTTTGAATGCTTCGCTGCTTCTGAATAGCTTGAGCAGGTTTTCTGTTTATTCACATGGTGACATCAGTTCTTAGCTCAATTTCACTGCAGGAATGATAGCCATTCCTTAAGTAGGGCATTTCCAGCTTTTTCTGACTTAGGTTGTAAGTTTATGCCCCTTGCTTTTTTTGTTGGTGATTTATCACTCAGATGCCTTTAAAGTGTTAGTTCTATAGTTTGGAAAGACAAAAATACTTTCCACAAATGTACTGAAAAGTATGATTCCAAGCAAATAAAAGGAATACTCAGTTTTACTGCTTTTTCCAAATTTTGGAATTGCAGGTGGTTTATTTTAATTTTTTAGGAAAATACACATACCGGCCTTAAATGAAAATAAATTCACATGGTGAAACAGTTGTTCTCTTTTTAAACCTTTCTTTAATCTTCTGAATAAATCTCAGGTTGGTGTTAACATATTTTCACATCTCTCTAACACTTGAAAACTCCATTTTTAACAAATAGAAAGCAGCTCTCAGGTTCAGAGATGTTGTCTGGCAATAGCATTTAATACACTGTTTTGTTTTTATTGTATTGATTTTTGAGATGTACTTGTGTTTATACAAGTGTAATTGCTTTTCCATTTGTGGTTGAAATATAAGGGTTTCTTTTAAACATGTATTTATGTAGGTGACAAATAGTAATTTTAAAGAAAAATATTAAGTAATAATTGCTATTACTGTGAACACTTATTACATATGATACTCTGCTATAGGATACATAATATAGCTCAATGCCTCCTTCCAATAAGAGTATGAAACAGATACTGTTATCCTCATTTTAAATGAGGAAACTGAGGCACAAAGGGACACAATTTCTTAAGGTCACACATTTAGTCCAGAGAAGTAAAGCTGATATGTGTGAATGGTGTGCACAGTGCTGGAGCACTGGCATGCTGTGGAAGGTCCAGGGTACAACCTTCATGCTACTAGCAAGTTTTACTTATGGTTACAAATAAAGGATCTGGACTCTTACAAATGTTAATTTAAATGTATCTGTCACTTAGTGTGTATGTCATTGGTCAAATAATTTTCTCTGTCTAAATTTGTTTTGTCATTTGTAAAATAGGCATAATGACAACTATCTCACAAGAATATGCCGTGTGTGTGTGTGCGCGTGCATATATATCTATATATATGCTATACCATACCATATCAATCTGTCAAGGTTACACAATATACTTTAAATTTTTAGAGTAATGTTTGGTATATGGTCCCCAACCTTTCTGGCACCAGAGACCAGTTTCATGGAAGACAATTTTCCACAGATGGGGTGGGGGTTGGGAGGCAGAGCCCAGGCGGTGATGCCAGCCACAGGGAGCGGCTGCAGATGCAGATGAAGCTTCACCGGCTCTCTGGCTCTGCTGCTCACCTCCTGCTGTGCGGGCTGGTTCCCACGTTTCCTGGACGACAATTTTTCTGTGGACTGCAGTGGCGGGGGAGGGTTAGCTCTGCAGCACAGCCCCTAACAGGGTTGGCAACCACGGGTATATGGTGATTTTAAAAATAGTAGCTGGTGTTATTGTCTGGAGGCAGTGTTACTTGTTAAGTTAGGGCTTTAGGCAGACCTGAGTTTTATGACTAGTTTTGTTATATCCTAGTCATATTACCTTGGAGAACCTGCATCTGTGAAATGAGGATGATCATACTTCAAACCATTGTTATGGATTTGGAATGAAATAAAAT